>NW_024871460.1:26400000-27600000 GCF_019054845.1 Dipodomys spectabilis
TACCATAGTTCATTTGTAGTATAATTCTAATTAACCGTTGATTAAATAACATTTGCTTATCTTTCTCTATTTCCTAAAACTGGTAGACAAGAGGATAGATGATGTGGGCTTGCAAAACATCTATAGCCAGGGAAGAGAGCCTGTGACTACCATAAAATATCATTAAAATTTATGACAGTATGCTATGTAGAGTAGATGCTGGGGATAATGAGAGCTAGGAAACTTCTTAGAGAGGACATTTAAGCCTCATGCAAAGACTCAGGATCATTGATTAAGAAAAAAAAACCTAGAAGACCAAAGAGGTTACAGCCAGGAGAAACCTCAAGACCCAAAATCAAGGAGGAATTTTTAAATCTCATGAGCTATTATTTTGACATAGCTAGTCTTTCGCAGCATTCAATTACTTGTCTCCTTGTCCTGTTGGACTACTGATACTGTTCAGAGCCAGCAATCGTCTGGGGCTCCCACGTGACTCACTGAGATGTGGTCCTTGCTTATCTCTTCAGGGATCATCTTTTTTTAATTTTATTTTCAAGGTGATGTATAGAGAGGTTACAGTTACGTACATAAGATAGTAAGTAATTTTCTTGTTGAGCTTGTTACCCCCTCCCTCATTTTTCTCCTTCTTATCCACCCCAATCCTCCTCTCAAGTTGTACAGTTCATTTCCCACATAATGTCTTGTGAGTATCACTATTGCTCTAGTTCTCCCTTCATCCTTTGTCTCACCATTTTGTTGTTCCCCTTCCCTTCCCTAATTCAGATAAACATATATACAAAAACCCAGGGTATGGAGCTGGGAAGGTGGCTCAGTGGTAGAGCACTTGCCTTGCATGCCTGAGGCCCTGGGTTCCATTCCTCAGTACCACATAAGCAAAAACAAAAAAGCTGGAAGTGGCGCTGTGGCTCAAGTGGTAGAGCGCTAGCCTTGAGCTGAAGAGCTGAGGGACAGTGCGGAGGCCCAGAGTTCAGACCCCACAACCAGACCCCCCCCCAAAAAAAACCAACCCAGGGTCCCAAAATCAAATGCAGTGACAACAGAAGATAAACCATAGGAAACACACACACACACACAAACAATCACATTGTGCATTAAACAACAACAACAACAGCAAAGTAAAACCTCTTGTTTCCGTGTCTTAGAATTCATTTCATTTAGCATCATCTGATATGGTCATATGTACATAGCTATTGAGCTATTCTGCATATCTGCTAGGACTACCCTAGACATATACTAACTCTTACAAATGAGGGAAACCATGGAGTCTATGTTTCTTTGGGTCTGGCTTTCTTCACTTAATATGACTTTTCCAAGTCTTTCTGTTTCCTTATGAATGGAGCGATGTCATTCTTTCTGATGAAAGCATAGAATTCCATTGTATATATACCACATTTTCTTGGTCCATTTACCATCTGAGGGGATCTGGGTTGGTTCAATAATTTGGGTATGGTAAATAATGCTGATATCTTTAACATGGCCTTGTTTTTGGTCATTTGGGTAAATGCCCAGAAGTGGGATTGCTGGGTCATATGTTATAATAATAATAAAAAAAAAACTTGGTACTGGCACAAGAACAGGCCTGAGGACCAATCGAATAGAACTAAAGACCCAGAAATGAACCTGCAGACCTATGGCTACCAATTCTTAAATAAGAAAGCCCCCCACACACACACACAAAAACTAGGATGGAAGAAAGACAGCCTCTTCAACAAATGGTACTGAGAAAATTGGTTAAACACCTGTAGAAAAACAAATTTAGATCCTTATATATCACCCTGAACCAGAATCAATTCCAAATGGATCAAAGACCTTGAGGTAAAAGCAGATACTCTGAAAACATTACAAGGGCTCCTTGGCACAGTCTGAAATTTTCCTAATAAAGACCCAGAAACACAATAAATCAAAGGAAGGTTAGACAAATGGGATTGTATTAAACTGCAGAGATTCTGCGTGGCAAAGGACATAGTTAGCAAGATAAATGGAAAGCCCACAGATCTTCACTAGCTATACAACAGACAAGGGTTTCTAAAATATACTATCTAAATATATACTCTAAAATATACTACCTAAAATATACTATCTAAAATATTCTCTATCTAAAATATACTTAGAAATAAAAAAATAAATCCCCCAGCAACAAATCTTTAAGGAAACAACCACCTCATTAATAAGTGGGCTAAAAACTTCAGAGACTTCTCTGAAGAGGAAATAAGAATGGCCAATAGACACATGAAGAAATACTCAACATCTCTGGGCAAAAAAGAAATGGGAATCAAAACAACATTGAGATTCTACCTCAACCCAGTTAGAATGGCTGTTATCAAGAAATCTAATAATAACAGATGCTAGAGGGAATGTGGCCAAAAGGGAAAGCTACTACATCGTTGGTGGGAATGTATAGTTGTTAACCACTCTGGAAAGCAATATGGTGGTTCTTCAAGGATAATGTTCTTCCCATCTTATTTAATGATAAAAACAGACTGCTTCTTCTTTCCTAGTAAGTGCAGCAGTTTATTCTCTCTGCATTTTTTTTCATGGAATTCTTTTTCTCTTGGTTGGTTTTCTTCCTTTTTCCATCTCTGATGTTCCCTTCCACCTTGAGCTTCAACAGCAATAAATACCTTTCATTCATTTTTTTCAACAGCCATCTACCAAACATCTCTAAGTACCTAAAAGCTAGAACTCTGGGTCCAAATGCCTTGGGTTGGAGTATTCTCTATGGAATTAGTAGTTGAGTGAACTTAGGCACTACGTTTAATCTCCATATGTTCGAGTTTCTGTGTCCAAGTGAGATTTATCACATAGCCATATAATAGGGACTAGGAGAAGGTGAAGTAGAATGGTACTTGTTAATGTATCTTAAACTTACAAAAACAAAAATATTTATTTATCATAATATTATTATTATCACAATAATAATGATAAACTCTATGAGCAAACTCTAAGCTCAGAGAGGAAAGATGACAATGCTCCTACTGTGTAGTATTTCACACTTGACTGAAAAGCAGATACGTAAGCAGAGAATAATACAAGAGTGGGTAATTCAATGATGCACAAGCCGATGGGTGGTATTCAGAGATTCAGAGCAGTCTCTTACATCCTGTAGAAACATTGAGATGAATATTCAGATCTGTTTGAGATCTGCCAGAAGATCAACATTTTTTATCTATCCTGTCCAAATTTGGCATTGAGGTGTCAACATCAGACAGAAGAGTCTAGTATAAACTGATTATTGCAGCAGACCATTAAATGTAGTTTGAGAGCAAGCACTATTGGAAACATACATTGTCAAGGAGAAAATGACCTCTCAAATCTATGTAGCTCCACGCTCTGTGTTACAGATGAAGAAACTCTGATCCCCTTAAGTATTTAGCATAGGGTTATGCACTGTCTTAACTCCAATGTGGAAGATCGGACCTAGATTTTCCCTACCTCAATGTAGTGTGCTTTTATAACTGCAATGTAAAGCCTTTGGTTCTGTTATTGCTTTACTGTTATTTGTTTCAAAGTCTATAATGATGCTGGGTTCAGTGACTAACACCTGTAATCCTAGCTACTCAGGAGGCTGAATTCTGAGGATAAAGGTTCAAAGCCAGCCAGGTCAGGAAAGTCCATGAGACTTTTATCCCCAATAAACCACCAGAAAACCAGAAGTGGTGCTGTGGCTCAAGTGGTAGAGTACTCACCTTGAGCTGAAGAGCTGAGGGACAGCACCCAGGCCCAGAGTTCAAGCTCCACAAAAGACAAAAAAAAACCTATAATTAATCTGTTCTTTCCCGAGAAAAGTTATTCATACCTTTTCAGTCTTATGCTTTTCATGTGACAACCCAGTGATCCTCATAACCCATCACTGGCGTTAGGTAAACCCTACACATTCTCTAGAACTTAACGTATACTCTGTGAGGCCAGCCCTGAAGATACTAGTCCAACATGGCTCCTGTCTTTCACAGTATTGCTCCCTAGAATTTTCTTACCCCTTATTTGTGACACTTAGTATAGTCTACTGTTTCATACTTCTTGTACTTTCTTTGGGTTGTTTCAAATGCGTGTTTTCAAGTGAAAACACCAATCATAAGGCGTTTGCAAGGAGTCTAACACTGTACTACTAAGACATACAGGGTGTTCAAATACATATTGAATGGAACTGACTCAAATCTCAGTAATCTTATCTGTCATTCATTTGGGAGAAAAATATGTCTTTCTTATTATCCATGTATTTGGGGAATAAGTTTAAAGGTCTTGCTTTGGGATAATAGTAAATAATTGGCTGGTTTTTTAAATCATTTATTAGAATAAGGGCAAAGAAAAATAAGGAAGGTAGCATCTCTAAAGCATTCACACATTAACTTATTCATTCATAAATTCAGCAAATAAAGCACTTCTCCACTCTGGCATTGTGTTGAAGAATATAGACATAAATAGCACAAATTAATAAATCTGTTTTTAGTCCAGTTGGCTTGGAGTTGAAATTTTCTGTTTCTTTTTTGACTCTTCAGTCTTACAGAATTTTTTTCTTATAATAATACTCATGTAATTGTAACCCCTCTGTACACTATTTTAACAATAAAAAACAAAAAATAATACAACTCTGATAGAAACAATATTTCAACTTCATAGTGAACTGATAGCTTCAAGAAAATTGTACACTTTGTAGACTTCTTAGGTTTACACAAACTTTTGTTGTGATTAGCAAAGACCTCCTGCCATTTGCCAGCCTAGCCCGTAAAGTATCTACTCAGATATCACTTCAATTCATCCTCCTCTCAACTCTTGAGCATCCTTTGTAGTCTCCATAGCTCCAGTCACAAGGAATGAGAACTCTCTGCTGAAGGGTCTTGTAGAAACTATACTGTAAGACCCTCCTAGTCAGGGATAGCTTCTTAATCACTGTTTGTCCCTCACTTTTCACCGTTTTATCTCAGCACCCAATATAAGTATTGATACATGCTGTGCATTCACTAAATATCTGCTAAATGCAATGAAAAAAGTCATTCCTCTATAGTACACAGATGGAGGCTGTAGTCCTATGACTTTTCCCTACAGCTAGAAAAAATAATGCCCTCATACTATTTCTGCTTCCTGGGATGTCACATCATAAAACAGATGACTTTAAAATAATACTTTATTAAAATGTAGATTTGAATAGCAAATTTAGTAAATTTGATTGCTTTATTATAAGCAAAAAAGAAACATGGTTGCTTCTCACAGCATTAGGATACTTATTTTAATAAAAAGAATTAGAATGTATTCATTCTTTATCTTTTCATTTTCTGTTTGTTTGGTGCTGGGGATTGAAGCCAGGGCTTTGCATATGCTAAGCATATGATCTACCACTGAGCTGCATCCTCATTCCATCTTGGGTTTAAGTGAAAGGAAGCATATTGACATGCCAGTATTTCTTAACAATGAAAATACTGGTGGGAAGGTAGCAGAAGTCCAGAGAAGATCTTTTGAATCCCTTCTGTCTTTTCTCCTCTTATTTAAATGGGTATACTGATACTTCATTTGTGAGTTTTGAGGTCTGCACATATCTGTGTAAACAGATGTGTTTCATTTTTTCATTTTCCTGCTTTGTGAATGAAAAATGTTCTCAAAACATTATTAAAAATGCTTCCTAATTCTTTTCATGTACAAACACTATTTGTTTGCATATATCAACATTTTTCTCTTAAATACATTTACATATATGTGCATATAAATAAAGTATTTATTTATATCATTAAAAATTGTATGTTTTTACTTGACCCTATAAAATATTGGTGAGAGACTATGCTGCTCATGGGAAGCTATGACACTGGGACACTGTGGTCCAAGCTGTACTTCAAATGCCTCCAGTGGGACAATGACAACAGAGACTCAATGTCAAGAAATATATTAGCAGAATAGCTCCATAGCCCAATACAAATGCCCATATAAGATGATACTAAACAAAATGAAGTCCAAGATATGGACATAAGCAGTTTTTCTTTTATGTTGTTGCTTTTAATGTACTATGTGACTTCTTGTTTCTATTTTATGTTCTTCCCCCTATGGTATATCCATTGTTGTCACTTTATTTGATTTTGTTACCCTGTTATTGTATATATGTTATCTGAATAAGGGAAGGGAAAGAGATCAACAGAATGGTGAGACAAAGTACAAGGGGGGGACCCAATGCAACAACAATATTCACAAGACAATATGTTGGAAGTGCTCTGTAAAACTTGGGAGAGGGTATGGGGGGGAGTAGGAGGAAAATGAGGGAAGGGGTAACAAATTTGACAAGAAATGTACTTACTACCTTACTTATGTAACTGCAACCCCTCTGTACATCAACTTGACATTGAAAGTAAAAAAAAGAAAGAAATGTATGTGGAATACTTATTGGAACAGCTAAAACATCTAGAAAGAAAGGACATGATGGCAAATAACATATATATCACTCCAACAACTGTTATTCAGATGGTAGGAACTTCTCAGGAAGCTGAAGTCTCTATAGGACCAATGAAGTCTGATATTGTAACTAATACCTTGATTCACTAAAACCTATGCCATGGTGACTGCTAAACTTTTTTTTTATTATTATGTTATTGTCTTTAAGTAGTTGAACAAAGGTGCTTCAACTCAACATGTCAGTGCACCCTGATCACTACTAAAACATGAATGGCAGCAGAAGTATGCTGTTGGATAAGTTTCTTATTTGATAAGAATATAGTTTTATTTTCCTCTTTTACATAGATAATGATTTTGTTACTGTAGTCCTCACTTCAATGTTCTTTATAAATCCTTAGTTTACATGACTCAGTGAGAGTTCATTTATTTGATTTTGTCAGACTTACATCTTTTGGTATACGTCTTTATTGATCTATGATAGATTTTCCCTAGAAATTAAATAACTATAATTTTTGAAATTATTTAATTTTCAAGGACAACATTCAGAAAAGGACCATGAATGTTATTTCATTTAACATCTTACCTAGGTATACTGAGATAGTATCTGATTACCACTTGTACTGGAAAAGTATAAATCAAGGGTCCTCTCTTTGAAGAGAGAATTCAAATGAGCACTTGAGTAAAGATGTCCTTCTCTTTCCTCAGGTTACATTCACATCACAATAATGAGTACAGTCTATTATAATAATTACTCTATGCAGATTTTCTCCTATTTGCCCAATTTGGAAGAAATATCATGCTTATTTCCCTCGCATGCTTTGAAAAGTGATCGGCAAATAGAAAGTACTCAATAAGTGAATATTTTTTGAATATTATGTGGCATGTGTTATTACAGATGATTTGTGAATTGGAAGAAAGAAAATTTTGTAAACAACATAGAATGAAGAGGTTTTATTTTCCTTCTATTAGTATAATAAGTTTTATTTTTCACACTAATAATGCAGTTGACTTGTCAGAATTCTACCTGGGCTGATTGAGCAGATCAATGATTAAAGACCTAGATCAATATTTTCTACTTTTATGCAGTATTCAATGTTCTGAGGATACATAAACACAATTGATACGCACAATTGATATGATTACCCATATTATATAACTGAATTTTAAGAGATTGAGTAAAGAGAAAGCAAAGAAAGATATACAGTGGCTCATATCCTGTGGACAAAATCTACATTTAGAGAAAATATTAGCATGCTAAAATTCTAAAACAGCTTTAGGCATTGAGGTATATTGAGGTAATGAGTTTCTGTGATATGTGTAACAATTATAAAAGAGATGACTCATGTTCCTTATTTTGAAACTGAGAAGCAAAAGCACATGAAGCATAGGCATGGCAAGTCTATATAAGTCAGGAAATAGGTGATTAATACCTTTGGCTAACTAGTCCAGCATAAAATCAATCCATAAAAAACCAGTAGCTTTTCTGAATGCCAATGATGACCAAGAAGATCATAACTGAAATCAGGTAAGTAACTGCATTTCCAATAGTCTCAAAACAAACAAACAAATCCCTAGGAATCAATCTAACCAATGATGTGAAGAATCTCTACAATGAAAATTATATATATATATATATATATATATATATATATATATATTTAATTTTCTTAGTCAGTCATGGGGCCTGAACTCTGGGCCTAGGTTTTGTCCCTCAGCTCTTCAGCTGAAGGCTAGCGCTCTATCACTTGAATCTCAGCTCCACTTCTGGCTTTATCTGCTTATGTGGTGCTGAGGAGTCGAACCCAGGGCCTCATGCATGCATGGTAGCACTCTATCACTGAGCCACCTTCCAAGCCCCCAAAATTATAAAATTTTAAAGAAGAAAATCAAAGAAAATATAAGGAACTAGAAAGACCTTTGTTTCTGGATTAGCAGAATTATTATCATTAAAATGGCAATACTTCTCAAAGAAATCTACAAGTTCATTGCAATAATTATCAAAATCTCAACATCATTCTGTACTGAGATAGAGGGGAAAAAAATGTAACAATTCATATGGAACCACAAAAGGCCCAGAATTGCAAAGGCAATCCTGAGCAGAAAAAGTATTGCTAGAAGTATAACAATTCCAAACATCAAACTATACTACAGATTTATAGTGATGAAAGCAGCTTAGTACTGGCATAAAAATAGTCCTGAAGACTAATGGAACAGAATAGAAAAGATCCAGAAGTAGACTCACAGGCTTATAGCCATCTAACATTACATAAGGTAGCCAAAATCAGGCTGGAAGATGGACAGTCTCTTCAACAAATGATGCTGAAAAAACTGGATATTCACATGCAGAAAACTGAAACTGGATCCATATCACCTTGCACTAGTATCATTCCAAAATGGATCAAAGGCCTCAATGTAAGATCTAAAACCATCAACTATTATGGAAAGTAGTAGGATAAATATGAGAAGTCCCTTATATAGGTAGGAACTTTCTGAGCAAGGATCCAGGATCAAAGCAAATCAAAGAAAGAATTAATAAATGAGATTGCATCAAAATACTAAGTTTTTGCTCAGCAAAGAACACAGTTAACAACCTAAAAAATTGGAGAAGATTTTTGCTGCTACACATTACACAGTGGCCTAATATCCACAATATTACAGAGAGCTTAAGAAACTAAACCCTCAAAGAATTAACAAATTAATTAATAAATGACCATACATGCTAAATAGAGACCTCTCAGAAGAAGCAAAAATGACCAACAGACACATGAAGAAATGCCCAATATGTCTGGCCATAAAAGAAATGAAAATCAAATCAACATTGAGATTCTATCTCACCTTAGAATGGTTGTGGTCAAGAATACAAACAAGGGGAAACAAAGGAGGAGTCTACAATGCTTGATAAGAAATGTACTCATTATCTTGCCCATGTAATTGTAACCCCTCTGTATAGTATTTTCACAATAAAAAAAAGAAAAAAGAATACAAACAATAGCATATGCTGGCACAAATGTGGGAAAAAAGGAATTCTAGTATACTGCTGGTGAGGATGAAAACTTGTTCAACCTCTATGCAGTATGGATATTCCTCAAAAAACTAAACATAGAGCTACCCTATGATCTAGCAGTTCCACTCTTGGCCATTTATACAAAAGATTACCAACTAGACTAGGGTAATGCCACCAGCACAACCATGTTCATCCCAGCACTATTTACCATAGACAAAGTATCAGCCCAGATGCCCCTCAATGGATGAATAAAAAAACTGTGGCATAAATACACAAGGGAATTTTACTTATCCATTAGAAAGAATGATATAGCATCATTTGCAAAGAAATATAAGGACCTAGAAAAAGTCATGTTAAATGAAATTAAGACAAGCCCAGAAAGACAAAGGATGCATGATTTCTCTCACATATGGAATCTAGAATTAATTTATAAATATGCAAGTAAATACATTGGGGTAGCTTGCAAATGTAGTTTGAATGTGTTAACTGAAATATAGTAGACTTAGAGGAAAACTCAGTCTGCTTCCTTAAAAATGTTAACTCAAAGTGGAACAAAATAGACACTATAAAGTGGGAAGTGGATCACATAGAGGGAGTAGATGAATGAAAAGAGGAAAAGGGAGAAAATGCAGTCAAAAATTCATTGTATATCCTACTAAATTAAGAAAATTCAGCCAAGGTGTTGTGTTGGGAGGGATGGGGAGAATGTTGAAAGAGGTGACATTGATCAAGATACATTGTACTCATAAACTGCTTTGTTGAATGGCAACTCCTTTGTACAACTACTTAAACATAATAAAAATACATCATACATGTGCATACATGTGTCTGGAATCAATTGTGTGAATGAAACAATTTTTTTAATTTATGAATGGGAAAATTATCCATGATTTCTATTGTCCTGAGCAAGGTGAAAGTCCCAAGGAACTTTTTTCAGCAATTGTTCATTGTAGTGTGAGCTGTAGCAGGCATGTGTCTGGCCTCTTCTGTATGTGGCCTATGATGAAGAGTAGCAGCTACCACATGTCAGTCCTCAGTAGGTTTTGAGCCCTGCATAATCCACAATTGAGCATGTTTTTCCTAGTGCATGATTAAACCCCAAGTCTCAGAAAGAAGCATTTATTTAATAGTATGAGAATTCTATTGGCTGGAGAATTTTGGTCTTTCTGTTATGGTCCTTCTGTTGCTTATACTTTTAAAAGGGTTTCTGGTCAAGGAAGTGCAACCTTATTCTACTATTTAAGATGTAGGCTAGCAATAGAACCTGACAAATCTTTTTGGTTTGCTTTGCGTTTGTGCTGTTTAAGATGTAGGCTAGCAATAGAACCTGACAGGTCTTTTTGGTTAGCTTTGCATTTGTGCTGTTTAAGATGTAGGCTAGCAATAGAACCTGACAGGTCTTTTTGGTTAGCCTTGCATTTGTGCTGTCTGTGTCCTTTGATTCCAATTCTTGAACAAACCCAAAATACCTACATTTTTTTAAAAAAACATAGAATGGATTAATTATCATTGAATATTCAATAAACATTTGCTAATTCTTTTCTCTTAACTCCCTTCTCTTCATTTCTTTTCACTCTGCTAAAAAAATCGTATTACTCCAGTTCTTACTATTTTCTGACTTAATGAGGTACATTGCATTGCACTCATGGTATAAAAAATCATGATTAACATAACTGTAGCAGATGTGGCAAGGAAAGTACTATTTGTAAGGCTGTCGAAAGACATTGGAAGGCTCCCAACGAATTATTTAATAAATTCTGCTGCTCATGAAGCTAAGAAGAATATTATTACTGGTGCACTCATTCAAGGCAAACAAAAACTACTGAGAGAAAAAAAGAAATCATTTAGTTACAGGGAAAAAGAAAGCAAATAGAAAAAGATGTTCAGACATAATTCTAAAATGAGCGTATGAACATCTGGATAGCCTACAGTAAAGGGTTAAACTCTTCATAAAATTACCACATGAAGAAAGAAAGAAAGATAAAAATGACTTTTCAAATAGCTTCCATGCTGCTAGCAGGTGGATTGATGTGAGCACTAGAGGAAGTTGTATGGAGACTATAAGTAAAGAATGCAGGTGTTAAAGCATCATGTTTTCAAGGTCCCCAAGAGAAGATATAACTTGATAAATAGTGAAGATAAGCAGGACCCTGATTTTTAGAAATAAATTCTATTTGGCTCATTTGGCTTAGGATTGTTCTTATAGCCAAGTGACACAACATATCCCAAAGTCAGATTTTCATTATATAGGAATTTGCATTTTTCCATACTTTTCCTTTCCATTGATTTATTTGTTTTTATGCAACAACAAGTTAAAAATAAAATTATTTGAATTTTTGTTATAATGAATGCTTGTATGAGTTGAAAATTATGGGCTAATGGTATATTTTATGGTCTATGATTTGTGATTTCAATAAACACAAATTTTATTGTGGAATTCCAAATATTTAACAGTCAAGAAAAATTATTCTAATGGTCATAAGGATCACATTTTCCAACAGATTATTTCTATACTCTAATTATTTTGAAGTACTCTTATTATAGTTCTGTTTCTCTTTGAGTTGCTTTTCTCATTCTCCTTTACACTCTGCTTTGCCTCTTTCATATCAGAGTTTCCAGATGTCCACTCATAGCTGCTTCACACGACATATTGAGGTGGAAAAAATGTTAATGTCTATGTTTTTGCATGTCACCATGAACAGATAGTTAACGCCTATATGGCCAGTTTGGCAGACATCTAGAAAACCTTGTGCTAGTTAGTTGATGGCTTCTTTATATTTCCTTTTCTTTTCCTTCTATAGATATGACATTATTACCACATACATGCACATCTTGTCTATTTCTGTTCTTAGCATCTTAAAAAAAAGTAGGTTGTTTTTGACCATCTACTGCATCTTTTGCCTGAAAAAAAAAGAAATGCCAAACAAATTTAATAAAAGTCCAATGAACTGAAATTTGTCTCACCCAAATCCATTTCTTGGTCCAGTTCAAACTACATATGCTCTGAATCAATATTGAAGAGGCTTTAGAAAAATGCCTAGAAAATGGAAATACTTGGAAAAAATTATATTAAGTAAAGTAAGCCAGGCCCAAAGAAACATGGGTCTAATGGTTTCCCTTATTTGCAATAACTAATATATGCCTAGGACAAGCAGAAAAGGTCAAAAGCTATGTACATATGACCATATAAGATGATTCTAAGCAAAATGAACTCCAAGTTAGGGACACAAGATGTTTTATCATTGTTGCTATTGGGTTTTAATATACTTATAATGTACTGTGTGATTTTTTTGTTTCTTTGTATGTTCTTCCCCCATACTATAACCTTATTTTCAGTATATTTGATTCTGGTGTCCTGCATCTTGTATATATATTTTTCTAATTTGGGGAGGGGAAGGAAAGTAACAAAACGCTGAAATAAGGATACAGGTTGACCCACTGTAACAATGTGATATAAAAGACACTATGTTGAAAATGAACTTTACAGCTTGGAGTTGGGGAGAAGTTGTGGAGGTGGGAGAGAAGGGATGATAGGGGAAAACAAAGGAGGGGCTAACAATGCTCCATAGGAAATGTACCTTATTCATGTAACGGTAGCCCCTTTGTATAGTATCTTTACAATAATATATATATATATTAAAAAAAGAAAGAAAAGCACCTAGAAAGACTACTAGAAAAATGAGGATATCAAACAAAATAGTTGATAATAGCTCTACCAGATAAAAAGAATAATTTATTTTTAAAAAAGAAAGGAAAGAAAAATCAGAAACAGCTTCTATCTGAGAAATGAAAAACAAAACATGGGCTGTTCATTCTATTTGGATGAGTGGAGTTAGAGAAGAAATTTATTTCATCTTTGCAGGAAACTTGCAGTTAAAGGCAGAGCAGAAACCTTCCAGTAAGTACCATCTCTGTGCTTACAATCTATGTTTGCTGGGAAGATATAAAAAAGAAAAACAATTCACTGACATGCATAGCCCTTATTCTTATAAACCTCACAGGAAACCAGGGAGAATTTTTTACTGAACTAGAACTCTAGTCACTTCATCTACATCGATCACTCCCAAATTGTTCATCCAGGGAAAACTATTACCATTCAGAAATGATATAAACAAGATAAAACCCAAGATCTATTTAGAAAAAAAGTACTGTAAGTAAAAAGGAATGGAATAGGGGAAGCAAATATCAGATGAAAATTCACTAGCAAACATTACTAAGCTGTGTATAAGAGGTGAAATCAAACATGATGCTTTGACTTAAAAGATCAAATATTTTTTCAAGTCAGAAAAGGAATTTGGGGACAATGACAACCAAAAGAAATCAACCAAAGCAGCTATAATTCAGAAATTAAGAAAAATAAAAATCTACCATTCTTGTTATAAAAGATCATTTTGCAAGTAGCACAGAGGAGACTTGACACTACTGAAAAAATGCAATGAAATATATATGGAACAAGACCAAGAAACTTGCTCACGATTAAAATATAAAGGAAAACACTGGATGCAGAGAAAATTCAACATAGGAGTAATGAATTTTGAAAGGGAAAATAAAAACATAGAACAAATACTTTAAAATGTATTTATTTTCTATTGCTGCATAACACATTGCACAAATCCATTACCTTGAAACAGCATCTATTATCCTTGTAGTTTCTGTAGATTAAAAAATTTTTTCAACTGGGTCCTCTAACAGTGTATCAGAAGTCTGGGAGAGAGTTGTCTGTTCTTTCATCTGAAATAAGAATCTTCTTAAACTCAAGGTTCTGATTGTTGGCACAGTTTGGTTTTTGCCATGATAGGCCTGAGGTTCTTGCTTTCTGGTTATTAGCTGTGAGCTATCCTCATCTTTTATGGGGTGTTGACTACATTCCATGTGATTCCCTCCATCTTCAAAGCCAATGCCATTGCATAAAACTTTTCTTTTGTTTATAATCTCTCTGACTTCTTTTTATCAACCTAAGATTGTTTTCAAAAGGGTTCGTGTGATAAGATTTGCCACACAAGATAACCTGCTTATTGTGAGAGAAGAATGACTTTGATTCACTGGAAAAGTGGCACTAAACAATGTCTGAAACTCTTGAGGTTCATTGAGTCATTTACTGCTGCTTCCATATTTGGGCATAAACATAAATGGGTGCTTGCAGCAATAAAACTTGACAAATATTTGGCCATAAGGGCTCAGACTACTCAGAAATGAAGGTCTGGGGTATTCCACCAAGCAAGCAACCAGGGAAAACACAGGTAGAAGGAAAAAGAAAAAAGAATGGAAAGAGTCCAATTGTGACAGCATGGGTTGTAGCTTAATACACTAAGCTGTATGGATTGGTTTTTGTTTGGTTCTGGTTTTGTATTGTATTAGAACTTGTGATAAGCTGTCATTTCAAGATAGAGGTACAAAGGACCCTCCATTTTGATGTGCCCTGCTCAATTCTCCTCACCAGCATGCTCTTTTGTGAGCTTGAAGTTTTCTAGCTATTTTTTTCCAGAGCTAGAAAGAGCTATTCTACTATCCCATGCAACAGACTGGAAATACTCAAGAGTTCTAATACCTCTGGGCACAGTAATCAGCCAATCATAATTGGATGACATTTATGGACTCTTATTCTTCCTGTATTATATTGATCAGCTTCCTTCTGAAAAGTAGAACCCTCTCTCTCTCTCTCTCTCTCTCTCTCTCTCTCTCTCTCTCTCTCTCTCTCATTCTCTCTCTCTCTCTCTTTTTCTCTTTCTCCCCATGCGGTGTGTGTGTGACAGAGAGGCGGAGAGGGAAAGGAAGTGAAAGGGAGATTTTAGGAATTGGCTTGTGTGATTTGTAAGAGCAAGTATAAAATTTACAAGGCAGCTAGCACGTTGGAATTTTAGTTCTGAGTCTGAAATCTGGAGAACAATCTAGTAGACTGGAAACCCAAGCAGAGTTTCTGTACTTCAGAATTCCTTTGGTACAAAAATCTTAGTCTTTGCTATTAAGGCCTTCAACTGATTGGATGAAACAGTCATATTATAGAAGATACTGGGCTTTAAAGTATATTGATGGTTAATGTTAAACACATCTGAAACGAACCTTCACAGCAACTTCTAGACTGTTTGATAAACAACTGGCACTATACACTAGCCAAACTGATAATTAGCCACCATTCCAATTTTGTGTTTTCCACTACTTTATAACATGTTCATTTCCCCAAAAGACTCAGCTTTTGTGGGTTTCTGTTCTTTTTATTGGTTTTGCTTCTATTTTATCACTCTTACATTCTGATAACAGTGTCCCTTAACACTTTTGAAAGACACAAGTGCATATGAATCTTGGGGGAATGATTTATTATTTAACTTTGACATATGGCAGTCAAAATTTCTGTAATAGATTAGATAAATACATTATAGGCTTTATTAGATGTTTCCCCCAAAACTGTCATAATGGTTTCAGATCTTACTGTAAGTGTTATTGTATAGCAACGGAAAAGTCCTGGATGGCATGGGGGATATAGGAGGATCTTCCCAGCTGATGGGCAGACAAGAGAGGTGAAGAAGGGATTGTGGAGAACCACACATCTCATCCACTCAGAGTCCCATTTCCCAGCTCACAAGGCTGGGAGGGAGTAAAGAACTGGCAACAGCTTTGATGTGGCTTCTGCAGGATCCTAGGCAGCAAGTTGGCGCCAGCACAGTGGCACTCCAGCACTTCCCTGGCAGCATGGGGAGGGTGCTGACAGGGCGGCTGCAGGCTGGGTGGAGGCTGTCTTGAGACAAACAACAAACTCTATTTGTCTTGCTACTCTGGGGAGAGAAGGCACTGGGAAGGCACTACCTCATTTCAATTTCCTTTGTTTTTGCCTTAAAACACACACACACACACACACACACACACACACACACACACACTCACACACACACTCACTCACACACACGTACCTGACTGAGGATGGGATATAGAAAACGAATATGAGATATAAACCAACTGACTGTTAAAATCATTTTTTAATATTTCGGATGCATGAATAGGTGTAAGGAAAATTAGGTCTGGTGAAAACCAAAGTTAAGTGATAGGGGAATTAAAGATGATAGGTTTTTTTTATTTTCCCCATATTCCAGTTTAATAACCCTAGTTCATAGATTTTAAATCAAATCATCTCGATATAAGTATTTCCATGTCTGTGTATAGAAAATAATCCTTATTTATTTAATTCTAAGTAAATATCACATATTGTGCTAACAACTTTATAGCTATTGACTCTGTTAAGCTTCTCAATAGTCCTATGACATATAGATCCTTTTTATATTCATCTTATAGAAGACAAAATCGGAAGTCTAAAGAGGTTAAGTGGACTTATGTAAAGTACCAACAGCCTATAATTAGAATAGCTACCAGATCTGAACACAAACTGTCTACAGTCAAAGTGGTTCATTCATGAGAACATTCTGCACCTATGAATGAGAGTGCTCTACTAACCACTGGTACTCCAGTGGCTCAGGAGAAATAATACATCATCCAACACGGGTGGGTTTGTAACAGAGCAAAACTGTAGCATGGGGATGGCTGGGCTTGCATGGTCAAGGGTTTTTTCTTTGAGGCTAAACTTTATGATAGTTGTATGAAAGCCTACATTGTTCTCTGGCACTCATTTGCAGTAACTCTACTAGTCAGAAGCTTAAGCACATTTTAGACCACAGCCTTCCCTTCCCTTCAGTGATCACAAAAGAAAAAACCAAAAAGTGAACAATACATTCAGCTATAGATACTGACAGGCAACACACACACACTATTTTACCCCTTCCTTTCAATATTCTGTGTGCTTGTGGCTGGTATTATTCGCATCTTAAAAGCTCCCTAAAAAATCCTATGTTGAAGGCTTGATCCTCAACTGCTTGTGTAACTGGAAGATGATGGAAACAGTAGGAGGTGGGAAAAAAGTTAGGTCATTGTGTGTGTGTGTGGGGGGGGGGGTGATTCTAAGAGGATATTGATATCCTATCCCCTTCTTCTTTCTCCAAGGTTGTCATGAAGTGAACAGCCTCGATTCACTACACACACTCTGTAGTGCTATTCTGCCTTGCCACAGGACTGTAAGCAAGGGAGCCAGCTGTCCATGGACTAAGGCCTCTTATGATATACCAAAGTAAATGTTTCTTCCTTCCATGCTGACTTCCTCAGGTATTTGATTGTAGCAATAGGAGGAAGCTCACACATTGATCAAGGCTAATTCAGTGCCATTTTAAGGTTTGTCCTAGCTCTCCCCCTCACTCTGAAGGCCCAGAAAGTATAAGCCAGTTGTCTGGATTTTGTGCTCTTTGCACCATATTTATTCTGGTATCCCTGAGACAGTGACAGGCTGTTAATGATTTTATTTCAACCTATATCCAAAGATGTCTTCCAAGTGCTAATAGCTGCCAACCATCTACTCTGGAGATAGAATGGGAGGACTTTTCCATATTAAAATCTTTTTGTGGTGTATGGTTTGCTATACATGGTGCAAGGAAATTGTGTTGTCTAGCAATAAACAGAAAAGACATGCTTAGATGCAATAGATAGATAGATAGATAGATAGATAGATAGATAGATAGATAGATAGATAGATAGATAGATAGATAGATAGATAGGTAGATAGATAGATAGATGATAGATAGATAGATAGATAGATAGATAGATAGATAGATAGATAGATAGATGCAAAATAAACACTGGCAGGACCAAAAGTTGTTTACATCTGACGTTATCTACAATCAGTAGATAATGTGAATAATCAGAATTTAAGGTTGCCCAGTGAGTTGAAACATTCAAAACCCACTTTACATTTAAATGAAGTATTGAATATTTTAATCTATAAACTTCTGAACTTGCAGAGGTTAAAATAATATGAAACTCTTTTACCTATCAGAGGCCTAATTTACTAATTGATATTTTTTTGCCATCCTAGCTGTCTCTGTCTCAATCCACTGCCCACTTCTGTATGTGGGTTTACATATGTGTTTGTTTACATGCTAGTGCATGTAAATGTAAATGCAATGTAAATACAGATGGGTATTTGTGTATATATGTGAGTATGTGTGCATGTGAATAGTGTATGTTGTGTGCATGTGAGTATATGTGTATGTACATATATGTACTTATATATGTGTGCATGGGTGCAGAGACTGTGGGTTTCAGCAGGGAAATTCAGCCCAAGAGAGGAAACACAGCAAATGATAAGCAGTCAGAGATTAGTGCTAATCAAGAGTGATCAAAATTTAATCTTCTAAAAGGGAGTAAAATCCAACAAAAATCTTAAACAGATTCATGGACCTGCAACTTAGCGAAATGAGGAGCCATTATATGTTCCTAGATCCATGGTTTCCCTTCCCTTCCCTTTCCTTCCTTTCCCTTCCTTTCCCTCCACTTTCCTTTTCCTTATCTCTTCTCTTTTTCCTTTCATCTCTCCCTCTCTTCCTTCCTTCTTTCCCTCCTTCCTCCTTTCTCCCTCTCTGTTTCTTTCTTTACTTTAATAGTTTTTTAAGAGAAAATATTATATAAATTAAACACTATCACATTTTAAACAAACTTATATAAGGTCATGGCCTACTCATGCTTTCCACAACATATGGCATTTCCTTGGAATAGAGACAGCATGCAGAGCAAGGAGCATATACTCTTGGGAATTTGAGATCATTCTCTAGACTCCATTCAGGCTTCAAGCACAGTCAACATGACCAGAGTTCAGTGCGTAGATGGAAGCCCTACAGTATCTAGTGACAGCCATAATTCCTAATCCCTTGCAGCTGATGTGAAGGGAAAGAAGAATTTGTGTTGTTTCACATAAGCATTTTTGAATATGCACATTTGGATTTAGTTACTTCACAGAATGAGTAGAAATTGAAAAGCAACACATTAAAGTTTTGTGTTCTATTCTAAGTAATATTTGAATTTTCTTTATTCCTCCCTAATGTTATATCTAAATTGTTTTTCTATGACTGATAACCTACTTTTGGTGGACTGAATTATTTTAGCTTGCTCTTATAGCCTCCCTTAATGTTTAGTAGACATTTCAGCAAATCTTTGATTTGATAACAATCTGTCTTAAATGAAATTCCATCATGTGGCGTGCTTACTCAGATATTAAGAAAAGCTTTATCATAAAATCTAAATTTTAGGGGCTGGGAAGGTGGCTCAGTGGTAGAGTGCTTGCCTTGCATGCATAAGGTCCTGGGTTTGATTCCTCAGCACCACATAAACAGAAAAAGCTGGAAGTGGTGCTGTGGCTCAAGTGGTAGAACGCTAGCCTTGAGTTGAAGAGCTGAGGGACAGTGCCCAGGCCCAGAGTTCAAGCCCATGACCACCACCAACAACAACAACAAAAAAGCTAAATTAATCTCTTTTAAAGGAAAATTTATGTTTACTAATAGTAGGTGCTCAGAGACATTCTAGTTCCTCTTATTTTCCTGGAATTACTCAGTGAGTCAGAAGTTATTATGGCTTTTAAAATATGTATGTGTATATGGCTATCAACTCCAGTACTGAAAGAAAATTTGTTTGTTGAAGCAACTTTGAGAAGCCCATGTTTATTGAAGCACTAGCCCCAATAGTTAAGATACAAGATCAGCCTAGATATCCATTGACTGATACATGGATAAAGAAAATAGGGAACATATTTACAATGGAGTGTTACTCAGCTATATAAAACAATGAAATTCTAGTATTATTGTAATATAGATGAGCATGAAGGATGTTGTGGTGGTTAAAATGTCAGACACAGGAAGACACATATTGTGTATTCTTACTCATATGTAGAAGCTAGAAAAGTCAATCTCAGAGAAGTAGAGAATAAAATAGTGGGTACTAGAGGCTAGGACATGTGTGTATCTGTGTGTGCACATGCGTGCATGTGCATGCAATAGAGAGAAGACAGCAAGTAAGTTTAGAGTGCAGTTGGGTCAGAGAACTAACTTCTCATGTTCTATAGCACACCAGAGTAACCATGGTTCACAACAATGAATTGCAGATTTCATTCGAAGATTTTAAATTTCCCATTACAAGTAAATTATCAATGCTTGAGGTGATAAATACATAGATTACACTGAAGTGGTCCTTAAATGTCATATACCTGTGATGAAGTATCACACAATCCTGGAAGTCTGTAAAGTTATTATACTGACTAAAATAGAAAGTGTTCATTAAAATTCTCACAGCACATTGAATTGAATTAAATCCCCTTTTAAAAATCACTTTATTTTTTTTTTCTTTTGTTCTGGTGACAATACCATGGTTGAACTCAAGGCCTCATGTTCTTGCTTGGCTTTTTTGTTCAAGTTTGGTGCTATACCACTTCAGCCAAAGTTCCATTCAATACAACTACTTAAAGGTAATAAAAACTATTTAAAATAGTTATGTAGGAACTATTTCTAAATAGCTTTTCTTAGGAAAAACAGTGATTTGCAACTGTTATACTTGTGACTATCTTTCTACTATTACCTCCAGGTGAGTATGTCTACATCTTCTTTCACACTGGTGTGAAAATTAAATATTGGACACTCACATGCAAAAATCTGAAATTGTCACTGAAATGTTAATCAGTGAGTGCTACCATGTCTTTCCTGGTAAAAATTAGGATATTATTGAAGAATATCAGTGAACTACAAGAGAAGTCCCATCCCTATCTCTAATCTCAATTGGGCTGTCAATGTTCTTGACAATCTTTGTTGCAATCAAGATAGCTTAGCTCTCCCAATTCCTTTAAAAACATGCAGCTGGCAGTGCTGACACCCTGGTTCATAACTTAGGTGACTGAACAGAGTGTGAAGACATAAAATAAAGGGACAAAGTGTTTAAGGTGACTAATGATGGCTGGACACAGAGGCTCATGTCCGCCTTCCCAGCACTCAAGAAGCTGAGGCCGGAGTTTGAAGCTAGGTTGAGCTACATGGAAAGATCTGTGTCAAACAAACAAACAAACAAAATCAAGTGAAATGTTGATGATGCATATACTTGGAATCCTGTTAACCCTGTTAACCCTGAAGCTTCCATGAGACATTGGGGAGGATACGGAAAGCAGGCAGTTACACATGGTCACTCTTGTTAAGTTCAAGAATTGTCTCCCGAGGTAAGCTAATTACTCCTATAGTATGCTCCCATATTTTATTGGTTTCTTTATTGCTTCTATCAAACTGCAGCTTCTTTTCTGCTTATGATTCTGCCTCCACCACTAGCTGTGACATTCTTGAATGTAGAGATTGTTTCCTTTTCATTTTTGAAATCTATAAAACCAAACATAATATCCAACACACATTAAGCATTAAGTGTATTTGGCAAGTGAATCAATAGTTAACCTTTGGCTCTGACTTTGAAAATGTGTTTTGATATTCTGTAGATATTAAAGGGTGAGCTCAGAGATTCGAAGCAACTGACACAAAGAAGAATTGCCAGAAATCCCTTTACCCCTAAACATGCTTTCACCTCAAACACATTAGTCTCCAGTGATGTAACTGCTTTTATATTAGTGTTTATTTGCATGCAGCACTATGTGTATTATCAAGGCCACTTGCAGCTAGCAGAAGTCACTTATGCTGTTCTGAGCTTATGTTCACAGGGAATTTTTCATCTTTGTAATCCATTTAGCTGTAGTAGCTACTTACATTTTGAAAAGTAAACTAGGAGAATATCAAGCATAAGAAAAATATGGCTCATACTTAAGGCATAGAGAAAAAGAAGCCAGGTATTGGTGGCTCATGTCTATAATTCTAGGTATTCAGAAGGCTAAGATCTGAGGATTGTGGTTCAAAGCCAGTACCTATAGAAAATTTTGTGAGACTCATATCTCCAGTTAACTAACAAGAAGCTAAAAGTAGGGCTGTGACTCAAAAGGTTGAGTGATAGCCTTGAGTGAAAAAGCTAAGCAAGCAGCACACAACCCTGAATTCAAGCCCTGGTACAAGCATGAAACATAAAAAGAAAGAACAAACAAAAGAAAGAGGGAGGCTGGAAATAGGAAAGGAGGGGAGAAGGGAGGAAGGAAACAAGGAAGGAGGAAGAGTGGGAAGAAAGAAGCAGCTAGATAAAAAGAGATATGACCATAGCACTTTAGAAAATGAGAGCAAATTGATGGAAGAAAAGTGAAGATCAGGGAATATACTGAGAGGATTTAAATTTGTATATACATACATGTGCACATATGTAAATACACAAACAAGTACATACGTGTATAGACTATAAAAGAACTTTGGAGAAAGCAGACACACAACAATCTGTACTGATTTTTAGCTGGAAGGAAGAGTAGTGATAGTTTAGTCAGTCAGTGTTCCAACCAAAAACAGAGATCACACTCAGAATGGGTATTTCAATAGGAGTTTCTTCACATTGGATTGTTTTCAAGGGTGTGAATATCAGATTTCCACAAGAAACACATGCAGTACTTTGTTGAAAAATTTGTCACAATTTCTAGGCCTAAAGGAATAAGGGGAAAAAGATATTTTCCTGAACCTGAAAGAAATAAATATGACCTTCACTCAAAGGACACTGCTACCCCAGGACCATCACCCCAGCAGGATAGAAGGAAGAATAAGTCCAAAGTACACTGTTCTCCCCCTCTTCTCCACTGCCCCCTCATTCTGATGGTATTCACCATTGGCTGTTTTCAACCAGAAGCCAGGAACTTCGTAGGTCAGTGTTTCAGGGTAAGGGTGGGGAGCAGATCTGGAGGAACAAATAGTAAGCAGTCTGCCTTGAGGAAACAGGTCAAAGCAAACCTCTGTCATTTCCAACAAGTTGTCAACTTCCTGAAAGTGCTTGTTTGACTTCAAAGTATAGCATTTGTGAACAAAATTTTACGCTTCTTAGCAGAAATTTAATTCTCCAAATTGTGAAAAAAAAATACTTCACTAAATCATGAGCTAGTAATTTTCTTAACTCTTTGTTCGTGTACCCCAACTTTCCAGGTATAAGGAATTGGTAAGTCATCATTTTTCTCATTCCCATTGCTAAAGCTCTGCTCAGAATCTTTTATGGTGTATGGTAAATGGCAATGTCAAGATGTTCCAGCAAGCCAATGAACTTACACTGAATAAGCCTCAATTCAAAGCACCAGAGTGGCATAAATGTCAGCAATTCATAGTCAACTGTCCCCAGGAGTCACAATTGTGCCAAGTTGGCAGTTGTTCCTCAGTTCTGTGGGGTTGTTAGGACTGCTTCAGTGTACCAGTTGGCTCGGATGAAGACATCATTGAAGAAAAGCATAAACCATTCCCTTCTCAACACACATTAGGTTGGTTGACATGGGAAAGGTTTACTAATTTGCTGATTGCTCTTGGACATTAGCCACTTGCCAGACATAGCTCAACTGCTAGGTAGTTTTATCTCTCAGTTTTTACCTGAAGGCCTTTCAAAAGTCTCTACATACACAATCATGCCTAATAAGCCTCATTCCCAAATAAAAATCACCTGTTAATTTGGGATAACATAATTCTCAGAATATATGAATGTAGCATGTTAGCAGAGTCTTGAAGTGGCAGCCTTATCTTTTTCCTTAGTAACTTAACATTGTTAATAATGTCATTTGCTAAATGCTAGTCTCTGTGTAGTTCTTTTATAAATATTGCCATCATTTTACCTTTATGTCTTTACCCATTTCTGTAAGAACACCCTGATACGATTTCTCTTAATTTTCATGATTTGGCATTTAAATTCAGAAATTAAAGGCAGGCAGCCTGTGAGCATATGTATCCTGCTTGATGGTCAAGAAAGCAGGTATTAAGTCTTTTCACACATAGGTAAAGGTCAACATGGACTACTACAATCAGAGGATGCACACAAATAGAGAAGAGGTACTAACATGGCATCTACAGAAGATATCCTTAAGCTTTAAATGAAAGGTGGCTGGGTGGTCCGTGAACACCTATAATATGCAATGTGTTCCTTGCTGTTCCTTGGTATAGTTGAGATGGGTTGGGCATGTTGGAGTGTGGAACCCTTTGCTACTATTGAAAATGAAAACAAGATTGAATAATTTGGTTTCCTGGAGAAATGTGAGGCAATGGAGTTTACTAGTAAGGGTGTAAGGTAAAGGCCAGCACCAGGGTCTGGAGATCTTGGTGTAGCTATTCCCATGGCCCACCTGTCTCCACTTTTGTCCTACATCATGGTCAGTACCATTGATGGAATTTTCTGGGTTTGAGAGGATAATCTGATAATAATTTCAGGAGTCTGACACATGATGAACTGCTGTTCACTTATCCCTCAGAATCCTGGTGATTTATTCCAGCCAGCCCCACACCCCTAGACAATAAAAACCCTGCATACATATTTTCTTATAACCTCCTACATACAGATAATGTAAATCATCTTGATTTTTTAAGATGCCTAATACAACATAAATGCTATTTAAATAATTATTATACTCATAAATATTCATGACAAGAAAAATGTCTGTAACATGATCTGTACATACTCATTTAAAAATGTTTTCCACTCACAATTGTGAATATCCATTGTGACATTGTGCACATAGTAACTTCCACACTCCAAATTTTACAGAGATTGTGCATGTAGACTAGTGGTCATCCTTTCACATGTGCTAGCCATTAAAGCTGGTTCCATGTCTATAACCCTGGTGCTTTGGGCCTGTATAAATGATTACCATCTACTGTTTCCCAGACTCAGAAGATCTATGGAAGAAACTGTCAATATGAAATCTAATGACTCTTTCCCTATAATGGTCCTTCAACTCCTCCATATCTTACCGAGAGCATAAATTCTTGCACAAAACAATTGTGAGATTACAAGGTAGTGTTATCTTCCTACTTAATATTTATCTGTGTTTCAATCCCAAGGCAACCCACATGTTACCATATATTTAAAATATGACTAATTTTGTTCTATATTTTATGGAGGTACACATACAAGTTGTCTTTGCATTAGCTTAATAATAGATGAGTGGTAAATTTTTGCTATTTTTTTATTGTGAAAATAGCGTATAGAGGGGTTACAATTACATGGGCAAGATGAGTACATTTCTTATCAAGCATTGTAGCCTCCTCCTTTGTTTCCCCTTCCCATCCCTTCTCATCTCCCCCCACCCCCACCCCCCATCCCCTGGGACCAAAGTTGTAAAGTTCATTTTTTAACATAACGACTTGTACATCTCATTGTTGCAATGGGTCCACCTGTATCCTTATTTAAATGATTTGTTTTTGCTCTTCCCCTCCACAAAGTATACCAACACCAAATACAGTAAAAGCAGGGATTATAATGTTGGGGAAGGACATACAAAGCAACAATGAAATCATCTTATAAATATGTTAGAAACAATCACATGAAAGAAAAAAAATTGAATACTTACCTTGTGGTTCATTACACCTAACATCAACTTATCTGACCTTTTCTGCTTGTGTCAGACATATACTAGTTATTGCAAATAAGGTAAACCATGGGACCTATGTTTCTTTGTGCCTGGCTTACTTCACTTAATATAATTTTTCCAAGTATTTTCATTTCCTAACAAATGGGGCAATGTCATTCTTTCTGATGGAGGCAAATTTTGCTTTTTTTTTTTGTCGGTTGTGGGGCTTGAACTCTGGGCCTGGGCGCAGTCCCTCAGCTCTTCAGCTCAAGGCAAGCGCTCTACCACTTGAGCTACAGCACCACTTCCATATTTTGCTATTTTTTGATAAAAACTTTTTGTTCAGTCTCTCAAAAGAATTATTAGTTTTTTCATTGAAAAGTTTGTAGGCAGCTCGTTTTCCCTGTGTTTGCATGCAATAGGACATTAGCTGCTAAAATTTACAATGTGACTTTGTCTGAACTTGATATATAGAAAATTTTAAATAAGATACATTGTTTTTACTTAAACATAAACATACAAGTAAATATGCACACAGAAGAAAGGTTTTCAATGATTTGGGTGATTTTGTTGAAGCACTACCCAAACCCTATCTACATTCTGACTTAGTTAAAAAATAACTTATGATTTTGAAAATTTAACCAAGAATACCAGGTGAAGTTTCTGTTGATTATAATTATTTAGAAGTATAGCTTTGAAGTATATATTACTGGGAAATCAGCATGGTTGGGTATCAAATTAGCAATGAACTTCTTCATATTCAGGACAGCAAAGTGGTTATCATCTGATATAGTTGCCAAAGAGCTTTATGAATATTTCCTTTTTAACCTCTTGTCTACACAAATAAGAAGTAAGATTCAGGAAATTGAAGTGCTTGAACTCATGGTCACAGATTTGGCTAGAATCTCTGATAAAAATGTGTTTAATGTCTTCAAAATTTCTTCTCCCTATTTCTTCCATATGGCCATAATAGGTTCAACCTCTGAGGAGTTCTAGATCTCAAGAAGAGCATAATGAGAGAAAAAAAGTTTTTGAAATCAGAATGAATGAATCCTTTCAGAATTGAGAAGATGTGATTAAATTCTTCTGTGCAGTATTATAATTGAAGATGTAAGAGGAAGAAAGTAATGGCAGTTGGTCTGAATAGAATTATTCTTCATATAAGGAAGTGGGGATCCTAAAGATCATTTATACTTTCTTGGAATAATTTTATACCATGTATTATCTTTCTAAGTGTGCAGAAGAATTTTGCACACATTGTAGTGAATAAAGAAATATCCAATTGATGGGTCAGGGAAAACTGAGTTGTAAAGGGCTAACATCCGTGAGCTTTGCTTAGCAAACAATTCATAACTTCTCCAATTTTTTAGGAAGGTCTTGCCTATCTGACACTAAAGAACATTAAAATATTCTGAGATCTAGCCTTAAGTTCCTTTATGTGTATAAGTATGTGTGCGTGTGCACACACACATGCATGCACATGTGTGATTTAGCATTTTCTGAGAATTTTCAAGGTTTAGAGTCTTCTAGGTATTTGAGGTAGCTTGTTATGGTTAATCCTTACTACAGTCCTATGAAGAACTTTCTAAACATACAGAATAGAAAACAACAAAACATAGGAAAATGTTCATGTCTATTTCCTGCATGGAAAGACAAATGTCTATAAATAGCACAGTAAGAATTTGGGACTAATAGAATGCTGAAGAGAAGCTTTCCAACAGTAAATCTGATACTAGTTTTCCAGTCTCAATGATCTAACATACCCAAATGACTGAGACATTTGCATAAAACCATGTAGGTGGGCCTGGTGGTACATACTTGTAATCTCATCACTAAAGAGACTGAGGCAAGAGGATCATGAGTGTGAGCAAAAGCCCAGGCCACATATGAGTTCAAGGCTACCTTACCCTTACAAAAGTTGGACCTAGGTTAATCATATGAAAATATCCGTATATTTAATACATATTTTATTGTAAAGATACTGTACAGGGGGTTACAATTACATGAGCAAGGTAATGAGTACATTTCCTATCAAGCATTGTTACCCTTTCCTTTGTTTTCCCCTACCATATCTTCCTTGCCCACCTCCTCAAATTCTCCCTCCCCCCTCCCTACAAAGCTGTAAAGTTTGTTTGCAACGTAGTGTCATTATT
Organism: Dipodomys spectabilis; assembly: GCF_019054845.1. Classification (NCBI taxonomy): domain Eukaryota; kingdom Metazoa; phylum Chordata; class Mammalia; order Rodentia; family Heteromyidae; genus Dipodomys; species Dipodomys spectabilis. Next base: position 26,427,824 of record NW_024871460.1, read on the forward strand.
ACAATGGGTCAACCTGTATCCTTATTTTAGCATTTTGTTATTTCCTTTCCCCTCCCCAAAATAGAAAAAATGTATATACAATATGCCAGACACCAGAATCAAATACAGTGAAAAGAGGGGTTATGCCATGGGGGAAGAACATAAAAAAGAAACAAGAACCCACACATAGTACATTAGAAGTACATTAAAAACAACAGTAAGAAAGATTAAAAACTCTTGTGTCCCTATCTTGGGGTTCATTTCACATAGCATCAGCTTTTGACCTTTTCTGCTTGTCCTAGACATATACTAGTTGTTGCAAATAAGGGAAACCATGGGACCTATATTCCTTTGGGCCTGGCTTACTTCACTTAATATAATTTTTTCCAAGTCTTTGCATTTCTTAACAAATTGGGTGGTGTCATTCTTTCTAATGGAGGCATAGAATTCCATTGTGTACATATACCACATTTTCTTAATCCATTCATCTACTGAGGGGCATCTGGGTTGGTTCCATATCTTAGCTATGGTGAATAATGTTGCAATGAACATAGATGTGCTGGTAGCTTTAATATGGCCTTGTTTGTCATCATTTAGGTAAATGCCTAAAAGTGGGATTGCTGGGTCATAGGGAAGCTCTATGTGGAGTCTTTTGAGGAACCTCCATACTGCTTTCCAAAGTGGTTGAACAAGTTTACACTCTCACCAACAGTGCAGTAGGCTTCCCTTCTGTTCACATCCCCTCCAGAATCTGTTGTTATTATCTTGATTATAGCCATTCTAACTGAGGTGAGGTGGAATCTCAATGTTGTTTGTTTTGCATTTCTTTTGGCTAGAGAGGTTGAGCATTTCTTCATGTGTCTATTGACCATTCTTATTTCCTCTTCAGAGAAGTTTCTCTTTAAGTCTTTAGTCCACTTATTTATTGGGCAGTTGTTTCTTTGAGGATTTGGTGTTGGGGATTTAATTTTTTGAGTTCTAAGTATATTTTAGATATGAGACCCTTGTCCATTGTATGGCTCATGAAGATCTTCTCCCAATCTGTGGGCTTTCTATAGTTGCTAGCTATGTCCTTTGCCATGCAGAAGCTCTGCAATTTCATGCAATCCCATTTGTCCAACCTTTGATTTGTTATGTTTCTGGGTCTATTCTGTTCCTACCTGTAATGTTTTTGGGTGTTTGTTTTGACTTTGAGGTGTTTGGTACATTTGGAGTTGATTCTCGTGCAGGGTGATATATAAGGATCTAGCTTTAGTTTTCTACAGGTGTTTAACCAATTTTGCCAGCACCATTTACTGAAAAGACTGTCTTTCTTCCATTCTATTTTTTAAGCTCCCTTATCAAAGATTAGATGGCTATAGGTCTATAGGTTCATTTCTGGGTTTTCAATTCTATTCCATTGGTCCTGAGGTCTGTTCTTGTGCCAGTACCAAGCTGTTTTGATTACTATGGCTTTATAGTAGAGTTTGAAATTTGGTATTGATATTCCTCCAGCAGTGTTCTTTCCGTTGAGGAGCGTTTTTGCTATTCGGGGTCTTTTATTGTTCCATATGAATTTTTGGATTGCCTCTTCTATTTCCTTGAAGAATGAGGTTGGAATATTGATAGGTATCACATTGAATTTGTAGATAGCCTTGGGAAGTATTGCCAGTTTCATGATGTTGATCCTTCCAACCCAGGAGCATGGGACGTTTTTCTACTTCCTAAGTTCTGCTTTGATTTCCTATTTCAGGTTTTTAAAGTTTTCATCATAGAGGTCCTTCACTTCTTTAGTTAATTCCTAGGTGTTTTATTTTTTGTGGGGCTATTACAAAATGAGTTGCTTTCCTCAAAAATCTCTGTATTTTAAGTATTGGCAACGAAAATGGTAGATAATTGCCATGTATACAAAATGACATTTTGAAACATATATACATTGTGGAATGGCTACATTGAGTTTATTATCATAGGTATTGCCTTTCACACTTAATTTTTTGTGGTGAAAGGTTAAATTCTACTCTCTTTGAAGTTACAAGGATACAATGTGCATTTAGTATAATCACCATGGCATAATAGAGTTTTTTTTTAACTTGTTCTGTGTAGCTGAAACTTTGTATCTTTTGTAAATGAGTACTTCAGAGGAGAGGAGAAAACAGTAACAACTAAACTGAAGAGATTTATCTTTTCTTCTATGCCAGTACTATACTTGTAGCTAGGTCATAAGTTCTTGAAAAGAGGCATTTTAACAATATCTCAATTCTTCCTTCCACCTGCACTTCCTGAACTTCTGGTAGTCACTATTCTACTCTTTATTTCTATGAAGTCAATATTTGAGTTAACAAATTCAATATACAAGACCATATACATGCTACTCAATATAAATGTGGGATGATGATCACTAGAAAAGTAGGAGTTATAGTTTCTTAATATTATGAAGAGTCGAGTAGGAAAAAAAAATAACTTGACCCTGGATAATAGGCAAGTAAAACTGTTATCTAAAGATCCTCAACAGGGGCTAGGGGTTTAGCCCAGCGGAAGGGCGTCCACCCGGCACGCACAAGGCCCTGGGTTTGGTCCTCAGCCCTAGGGGAATAAAAAAGTTCCTCAACAATTTAAACAAAAATAAAGACAACCTAGACACTAAGGTGAGCAAGTTGAATTTTAAAATGGATACCATACCTAGCAGAGAACATCAATTGCAATGAAAATGCTTATGTCCAAATACTTTCCACAAGGCCGGGCACGGTGGCTCACGCCTGTAATCCTAGCTACTCAGGAGGCTGAGATCTGAGGATGGTGGTTCAAAGCCAGCCTGGACAGGAAAGACTGTGAGACTCCTATCTCCAATAAACAACCAGAAAACCGGAAGTGGTGCTGTAGCTCAAGTGGTAGAGTGCTCGCCTTGAGCTGAAGAGCTAAGGGGCAGCACCCAAGCCCAGAGTTCAAGCCCCACGACCAACCCAAAAAAAAAAAAAAAAAAAAACTTTCCACAGGAAAAAATATTTATTTAGTAAATGTGTTTTGCACTAAATGATCTCTCCTATTGTGGCACTGAGCAAAATATGTGTAATTTTCTTTTGATGACATCAAAATGGACCTAGCCATCTGTTTTGCAGTATTTCTTATCATTCATGTTTGGAGTGAGTGAAGAATAATTTAAGTGGTATATATGATAGTATTTACATGGTGGAAAATGAGCCCTTTCCATTATATATATATATATATATATATATATATATATATATATATATATATATATATATATATATATATAATAGAATGGCTCATGTCCCCAACCACTAACCACTAGTTCACAGTTCTTCAAGCTGATGTGCATGGAGGATATTGCTGAGTGTCTTTTCCTGAATTCCTCCCTGTCTCATTTTGTTAAGCACTACCAAAGAGGTTCTTACTGTGAGTACTGAGAAAACACTTCGTTCTTTCACAAAAGAATCACAGCATTCTTTCTATTCTGCCTGAAATTCATTCATTGCCTTATGGACCAGAGCCCTGGGGATTTAGCGGGCCTGGTGCTAAACAGCCTTTGTGCAAACAGTGTTACACAGCAAGCTGGCACCCGCTCCAGGAGCATGTAATCAGAGCCAGGAGTCAGAAAGCAGATTGGTTTTTCAATACTAGAACAAGTACCTAAAATAAAAGAAATTATCCCCTTAGGATAAAGTATTTAGCCACCAACACTACACTGGTCATACCACACAGTAGGTTCTCTGGAAATATGAGCCAGGTTAGATTTGCTGTCAAACTCTGACAAATAATGAAATTCAAAGACTGATTAAACAAGATCATTTAAAAGAATATAACCTCTTAATGGTCTTTACACCAATTCATAATGCACATAGCAGAGACCAAACTCACTGTTTTAAAAATAACAAAATTATATTCATTTCTCAATACAAATAGCTTTTCAAGTATAGGAGTGTGTCCATCAGCAGTTTTATTAATGTGAATTTTATTAACTCAGTGCCATGAATTCATTTTAACTCTAACCTCCACAACCAGTAATTAAGTACATGGTGCTTTTCTCTATCTCTCTAGGCACTTGGATTTTCTTCAATACTCTAATGCTCCTGTGAACTCTGTAATGACTCATCGCCAATAGGGTCTACACAGCAACTTCTGTTAATTGCCTCCACATCCCTCCTCTCTCTCCAAAAATGGAATTCATAAATGCAGGTGTGGAAACATAATTAAGGACATAATGTTTTCCATCTCTTCTTAACAACTGCTTTACTTCATTCACATTTCAGCTTGTAAAGCTTTACTCTCACTGGAGCAACCCACAGGAGAACTTCACAGATGCTAAAAACACATACATACTATAAACTAATCCTTGCCACTTGAGAAAATTGAAGAAAAGGAAAAGAACATGCATACTCCAGTGCAAAGTATTAGACAGCTAGTGACATGGTTTTGCATTTAAAATCATCTCAGTGTACAAATACTGATGCAAATTACCAGGTGGCACAACACAAATTCTTTCCATTTACTCTTGAGCCCCATAGTAAATAAATAGGGTTGTATAATCAACATCTTTAGGAAATGATGTATTGTGAGTTTTTCTTCATAATAGTTGACATGTCATTCTATTATTGAGCTTATGAAAGTTATTCATGATAGCTATGCATTTGTATATTTATGCATATGGATATGAAGGATCAGTTTATGAAATGTTCATTCATGCTCGACTACAGGACATTTTGGTTGATGACAGACTGTATATCAGACAGTGATTACATAGATTATATTGCCCATTGACTTTGCAACTATTTTAGTTTTGTAAAGTGCACTTCAATGTTCCACAAGGGAAATGGAGCTATGCTTCTCCCAGAATGTATCCATATTATCAGGTAATAGATGACTTTTACTTACATTTTTCTTTTTGAACTCAAGGCCTGTGTACTGTCCCTGAGCTGTTTTACTCAAGGCTAGTGTTCTACCACTTTAAGCCACAGCTCTACTTCTGGTTTGGAGATTGTATCTCCAAAGTAAATGGCCAAATCAGTTCTGGAAGTATGGCTCAAGTGGTAGAACGTCAATCCAGTAAGCAGACCTCGCAACTATGAGACCTTGATTTCAAACCATGATAATGTCAAAACTATCTGTATGGGCTGGGAAGGTGGCTCAGTGGTAGAACACTTGCCTTGCATGCATGAGGCCCTGGGTTAGATTCCTCAGCACCACATAAGCAGAAAAAAAAGCCGGAAGTGGTGCTGTGGCTCAAGTGGTAGAGCGTTAGCCTTGAGCTGAAGGGCTGAGGGACAGAGCCCAGGCCCAGAGTTCAGGCCCCATGACCAGACCCCCCAAAAAACCAAACAAACAAAAAAACTCCAGCTATCTGTGCGTGTTTAATCTTTGTGAGCACAAAACTTAAAATACTATATGTTGCCCTTGACAGGTGTAGTCATTTTGTGTCTCTTGATATCATTATTCCTAAATTTCCATGATATCACATGTTAGGTATCCTCCAAGCTGGCTGGACATATGTGAATAAAATGTCTTCAGCATGATTTCTATTAGGAATAAATACAACATTTCAGTCTTCAGAATATCAACCCAGCATATATACACTCAAATTAACCAAGCAACCAAGAAGATATTTTTAAATAGTCTTAACGAGTACAATGTTTATTCTCTGAGCATGTTTTTCAAATTAGAAATTAACATTTAAGAGAAAACAAACAGAGGGTTATGGCAAACCAGGACTAAAAAATCCCACATTTGCACATGATCACATGGATTCTTTTCTCAGGAAAAACATTCCAAATTCCACAGATATTCAGTGGAAAAAAACCAAACAGAATTCCCATTCATTTCCAAGTATGGCAAATTCAGCACAAAACATGTGTTCATTTTGCTTGTCCCTTTAAGGCACAAACTGCTGTCTTATGTTCTGATGAGCAGGCTTACAAGACTATAGCATAGTAGAATGGCATTAGAGACGTATGGAAAGATTTGATTGTAGCCTGGGCTTTAGTTGTTTTTTTTTTTCACTTATACGGTAGGATAATATGATATATGACTATCTGTGAGATATGAAAATATTTTACATTGTATTTTTACCCAATAGTTTGAGGAAAAAAATTGGTAGCATTAAAAATGGACTTTTTCAAGTGATGTGCTGGTAAACCTTTACCCAGAGGCAGCAGTCCTGACCTGTGATATTTGCAGATGTCAGTGATATAAATTTTCACCATGTGGTAGAAATTCTCACCACAACCAATTTCTAAAGCTTTCTGAACTTTCTGAATATATCCACAGTAGTTTGGTCTTGAGAACTGGTAATAAAATGACTCTTGAGAGCTGGTAGTAAATTGGTTCTAGCATAGCACTGCAATATCAAAGAAGAGCAGTTAACAAGACTAAAGGAAGTTTTAAGAAAAGAATAGGGTGTGTGTGGGGGCATTAATCTCATTGTTCACCTACTGTTTTTTGTAGTGGTCTTCTGTAATTAATTAAATGGTGCTTTAATTTTCTTTAAGTTGTTGTGCCATGGTGTTATAATTCAGCATCTCAGTTTATGAGGACAATGTATCTTATCAATGTTGCTCAGCTCATTGGTCTTCTCCATCCCTCCCAACTCTGCCCATCACCCCAGTTTTCCTAGTTCCACAGGAGAGCAGTCATTTCAGATTCTCCCAAGTCTCTTTTTCTAATCTCCCTTATCTACAAAATCAGCTCTGACTGCCTCCGGCTGTTATGAAAATTGAAACTGGCTGAGTATTTATTTGTTGTGTGACAAATACTCAAATACTATAATATAAATATCAAATACTGTGACAGTTACCCTAACAATATGAAAAATCACATTTCTTAAAACACACTAAAGATTAAATAAAACAAGTTTTTTAAATATAGTAAAAATACACATGGGAGAAGAATGAAATTGACACACAGTGTCTTCTGTCTCCACTAGGGAGGTTCTCCAAGTGAGGCTGACAACCATAACAGAATTTGTCATCACAAGTTTTGTGTTCAAATTCTAAAGCAACCACTGTTTGATGTTTAATCATGGGATGCCTTATTACTTCCAGGTTCAACTTTATCCTCTGGAAAGTGGAAATAACTATGCTCTACCACCCACTTAGCCCATAAATCAGTTTTGAGGCTCAAATGGGATTAAATATGTGACTCTGTGAACAATGAAGTACTGAATGAAAGTCACAGGCTGAGCTTGTAGCTTCATGGTAGAATGCTTGCCTAACACCACAAAAACAGCCTTACCAATTCAGCAAACCTACTGTCCAACCTTCCATTCCAACAAAAAAGATCCAACCCTTCCAATCCAGCAAACCCACAATCAAAAAGTTGTTGCTATTTCATACAAGAGGCCAATTGCAAAGCCATGTAGTCAAGATCAAGAATATTGGATAAGTCAGAAGTCAGATTAAGTATCCTCAATATAATGATGATACGTTGCCATCTGTCTGAAAAGAAGAGGTGAGTTGGCTGGGGAAAGAAATGGGAGAGGGTATTTAGGTTGTGGGAGTGATATGCACAAGGGCATTCTAAAGAACAGACACGGGAACCTCCAGGGGATGGAAAGATTATTTGCAATGAAAGCTGGCATTCTGCCATTATCATTAAGTGCACATATCCATGCGCTGTCAGAAGGAGAAAGTAAAGCAACTTGCATCCAAAGGTAACCACAAAGGCCAGAAACAAACTCCTGCATACAAACTCCTGCATAGAAAGTCCTAAACCTATGCCTGAAAGTAAACACTGTTTTACATTTTTAATTCCTTTAAGCTATAATAATCAAGTGAGGCATTTCTGTTTTTATTCACTTATTGTGTGTGTGTGTGTGTGTGTGTGTGTGTGTGTGTGTGTGTGTGTGTGTGTGTGTGTGTGTGTGTGTGTGTGCTCTGGGACTTGAACTCTGAGCCTGGGTTCTGACCTTTTACTTTTTTATTCAAGTCTGGCACTCTGCAATTTGAGCTACTTCTAGATTTTTGCTGGCTGATTGAAGACAAGAGTCTCACAGATGTTTCTGCCCAAGCTCATTTTAAACTGCAACCCTCAATCCTCAGATCTCAACCTCCTGAGTAGCTGAGCCACTCTTGTCTGCTGGACTCTGCTTTATTGTTTTTAATAATAAAGATAATAAAAGCTGATTATTATTTTATAAAAAAGAATAGTGGTTACTACAGTAGAAGTTATAAATAATTTTTTATACAGAGTACCATCATCCTAGTGAAACATTCCCTTGTGTTTTAGTGGTAAGTCAAAAGAGGTGACAATGTTCAAAAAGAAATGCATTCATGGGGCTGGGAAGGTGGCTCAGTGGTACAGTGCTTGCCTTACATATATGAGACCCTGGGTTCGATTCCTTAGCACCACATAAGCAGAATAAGCCAGAAGTGACTCTGTGGCTCAAGTGGTAGAGCGCTAACCTTGAGCTGAAGAGCTGAGGGACAGTGTCCAGGCCCAGATTTCAGGCCCCACGACCGGCAAAAAAAAAAAAAAAGAAAGAAATGCACTTATTACCTGACTAAAGTAACTGTAACCCTACTGTCTTCATTTCACAATAACAGTTTTTAAAAAAAGAATTATAAAAACTCTGTGAACTTGATAAACTATACATAAAAAAACCACTATTTGAAAAAGTTATACAAGGGGGTAAAAATAATCACACTCCAAAAAAGACTGGAGGAGTTTCTGACGTTCCCAAGGTAGATACAGAATCTCACACTAAGTCTCTCTCTCTCTCTCTCTCTCTCTCTCTCTCTCTCTCTCTCTCTGTCTTGCTGTAGAGGAAGATTTGAGAAGCAGATGGTTGCTCCCGGTGATCTTGGAAACATTTAGGTACCAAGATTTAGGACTTTGTAGAATAAATTGCAGTGTTTGCAGAATAAGTTATGATTAACTTAATGAGGATCCATGGAAAAGCATAAAGGGAAGTTGAATTTTTATCCTCTGTTTGCAAAAATGAACCCATTTCTTTATCTTTGTTAGTTGGAACTCTAAGGAAATTTATGTAATCTGGATCAAATCTCTACATTTTTACCACCGCTATGTACAGATGCTTCCACATTAGTTTTCATGGGATTTATAGTAGATGACATTGTAGGCAAATGTTATCTTTTATCATTGTGTCTTTAGCTCTGTATCTCTATCTGATTCTTTCCCCAGCAAGCTACGTTAGTTATCTCTATCTCTTATTCTGGAAATTACTAAATTTTGTAGAACAAGATTTTCTTTTTTATATAATGGTAGATATAGCTACATTTTACCACAATATTGGTTGCTATACATAAGCCTGTTTTCTTTAGGATCTAGAGTTGAATGTCTTTTAAGTTTCTCTTCCATATTCTTAGGCCTTCCTCTGGAACTAAATGTTGCTAGGCTTTGAAAGATTCAGTTTTACAAGAAAGAAAGAAAAGAAAAGACACATTTTGAGAACTGGTGCTACTCATTTGTCAACCAAAGATGATGAAGAAAGGAAAATCACTCAAGAGAAGAGTAAAGAACAGAAGATGACATTTCTCTTAAGACCTACACAGAGTGCTCTGCTTAGCTTCCCAAGGCTGGCAGAGCATTCTGTTAGCTGATGCCTTCAGGCTTGGTTTAACGAAGCTAGTTAATTAGAAGAAAAGTAAAAAAAGAACAGAGGGAGAGATCACAAAAACAAATTTTCTTTTCTTTTATATTTCTATTTAAAACCCTTTAAGTCTCTAACTAAAAATTCTCCTCACATTAGTGTCCCTTTGTGAACTATTAATGATTCTGTGTGGTCTTTGGTCACTGTGGGGTTAATCTTGATTGTCAACTTGATTGGATGGGTCAGCACCTAGCAGATTAGGCAAGTTTATCTCCAGCTGTCTTTGAAGGCATTTCCACCTATGGTTACCTAAAAGGTGCAGCCTAACCTTGAATGGGTCTCATCTGGAAAAAAATGTAAAGATGGAGAAAAAAGGGAGAAAGCCTTCTAGCATGGGCACATTCTCTTTGCTTTCTGGCTGCCGTTAGGTGAGCTGCTTTCCTCTGGCAGGCCCTCCCTCCATATTGTTTCTTCTGTGCAACAGGCCTAGACACAATGGAGCCAGCTAGCCACAGACTGAAACTTGTAACCCAAGTAAATCTTTTCTCCTTCAAATTGTTTCTCTTAAGTGTTTGTCATAGAGTCAAAAAGTAGGACTAACATGGTCATTACAACTTTTGAATTGAAGAATAATATGGTTAACAGGAAGATTAGAAGAGAGTCTTCTTTTCTACTTTCTGTGCGGGTATGGGGACTTGAACCCAGCCTTGCTCTCTCACTTGGCTTGTTTTGGTCAAGGCTGGTACTCTACCACTTAAGCTACACTTCCATTTCTGGCTTTTTGTTGGTGAATTGAAAGATAAGAGTCTCTCAGATTTGTCTGCCAGGGCCAGCCTTGAACCTTAATCCTCAGATCTGAGCCTTCTGAGTAGATAGGATTACAGGTGTAAGCTGCCCTCACTCTCATGACAGTGTCATTTCCTTTTACAGTAGTTGACTAGCAATTATTACTCATTGCATTTTTTTGAAGAATAGATAAAAAATACAATTGTTCCTGCCTCCTATCTGGTCAACAATATGGAAAAAAATATCTTTGGTAGCTTTTGTGTCAATTGAAACAATACACTTACTTAAATATTAAAGCTAGAGGAATTTGCCAGATAAAGAAACAGTTTTAAGTCTTTTAAATAAATATCAACATGAAATATGATATTTGGAAAATGCTACATGAAGGTCAGTAAATACTTCATTATTCAAATAAAAATAGATACATTACAAGGAATGAACACCTGGGTATTCGTATTATGTAGTTCATAAGACTTTCATAAGAAAGGACTTTTCAAGGTAAAAAGAAAGAGAGAGGGCCTTAGAACAAAAGATACTTTAACACTTTTGTATTATGCAAATATATACCATAGTCATACGTAAAAATATAGATGATTCTTTTGCTTAACTTATTCATATATTTTCCAGCTATTTAACAATATATTGTTGATTGAAGATATTGGGTGGGTACTAATAAGACACCATAACTCTTTCTAATACCTCATAGAAAGACTGAGGTTCTTAAATTATGGTCCAAATGTGCTAAAAGTGTCAGAACATGAATTCATCTTGCACTGGACACTCCATTCAATGCTCAAGATAAATGTGAACAAAATTTAAGAGCTTCTTTCAAATTAAATCATTCTCAATGGGTTTACATTGAATCAATTCAAAATTCAAATGCACTATTAGAGATATGTATTATATCTCTAAAAGAGTATTTTTTTATTATCATCGAGAGTGTGGCCAGGGACAATAGACATATACATTTGCTAATAATTTTATGAGGAAATTCCAGGTCCATGTGAGTGTATTTGGCAGTGAATGATTTCCCATGTACTGTGAAGTGGTGGCTCTTTCCCCTGAGCACGCTGCCAATGTATTTGGTAGGTAAGGCTCTTCCCTCCAATTTAGTTTAGTGCTATGTGGAACTGGGTGAATCTATATCACAGTTTCTTCTGAAGAAGTCTTCCTTATTCCAGACCTCTTCTGATCATGAATACTGTTAACGTACATCTTTGATATTACAACAACCTACAAATGTTCCCAAAACAGTTGTGAGACTAAATTCTGGGTTGTGAGGGAATAAGAGCTTCTAGCTGGGTGAACATGAGACAATTACTTAATGTGGCTAAGCTAATTGTTTCTTCTTTATGAGGGGTCAATTTATTTCTTTAATGAGTTCTTGTTTAGTGTCTCCTATATGCTGAGAGCAACTTTTTCAGAGTTTGGAACAGAGGGTAAACAGAGAGAATCTCTACATTGGAACTTCTAGTGTGGTGAGGAGAGCCAGTGATTTTTCTGCTGACAAAAGCCTTAGCGATTTGTGATGTGGAAAGAGCTATTTTTATGGTCAAGATGTTGCCACTACAATATTCAACAGGTAAGAGCTGTTATCAATAAGTAGGCACAGTATCTCAGATCATTCAGTGAACTATCACTGAATGGTTTATAGATAACAAAGATAAACTTCTCACAGTCCAGATAAAGGCATCAGCAGATTTAATGTCTTTCTGCTTCATAGTTGGCAATGTCTCACAGTAACTTCTCATAGCAGAAGGTCATTATTACCTCCCAAATGCTCTCTCGGTGAGGTCACATTGGGGATCAAGCTTCAACCCAGGAACATAGACATAACATTCATCTTATAGCACACAGTGAGGATCCTTTGAAGTTAGTAATAGGAAATTGTCTAAAATAAGAACTTTCTAATCCAAGAATAGGGACTTCTGAAATAATGACACTATCATTGGAAATATTCAGTCTAAAGTACCAGGAGTGTCATTTAGGTTTAATTTCTGCTTTAAGTTCCAAACTGACTAGTGATCTACCTTATCAAGCCGAGTTCTTCATAGGAAAGGTTAAATGTTCCTAGAAATCAGTGGTATAATCAACAGATAATAACTTGTTATTAATATCATCACAGACACACTGGTTTACAACACATGTCTGTACCTATATACTGTTACTTCTTTGGGAGTAAGATTTTTCTCTATATTCTCTGTTGGCAGGAAAGAGTTAATATGGATTTTCTCTATTAGGCTTGCCCACATACTGCACAGATCTGGGGCTTGGGATGGGATAGATGTGAGGAAAAGAAAAGAAAAAAAAAAGAAGTTGATGCCTTTCATGTTCTCAGCATAGAGGAAAAGCAGACCAGAACAGTTAGAAGCAGAGAAAGAGGTGAACCTCGGGACAAAGAACAGATGGAATGTGATGAGGGCATAGAAAAACAGATCTGTGAGGAACACAAATGGGAAGAAGTAAATGCGAAAGCAGAATAGCAAGTAGATGGAAGAAAGAAGAAATAGAGTTGATGCCTGATGAAGAAATTAGATATCACAGGACAATCATTTTAAAAACAAATAAGAAAGTGCAAAGCACAGAAAGACTAACCACTGTTTATTTATTAACACTGTGGTGTCCATCTAGAGTCTTGTTCCTTGAGTAGGAAACAGAATAAGAAGAGAATATGAGTTGCTTTATGGGCTGTCCTTCAATGATATGGTTTAAATACCAAAATGCATGGATTATTCTAAAGGGGCTCAGCCTCATATAAATCCAACTTCACTCTCTGAAGTTGTATTTTCATCCAAATAACCTGGACTTCTTTCAAGTGAGGCAAAACCTTTTCAGAACATCACATATGAGTAAAGATTTATTAACCTCAGGTTATCCTTTGAGGTAGTTATGGGGATGCACACATTTTCTGCAGTTAAAAGCAAAATAAAAAGTATAATGTTTATTATTCTGTTTACAATAAAGTGAGTGATTAGTGATTAGCATTATTTGAAAGAGATGGATCGATTATTCATTAGGGGGAAAACACAAAGTAACTGTGATATTCTGCACTTCATAGTTTCCACTAGCCACCGTTTAGACTAAGTTGACCCAAGCAAGACTATACTTCCTGGGTATTATCTAGAACCTATGAGGTCACAGAACATAGAAAACCAGAAAGAACAGCTGTGACCATCAGCCATCCGCAGGAAGAGAAAAATAAATCTGATGGCATATTATCTTGGCCTAAATAATATGTTTTAACTGCTAAGATTTCTCTGTTGTCTTTCTTGTCTTCATAATTCATTAATGGCATCTTGTTCAGCATCTTGTCTTAAACACTTTTGTTCTTTAATCCTCATATTTCATATGTGTCACATTTTCTGACACATGGACCTGTGATAAAAAAACAACAACTCATCAAAGTCCTTGCTAGGCTGTGTTTGTACTCACTGAGCTTTTGTCATCTGTTATTATGTAAATGATAGTTCTCTAAATCTCACTCTACCCCTCCACTCTACCCCTACCACTGACACTTATTTCTGGCTCAATATCTATTACTTTTTTTATTTGTTTGTTTGTTTGTTCATTTATTTATTTGGGGGAAGATCTCTTATAAACAAATCTTTAAGAACTTTGGGATGTATTTTTAACTCATAATCTTTTCACAAACATCACTGACAGCTTTCAGATGTTTACCATAAAATGGATGTATTCTGAATCAGGGGCTAAAATAATAAATAAAACAACTTTATCCTAAGGGCAAAAGTACTTGTTTTTCTAAGTTCCTAACTAAGTGTCTTGGCTGTCAGTTTTGGACTAGATGTGAACCTGTGGGGGTTGAAATTCATTTACTCCTGGCAAAATGTGACTTCCTGTTTCGAAGAATAAAGGCTTGAAAAGACTTATTAAAGGAAGGCTCCAGAAAGACTTCTTAAACTTCAAACAGGTCTTACAAAACAACATTCTGATGAGTTAAGTGCACATGAATTAGAAGCATATGTATTAAATTTCCCTTAAAATACACATGGGTTTAAAAATTAAGGGTTGTGAGGGGGAAAGACTTGGCAAAAATCTATTTTAGGTTTGGCTAAATCCAAACCATTTGAAAAGTAATTCTAAGGAATGGGACAAAAGGCAGATTAAAATTCTTAAACACTTTGGAGAATCAAGTATGTTTTAGTTTTTTAAAAAATAATTTAAGCTCACTTGAATAAGAAATGCTGGATTTGTTTAAATTTTTCCTAAAATGAAGGAAAAATTGCCTGGGAACAAAGTCCATTTTTAAAAACTCCACATCCTTGGGAAAAGTTGGACAATCTTGGCCAACGTAAATGAAAGCCAGACACCCTGGAGAAAAGAATAAGACTAAACTCAAGGGAGTTGTGACTTTTCTGTCCTATGTGGGTATATTGTTCTACCAAGAAAAGTTAAGAAATTCTTCTGGGTCTTTGCTTCTTCAGCTTTCACATGAGCCATGTGATGTTCTACTTTTCCCACCCAAGCCCCCCTACACACACACACACACACACACACACACACACACACACACACGTACACTGTAAGAATTCACTAGATATCACTTGTCAGCATTGCACTCAAGGAGATAAAATTCTGTCTAAAATGTACTACGGCACATGTACTTTAGCTAGGCATTGTGCCATAGTTCCTCATTGAAATGGCATGATCCAAAACATGACCAGTCCCAAAGTAATTGTTTTGTGATGAGGAGCTAAAAAACTGGACCAGGATTTTAGTAACTCCTATTGATATGTGAAAGTCAGCAACTGAGATTTATAATTTCTACCTGCCATTTGTTCTTGACATGTTGCTCTTTAATGGAGACCAAATGTTGGCCTCTTAGTGAACTACAAAAATAGCTGCTCATCCAACTATGTGACTATTGTAACAAAAGTATAAAACTAATGTTTAAAAATACATAGTGTAGGCATAATGTCATATTAAAGAATGCTACAATTCTATTGCATTTATTTTGTCAGTTGTGGGGCTTAAACTCAGAGCCAGGACGCTGTCTCTGAGCCTCTTTCTGTTCAAGGCTAGTGCTCTACCACTTGACCCATGGCACCACTTCTGGTTTGTGAATGGTTGATTAGAGATAAGAGTCTCAAGGGGACTTTTCTGTCCATAGCTGGCTTCAAAACACGATCTTCAGATCTTAACCTCTTGAGTAGCTAGGATTACAGGCCTGAGACACTGGCACCCAGCTTCAATTGTATTTTTTAAAACATGACTAGGTATGATTTTCATACTGCTAGCTTATTTATTTATTTTTTCATTTTGTAAAGCAATAAGTAACAATGTAGACAAAGACAAACCAAAAATAAGACATGGAAGTTAAGTAAAATGCTAAAGGTGAACATAGCTCAGTAAATATTTGTTAAACTACTTTGTCATATTGAACATTGTGCTAAGTTTCTATTTAAAAATTAAATGAAGCCAGACACTGGTGGCTCACAACTGTAATCCTAGCTACCCAGGAGGCTGAGATCTGAGGATCATGGTTCAAAGCCAGCCTGAGCAGGAAAGCTCATAAGACTCATATCTCCGATAAACTACTCAGAAAAAGCTGAAAGTGGTGCTGTAGCTCAAGTGGTAGTATTCCAGTCTTCAGAACAAAGAGGCTTATGGATAGTGCCCAGGTGTTAAGTTCAAGCCCCAGGACCAGCAAAAATAAAAACAAAATAAAAAATAAATGCAATAAGTTTTGTTTTAATTTTAATCTAGACTCTACAGTGAACACATTCACATTCAGCTTGCACTTTGTACAACCTGATAACTCAAGTGTTGACTAAATGCTACTTCTAGTAACTAACAAATGTTCTGCATTCTGATTACTGTTTGTTATTACTATTGCCCATATGACCTTGAGAAACTTAAAGTTTCTCAGTTCCCATATCTATGATATGAGGATTCTAATATTTTCCCTGAAGGTTGGATGTAATTTAGTCAAATAACTAGAATTTACTACACAGAGCAGTGATTTCTTTCATTAGTACTGTGATTATAGTAATTTAGAAGAACAGAGGAGATACAGTGGTATCCTCTAGAATGGAGGGAGGTAGAGAGATCAAGTCTTCAAACTAAGCTTTAGATAGTCCTGTTTTCATTATGCAACAAACCACTCTAAACATTGTAGCTTAAAACAGCACATATTTAGTATAGAATACATATATGTGCATTGGCTCTTTAGTTTACCCTAAATCAGATGGGAATGGATGGCCTAGAAGCAGTTCAAACTTATGTCTGATGTCTACACTGAGCTTTCCACATAGATGAGAGAGTTGAAATAATGGAATGTCTCAGGCATTGCTTTACATCCAACAGGAAAGCCCAAGCTTATTTACAGAAAGAGCATGGTTCCAAAACCAAAAGAAAGTGTTTTCCAAGGCACAGTCCCTGACCAAGTGTCTGTGTTATAGTCGCTGCTGAGCCATTGCCTAAAGCAACTCCTATAGCTATGGCCAGATTCAAGGAATGAAGGAACTATTTCCACTATTGATGTTTGGTGAAGTCCAATGCAAAAAGAACATTCACATTGGGAGATGTAAATAACTTGGGACCCAGGATTGTAACCATCTATTAGGACCATAACATTTTTCAGAATTTTGTGTACATAAATATTACCACCAGAGCTAGTGAAATGCTACACTGAGCTTGAGTATTGATTAACATAAAGACCTTGAAGGAAGCTGCTTCTGTTGTGTGTAATCAGTTTTAAAGAGAGAAAAAGATACACTTCCAGTTAAGAACCTGGCTAACAGGCCTAAAGAAACATAGGTCCCATGGTTTTCCTTGTTTGCAATGACTAGTATTAATGTCTAGGACAAGCAGAGAAGGCTATGTACATATGACCACATGAGATAATGTTAAGCAAAATGTACCTCAGGACAGGGACACAAGAGGTTTTGGGGTTTTTTTTGTTTGTTTGTTTTTATTTTTTCTTCCTGCTAGTGTTTTTAACGTACTTACAATGCACTATGTGATTCTTTTGTTTCTAGTGTATGTTCTTCCCCCATGGTATAACCCCTGTTTTTACTGGATTTGATGCTGGTGCTCTCACCTTGTATATATATATTTGCAATTTGGGGAGGGGAAGGGATATTGCAGAACGCTTAAATGAGGATGCAGGCTGACCCATTGTGAAGAAGAGATGTACAGGACACTATATTGAAAACAATCGGGGAGGGGAGGGAAGGACGAGTTGGGGAGGCGGGGAGGGAAGTGATGGTAGGGGGAAAATAAAGGAGGAGGTAATAATGCTCTCTATGAAATGTATTCATTATCCTATTCATGTAATTGTAACCCCTCTGTACAACATTTTTTACAATAAATGAAAATAAAAAGAAAAAAAGAACCTGGCTAAGTGAGAGAAAGCTCCCTGGTGCTCCCGTGACTGCTTGTAAAGGCGCATGATCAGTGACAAGAGTCATTAGGCCTGGTGGACCAAGAATCCCCCTGGATCAACTCAGTGCTGAGGCACTGCTGTGCCCCTTCACACAGTTTAGAATCTGTCATTGTCAAGCCTAACATCCTATGTGGAGCAGTACCTAGGCATCCTATGTGGGCAAGTATGTTCTGAGACCAGCTTTTAGGGCATGAGCAATGGAGCCTGTGCTGATGGAAACAATCAGCACAAGCCAATACTCACCCTAATCATACTAATACTAATCATATTAATATATCCCCTAAAGAGATTGTCACAAAAATGAACATTCTCGGGGAAAATTGGCACTTATTCCAAATTATTTTAATACAGGTGGTTCCGATTATTCTGCTCACACTTAGAGAAACTGATAAATGAGGAGCAGTGATTCTCCGGAGAAGGGAGAGGAGAAGGGAGAAGGGTCAGGGATCCTACACAGAGGGACTAGGAGGAAACATCATCAAAAACAGTGACAAAGACAATGAAACAATGGCTTCAAGATAGAGACAAGGCAGATGGAAGGAAAAGATAAGGATAAAAGGAAGAATTCAAGGAAGTTGAGGAAAGAGCTGGATGATGTGAGCTGACTTCTGGAAGAGATGCCAGACAGGCAGTCTATCCATGATTGTTGATACTTATGGATGGAATAAAAAGTGAGGCTATAAAACTGATACTGTGAACAGGGACAGCTGTAAATATATGGCCTATTATAGAACAGCCTTTCCATATTAATTCAAAGGCAAGAGCTTGCTTAGCTCTTGGGTGAGTTAGGAATTCAGCTGCTGGATTGCTACTGGAAATCATATATTGGAGGCCTTCTACTTATTCACGTGGATAAGCCCCAGGGCCTAATAAATGCTCTCAATCACCAAGAAACCATTCGTGCTCTGTTGTGACTTGGACTGGAATAGATCAATAGCCCTCTAACATGTTCATTATGTTTAATATTTTATGCATATATAAGATGATTGATCATCTAAACTGTTCGGATGTGATTACTCATCTTAAGTTCTGCTCATGGCCTACTTGTTTGCAAAAGGGCTTTGTTATTAAGAAACAATAATGAAGTACTCTGAGTTTATTTTCAGTCATAAAGATAAGATCCCATTCGATTCTCGGGAGTTTTGAAGATGCTGAAGTTAGTAAATATCTCTCCCTGTCTATAACTAAGATATCCTAATACAAAAATTTCAGTAATGTTACATTCTAGCTCCAAATGCTCACTTGTGGTTTTATGAAAGACATAAGCTAAATGGAGAAATGAACTTGGATTAAAACTGTTTGGTTTAACATATTCCTGTTCCACAAGGAATTAGGTAATATGCTTACTGGAATAAGAATATGGTATTTTTTAAATTTTGCTAATTTCTCCCATAATACTCATCCATCTGTGTGTGTGTATGTGTGTGTGTGTGTGTGTGTGTGTGTGTGTGTGTGTGTGTGTATTGTCAATACTGGGCTTTAAACTGGTAGGCAGGCACTCTGTCACTTGATCTATACATCTAGCCTGTAACCACTATGTTTTATCTTTAGAACTTCAGTTTTCTGGACAATATGTTTGGGTAGTGTGACTTTGGAGCATATTTAAATGCTATGTCCAAACTTGAGGTTATTATCTAGATTTATTTTCCTACTCTCTTAATTCTGTGGCTTTCTAATTTACCTAGTCACCAGCTGTTAACGATGAAGTTAGTTCATTGACATCTTGCCCCCTATCAATAGTTTTCGTGACTTGTGTTTTCTATCTCAAGTAGATTGAACACATTTGTCCCCATTCTGTTGTCACTAGTTCCACTTATAGCTTTTATTTCCTCCCTTTGGAATCTAAAGCATTATTGTAATTTAATATTCTATTAACTTTTCCCATTGTGTCCTGTTTTTTCCAGGAATCTATTCTGTGTATCAATTCATACAGTTATTAAGTAATGTGGTAGCACTGTTATAAACAAGCAGATATAACTGGAATCTAAATAGTTGCCTTCTTTGAGAACATTCTCTAGAACATTCTAGAGGAGGCAGAAAACTTTAACGATAATGAGGATTGCTAGCTTCCATGTGATGATTCCGGACACAGACTCTGCAAGGAGTCTTGTTCTATCTATCTAGACACATGGTGAACTTGACAATTTAAGTATCTCATGTGTCCCTCTGCATGATTGCACTCACTTCAAACACAACCCACAGGATTTAAGGTCTACTACAATCCACCATTGCTTTCGAGTAATTAGCTAAATATTAAACTCTTCCCAATATCTTCTCAGGTTTGATGATTCCCTAGGACAATTCACAGATCTCTATTTTTACTATTACAGTCGTATCAAATCCACATCTGAAATATGAGCAGGAGCTATTCATACTTTCCTTTTGAACAGGAGTTCAAAGAGCAAAAGAGAAGGAAAGTTCTGTCAGAATACAAACAATTCATTGTGTGACAATACATAGAGATTGCCAGCCTATGTTTTGGGCCCTAGTATATATAGATTTTATCAAGTCATTGACCTGTTACATACCCTCCCTCCCCTTTCTGGAGGTGAGGAACTCAATACTATCTCATCACACATTTGCTATTTCTAGCACAACCTTAATGCATACTGAGTCTTTTCATTAGCATCAAGTATCTGGGACCTCAAACTAATCACCAACACACTCTTAGCACTGATGAACTTCTAAGGTTTTAGAAGCTACCTTCCAGGAACCATAAACAATGCAAAGTCAGCATTGTTCTAATGGGTTTCTGATAGTATGGCTTCTGCTGTCAATACATAACTTTCAAGGTTGCTGTCATAGAAGAATAAAGAGAAGGAGGAACTCATAAAGACAGAGACAGGCACAGAGTGACAAATATCAATGTGCTGCTATTCTGTCAGTTTGAACTAGGCCCATAGCTGAACCAAGATGGAAAAGGAGCTGGGAAATGCAGACCTGGGGTAAAAGTACCACTTCATAAAAGGCTTTGAAAGAGCAGGAAACCAAGTTTGGTACTGAGTTTATGGTCTGGCATACTTGCCATATGGCAGCCACCATAATTTCTTTAATTTTTTTGCTTTATTTTTTTTCCAAAATCAAGGCCTGCTTTTACACACACATTAGTCCCTATGTTGTCACACAGTTCACTCATGCTGTTTTTGTCTTAAGTCTTTCTCTCTGTTTAGTACTGTTGTGTTCCAGGTCATGCATATTCTCTCTTGAAATATCTGATCTACTTTTAATTCCATCCAATGTGGTTTATCTCAGATATCCAAGTATTCATTTGTAGTTCAGCTTGAGTCATTTAGATATCTGCCATATCCCCTCCTAACAAATTCAGTCTTTGCTACAGCTTTTTCAAAATATCTAATAAGGTTTTACTTAGACTTCAAGGTTCTACTCTGTGAAGATTTAAAAAAAATTAATTCAAGTCTAAATCTAAATCTAGAATCAGGTTTTGACTGATTCATTTTTCTTTTCATCATGGGTCATGCTCACTTGTTTCTTTGTATATCTGGTCATCTTTGACTGAATTCCAGATATAGTCAATTTTGTTTGTTGAATATATTGAATAGTATATATTTGTGTAAATATTCTTGAGCTTTGCTTTAGAGTAGAGTTAAATTACTTAGAGTCAGATTGATTCCCGCCCCCCCTCCCAGATCTCTCTTCTAAGATTCATGATATGGGGCCATAACAATATATTCTTCTTAGATTTCATTAATCACTCACCCCAGAGTTAAGACCAAGTGAGTACTCTACACCAGCCAATACATGGTTCACTTTGGTTGTTGGGAACAGTAATGTTCCAAACCCTGTGTTAACTCCAGATACTGTTGCTTTTAATCCTTTTAGGTCATTTTTCCCCTTCCCTAAGCATTTTAGTAACTGGCATTTCCCAATCTCTATTGACACATCTCCAGAAGTCTTTCTCTGTGTAGATCTTTTCTCTTTAATTTGATTTTGGGATATTACTACTTCACTTTTCTTAGTTTTCAGCTCTCCCTTAGCTCAAGGAGTAGGTCAGGTTTATTCCGGTGTCCCTTTTCTATGTCTGTTCTGGAAATTTGTTCAACATTTGCATATGTGTCTCACCATCAACTGGAACAATTCATCACCTCAACTTGTTCCTATCTCTCACAAGTATTTTATTTATTTTTAAAATACTTTTAAATAATTTTCAGTCACTTTAAAATGAGTGTTTCACACCTTTGCCTTCAAAAATATTTTTCAGGTGGGAGGGTAAATGTATTTTCTACTACTCCAGCTTGAATAGAAGTAGAAGATACTCTGATATGCTTTGTTTTGCCATTTTTTTGTTGTCCCTTTTTTAACAAGATCAATTAAGGCAATGTGTTATCATTGCATTTGTTAAAAGCTACTTGAGTTAATCAACTTATCAAAAGAAACAGTTTATTTTTATGCAGGATTTTAGAGACTGTGGCCCAAGAGTAGGAGGACCTACTGCTTTTAGACTTTTGGTAGGGTTCTGCAAGGCCATGGTGAGGAACATCTTACCTCATGGCAAGGAGTTGAAAGAGAGATAAGGGAAAGAGCAAAGTATCTCTCAAAGACCTAAAGACCTCTAGCTCGTACCTATCTCTTAAAGTTTCATCCCTTCTCACTAGCTTCAAGCTAGGGTCAAAGCATGTGGGTCTTCAGAGGACACTCACAATACAAACTATACCAGATAGGAATTTTAATGGACATTTTCTGGAAGGAAAAACTATACTTGTAAAGTTTCTTAGGGTAGTAGGAAATTGTACTCAATGGAATTGATTATTTGGAGAAAAACATTTATGTTTTGATCTCATTTCAGTACATTACTTATATTACCACATTCTGAATCTATTTCAAATTCTACATGTTGAAGATTATTAAATAATGTTTTCATGCACTAAAATCACAGTCCATTCTATATAAATTCTACAATGTATTGTCTTTCCTCTGTGTATTTTCCTTTTGATTTGGTTGCTTAATTAGTCAAAAATCATAACAAAAAATATGAACTCAATATTTTTTCCTTTGAATAATAGGTATTCCTATACTATTTCATCAGTTGAGACTCAAACAAACTAAAAACAACCTAATCTTTGTTGTGAAGTGACTATCCTTGCAATCTCTTTAAAGAGAAGCAGAACCATGGTAGGGACTTGAAAGGGAAGAGCATGCAAAAGAGCTTTGGTTTGAGGTTGACTGCTATGAACTTCTGTGTTTGATGGCTGAGAGAATTAAGGATGAGAAGGTAGAATCATTTGTGAGTCTCCCCAACTTCAAGATACTTTTCAGCCACAGTCTGGGGATAGTTACTTTAGTAACCCTATTTTTAAAAAGTCAATGTTTTTACTTCTTTGGCTATCTACAGTAATACTGCATTGGCATTTTGACTAAACAGGTCACCAACAGAGGGAGAGCTAAAAGAAGAGTTTACAGAAATTCTGGGAAAGGCTATTAATATACAGAAAAGCTGAACAGCAATAAGTTAGGCTGGAATTAAACGTTATTAGGGGGGAAAAAACCCATGAATATTGGATAAGCAAAGGGGAAAAAAGCTGGCCTCTAGCCCAGCCTAACAGTTTAGAAACAGAAGTGCAGCTTGATCTCTAATCTAGGTCTTCAGATCCTTTAAATTCATACTAAAAGATAGAGAGGTCAGCCACACAGATGTTTGGACAGCATCCTCTTTGGAATGGCAAACAAGAGTAAACTCACAAACTTTTTTTTCCTTAAGAACCAGTCTTTGTCGAATCTGCCACACCATAAACCTTAGGGTGACTCAAGAGGCTTTATTCATCTCAACGAGGGGTTCACTCCTCACATTTTTGTTTTGGACTATTTACTACCACACTGCAGAAGTGTTTGAGATCTTTTCCTTTTCCATCTCTGCCTCATTTCCATTCAACTGTCTACAGTTTGCCTTCCTCCAGTGCATTCAATTATCACCTCTCCATTCTAATTAGCTTCCAAGCTGCCTACATTGTCACCCCCACTTTTATGATATTGGCTCCATATATTTTGATCTCCTAACTGGTTTTTGATGCATCCAATTTTGCAAACTGTCATCAAATACTTATTTTTTTACTCTTTTATATCTTTCTAGGGCTGTTTTACAATTTTTTTTAAGTATGTCCTTTTTCAAATCTGGTTTCAAATTCAACATAGTTCAAATCTGCTCTTGCTGGCACTCTATTCTATTTTTTATAAAGATTTTTTTTGTTTGTTTAATGAGTTACTTCTTAGTGGTGATGATGCACTATCCAGATCAATTTTTTAAAGCATGTATTATTTTCACTTGATTTTTCCTTTACTTTGTGAACAATGACTATCATTTTATACTGAGGCTAGGAAAACTCCTTTGCAAAGCCATTTGTGAGAGTTTGTAATATCTTGAAGACTGTAGGAGGTAGACATCTGAAAAGTGTGATTTCTTGACAGACTGTTTATGTACTAATGTGTAAAATTTCCCAAAAATCTGCTCTGCCATTTCTGTTGCCCGTGGGGTTGAGAAATCCAGCAGCTCCTTATGTTGGTAGTTGTCCAATCATGTCGTGTTGCTTGTCTGCTCCCATTGACTGTCACTCAGCAAAATAGTCCATCAAAGTTTTGAAAAATGTAAAAATAGTTTTTTTTTTCTTAAGATTTTTATAATGTTTTAAAGTTAAATTACTTTTGCTGGTTCATTGCACATAGCAAGGATTTATATCGACACATTTCAGTGTTTAAATAAAAAGTAAATATAGTAGTTAAAAGTGAGGAATAAATATGAAAATACAAAAATGCCTAAAACTTTACAATCATGATAATAGTTGCTACAGCTTTGGGTTTGTTATGGTTTCCATTGTGCTTAACTACCCCAAGTTTAAGGGCCTGATTAAAGTTAAATGAGTGATTCTGTTTGAAGTTACCATCAGAAGAAATTGGTTCTCACTCATTTTCATCAAGAGCATCAGCAGCTAAAGGAATCTATATGAATCTTTGGGAAATCAGCAAGTTTAGGTAAACAATAAATAGGTAACTTTGCTGCTTCTGGAATTAACTCAGTCAGGCTGCTTAAGTATTCTATACCTTGCTTGAATCATCTGTAAAGCAGAATGAATTATAATATTTAACTCAGATGGTGGTGATTTGATGAACTACTACATGCCACTGCCATATAGGAAATATCTAGGAAATGCAAGATTTTGTTATTAGTTGAGAGTGGATTGGATCAGATTAAACCTTAAGTAAGAAAATTGTTTTTAAGGAATTGTAATAAGAGCTATGTCAAGTTTTTTCAGTGTTTAAAGTAGCCTTAAACTTTTAACTATAAGTCTATTTCTGGACATGGGATGTTAATATTGGGTGAAAGAACAGTGTTGCAGTCCAATTAGTGCATCAAATACACCAGAAAGATTTAATCAGGTTAACGTCATGATAAACTACCTGGATCATAAGAGGAGAAGACAGACAATCCTTAGAATTGGTTATGCAGTGGTCCAAGGGGACTTGATACACCTTAGGTATAGCTGGTCAAGAATGGAAGAAAAAGAAACAGGTATATGACCCCAAGCTATATTGAACTGGACCAAATTCAATGATCTGATGATAAATTTAATCTATTTATTATGCCATATATCACACACACACACACACACATATAATCCACAATTAAAGAGAATTTTACTCCTGAATCATTTTATAGTTTAGTAAGAAGTTGCAAACATTATCCAAAACTATGAAATATTTATTTTTGAGTGCCCAGTTGATAAATGTTATCAGTATTGTCTTATTTAATTCCAAAGACCATGAAACACATTGTATCACTCCTGTTACAAATAAGGAAATTAACACTCTCGAAGTTTAAATAGTTTTGCCAAAGTTACACAACTGACAAATGGTAGAGGTGATTACTAATCTCAATATCCTCTACCACTTCTATTTCATAATATTTTAATCTTATAACTACTAGAAGTTGATGCTGTTCCTGGGCTAGTAACGTTATGTGACATATAAAATTTGTTTGGGTTAATAACCCAATAATTATTACTGTATAATTTCCATATCTACCTCAACAAACTAATAGATACATTATTGTGTCAGATTAGCATTTATGCTCCTAGTATCCTGTATTTAGATAGGCATATGTAGAGAGATTTATAAATATATCATGACCTTCAAAGGCTTTAGTTGTATATTCTTCTGGAAGACTTCTTATTCTAAAGTATTACAGCTTAATCTCAACTCAAAAGAGATATAGAATACCCCTGTTCACTTCAGAAAAAGAAAAAAACTAGGATGAAGTTAGGTGAGAAATACAAAGAGAGGCTGCTATATGAAAAGCTATGTCCATATGACCATATACGATGATGCTAAGCAAAACAAACCCCAAGATAGGGACTCAAGAGGTTTTATCTTTTTTGCTGTTGTTGTTAATGTACTTATAATGTACTATATGATTTTTTTGTTTCTTTTGTATGTTCTTCCCCCATGGTGTAACCCCTGTTTTCACTATATTTGATGTGGGTGTCCTGCATCTTGTATATCCATTTTTCTAATTTGGGGAGGGGAGGGGAAATAACAAAATGCTGAAAAAAGGATAGAGGTTGACCCATTGTAACAATGTGATATACAAGACACTATGTTGAAAACGAACTTCACAAGTGGGGAGGGAGGAGTTGGGGAGGTGGGGAGGAAAGGAATGGTAGGAGAAAAAGGAGGGGGTAACAATGCTTGATAAGAAATGTACTCATTACCTTACTCATGTAACTGTAATCCCTTTTTACCATTAAAAAAAAAAAGAAATGCTATGCAGTCTCACTTGAAGCATGAATTAGAAGAAAACATGAACACATATGAAATTTGTGGGCCCTTCACACCACAGGTCTCCCAGTGTGAGCATCCCTACCGGATCTGGTGGGGGGGGGGGGAAGTAATCTCATCTATTTGCTCAGATTGGTGGAAGAAAGGAACTCAAAAATCACTAATAGGAACTAATAGAAAGTAGAGTCTGTAGGAGCTAATGCAAAGACAGCCCTCTACTAGGTTATAGTCATAGAAATCCACTGTTACATGAGGAAGCTCCCATTGTTCTCAAAGCAACTTAGAACTTTCTGAGAGCACACCAACAGCTTGTTTTGTTGTTAGAATAGCTCCTGGGAAGAAAAGACAGCGTTTCTGGCTTAGGAGACAAGGTGCAATCCTCGGAACTCTTGTGAAATAAATACCTTGATAAGATAGTGTAGCCACACAGGATACTTAGGATCAATAGAACTAGACTGCTGATAATTTTTTTTTGTTTTACCATGGTAGTAACAACAAAAATTTAGAGGCTCAAATCAACACCAATGTATTGTCTGTCAGTTCTCTAGATTAGGAGAACAACTTGAATCTCATTAGCTACATTCACCAGAATTTTCATCACTATGACAGAATACCTGAGAAAATAAATTAAGGGTGGAAAGTTTTATTGGAACTGATGGTTTCATAGGATTCATACATCCTGTTGGGGAAGATGTAGCAGAGCAGAACCGTTTATATCATGACAGTCCGGAAGCAGAGACACAATGAGAGAGAAGAGCCGAGGAGAAGAAATTGTTCCCAAGGACATGCCTCCTGTAACCTGCATCTCCAGTGAAGTCCCCACCACTTCAACTTTCTAAAAATCTTCCAAAATAGCATTGAACTTGAGAACCAACCCTTCAACCCTGTGCTTATCAGAGACATCTCATGTTCAATCCATGAAATTCCACTCCTGGAATCCAAAGTTTTGTGCACATCTGAGCATACAAAATGCATTCAATGAATCTTGAAGGTTCTCATAGTCTTAACAGTTCCTGCATTGTTCAAAAGACCAAGTTCAAAGTTTTGTCTGAGTCTCAAAGCAAACTCTCAACTGTGCGTACCTGTAAAAAATATATACATACATGGATACACACACATACATACACACTTCTCTCTCTCTCTCTTTCTCACACACACACATACACACACACATATACATGTTTAAAAAAAAACTCCCGGAGTTCCGGGAAGATGGCGGAGGAGAAGCTGGAATCTGAACAAGCTCTCGCATAGAAAGCAGTTTTAGAGTTCCAGTGAACAGTCCTAAGCCAGAAAATCACACCAAGTGTGCCATCACAGGACAGAGAGTTAGACAAGAGAGGGGAAGCCAAGACAAGGAGACATATCTGAGCGCCTGCCAGCAGCCGCCGCGGCGGCGGCAGGGTCGCAGCGGCGACCGCAGCTGCGGCCATACCTGAGCGCTCACACAGAGAGTCCGGGACGAAGGAGCCAGACGCAGCGGGCGAGAGGATTCTACTCAACACCAGCAAGAACCGACAAGGAGCGGACAACTTCATCCTGCACTTTGCAGACCAGAGACGACCCAGGATCCAAGACTCGGCGTGAGTAGAAGCCCGATGTCCTCACTCCTTCTCAGGGAGCAGAGGAGGGAAGGCCACCCCTCCCCCCCCAGCACCGGTGATCTCCATCTTTGATACCGACAAAGCTCGGAGGAGCGGCTAGCTCCAGCTCAGGCCTTGGAATAAAACGAGTCATTTAACAGGTCACAAGAACTTAACGGCAAAGTGACCTGCCAGACTCAGCTCCATCCAGGGAAAAGTCACCCAGCTCAGGCACCAGCCATTGAAGTGGCTTTCCTCACTGGGTAACCAGAGCCAGAGGCTGCCCCTCCCTCTAGCAGCCTCCACAATCAATTGAAAAACAGAAACCCTGAGAATGGCTCCAGGGTGGGCTCTGTGAATTTTTCACAAAATAGCCCCAGAGAAAAGCTACTGATTGTTGAAAGGCCTCAACTCTACCAGAACCTAGCCTCATCACCCCTCTTTTGTGATTCTCAAAGCAGATCACCCTCCCATTAAACTAACCTGGGAGGGGGATCTCAAAATCTTGGGTAAAGCAGAGCATTTTTCTGCCTGTTCGAACAAACTGACTTAAGAAACCAATCAAGCCACAGGACCTCAAGCTGACCAGAGACTCCAACAAGAAGCTGGTTACAGACAAAAGGGAGATACAGGATTCTTCCCACCCCTCCCAAAAAAATAAAAAAAAAAAAATCAAAGAACTTTTTTTTCTTCTTTTCTTTTTTCTTTTTTTTTTTTGGTACCTTATATATATAAATTTTTTTTTCCTTTTCTAAAACTTTTATTAATCTTTAATTTTTGCCTTTTTTGAAAAAATAATTGTTTTCCAGTAACTTTTTTTTTCCCTCTTATAATTTTTATTTTAGGAATACGTGAATGTACGTTTTCCTTTCTTTTCTTGTCTTCTCTCTCTTTTTCTTTCTTTCTTAATTATCGTTTTGTTTTTTGTCTAGCTCTACTGAACTTCTGATCTTTTTTTTTCTCCCTTTCTTATCCTTTTCACCTTTTCCTTTCTTTTGTTCTTCTGTATGTGACTTAACTCTTGTTCTGCACATCCTCAGATAAACCCATAGTTAACTAGTAGACCCTATCCCCCATTGTGTACACACTTAATCCACAAATTTATTACTCAATCCAAAACCTCTGAGACTTAAATTCCTTAATAGCAGTACTACCTCTTTATACCTATATAATATTTTAAGCATTTTTTAAGTTTTTCACATCTCCTCTATCTCCCTCCTGTTTTCTCATTATATTCACATTCCTCTCTAAATAGATGGTCTTTCAATCTCCATAACTATATTAATTTTTACGTTTCTAATTTTTTTTCTGGTCTCTTTTCATTTCCCTTTCCCTTTCTTCTTTTTCTCTCCCTCTCTACTTGCATCCTACCCAACCTATTTCCTGCATTGAGATTAGGACATAGTTAACTCTCCCTGTGCCTCCTCACACCAATCTATTCCTAATTTTTACCCACATCTCTCCCTAACCCTAAAAATTTCTGGTTTTCCAAATTCTTCTCTGCGGTTCGAAGCCCATTAACATATAGTTGTTTGATGTTGAATAGATGTATCTGTTGAACTAGATTGTATCTGTAGACTATTGACTGTATAAATGCAAACGTTGGTTGATGGTTGCCTTAAGATAGTGTTCTAGCACAAAACTGGTGCTATTTTCATCTCAAATGGGCAGAGTAAACCGGAAAAACACAAGAAAAATGGCAAATCCGGGTATCTCAATTCCCAATCTTGATAATCAGGGGTCAGATCAGATAATGAACAATCCAGAGGAGAGTTCCCAAACAGCTCTACAAACACTGGTGGCAAACATGATAAATGAGAAGTCTGACAACTTACAAAGGACTCTGTATGAGCATGATAGGGAGAGAGAGGAGGCATCCCAAAAGTTTATACAGGAATATCATAAGCGTGAGGAAGCTACTCAAAAACTGATACAGGATTTGCGTGAACAACTTGAGAATACTCAAAGAAAAAGGGAGGAATGCCGTGAGCAGGCTGAGAACACTCAAAGAGAACTGCAGGAATCCCACGAACGGGAGGAAAGAGAACTGCAGGAATCCCACAAACGGGAGGAAGCTAATCAAAGAGTAATTCAGGAATTGAGAGACCAGGTAGAGAACACACAAAGATCACTAAAGGCATTCATGGAATCCATTAACAAAGAGCTGAAGGAAGTCAGGAAGACCACAAAGGGAATGCTGAATGGAACCCAACAGAAGGAATGGGAGTCCAAAGAAACCATAACCAATCAACTAAGTGATTTGAGAACAAACACTGAACACCAAATTAAGGAAGTAAAGAAATTCATACAAGACCTAAAACAGAGCTTCAACAAAGAACTTGAAGCCATCAAAGCTGACCAATTAGAAGGAAAAGAGATAAAAAACAAAGTAGAGAGTCTTGACAGCAGG
Organism: Dipodomys spectabilis; assembly: GCF_019054845.1. Classification (NCBI taxonomy): domain Eukaryota; kingdom Metazoa; phylum Chordata; class Mammalia; order Rodentia; family Heteromyidae; genus Dipodomys; species Dipodomys spectabilis. The sequence continues at coordinate 26,458,309 of NW_024871460.1, forward strand.
TTAGACCATGCAGAAGATCGAATCTCAGGGATTGAAGACAGCCTAGATATTATAGAGAAAGAACATACAACCATCCAAGACAAGTCCAAGAAGTATGATAGATCTATCCAACACCTGGAAGACACCATCAGAAGGCTTAATCTAAGGATAATGGGTGTAGAGGAGCACCTAGAAACAGAAGTTAATGGTCTAGGAAATTTGTTTAACAGGATCCTAGCAGAGAACTTCCCAAACATACAAAAAGATAGGCCTATTCAGATACAAGAAGCTTTTAGAACCCCAAATAGACCAGACCAGAATAGGACATCCCACCGTCACATTATAATCCACACAAGATCAACTCAGACCAAGGAAAAGATCCTTAAAGCTGTCAAGGAGAAAAGGTTAATCACCTATAAAGGGAAACCAATTAGAATCACCTCAGATTTCTCAGCAGAGACAATCAAAGCAAGAAGAGCCTGGAATGATGTATGCCATGCCCTAAAAACAAACAACTATCAACCAAGAATACTGTACCCAGCTAAACTCTCCTTCATAACTGAAGGCCAAATAAAAACCTTCCATAGCAAAGAAAAATTGAAACAATACATCTCCACCAAACCAGCCCTACAAAAGATTCTTCAAGATGTACTACACATAGAAAACCAACAAGACCGCAACAAAGGCCAAGAAACTGCACCCAAACTGAGAATCCAAGAACCATAGGAAGAACCCAGTTTTCGCAGCCCCCAAGAAGGTAGATAACATGGCAGGAACTCCCAAATACCTCTCAGTCCTATCTCTTAATGTTAACGGACTGAACTCTCCAATTAAGCGACATAGACTGTCTAGTTGGATTAAAAAACAAGACCCTTCTATCTGCTGCCTGCAGGAGTCACACCTTGCCCATAAAAACAAACACATTTTCAATGTTAAAGGCTGGAACAAAATCTACCAAGCAAACTGCCCCCATAAACAGGCGGGAGTTGCAATCTTAATATCAGATAAAATAGACTTCAAAATAAAATTCGTGAGAAGAGATAAAGAAGGTCGCTACATACTAATTAAAGGATCTCTTCTTCAGGAGGATATTACAATTCTAAATATCTATTCGCCAAACAATGGAGCACCCAAATTTATCAAAGAAACACTACTTTCCCTCAAATCCCATATAGATCCAAAGACATTAATTGTTGGGGATTTTAACACACCACTCTCCCCACTAGATAGATCAACTCGGCAAAAACTCAACAGAGAAACCGCAGATCTAAACAGCTGCATAGATCAACTAGACTTAACAGACATCTACCGAACATTTCACCCAGCAGCATCAGAATACACGTTTTTCTCAGCAGCACATGGAACGTTTTCTAAAATAGACCACATTTTAGGCCACAAAGCAAACTTGTCTAAATTCAGAAACATTGAAGTTATACCTTGCATTCTCTCTGACCACAAGGGAATAAAATTAGAACTCAACACCAAAAGCCACCAAAGAAAGTCCGGTATCACATGGAGGCTGAACAACACACTGCTGAATCAAGAGTAGGTCATGGAAGAGATTAGAAAGGAAATTCAAATGTTCATGCTATTCAACAAAAATGAACACACAAATTACCAGCTCCTCTGGGACACAGCAAAGGCAGTACTCAGAGGCAAGTTTATAGCTCTGAGCTCCTACATCAACAAATTGGAGAGATCTGAAACTAGCAATTTAATGACACATCTAAACCTCCTTGAAAAAGAGCAGCAGGATAAACCCCAATCCAGTAGATGGAAAGAAATAATCAAAATTAAATCAGAATTAAATGAATTAGAATCCAAAAAAACTATAGAAAGAATCAACAAAACAAAGAGTTGGTTCTTCGAAAAACTTAACAAAATTGACAGACCCTTAGCAAATCTTATCAGAAAAAGAAGAGAACACACCCAAATTAATAAACTTAGAGATGAGAATGGAAACATCACCACGGAAACAACCAAGATTCAGAACATTATAAGGGAATATTTCTCAAAACTTTATGCTAATAAGTTTGAGAACTTGACAGAAATGGACCTTTTCCTAGCAAATATTGACATGCCAAAACTAAACCAAGATGAGTTAAACCAGCTTAACAGGCCCATATCAAGCATTGAAATAGAAACAGCAATAAGAGACCTCCCAGCTAAGAAAAGTCCAGGACCAGATGGTTTTACAGCGGAATTTTACAAGGCTTTCAAAGCAGAGCTCACACCAATACTCCTCCAACTCTTCAATGAAATTGAAAGAGAAAGCTCACTACCGAACACATTCTATGAAGCCATCATAACCCTCATCCCAAAACCAGGCAGGGACTCATCAAAGAAAGAGAACTATAGACCCATTTCTTTGATGAACATTGATGCAAAACTTCCAACAAAATTTTGGCCAACCGACTTCAACAATTCATCCAAAAAATCATACACCACGATCAAACAGGATTCATTTCAGGGATGCGAAGCTGGTTCAATATACGCAAATCAATTAATATTATTCATCACATCAACAGGAGCAAGAATAAGAACCACATGGTTATCTCAATAGACGCAGAAAAAGCATTTGACAAGATCCAACACCCCTTCCTGATGAAGGTTTTGGAAAAATTAGGAATCCATGGAACATTCCTCAATACAATAAAAGCTGTATATGACAAACCTACAGCCAGCATTATACTCAATGGTGAAAAACTAAAGCCATTTCCTCTTAACTCAGGAACAAGACAAGGATGCCCACTCTCTCCACTTCTCTTCAATCTAGTATTAGAATGCCTAGCTACAGCAATAAGACAAGATGCAGACATAAAGGGGATCCAAATAGGGAAAGAAGAAATAAAACTCTCCCTCTTTGCAGATGACATGATCTTGTATTTAAAGAATCCCATAGACTCCACTCCCAAATTACTTAAGCTGATTCAAAACTTTGGCAAAGTAGCAGGTTATAAAATTAACCCCCAAAAATCAATGGCTTTTCTGTATGCCAACAATGAGAAAAGTGTGGCTGAAATTAGGAAAGCAACTCCATTTGTAATAGCCCCACAAAAAATAAAATACCTAGGAATTGACTTAACTAAAGAAGTGAAGGACCTCTATGATGAAAACTTTAAAATCTTGAAAAAGGAAATCAACACAGAACTTAAAAAATGGCAAAACCTCCCATGCTCCTGGATTGAAAAGATTAACATCGTGAAAATGGCAATACTTCCCAAGGCTATCTACAAATTCAACGCAATACCTATCCAAATTCCAACCTCATTCTTCAAGGAAATAGAAGAGGCAATCCAAAAATTCATATGGAACAATAAAAGACCCCGAATAGCAAAAACGCTCCTCAACGGAAAGAACACTGCTGGAGGAATATCAATACCAAATTTCAAACTCTACTATAAAGCCATAGTAATCAAAACAGCTTGGTATTGGCATAAGAACAGACCTCAGGACCAATGGAATAGAATTGAAAACCCAGAAATGAACCTACAGACCTATAGCCATCTAATCTTCGATAAGGGAGCTAAAACATTAGAATGGAAGACAGACAGCCTCTTCAGTAAATGGTGCTGGCAAAACTGGTTACCTACATGTAGAAAACTAAAGCTAGATCCTTATATATCACCCTGCACCAGAATCAACTCCAAATGGATCAAAGACCTTGAACTCAAAGCAGACACTCTGAAAACATTACAGGATGGAATAGGAGAAACCCTGGGTCTCCTTGGCTCAGGCCGAAATTTTCTGAATAGAGACCCGGAAACACAACAAATCAAAGAAAGGTTGGACAAATGGGATTGTATAAGGTTGCAGAGCTTCTGCAGGGCAAATGACATAGCTAGCAAGATCAATAGAAAGCCCACAGACTGGGAGAAGATCTTTACTAGCTATACAACGGACAAGGGTCTCATATCTAAAATATACTTGGAACTCAAAAAATTAAACCACCCAACAACAAATCCTCAAAGAAGCAACTGCCCAATAAGTAAGTGGGCGAAAGACTTAAAGAGAAGCTTCTCTGAAGAAGAAAGAAGGATGGCCAATAGACACATGAAGAAATGTTCAACATCCCTAGCCATAAAAGAAATGCAAATCAAAACAACATTCAGATATCACCTCACTCCAGTTAGAATGGCAAAAATCAAGAACTCTAACAACAACAGATGCTGGAGGGGATGTGGACAGAAAGGAACCTTACTTCATTGTTGGTGGGAATGTAAACTTGTTCAATGACTTTGGAAAGCAGTATGGAGGTTCCTCAAAAGACTCCACATAGAGCTCCCCAATGACCCAGCAATCCCACTTTTGGGCATTTACCCAAATGATCACAAACAAGGCCACACTAAAGCTACCAGCACAACTATGTTTATTGCAGCATTATTTACCATAGCTAAGATATGGAACCAACCCAGATGCCCCTCAGTAGATGAATGGATCAAGAAAATGTGGTATATATACACAATGGAATTCTATGCCTCCATCAGAAAGAATGACATTTCCCCATTTGTTAGGAAATGGAAAGGCTTGGAAAAAATTATATTAAGTGAAGTAAGCCAGGCCCAAAGAAACATAGGTCCCATGGTTTCCCTTATTTGCAATATCTAGTATAGGTATGAGTCAAGCGGAAAACGTCAGAGAATGTGATGTTAGGAAAACGAACCCTCAAATATGTATTTTAATGTTTTTGTTTCTTTCATGCATGTGTTTCTAACGCATTTATAAGATTATTTCTTTGTTGCTTTGTATGTCCCTCCCCCACAGTGTAACCCCCGCTTTCACTATATTTGATGTCAGTATAACATGTGGAGGAGACGGGGACAAACAAGTCGTTTAAGGATTCAGGTGGACCGGTTGCAACAATGAGAAGTACTAAATGTCATGTCAAAACCAGCTTTACAATGTCGGTGGGGGGGGGGGGGAGGGGGGTATGATTGGGTGGGGGGGAGGGGGGAGGCTGTGAAGGGAGGTGAAGGGTAAACAAAGGAGGAGGCTGCAATGCTTGGTAAGAAATGTATGCATTATCCTGCCCATGTAATTGTAACCCCTCCGTACAGTATGTTCTCAAATAAAATAAAATTTAAAAAAAAAAAAAAAAAAACAACTTTGGCAAAGTAGCAGGTTATAAAATTAACCCCCCAATATCAATGGCTTTTCTGTATGCCAACAATGAGAAAAGTGTGGCTGAAATTAGGAAAGCAACTCCATTTGTAATAGCCCCACAAAAAAATAAAATACCTAGGAATTAACTTAACTAAAGAAGTGAAGGACCTCTATGATGAAAACTTTAAAATCTTGAAAAAGGAAATCAACACAGAACTTAAAAAATGGCAAAACCTCCCATGCTCCTGGATTGGAAAGATTAACATCATGAAAATGGCAATACTTCCCAAGGCTATCTACAAATTCAACGCAATACCTATCCAAATTCCAACCTCATTCTTCAAGGAAATAGAAGTGGCAATCCAAAAATTCATATGGAACAATAAAAGACCCCGAATAGCAAAAACGCTCCTGATTGGAAAGAACACTGCTGGAGGAATATCAATACCAAACTTCAAACTCTACTATAAAGCCATAGTAATCAAAACAGCTTGGTATTGGCATAAGAACAGACCTCAGGACCAATGGAATAGAATTGAAAACCCAGAAATGAACCTACAGACCTATAGCCATCTAATCTTCGATAAGGGAGCTAAAACAATAGAATGGAAGAAAGACAACCTCTTCAGTAAATGGTGCTGGCAAAATTGGTTAACTACATGTAGAAAACTAAAGCTAGATCCTTATATATCACCCTGCACCAGAATCAACTCCAAATGGATCAAAGACCTTGAACTCAAAGCAGACACTCTGAAAACATTACAGGATGGAATAGGAGAAACCCTAGGTCTCCTTGGCACAGGCCAAAATTTTCTGAATAGAGACCCGGAAACACAACAAATCAAAGAAAGGTTGGACAAATGGGATTGCATAAAGTTGCAGAGCTTCTGCAGGGCAAATGACATAGCTAGCAAGATCAATAGAAAGCCCACGGATTGGGAGAAGATCTTTACTAGCCATACAACGGACAAGGGTCTCATATCTAAAATATACTTGGAACTCAAAAAATTAAACCCCCCAACAACAAATCCTCAAAGAAACAACTGCCCAATAAATAAGTGGGCGAAAGACTTAAAGAGAAACTTCTCTGAAGAGGAAAGAAGGATGGCCAATAGACACATGAAGAAATGTTCAACATCCCTAGCCATAAAAGAAATGCAAATCAAAACAACATTGAGATATCACCTCACTCCAGTTAGAATGGCAAAAATCAAGAACTCTAACAACAACAGATGCTGGAGGGGATGTGGACAGAAAGGAACCTTACTTCATTGTTGGTGGGAATGTAAACTTGTTCAACGACTTTGGAAAGCAGTATGGAGGTTCCTCAAAAGACTCCACATAGAGCTCCCCTATGACCCAGCAATCCCACTTTTGGGCATTTACCCTAATGTTTACAAACAAGACCACACTAAAGCTACCAGCACAACTATGTTTATTGCATCATTATTTACCATTGCTAAGATATGGAACCAACCCAGATGCCCCTCAGTATATGAATGGATCAAGAAAATGTGGTATATATACACAATGGAATTCTATGCCTCCATCAGAAAGAATGACATTGCCCCATTTGTTAGGAAATGGAAAAACTTGGAAAAAATTATATTAAGTGAAGTAAGCCAGGCCCAAAGAAACGTAGGTCCCATGGTTTCCCTTATTTGTAATATCTAGTATATGTATGAGTCAAGCGGAAAAGGTCAGATAATGTGATGTCACGAAAATGAACCCTTAGATGTGTATTTTAATGTTTTTTCCTTTCGTGCATGTGTTTCTAACACATTTATAAGATTATCTCTTTGTTGCTTTGTATGTCCCTCCCCCACAGTATAACCCCTGCTTTCACTATATTTGATGTCACTATAGCTTGTGGAAGAGATGGGGAAAAACCAGTTGTTTAAGGATACAGGTGGACCTGTTGCAACAATGAGAAGTACAAGTTGTCATGTCCAAAACGAGCTTTATAACGTTGCGGGGGGGTGGGGGGGAGGAGAAGGATTGGGATTAGGGGGGGAGGGGGGAGGCTGGGAAGGGATGTGAAGGGTAAACAAAGGAGGAGGCTGCAATGCTTGGTAAGAAATGTACGCATTATCCTGCCCATGTATTTGTAACCCCTCTGTACAGTATGTTCACAAATAAAATTAAATTAAATTTAAAAAAAAATAAAAATAAAAAAAAACTCCCAGGACAAAGTGGCCCACAGTGACCACTTAAATTCCAAAATTGAAGAATGGGGCATAGAATGACTCACACCCAGCAGAGTAAAGCATTACATCCTGTAACTCTATATCCAGCATCTGGAATATCAGATGAGAGCTCAGAGGAACTTAATCAGCCTGGCCCACTATGGCCTTGCCATTTGGTGTCTGGCAACTAGTTTAGGTATGTTCTGTTCACTATTTGCCGATTTCTTCAACAGATGTTCCACATTCCTGGAATCTCTAAATCCTTAGCATCACCATTGTACGTTCAGGTTCATACAGCTGCATGCATTTGCCTTCTCAGAGGCTGCCTGCAGGGATTCTGACCCCACCAAACATTGACTTACCTTCCAAACCTTCATTTAAAGTCTACCTCGAGGCCTGAATAACTCTTGCATTCTGCATGACTAAACACAACAGCATCATGTGGAATCATCTCCTGTGACCAACTTCCTGGGATTGGGACCATGGCTGCAATATTCTGAGTTTCTAGGTGGCTAGGGATCCAATTGAATACCAGTGAAACAACTTCCTAAGTGTTCCTATGCACTAAGCCTCAACTGTACATAGTTTTTTTCTGACCAAATTGCAAAATATGTTTGTTCCCAGTTATCATCATAAATCTGCCTATACTACACTATAATCTTAGGGCTGAACTGCCTTAAACTTTCTTCTGTAAGATTCATTATTTCTGAAGTTAACCCCCCTTCCAGGTCTCAGGGAAAAGACAAAATATAGCTATGTTTTTCACCAGCAGACAGCATACATTGCCTGTAGTCTCATTTCCAAACAGAGTCTGATACCTTATGATTTTATCATCTTTGCTGTCTATATTCCCATCACTGTTCTAGCTTTCTAAGCTTACACATACACAGTATGTTCTATTCATAGCATTTTAGGCTTTCTCTAGCACACTTTTCCAAATCAGTTCCACAAAACCCTTTCCTAGGCTTAACAACCTCATGATCACATTTAGTTACAGCAATGACATTACCAATTTTCTGTGTTAGTCAGACTGTTCATTGCTGTGACAGAATACCTGCGAAAGCAAATTAAGAGAGGAAAGATTTATTTTGGTTCACAGAGGTTTCTATCCATCATGATAAGAAAGATGATAGAACAGAGTAATTCACATGATGAATGACTCTGGATTACACGAATTACATGATGATGGTTAGGAGACAGAGAGTGAGAGAGAAAGAAGCCCAATGTGAGTTACAGTCCAAAGGACATGGCCCTAGTTGCCTAACTATGTCCAGCTTTCTAAAGTTCCCAAACAGCACGAGCAATTGACTACCAAGCTCTCAACAATGAGCCTGTAGAGGACATTTCATATTTAAACCATCATACTGTCAAAAGTTGAAGTGTCAAAAGAGATGTGTTTCTTCAGGAAGCTTCCTTTTCATCTCCTAGAGATCTCCCACTCTTGGCACCCTTTCTTCATCCCCAGAGCCAACAATATGGGCAAACTATTCTCACGTCACATCACTATGATCTCCTCTGTAGTCACATCTCTGTAACTCTGACTCTCTGATGTTCGGTTTTCACATAAGAATTTTACTAATTACACTGGAACATCTATACATCCCAGGGTAATTTCCTTGTTTAAACTTACTGGCTAGCAACCTTAATTTATTATTTAAAGCATTCATTTATTTTTGCCACTTACTGTATGTTCACAGTTTCTGAGAATTTAGATTGTAGACAATCATTTTGTCTTCCATATTGGTCTTGTGATGTGGATCTCATTGAAAAGTGAAGAAGTTTCCCCCAAGAAAAATGATGAAACAACCAGATTCTGAACATTGTAGGCAATTATAGAGATTTCCAAATAATGACTTGTGGTAGCATGTTTTAGCAGTACAAAGATACACAGAACTGGTCTCAATGAGTCTGCAGTGAATGAAAGGGAGTGGCCTCTAGTCACAGGACCTTATAAACAGTACATTATCTCAGAGGAGAGAAGGGTTGTGCAGATATGTGATGTCAAAGTAAGGGACAGAGAATCACTGAAAAGGCCTCTCTGAGGCAAAGCTGATCATAATAACAAGAGTGTCGCTAGAAGAGAAAACAAGAGAGATATAGAACAGCAATAGCCTTGGGTTAAATAGCTCAGGGTAGAATAGAAAAGACCAAGATGCTGAAGGACCTTACGGCAGAGGCAGCTACAGAGAATGCAGGACCAAACTGTATGACACCTATGTCTTTTTGGGGGGAGGGGAGGTCTAGTTGTGGGGCCTGAACTCTGGGCCTGGTTGCTGTCCCTCAGCTCTTCAGCTCAAGGCTAGCATTTGAGCCACAGCGCCACTTCCGGCTTTTTTCTTTCTTCTTATGTGGTGCTGAGGAATCGAACCCAGGGCCTCATGCATGCAAGGCAAGCGCTCTACCACTGAGCCACCTTCCCAGCCCAAACACCTATGTCTTTATTCACTGCTTATGTGTAGAATTAAACAGGGGCCCCAAATGGAATATGTGCATCTAATTTAGCTCTCATCCCTCCTTTATTTTAGGACAAAGTCTCACTATGTAGACAGGTTAACTTGGAACTCTTCCTGTAGCCCAGGCTGGCTCCAAGCTTAGTCTCTGCTTGTCTTCCCAGGGCTGGGTTTATAAGCATGCTCCATTACATTTATATTTGCCTTAAAAAAACATTACCCTTGGCATAGTTTGGAGAATGAATTGCAAAAGGTGTGTGCTTACATTTTAACCTATAATGTGCTGAAAATAATTGACAAAGAATTTGTAAGTGGCATGTTGACTTCAAAGAATTTCATAGGTTCATAGAGTAGTAAGGAATAAGAAGCATTCTTTCAGAATATGAATACTTCAAGTTACCGGGGAGTGATAATAGCGACTATATTAAGTGTACTCATCACTTTGTGGAGAGCTTTCTTTTTCCTTCCCAGCTCTGAAAGTCAGATACTATAACACTTAATTCACAAATGAGAAAACAGGACTCAGAGAAATTGAGCATACTGTGGCGGCTGGATCACTTACGGCAAAGTTGATCATTTTCCCCAAGTGACACCAAAGGTCCTTAACTTTTGTGCTTAACTCCTTAACTTTTGGCTTCTTAAATAGTTTGAATCAGATAGAAACTGTTTTGCAGCCTGGGAGTTTCTTACACTCTATTTATTTATTATTAGTGTTTTTTGCATCAGAAGTAGCCGTATTGGACTACAAATCTGAATGGGCTTATGCAGGTGAGTTACACCCTTACAGTTCTGATTGCCCTGGAGCAGAGTGTACTTGGCTGCCATACCCTGTCCTGGGACGTGCTTGTCTGTGCTGTCATTGCATTGGGGGCACTGGCTTCTTAACTACCATCCTCATCCAACCCTGTATTAGGCTTTTCCCTTGTCTGGGACAATGCTGATCACACCAGGTTTGCATGTAGAGCTGCTAAATGATCTTGGAGTAATACTCCTCTTATCCCAGCAGCTTTATTATTATGTTTTGCATTTTTGTTTAAACTGATTACTTCCCAGGTTTGTTCTCAGACCTGCTGAGTGAACATGTTTCCGATTACCTCCCCCCAGATTGATTAGTTGCACTTTTCTAAATGGAATCTAATTTTCCTCTTTTCTCCCTGTATTTGTAATCTCATTAGATCCATTTGTATTAATTCTTCGTCTCCTGGTGTGTGCAACAGCTTCCAAATTTGTAACATCTGCAAATTTTATTAGCATGCTGTGTGCTCTGTCTTTCAGATCATTAATGCTAACCATCAATAATCCAGATGTTAGGGAAGACAAGAGCTTCATGCCATCCCCTGTGGCCCTCCACACGAGATCGCTCCACGCCATGCGTGTTGCCATTTATCATCACCTATTATTTATGACCATTCTGTCAAGCTCACATTTATGGGATCACCTTTTCCTCTACCTCTAATGGCCGTTAGAAAGCAGAATTTCAAAGTTAAACTTCCTACTCTTAGGTTGAAAATAAAGGTTTTGCTTTATGTATAGAAATAGTAACTTATGGCAATCTTTTAAAAATGCTTATAAAATTCATTTATACAGTATTTTCTTTTTTAATTCAGTATTTTATTATCATTAAGTAGTTTTGCATAAGTATTTCAACTCAACATATCAATTTATGGATACAATGCATTATGATCAATGTTACCCTTTCCATTGTCCTTCCCATTTTCTTATTCTAAATCATTATTCTTATTATTATGAGTTATCTCTTTACTTATTTGGTTCACAGGTATTTTTTAATTGTGAAAATAAAATTGATATTAGTTGAACATCAGTTAATATTGATATTAATTGAGGATTGGGTTCTCTGACTCTAGACAGAGAACAGAAATTTGGTGACACTGTAGTTATATGTACTAGCAAGTTTTGCCTTCATTGTTTTCATATTCATTTTCTTGTTTAAATTAATCTTTGCAAAATCTTAAAAAAATAAAATACTTTGTTGGTATAAATATTAAAGGGTTAGCCTCATGCCTATGACATTATTCATCATGTAAGATCTACAATTTTGCTGTATGGGAAAACTTCCTTCTTAAAACTCCTGTTCTGGACCTGGGAAGGTAGCTCAGTGGTACAGTGCTTGCCTTGCATGCTTGAGGCCCTGGGTTCGATTCCTCAACACCACATAAGGAGAAAAAGTCAGAATTGGTGCCGTGGCTTAAATGATAGAGCGCTAGCTTTGAGCTGGAAGACCTGAGGGACAGCACCCAGGCCCAGAGTTCAGGCCCCATGACTGACCACCCCTCCAAAAAAACAAAACTCTTATTTTGTATTATGTCTGTCTCTCTATCTCTGTCTCTCTCTCACTCTGACTCCATTCTTTTAATTTTTCCATTTCATTCAGTTTCTTGAATCAATCATTTTTTGTTTAATTTTGCTTGAGTCTGATGTCTAAAGAAATCCACTGATTGCATTCATATTCATAAAAGCACCATGTTTTGAAAGAGCTTTACTCATAATTCATTAAGATTTTGTATAATACTTTTTCATATTGGAAGAAACATTTAACAAATTTAAAATTGCAGGCAGTAATCAGAATAAGCTATTAATGCATTACTAATGATGGTACTTTATATGCAAATAGTCCCATTCTTCAAATGTAACTTCACATATTTTTAACTCATTCCCATATCAGTTATTGAGGTAGACTACCTATAAGGGTAACTAATTCTACTTTAAATGAGAGGAAAATTGAATAAAATCACAAGGATTATTTGTCTAAAGCTTTGCCAATGTGGCATTTAATAGAAAGCTTGAGGCTTTTTTTTTTTTTTTTGGTTTTTCGTTTTCTTTGGTCGGTTGTGGGGCCTGAACTCTGGGACCAGGTGCTGTCCCTCAGCTCTTCAGCTCAAGGCTAGTGCTCTACCACTTGAGCTACAACACCACTTCTGGCTTTTTCTGTGTAGGTGGTGGTAAGGAATCGAATCCAGGGCCTCATGCATGCAAAGCAAGCACTCTACCACTGAGCCATCTTCTCAGCACAAAAACTTGAGTTTTAGAATTAATTATGTGTGCTAATCAGTTAAGGTTAATAGCTAAAATATACTATAACAGGAATTATTTTTAACTTATCTTCTCTAGCTGTTGACTAACAATAAAGACACAAGACAAGAAAAGGACCAAAGTCCACATAATTTACAAATACATGTAGAGGAAACATCACTTGAAAAATGCTTTTCCAGATGTAGGTTGCATTTTCTACTTTTAGAAATCGGCAATAGCAGCCTGTATGCCCAATAGCCCAAGTTGTTGTTGTTTTAAACTTCTTGCTCTGTTATCTTTACTGAGAAGGTTTGGCATGGGCAATCATGGTTACTGGTCTTTATTTGACATTATGTCTTCATTCTAAATAGAAAAATGAAATGTCAAGAAGGTTAAAGAAGGGTAACAGAGGACTAGAAACGACTAGAAACTCTTACACAGTACACAGCAATCACTCTCAGTCCCTTACTTCACACGCACAGTATGAATATGAATGGGTCATTCCTCTGAACTAATGTTCTGAAAAAGAAAGAGCTCAAGCACTAGGCCTTACATACTTTTGATTGCACAGTGTCTGAGGTGGCTTTCTTATTCTTTCCAGTGAAGACCCTTGAGAAAGTAGTGACCTGTGACCATGTCACCTTGGCTCAAATTATGTAAGGGAAAGGCTTACAAGTGACATCTCCCTCTTTACCAAAAAGTCCTAGAAAGGCACTAAACTTGTTTCTAACTCTTCAAAGGTGTAAGATACTGAATTATGCAGAGCTCAGGGCCAGAGAGGACTTGGGGCTGAGTTTTCTGTCATAGACTAGGTTTGAGGTCTTATGAAAGTTAACGTTTATGAATCTTTGTCTTATTTTCTCTGAAGTATATATAATAAGAGATTTAATGTCCATCCTAAGGAATTATTTCAATTTTTGAGTAGATCATGTGTGTAGATTTGGGCAAAAAAAATGACTACAAAGTTAATGCAAGGAGCAAGCACAATGTTTTAATTTTTCTCCGTTCCAGGTCAAGGGAGGAGGAGGTCTGTGACTTTCTCACATTTGCACCTCTCGCAGCAGAGAAGTAGGCAGTTAGTAAGATGGTCCTCACTTGATAATGTCTAGCTTAAATTGAAGGCTGTCTAGAAGAGGCTGTCTAGAAGAGGATATTTAGCATTTACCATCTCCAGCCCACAATAAAATGTGACCCTAGGAAAAAAAAAAGGAACAGAGACTTAAAAAAAAAAAACCTTTAGGAAGATGTAAAAAGCCAACAATTTAATGGCTAAATCTATGGAACTGTTAGCTGTTAGGCTCTCTTATGATAACCATGACTTGACAGCCTTGTCCAATGAGATACAGCTGACCTAAATGTGATGAAATTCCAGATTCACTAAACATCTAACAGACAAAAATTACAAGTTCATTAGAAAGTGACCAGTCCATGAGTAGAATGCAAATGCACTTCTTATATTTTAAAGATGTACTCTACTGAATTCGTAGCATAGTATTAGCTTTGAATCTAGAAAAAGAATAAATATTTTATCTATTGCCTGAAATCCTCTAAGATATTAACACATGACATACATCATACAGAAATTGATATCCTAAAGGAAATGAGACCTCCTTGGTCATTGTGAATGGTGAGGAGGTGTGAGGTTGCCTGCTCACCTGTCAGTCATCTGCATTAGACTGTAAGACATTAAAGATTGGAACAGGGTTCTCTGGAATTTTAGCACAGTCTCCTGTGTCGCAGGTGTTTGATGACTGTTTAATTGAGTAAATTCCTAAACAGAAAGAGAAGCAATAGTGAATAGTATTTTAATGACAATAAAGTGAACACTTTCTAAATTAAAGGCTTCTTATTGAATTTCTGGAATTATAGAAAGCAAGTTTCATTGAGGATTTATGAACCTCAATTTCAGTTAGTATAATTTCAGTATGCTCTACCACTTACATTCAACAGTGTGTTCCTACCTTACCAATCCTTCCAAAAACCCATTGCAAATCAGCTTTCTTTATGAAGCTTCTGTGTGTGTGTGTGTGTGTGTGTGTGTGTGTGTGTGTAGCTTGTGGATTATATTGAGCTCAATTTCCTAATTGTTTCATATGTCTTGTATCATTCATTTCTTATTTTATTTCATAATGCTCAATCAAATAGTTTGAGGGGCCTGGAATAAAATGATGGAGAAATCAACCAAGAAGATTTCAAATGCAAGGTCAAGAACTCTAGTGTGTGTGTGCCTTATATATGCAATCAATTTGTTGGATTTAATCGCATCATTAATGGAGAGAGTGTGTACTGAAGAACAGCAGAAGGACTCCAGAGAGGATAATTCCCTTCCATACCCATTGCTCATTTCTAGGACTATACTTGGCACCATACCTTGAAAGTCAAAGGCCTTGGGACACATTCTTATCTCATCTGAGACTCATTAGCCTGCATGGCCTGAATAATTGTAATTGGCTGCAGGTCATTGAAGGGGGTAGAATTTATCCTAATTTGACTTTTGAGGAGGAGGGCCAAATCTAGTGATTCATATGCAACCAAATGGAAATGGAAAAAAATCTAGATTATTCTATCATTTCTTCCCTATTTCTGACCAATGTGTATAGTTGGCATTTATTTTATAGTGGTTTCAGGGGACTATACAGTTTAAATTCTCATGTAACTTTTAGCAAACCAGAAAATCTGAAATTGACATAGTTAAAAACATATACTTCATCACAGAGTTTTAATATGTATACCGAAGGCATTCCTACAAAATTAGAGTTGTCACATTTTTGTGCCTAACATGAAATACATAAGCAATCATTAGGGGCCATCCTAACAAATGGATGTAAAGCAAAAAGCAGGGTTTCAGATGATTTAATTGCTGGATTCTCAGTTAAACTCTACATCTCAACAGAGATAGTACTAGGAAAGATCACGGTAAGGAAAGATGAAGTACATAAGACTACCTAACCTATCTGAACAGAAAAATCTTGAGAGTAAACACTAATCAGTGTTTTGATGTTTGGTTCTAGTGCTAATGAGTATGCAGAGGTATGTTGTGGCATCAAGGCTCTTATACAAAAATGCAACAATTCCCTAAATCTAAGCATCAAGCCATGAGATAAAGCTTCATTCCACTAAAGAGTAGTATTTCATTCATAAAAAAGAGTGAACACAGAAAAGCAATTATTTCCCAAAAGCATTTAGATAACAAAAGCAATGCAATTAATAAAGATACTTTTACAAGATTAAAAAGTGAATCTTTCCATTTATAGTTTATTGAGCCCATTCTTACATAAATCTACACAAATATACTAAGAAAACAGCTAGAAGCAATCAATGTGCTAATTCAAAATAGGACTAAATTGAACTCTGTAAAGTAAGTCACAATTTAGAAGTTCCAGGGAAATTTTTTAATCCATAAAAGCCTCTTTTTCAGAAGCTTCTTCTTAAATCTTTTTTCAAAAAGTTTATTATCATTAAGTAGTTTTATCAAGGAGTTGCCTCTTAATGAATATAATTACTGCTGCTTTTCTATTCCTTGAAATGTTCCAATCTGGTCACTGAAATGTATACTTGCAGATAGATGGCCATATAAAGACAATTGCTCCTAATTTTTATTTTGAGCTCCTTTCTGTGACCATGTGAAAGCCACTTTTACCTCTATATTTGAGAATAGTCAGACACTGCTTGTGGTTACTGTTTAGGGCATAATATTCCCCATTACTGTTATGTACTATATGCATCAAGCATTATTTCTGGACATACTACACTAAAATTAAGCAACTCTGTAGCTGCATATTTGAGGCTGGACTATGTTAAACAATAGGTATATGGCTGTGACACACATTCATGTTGGCCCCATCTCCTTAACACAAAAAATGAAAAATACTTGTAACGGGTATGACATTCCATAACTACTAAGTAACCAAAGCCAAACCTTTATGTGGATAATGTTAATAGTAGAGACATTTAATGGTCTCAGCTGCTAATATTCATTTCTCATGGTAGTATACCTTGCCACTACAAAGTCATTAATAACCACACATATTTTAATATTAATTTTTATCACTTTATAAATTAGGACTAGTTTTAGCTCATATATTTATGTATATATAAACACAAGCAACATGTATATATTGAACTATGAGATTATCATTCAGTCTGTAATATTTTACATTTTTTATTTTCCCATCCTTGAGTTAGGTAGGAGAACCTTTGATCTCAGACAAAATGTAATTTTATGAGTTCGACTCATTAACTTGATTTCTAAGCTCAGCTGATCATAAAAAACTAGCATTTGCAAGAAAACAGAATATTTAAGAGATATTCTGTATTGCCACAATATTTTACATTTTATTTATTTATTTATTTTTTAATATTTTACATTTTAATATTGGCAGCAAAAACAAAAGAATTACTGAAAATCATTACTAGTACTGCTACTAGTAATGATTTTGCCCTTTGAAAAATATGCAAATCACACAAAATGAACCAGAAAGAAGAGTTGTTGTATTTTTTCTTTATTTCCTTTTCATAAGGATTTCTTTGAATTTTCAAGATGTTATTCTATTTATATAACCTGCCTATTCTTTTTTATTTCTAACGTACATGTGAAGAACTTCAGAAGGATTTGCTGCCTTCAAAAAATTTTAAGATGTTATCTACAAAGCTATTTTTTTCTATAAGGATAAAGATCAACCCAAACAACTTGGGACCACTGAGGATTCATAGGGCACTTAAGTATGTAGGAGCATTGGGACTGAGGATACTTCTGCACAAAATAAGCAGCCCATTTGCTTCTGGGAAAATAGTTGAATTCTGGACTTCTTTTCTTTCTTAATATTTTTATTGCTTTTCACTCATAGTTCTGACTGGGCTGAATCTAGAATATTTATTTTACAAAATGAACATAAAGCAGGAAGATAACTATTACTCAATGGCAGATAGCAAGAATGTAGCTAAGCTGAGGCTGTGGGCTCATTCATGAAGGGGAACCTTCATTGGTACTCCAAACTTAACCTTAATATTTTGAATAACTCTCTCCTTTCTAAGACTCTGGAACTAGTCATGTCTTTAGTGTGGGGCATAACCAGCATTAGGTAGATGGTACTATGATTAATGATTGAGTAGGGCTGGGGGCTGCTTCTAATTGATGCTCTGTTCTCTGGACAGTTGGTTCTGCTTTGTCTTTCAGTCTTTAGGTATCTTAAGTCCTCCTGCTCTTGGCCCCCAGTTTCTTATACTCTAGAACTTTAATGGTTTCTCTCCTTCCTTTGCTCTTCGATCCGAGAATGTCTTGTCTATTGCATCCTGACACTATAACACATCACTTTTGACTTTTGATACTAGCTTCTGTACTCTTGCTTCTATTTGTGTATATTCGCTGTAGTCTTTATTTAATTAGATTTTCTATTAGGCATCATTTTCTCATAATGGTGCTTTTCTATTTTGTTTTTACTATTTTGTGGCTGATCTTTGAATTTATATCTATTGTGTGTCTGCTCTATGCTAAAAGCTTAACTTATTTGAACTTTCAGAGAACTCATTTTTGAAATGGTCTCCTCCAATGATTATCCAGTATCAATTATAAAACTTCACCATGAAAAAGCAAACTTCTTTTTTCAAATAATACTCACAATGCATTATTATATACTCAGTAGAACTCACTCACTCTAGAGTCAAAAGCCATGCATTAGAGAATTCTACATAGCTCATTATATACTCTTATGACATTTAATTTGTAACACAGCAATGTGTATATTTTTAATTCTGGTGCATTCATATCTTACTTGAGACATATTTTATCATAGGTTCATTAGCTGCATCTATCTTTCAAAGTCCTTGTGATGTTTACAGAATCTCAGAAAGATAAGATGAGAAATTCCTTCTTGAAAAATGATTGTTTTGGTAAGCTCATCCATGTATTTCAAAACACTGCAAGCATTGAATGTAAGAGCAGTCATTTTTTATTTTGTTTATCACATAAAATAAGCTGCTACTTTGCTATAACTTGCAACTGAATTAATCAGTTTGTTAAGGGTTTTCATCAATTTTATTCTTGTCTTTTTTTTGCGGGGGGGGACTTGAACTCAGAGCCTGGGTGCTCTCCCTAAGCCTCTCTGTGCTCAAAGCTATCACTCTACCATTTGAGCCACAGCACCACTTCCAGCTTTTTCTGAGTAGTTTATTAGAGATAAGAGTCTCAAAGACTTGCCCTTGGCTGGCTTCAAACCATGATCCTCAAATCTCAGCCTCCTGAGTAACTAGGATTATATGCGTGAGCCACTGGAGCAAGGATCTCAATTTTATTCTTGAATGCTATCTTTGGGCTCTTTTTCTGCCATATGCATTGCAATGTATTAATAATCTACACTTAATAAGCCATAGGTATGGAACTGTGAGATTAATATGCATAACAAGATTTAATTCTCACAAAAGTTTTAGTGTATATGTGTGTCAATCCTAGGACTTGATCTCAAGGCTTTGGGGTGTTCCGTTTCATTTTTGTTTTTGTTTTTGCTTTCCTCAATGCTGGAACTCTATGCATCCAGCCATATATCCACTTCTGCATTTTTGCTGGTTAATGGAAGATAAGAGTCTCACAGATTGTTCTACCTTGGCTATCTCCAAATTGTGGTCCTCAGATCTCAGACAGAACTGTCTTTTGGGAATAAAGAAACTAATCCTGAAGTAAGTTGTATAACTAGCCCCAGTCACAGAAGCCGGAAGAGGGGGACCTGACCTGGCTGTCCACACACAGCTGGGCTACTTGCTTTCATGCAAACTATTAGCAAACCTGTTAATAGTTTTCATGGGCATGAAATTCCCATGAGGATGAAAGTAATGTTCTCCCTTTCAGACTTCCTAAGTTCTTTCCCTGTGCCTCATTGGGAAGCAGAAGTTGGGGCAATAAGGAACTGTTTCCCTGTCTACACTCAGGAATGAGTATCAACAATGTGAACAGATAAAAGTAAATTCTATCTAAAGATTTTAAGACCGTGCAATGTGTTCTAATCAACTTTTCAACATAAAATCTTTTAAAGATATATATTTTTAATTTTCTTTAGGTAGTTTTACAAAATTACCGTTCAACAATTTATGAATACAGTGCCTCTTTTTTATTATGTTTTTTATTGTGAAAATACTTCACAGAGGAGTTACAGTTACATGATCAAGGTAATGAGTACATTTCTTATCCAGCATTGTTGCCTCCTCCTTTGTTTCCCCTACCATCCCTTCCCCCCCATCTCCTCAGCTACAGCCTCCCCCAGCCCCTCCTAAATTGTAAAGGTTGTTTTTTTGACATAGCGTCTTGTACATCTAATTGCTTCTTGATCAATGTCACCCCTTTCGACATTCACCCTGGCCCCTCCCACCCCACCCCTTCCCTCACTTTTCTTAATTTTTAGGTTAGGTATCGAATGTTTTTGCCATTTAACAAAGCAATGTCTGCATACAATGCATCTTCAAGTACGTCACCCTTCAACAGCTTCATGTCTCTTCCACCCATCCCTTCCCTTGTTTTTCTCAGTAGTGTGGCATACACCATGTGTTCTTGCCTTCATTCTACTCATTTCTCCCATTGATTCTTCCACCTCTCTCCTCTTGACTCTCCCTCCCCTTGCAAGTACCCATTTCCTAGCATTCATTTTGTTATTCTTTGATTTAGTCTTTCTAGAGAATTATACTATTGTAATTCACCATAGAGTCTATGATACTTCAGTTTATTTATTTATAACTATCCAGTGTGCTTAATTCTAGATTTATAAGTACATTCTAGCTCCCACTAATAAGAAAAACCATGCAATTGTGTTTCTCTGGGTCTGGCTTCTTCCAAGGTTTGAGATGATAGCAACAGCATCAGAAATACACAGTAAGTTCTATGTACTGTATCAGGCTTTCTTTTAAGATTTTTCTGAAAGTGGAATGGCATAGCCTTTATAGCAACATGGGGGAGAGAGGGCGGTACTATTTTCACATATATGATATTTACAATATATATGTGTGCATATATATGTATGTTTTCCATACACATATGTATGGAAAATTTAATCAAAGACCGTAAGTAATGTGTCAAAAATCATACTGATGTAGGCTTTGCTTCTTAAGTCCCATTAGAAATGAAAATGTGGGCTATCGCTCTACTATAATTTAGGAATTTTTATCTCTGGACTAATTTGACAGATCGTTGTTATATAACTAAATTTAGTGACAATATGCTTTTTTAAAAAGAAAATAAAGTAAAATTCCAATTCTTGACTCTATGAGACTGAGAAAGCATTTGGGCATCTGCAAAGTTGGTGCAATGCATGATTCTGTCTGTCTGAAGACAGAAGACAGAAAAGCAACCACTTACTTCTCTGTCTGAGGATTTTCCAGAGCTGCTGACCTCCATTCCTCTTCCCATCTTGTTCACCTTCTATTCCCATTTCCTGTGTGTGCCTTCCCTGCCCCCCACCCTGAAGACCATCCCCAGTGTCCGGAAGGCCATATGAATTATCTTCAACTGGACAGATTTAGTTCTAAGGTCCATTAATACTTTGAGTATTGGCTAATATGTTTGTCTGATCTTGCATTTGAATGCATTTTCCTACTATTGAATTCCCAAATTGTTTTAAATTCTCCATTAAGATCATTTGGGGTATTTAAAAATGTATGAGGGTTTGATGCCTCTTGATGTGAACCTGTCAGTCACTGTCAATGGCCGCAGTCGGAGGCTCTATTGAGAAGGATCCGAGTTACTGCTGGACTTAAGTGGAGCATTACAGAATCTTCAATAGCCTGAGTGATACCTTAACATGTCTCTAATTTAATGCTTTTATCAGCTAATTCAGTTTCTTATCTACATTGTATTGTTTTTCTGCAGTGCAATGGACTGCTGACATAAAATAGACAAGAAAGATAAGACAAAATATTTCTAGGTATAACTCTACCAGTTTCTGAAACATTCACTAAAAATGAGCCTGAATTCTGAAATGAACCCTTTTCAAAAAGCATTTGAATCCTTTTCAAAGGTATTCAAGGAAAAAGAAAATAAAGAGAAATGATTGAGATAAAATTTCCAAACTACTACCTTCCTTCAAAATAAATCCAGAATATAGTCCACTTCTGAGAAAACATCCAGAACAACTCAACATGAATTGAAGTGGCAGTGGTTCAGAAGAGGTCAGAAGTCTCTTGTGAAACTCAAATGATCAGCCATGCTGGGTTGCCAGCTACTTCACTCTTACGTTTTGAATTATAACCATGGAGAACCAGACTGGACCAATCCAACAAACTGTGACATTTGTAGACTTTTCTATAAAGGGAAAAAGAAATCGAGGTCTGTTTTCCCCGCACTGCAATATGAGACCAAAATCTTTCAGCACCATTTACTGCTCCAAAAATAAAGCAATCTTGTTGGTAGCAATTTGGTGTTCTTGCTTGCTGAGATAAGTTTACTGATGCTGGGTGTTTGGATTATACTGAGCTTTGAGGTATTTGTTTGGGAAATAATGGCTTCAATACCTGGTCTGAGTCATAGACTTGAACATGTGTGGACCAAGCTAGTGTTGTTTATAACCTTGTTGCAATTGCAAAAGGCTAGCTATAGCACTTGCTGGTTTGATGGTCCCTTTAGACACATACATACATATATCTAGTAATACTGCATAGCTTAGAAATCATCCAGCTACTATGAGCACAATGAGTTGGAATTATTTTTAAATTGGGTGATATTTGGGAATAAACAAAGATAACACTGTGGAATAATGCCTTACTTTGCATTTTTTTTTTTTCACCCTCAAGAAAATACTTCTAGAATTGTCTGGTCCTGATAGTAAAACTGACGTCAGTTGACTCAAAGCTCAGAGGAATTCACTGAGGTAGAGCCCCAAAGAGCTCCATGATGCTATGCTGATGCTTTGACCAACTGAGGACACCCCCTCCTTATTGCTCTCATTTTGAAGAGAGACACTTCAGTGGTCACAATACAGCTCTCAGCTATGGGTTCAGGGTATTATCCTCCACAGCAGGACTCCTTTTTATCCTGCAGGGAAATAGGCTTCCATTATAACCCTCAACTCCCTGCAAGAACACAGTTAAGGACTGAATTAAGCTATTGCCCACAATTGCAAAAAATTGGATGCAATGTCTTTTCATTCCTTTTGAAGATATAATGACAATACATAAGGCTTACTTGAAGTGGAACAAATGTACTCAGCAGGCTGATGGGAGCATAAATCTGTCCGTGACAACTGTAATAGAGTTACGCAGGCTGCTGCTTGTTAATCAAGAGTTTAAGTCTTAGGCTGAATAACCAAATTCTATTGATTTTTGTTTTTTTGAACATCAAATCGAACTTTCCTTTTCTCTCACAGAGTTGACATTGCTCATCTCCTTTTTTTTTTAATCTCTCCTCATGTTTGCTCATCTTTAATGTAAATGTACCTTATGGATTGTTGAACTTTCTAGAGACTCCTGCTGTGTTGATTAATTGCTAATGAATGCTAATGAAGGAGTGAGGTGAATCTACACTATGATGTATTTAAGGGATGATTGATTAGATTTAGCACTGGCTGTCAGGAGAGTACTTATGGCAAGAACAACAAGTCCATAAATATGCACAGAGTGGTTGGCAGTCTCCCTTTGTGACTCTCTTTGGCCTTTCCAGTCAAGTTCCTGGACTCATTTCCTCAGAGAAAATATTAACCTTTTAGTTTTTGTAACTGAAATGCATTTTCTTGTAAAAAAATAAATTAAGGTGGCAATTTTGCAAATGGATTATAATGAAAAATTGATAACCAGTAGATATTTAATTGTTAAAATATTTGACAGAGATTTTTTAAGGTAAAATGGATTCCTAGTAATGATAGAATATGTATTTGGAACCTATATACTCAAATGATACATTAATTCTCCTTACAGTCTTTTTTTTCTTTTCTTTTCTTTTCTTTTTTTTTTTGTCAGTCAGGGGGCTTTAACTCTGGGCCTGGATGCTCTTCTTCAACTCTTCAGCTCAAGGCTAGTGCTCTATACTTCCGGTTTTCTGGTGGTTTATTGGAGATAAGAGTTTCACAGACTTTCCTTCTAGGGCTGTCTCTGAACCATGATCCTCAGGTCTCAGCCTCCTGAGTAGCTAGGATTACAGGCAGGAGTCTCCGGCACCTGGCCCAATGATTGTTTAATAGAGATTGTATATTAGTTTCTTTAAGAATGGATGTCCATGAAGGGTAAACAAAGGAGGAGGCTGCAATGCTTGGTAAGAAATGTATGCATTATCCTGCCCATGTAATTGTAACCCCTCTGTACAGTATGTTCTCAAATAAAATAAAATAAAATAAAATAAAAATAAAAATAAAATAAAAAAATAAAGAATGGATGTCCAGCAAGGCTCCAGTGGCTCATGCCTGAGTAGCTAGGGCTACTCAGGAGGTTGAGATCTGAGGATCATGGCTCAAAGCCAGCCAGGGCAGAAAAGTCTATGAGACTCTTATCTCTAATAAACCACCAGAAAACCAGAAGTGACGCTGTGGATCAAGTGGTACAGAGCTCACCTTGAACTGAAGAGCTGAGGGACAGTGTCCAGGCCCAGAGTTCAAGCCCCACAACTGACCAAAAAAAAAAAACCAAACTCAAAACAAAAAACAAGAATGGATGTCCATGTATCATATTCTATGACTTCCATGACCTGAATAAATTTGGTTCCACAGGTGAAATCCTATTCTTTTTTAACTTTTGGTTCCTGTAGGTAGCAGCTACCAAGAGCAATAGGGATCAGCAAAGATAACCCCAAATGGAAAATTCTTCAAGGATTCATTCATATCCTTAAAGGGAAAAAAATGGTTAGGTAGCAGAATAGTGACCAAAAGAGAAGAGACTAGAAGACATCTGGGAGAAAATATTGTTTTATAATGAAATCATGAGTGGTAGGTAATCTTAGCTCTGTAACCTGAACCTAGGAATAGAAGTTTCTCGTGGGCAAGTTCAGTAAATGTTCAAATCCCAAAGGCTAAAGCCGTAATCCTCACTTTAGATACCACTGGTTTCCAATATATTGTAAGATTATTTGTAACTGGTTCTTAAGTGTTTTTACTAAAAGGTGTCACTGATTCCTTGCTTGGGCCCACAATCCAACAGCAGGAGACAAGCTGGGCATACTTGCTTCCAATTTGCATCTGCTTTTGTCTAAAATATTATGTCTATAGTCACTTTGCAAGCCACTTGAGTATCAAGAAAGACAGATAAACAACATCTTCATGACAAAGGATGGAGACTACTCCTGAGAAACAGCAGAGCCTGGAAGGACAGACCACCTCCAAAAAATGACAATTACTAGTCCAAGAGGTTTTGAATTGAGTAATAAATTTCTGGATTAGGTGTGTACACAAGGGGGATAAGGTTTAATAATCCACGATCGGTATATCTGAGGATGAACAGAACAGCAATTAAGTCACACAAAAAAAAGAAAGAAAGAAAAAAGAAAGAAAGAAAAGAAAAAGTGGAAAGAATGAGAAAGAAAGAAAAAGAAAGGATCTAAAAGTCAGTAGAGATAAAAAAAAAAAAAAGCACACACACATATACAACTAAAATAAAAATTATACAAGGAAGGAAAAAAAATAGAAAACATTTAAAATTAAAAAAATTTAAAAAGTTTTAAAAAAAACGTACAAAAAAGAAATTCTTTGATTTTTTGGGGGAAGATCCTGTATCTCCCTTGTGTCTGTAACCAGTCTCTGGGTGGAGTCTCTGGTCTGCTTGTGGTGGTTGGTTTTCCTGTGGCTTGATTGGTTACTTAAGTCAGTTTGTTTGGGCAAGCAGAAAAATGTTCTGCTTTACCCAGGATTTTGTGATCCTCCTCCCAGGCTAGTTCAGTGGGAGGGAGATCTGCTTTGAGTATCACAAAAGAGGGAGATGGCTGTTTCCTCTAGTTTGGAGATCTGTGATGAGGCTAGGTTCTGGGTAGAGTAAGTAAAGTAAGCCAAGCCCAAAGAACCATAGGTTCCCATGGTTTCCCTTATTTGCAATAACCAGTGTATGTCTGAGTCAAGAAGAAAAGGTCAGATAAGTTGATGTTAGGTGAAATGAACCACAAGATAAGTATTCAAATGTTTTTTTTTCCTTTCATGCAATTGTTTCTAACATATTTATAAGATGATTTCTTTGTTGCTTTGTATCCCTCCGCCACAGTATAACCCCTGCTTTCACTGTATTTGATGTTGGTGTAATTTGTGGAGGGGAAGGGAAAAAAACAAATGGTTTAAATAGGAATACAGGTGGACCCATTGCAACAATGAGATGTACAAGTTGTTATGTCGAAAAACGAACTTTACAACTTTGGTGGGGGAGGAGGATGGGGGGTAATGGGAAGGGATGGGAAGGGGAAACAAAGGAAGAGGCAAAAATGCTTGATAAGAAATGTACTCGTGGGGCTGGGAAGGTGGCTCAGTGGTAGAGCGCTTGCTTTGCAAGCCTGAGGCCCTGGGTTCTATTCCTCAGCACCACATAAGCAAAAAGAAAAAAGCCGGAAGTGGTGCTGTGGCTCAAGTGGTAGAGCGCTAGCCTTGAGCTGAAGAGCTGAGGGACAGCGCCCAGGCCCAGAGTTCAGGCCCCACGACAGGACCCCCCCCCAAAAAAAGAAATGTACTCGTTATCTTGCCCATGTAATTGTAACTCCTCTGTACGGTATTTTCACAATAAAAATAAATAAATGAAAAAAAAGACAATTACATGTAATAATGAGGTTGCACCTGGAGCAGGAGGAATCCTCTCCTATCACTCAATGGCAGCAACCACTTCTGTGGAACCCAGGAGAGCCAGAACTGAGATAATGACCAATCAGGCCACATCTGTAATGGAGACACTTTAAGTCTGCTTACCTTTGCCTTCTTCAGTCCCAAATTCTTCATTTACTTAAATCATATGCTTATGTCAGTACCCCAAAGAAGACTGAAGATGAACAGAAGTTTGTCTTCCCACTGTATGCCCATGCCATATAATAAACCTCTTTTTCCTCCTTTATATCATTTCTTTCTATTGGCATATAACGGTCAGCCCTGACATACTCTTTTCCTAATAAGTATCATTTTTGCTATGTTTCCTCTCTAGTCTGTCTGTATTCTCTTGCTGGATACAAAGACCCAGGCAGATAGTGTTGCTAACTCTCCCATAACAAATCCAAAACTTTGTCTACTTAGTGATTAAAAAAAAAAAAAGATCTTCTTGAGTCCTCTCTCCTGCTGAAGAAAACTGAAAGAAACAAAATTGGATCTATAATTAAGAAGCATTAAAAATTTGAATTTAAACCCACCATCAGTGGCTCACGCCTGTAATCCTAGTTACTCAGGAGGTTGAGATCTGAGGATCATGGTTGAGACTCTTATCTCCAATAAATGAACAGAAAACTGGAAGTGGCACCGTGGCTCAAGTGGTAGAGTGCTAGCCTTGAGCTAAAGAGCTGAGGGACAGTGCCCAGGCCCAGAGTTCAAGCCCCACGACCGACAAAAAAGATTGAATTGTAACACACCTTTCTCCTGACTGGTTTCTGAATCAATTGAGACAGCAGAAAAAAGCGTATCATCTAGAAACTGTATTGCTCCTCCAACTGACATTGGGGACCATAATTTTGGTCCATGGAACCACAGCATCTCATATTATAAGTTATCAAATACCTGATGATGCACAGGTAGCACTGGTAACACTTAGGCTCCAGTGGGAAGTGGGGGGTGCAGGGGTGGGGGGAGGAGGAAAGTGGTACCACACGTTCCCGACAAGATGAACAGTTTGAGGAGGAAGTTTGCTTCTTGAGGAAGCTGCTTCCCAAACAAAGGGGAACAAAACTTGGCTGAGGAAGCCAAGTTCATCTGTCTAGCTCACTAGGAAAAAAATCAAAAACAAAAATAAACAATAAAAACACATCTTCTAAGAGAGACGACTCAGAAATACCAAAAGAAAGGAGGATGTGGGAGACAAGCATGGAGCATTACCATAAATTAAGACACTGATATGATCTATTACATCATTTAAGACCTACTTTATTTTAGGAAAGAAAACAAATCTGTAAGTGTTACCACGAGAAGAAGGCTTTTTGCTAGTACTAAGAAGCCAATACTAAGGATGTACCTGGGACTCCAGGTACATCCTTCAGTTCAGTAATATCTAAGCTCAAATTCTATTCCTCGAAAAGTGGTTCAGGGTAAATAATTTTTTAAAAGGGAGTTGAGAAAGATGACAATAAAAATTTATAAGACTGGAAGTGGCACAGTGGTTCAAGCGGTAGAGCGTTCGCCTTGAGCCGAAGAGCACAGGGACAGCGCCCAAGCCCAGAGTTCAAGCCCCATGACCAACCAAAAAAAAAAATTATAAGATGCTATCTATGTAAAGTCAGGGAATAAATATTTTCAGGTATTGATATATCGATGGGTGATTACATTTCTTTTTATTGAGCTATTTTAGTCATTTGTTGTCTTGCATTAGCATATATGATATTCATATAACTCATTAATAGCTAAATTGAGATTATCAATGTTGAGTTCTGTCTTATTTTGATAACTACATTGTGTCAGTTTTACCATTAAATATTCCTAAGTGTTTTACTTAGGGAACTAGATTTTTTTAAATCACATGGGCTTGATTACAGACTCCTATTTGCTTAGTTGTGTTGTTTCAAAAGATGCCCACTAGGGCTCCCAGACACAGGTCAAGACTTTCTAAATAAAGATCCAGAAAGACAACAAATCAAAGACTGGATAAATGGGAATGCATCAAACTTAAAAGTTTCTGCATGGCAAAGGACATAATTACCATGCTAAACAGAAAGCCCACAGAATGGAAGAAGACTTTTACCAGCTATCCACCAGGGAGGGGCCCTCATATCAAAAATACACTTAGAGCTCAAAACGTTAACCTCCCCCAAAATAAACCATTAAAAAGACACCCAATTAATAAATGGGTTAATGATTTATAGAGAATTCTCAGAAGAAAAGCAAGAACAGATACATGAAGAAATGTTCAGCATCTCTGGCCATAAAGGAAATGCAAGTCAAAACAACATTGAGATTCTACCTCACCCCAGTTAGAATGGCCATTATAAAAACAAAACAAAACAAAAAACAATAACAAATGCTGGCATGGATGTGGCCAAAAGGAAACTCTATTACACTGTTGGTGGGAATGTAAACTTGTTCAGCTACTCTGGAAAGCAGTATGGAGGTTCCTCAAAAGACTAAATATAGAGCTACCCTATGACCCAGCAATTCCACTCCTGGGCATTTATCCAGTAGAACATAAACAAGGTCACAATAAAGGTACCAGAACAACCATGTTCATTGCAGCATTGTTTACCATAGCCAAGACAGGAAATCAACCAGTGGATGAATGGATCAAGAAAATGTGGCATATGTAGACAATGGAATTCTACTCATTCATCAGAAAGAATGATATTGTATAAATGGAAAGGCCTGGAAAAATTATATACCAAGGGAAATACAGATTATGTGGTTTCCCTCATTTATGGTAGCTAGAATGTGCCTATAAATCTGTAAGTAAACACACTGAGAGGTAAGCAAGTGTAACAAATGAATTAAATGAAGTTGAATAGACTATGGAGAGCACAAATAGTGTAATTCTTTTCTCTTATTTTCTTTAGATAGTTGAACAAAGGAGTTGACA
Source organism: Dipodomys spectabilis (assembly GCF_019054845.1). Taxonomy (NCBI): domain Eukaryota; kingdom Metazoa; phylum Chordata; class Mammalia; order Rodentia; family Heteromyidae; genus Dipodomys; species Dipodomys spectabilis. Next base: position 26,487,686 of record NW_024871460.1, read on the forward strand.
TTCAAAAGAGCAGCTTATGAATACAATGCCTCTTGATCAACATCATCCCTTTTAACATTCTCAGAAACCACTCACACCCCATCCTTTCCCTCATTTAGGTTATGTATTGAATTTTTTGCCATTTAACAAAGCAATTTATGTATATAATGCACCTTGATCTATGCTATTCTTTCAACATTTCCCTCCTCTTCTACTCACCTTTTCCCTCAGTGGATGAATGAGTCAAGAAAATATGGTATATACACAATGGAATTCTACTCATCCATTAGAAAGAATGACATTGAACCATTTGAAGGGAAATGGAAAGAATTGGAGAGGATTATTGAAGTAAGCCAGACCCAGAGAAGCACAGGTTGCATTGTTTAACCCATTAGGGGGAACTAGCATGTATCTATAAATCTAAAAGTAAACACACTGTGTGGCACCCAAGTGGTAATAAATGAATTATCTGAATCTATAGAGAACACAAACAGTATGATTCTTGAGAAAGACTAAATCAAAGCCTAACAAAATGAGTAGTAGGAAATGAATACTCCCTAGGAGGGTGGGGTCAAAAGGAGGAGAAGAGTAGACGAATGACTGGGGAAAATGAGTAGAATACAGGCAAAAGTGCCTTGTGTAGTGTAATTCATTTTAGAAAACATAAGTCAAAGCCCAACAAAACAAGTACCAGGAAATGGGGACTCACAAGAGGGTAGGGTGGGGTCAAGGGAAGAGGCATAGAAGAATGAAGCAGGAAGGGAGTAGAATGAAGGCAATGATTCATTTTACATGTCAAAGAATTGAGAAATATAACAGAAGGGGTTGAATGTGAGTGAAGATGTTGAAGGGATGACACAGATCAAGATACATTATACACATAAACTGTGTTGTTAAACGGCAAATAAATAAATTATCCTAAGATTAAGTTAAGTGAAGGGGTGGGGTGGGATGGGCGGGATGAGTGAGAATGTTGAAATGGGTGACTGAACAAGAGATCAAGATGCGTTGCATTTATAAGGTGCTCTGGTGAACAGCATCTCTTTTGGACAGCTAGTTAAAGATAATAAAAATATTCAAAATAGGATGTAGAAAATAGAGTGTAACAGCCAGGTGCCAGTGGCTCACACCTGTAATCCTAGCTACTCAGGAGGCTGAGATTTGAGGATCATGGTTCAAAGCCAGGCCCAGCAGGAAAGGCCGTGAGACTCTTATCTCCATTCAGCCACCAGAAAACCAGAAGTGATTTTGTGGCTCAGGTGGTAGAGCCCTAGCCTTGAGCTGAAGAGCTGAAGGACAGAGCTCAGGCCCCGAGTTCAAGCCCCATGATCGATTAAAAAAAGAAAAGAAAAGAAAATAGATTGTAGCAATCCAGTTTACAACATCATTCTCTTTACAGTGTTTGTTTATAAGATATAGAATTGGATAATAGATCTGAGCTATTGTTTGTTACAGGAAGATTCAAAGACTGATTATTTGCATATTTAAATCCATTTTACAATCTGTATTCCATGATGTTTCTGTTCTTTTTATATGATGTTATTTGATTATATGCACTGTATTTTTCATTTTCTTTTTTTCCAATAACATACTTTATTTTCTTTGTTATTATTATTTTTATTGTTATTGTAGAGTTGCTATACAGAGGGGTTACAGTTACATTAATCAGGCAATGAGTAATGAATACACTCCTTTTTGAGTCATGTTACTCCCTCCCAGTCTTTCCCTCTGGTCCCCACCCATAAGAAACTTAGTTCATTTTCTACAAAGTACATTTTCATCTTTTAGCTCACTTTCTTGTTCACCCAGTATGGCTGTGCCCTTACAACATAGTGGTTAGGTGGAAATGAAGCTGTTTCAACATAAACATTATGTTGTAGACAACCATCTAGATGATGACTGTGTATTGCCTTATAAATTATTGATTGAATTTTCATTTCTTACATTTTTCCAGATAGGTTAGTTATTGCCTTAACCTAAAGTTTTCATATGTATTTCCATTTTATTTGATCAGTTGGATAGATGTGTGTGATATTTTGTCCAAGCATTTGTTTTCTAGAGCATCTCCAATGTAGGATAGTTCTGGCCTGTCTATACCTACTTAGATCTTTATTCAATTGCTACAGTGCAGATTCCTATTTTAGATAATTCTGAATATCTTCACAAACTTCACATTGTAAGGTCCGCTCCTGGATGGATGGCCAGCAGACTCCATCCTCCTTGCAGCAAAGTCTCCACCCAGTACCTGCGTTACCTAAGCAACTGGGACACCTGGAAGAGGTCACATCTGCATCCGCTGCTGAGGTCACATCTGAATTTGATGTGGCCACACCTTTCTTCACCCATACCCTAGATAAGGCCTAGCGCAGACCCAGATGCCCTCTCTCTGCTCTTTTCTAGCTCTCTCTCAGCTCTTTCCTTCTCAGCTCTTTCGCAGTTCTCTCTCTTTCTCTCTCTCTTTCCCAGCTCTCTCTTTCTCACCTCCTTCCCACCTCTTTCCCAGCATGCTCTTTCTCTTTTCCAGCTTTCTCTCTCTTTCCCAGGCCTTTCCCAGCCAGATGGCCTGGTGTCAGGCAGAACGATGAATAAACCTACCCCTTACCTGAATACCATGTGTGTGTGCTGTTCTTACTTGGCTACCTCTTTTTAAAAACCTAACACATATGACCTCAACATCTCTCTGCTTTTGATTCTTCTTTTTCAGATGTATATTTTAAAGTGCATTTAGATAAACGGTCTCTGAAATGTTTGTACCGTTATACCCATAAGTAAATGAGTAGAAATTTATTTTTCTTACTGTAAGTAATCACTACAACTAGAGAAAAATGCATTTGTGTGTCACACCAGTGTTTTCTGGTCATCTGTGTGCAATGGTCCCTCCACTATTTTCTCAGCCTCTTTCACAGTAACCCTTAAATTGATTCCTCATTCTTTCCTCTCTCTGGCTCCTGATTAACACTTTTTTACTTTCTGTCTCTATGTACTTGATTAGCCCAGGTACTGAGATATTAGTAGCATCATATAATATTTGTCCATTCATATTTAGCATACTTTACATAGTATAGTATCTTTTTTTTCTTTTTGCTTGTCCTGGCTTGAACTTAGAGCCTGGGCACTAATCGTGAGCTTCTTTTACTTAAGGATAAACCCTTCACCCCTTGAGTCATAGCACCACTTCTAGTTTATTGGAGATAAGGGTCTCATAGACTTTCCTGTCTGGGCTGGCTTTGGACCATGATCCTCAGATCTCAGCCTCCTGAGTAACTAGGAATACAGGAATGAGCTACCAGTGCCCAGCACATAGTATAATATCTTCAAGGTTTATACACTTTGTAGAATATGTTAGGTCTTCTCTTCTAAGTCTGATTAATGTTCCATTATATAGAAATAGTCCATTTTGTACATTCATTCATCAATAAGCACTTTCATTGTTTTGATATTTTAGCTATTGTAAATAGTGCTTCTCTGGATATTGGTATACAAATTCACTTAAACAACAGCAACAACAACAAAGCCTTTTTCTCTACAAAATTCTCACTCCTCTAGCAAAGACATCTCCAGGTATGTCCCTTTTGGATTTTCCCCCTGAATAATGAATGTACAAATATTTCCCTTTGTATTCTTAACTAAACCTTTGTCCTGACGCTTCAACCTTTCCTCCTTCATCACCTACCTCTGCAAAAAGCCCCCGGCAGGCCCAGAATTGGAAAGCCTAGAAAGGTATATCACACTTACATAAGACACAAAACTTTGTTAGCAGTAAAACTTGGATAACAAGTTTATTTCCTCATTATCCCACATGTCACATTCTAGGGTGTTCTTGTCCCAGACTTCTCATTAGCACCTCATTACTATGCTCCTACATATATTGTGCTTGTTTTAAAATTTCTCTGAAAAGCTTTGCTAAAAAAAAGTCACCATTTTTGTCTCCACAAACCTCTACAGCATAGCATTGGAAAGGTGTCTGAAATCTTAGAAAATGGATATCTCAGCAATTAGGGACCTGTACTGCTAGATGGAACAAATAAACTGCAGTCCAGGAAAAATGACCGATGAATCCACATGAAATTTATTTTCTTCCTTGGCTTTTTGTTCATCCCTAATTGCTAGCCGACAAGTAGGAGGACAAATGCCAGAGCTGTTGCCCTGGCAGGATAACATTTGAATGCCCGATTGGTTATTAGTCTGTCCTGATGTTTAATTTAGATAAAGTAGCTCTTCGGGAAACTTGCTTTTCTGACACACAATCAAACATTTCCTGTCCAAAAAAAAGAGAGAGAGAGACACAGTTCCTGGGATTCAAAGTCTTACTGATACCCTTCACCCTTACCACCTACTGCTCCTTTACCCATTCACCTTCCCTTTCAAAAACTAATAGACCCAAAGATTTATCTGGGCATTTCTAAAGGCTCTCGGGAATAACATTGCCAGAGACTAGATAGTAGGAGCTAAATGGTGAAACATCTCTTTTATTTTTTAAAATCAATTACTACCCTCCTTTCCCTTTTACATGTAACAGAAGTTAGGGAGAGAACCCTGGGTCCTACCCTTGTATATTTTTATATAAATGGTGTGATAGACTTAGAAAGAAGAGCCATCCACCACGTCTGGGCATCTGTATGTCTGGAGACATTTCTGCCACACTCTCCCATGAATACTGCCAAAGGCCTGTGCTGGATCAAGAAGAGCCACGTACTGCAGATGGTGCCCCTCGTGTGCCTAGGCCTGGAGCTTGTGGAGAGAAAAGATCAAGGCTGTGGCAACACTTCTCCTCTGCAGCCCCGCGAACTCTCCGGGAAGAAGTGCTTTTTAGCACACGAGCAAGCAGCCAGTTGAGAAAGATTCTTGCCAGAGCATTATCAAGAGTGGATTGACAGAAGATCTCCTAAGCAATTTCACACTCCAATCTGCCACCTTTGTCTGTGTGGAGGCATTATGATTGCAGCTTTCAAGCCATTTGGCAGGGTTTTATCCCCCTACAAGATATAAATAGTTCGTGGAGGTTCTAGGATGAAGATGAAATTATATCATGTGGGTAGCAGTCTGGCGGAGAGCCCTGATTTCAGGTAGGTCCTTGCCTACCACAGGCACGACCACTCTGCTACATCGTCTTCTACTGGAGACTGGGCAGCATAGAGAGCAACTTTACAACTTGGGGGAAGAAGAAGAGCTGGGGAGGGAGAGGGGGAAGGATAGCTGGAGGAAATGAGGGAGAAGGTTAACAATGTGCTCATTTCCTTACTTAGGTTAACTGTAACCCCTCTGTACATCACCTTTACAATAAACACTAAATAAAAAATAATTCTGTTCCTCGAAAGGAAGGAAATATAATTTTTTATCACGCTAGTCAAAATAGTGTGTCACACCTTGTAAATCTTCAGTTGAGATTCACTACAGAAGAAAACCTGAAGTCCTTCTCAGTTCGCTTTGCTGAATGAGTTATGAGAAGAACGACTCCAATTCCTTTTCACTTTCTGTGGTCACTTTTGTCAACTTAGAAATTATTTACTATGCTTGCACCAAAATACAAATTAATGAAAAGCAAAGCTTCGAGTGTTCCTAATAGTTTTCATTTACTGCCTGCTTATTATATAAAGCTTTTTGGTAGTCACTCTATATACATTTTCTCACTTAAAGCCACACTAAATTCTAGGGAGCTCTAGGAGGGCAGAGGGTCAAAATCTGCACAAAGTCACAACGTGAAATGGTAAAGTAGGGTTTTAAGTAACTGTTTTTGAATCCAAGTTGCATCTTCTTAGCCATCAAAAATATTACTAACTTATAGTATAATATTCCCATTTAAACTAAACAGAAAAAAAGGTAGAGTGCTTGCCTCTCACTGCTAAAGAAAAAAAAGCAAACATAACTATGACAATAAACGAGGACAGTTTTGTTTTGTTTTATAAATGCTCCAAAGTCTGGAAATTTGAGTCTTGTTCTGCCATGTGTGTGTTTTCTCCCATATAGCTTCTATATCTTGTCTTTATTTATTTTTTTCATTTTCCTTTTGATGGCACTAGGGTTTGAACTCAAAGCTAGTGTACTATCAGTCAAGTCATGCCCTCTGACCTGTCCTATACTTTTAAAATGTTTGTCTGTGTTTTACTTGTACCCTAGAAAAGTCCCCCAAAGAACCAAAGATTTCACTTTTTAATCATTTTTACCCCAAATGATTTTCATACTAAACAAAGAACTTCTGCTTTTAGAATGGAAATATTATTCAGGAAATGAATTTTTGAATTTTTACATGCTATATTATTTTTTCTGTTTGAAATAAATCCATTTGCATGAGTCAGTTTATATTATATTCAGTATGCCTGAATTAATGTTCTATTTCCACAAATAAAACAAAAATTGTGGAATATCTCAATTCCTTATTCCAGAGAGCCAGGGAAAGATAACATGGTTTGTATTCTAGGTATATTTCCTCCCAACAGTTATTTTAAAAAGTATAATTTCATTTAAAGTATATATGAAGTTTCTCTCTCTCTCTCTCTCTCTCTCAATATATATATATATATATATATATATATATATATATATATATATATATATATATTTGTTACTGTTGGTATCTAGTTGTTACTGTTGTTACTGTTGATTTTGTTGTTAGTAAATGTATTTTGTATAATTTTAACTCTTTGCAATTAAAAAATCTATAATATGCCAACTAGGTCACTGTAGTTAATAGTGTTGTTCAAACCTTTTGTATCTCTATTGATTTTCTATCTGCCTGTTATAGTATCTGCTGATAAAGGATGCTAATGTACCAACTCCATTTACAGATTTGTTTATTTCTCCTGTCAATGTTACCCACTTTATTTAATGAATATTGAAGTTCCACGGTGGGATACATCAACATTTTTAGTATCTTCTTGATGATTTTCCCCCTCTTTAATTATGTTTGCTTTCTTTTTCAATCCCAGCAGGTCTACTTTATCTGATTTCAATATTAGTTCTTGTTTTTGTTTAATAACAGATATCAAACTCCAACTTATGTTTTTTGTTAGAAGCAGCTTCATCTAGACTCACATGTTAACATAAAAATGGCATCCATATTAAGGAAATAAAATTTGTATCTTCTTATTTGTATATCATTTGTTGGCTCTCTTTCTTTCTTTCTTTCTTTTTTTATAAAAATACTTTCTTTCTAAAGGATGCTAAAGCTGAGGAGGACATCAATGGTGTAACACTGAACAATTTACAGTTTAACACAAGAAGGACCAGGAAACCAAAATGTATTGTGAGGCGGGAGGAGAGGTCAGGGGAGGAGAACAGATAAATGAAAAGAGGAGGATTTTACATAATACATATAAAAATGGAACCCTGTAACTTGAAGGGGTTGAGAGAGATAGAATAGTGGAGGAATGGCATTGATCAAGAGGCATTGTACTCATAAACTGACATGCTAAATTGAAACTCCTCTTTACAAGTACTTAAAAATTTCTTTGTGTAGCTCTATCTTTCAATGAAAGAAAATGATTTTAAAATCACTGAAAATCATTTCAAGCTTTAAAACCTTAAATATCATTTTAATATTTACTTAATGTTAAGTATTTAAGGCATGTCAACAATGAATTCTCCTGTTTTGTTCACCTGGTAATTAATTATTTTGCTTTTAATTTTGAAAAAAAATTAGTGTGCAATTAACTCAAAGATTGCTTTTCCTTTAGGTACTTAAAATTCTCTGTTTTCCTCTGGCTTGCACTGTTTTGAAAATTAGTATGTGGTCATTTTTACGTCTGTTTTCAAATTTGTTCAAGACTTTAGCTATGAATGCTTAGAGTTAAAGAGAAATTGTAGCTTAAATCAAGCTTATAGGATCAGGCAAAATGTGTATGTTTTGGAGTATGTATTATACATGTGTGTAATGTATATTCATGTGTGCGTGTACCCCCCTTGTGACACACACATAAATGCACATGGACATGTGTACCCGCATGCACCTGGCTCCTTATAACCATCTAGACTTGTGGACAGATTTAGAAAAAGGTCTGATATAAAGATTATAATGAAAGATAATATAGTCCCTGCCTAGCTCCAATTGTGTTTCTAAGTCCTGACTAGTGCTCAATAACCAAAATTACACGTTATTTCCTGAAAATGAGAGCTGTATTCTAGGACAGGTATCTGAAAGGTATCTTGAGAAGAACAGTTGAGGAGTTCTTGAATGCAAGAATTTTATATTTACTTATACTTTAGATGTCTTCTCTGTGTCTGTGTGTGTGTGTGTGTGTGTGTGTGTGTGTGTGTGTGTGTTTGTGTGTGTGCAGTCAAGTGAAGGAGATTTGGTATTCTGACCTGAATGTTCATTCAAGGAGAGTATGTAAAATCTGCTCATCCCTTTGCCTTTAAAAACAACACTCATGTCAAGGATGAAAATAGTGTGCCTGACTTCCATTATGCTAATTAACAAACGCTTTGTTCTGATTTAGATAAAACACTTCCTGTCACCACCTCTGGATTTTTGATTAGTGTACAACTAACTGTCCCTAGGGTATAAAGTTAAATTAAGCACACACATATGCTTAGCGTTCTGAAGTATTTTTAAGTAAGAAAATGCATTTGACAAGCACTCATTCTACCATTTGCCCATTTTGAGAATACAGAGGTATATGTAATGAAGTGAATTTTGCTAAGTGGTCTTGGGAAGGAAAGACTACTAATTTAAAGCAACTAAAATTAGACTAGAATTTGTTTTGAAAAAAATATACAACAGGACTGGGAAGGTGGCTCACTGGTAGAGTGCTTGCCTTGCATGCATGAGGCCCTAGGTTCGATTCCTTAGTGGCACTGTGGCTCAAGTGGTAGAGTGCTAGCCTTGAGCTGAAGAGCTGAGGGACAGCACCCAGGCCCCAGGCCCCATGACCAACATATGTGTGTATATATATATATATATGTATATATATGTATATATATATATACACACACACACACATATATGTATATATATATATATATATATATCAAGTAAGCACTACACCACTTGAACCATACCCCACCCCTAGTCCTCTTTTCCTTTTCTTTTTTATAATAAAGTGACAGACGATTGTTTCAATAAAAATAAAATCAAGCCTATAAATGATTCCAATAGCTCTTTGCTGTCCGTGTTAGTTCATGTAGCCTGAGAGACGGGATTAGAAGGAGGAGGAGAAACAATACCTGGGAAAATTAGAAGAGAATGGCTATGAGAATGTAGGGAGTCTTCATACCATTCTGCAAAATCAATGCCAGGATTGATGTTCACAAGAAGGAAGATTCTTTCAGACCACAACATGTTTTCAAGAAAATATAAGGGAGGGGTTTGGGAGGGAAAAACGGAGGAAACTAGGGAAGAGATGACACTGTTCAAAAAGACATGTACTCACTACCTGATTTATGTAACTGTAACCCCTCTGTACATCACCATTCCAATTACTTTTTAATTAAAAAAAAAAGAAAATGTGAGTCAGGGAAAACAGAGGTACTTCCAAAAGAGAGTAATGGTGGGGGGAGTGGGGTGGGATGAATATGATCAGTGTACCCTATCTACAGTATGAAAATGACATGGTAAAAACCCATTTATTTTGTAAAATTACAATAGAGTAATGAAAAGCAATAGGGGCTCCTAAAGCAACTCATTCACTGCAAGAGCTTGCGGACTCTTAGAAAAGTAAGCTTGGTTATTGTTGTTGTTTTTTTCTCCTACATTCAATCTCTGTCTGGAGCAGCACCTGAGAAGTGGGGCCTGAGATACAGGCAGTGATGGATTCAGCTTGCAGTCCTGGCTGAAAAAGCTCAGAGTCACATATTCTTTTGATTCTCTTTTTGAATGATTTTTGTCTTGCTATCCTACAACCCAACCTACCACTTGCATCATATACTCTTTTTTTTTTGCAAGGAATGCTTCAATATAACTTGTATTTGGTGTGCTTTTGTAAATGATTTGTATATTTAAGTAAAATATGTCATGTATAGTTAAAATGCTAATTTGTATTTAGAGATTCTCATTGAGAGGATTGAAAGAGATGATAACTACAGGCAAGTTTCTTACAATAACTATAGGGCTTTGCAGTGGATTGGAATGGGAACAGCACATGTCCTGCCTGTTTTTTGTTAGCAGTGTGAGTTAACTGGACAGCAGACACCTCTGGAATCTGCTAGTTTCTCTTGGGTAAAGGGAGTAATTTTTTTCATGAACAATAAAATTTTGTTACTATTAAACAAGAAGGCACTTTACAGTATCAAAGAAGTGCTTGTTAAAAAATAATGAGATACAGTGATGAGGCACATCTTCTTTCAGGCTAAATGAATATTTTATTGCTTTAATAATTTTTTTAAATCAGCCTTGGTGTGATATTTCAAACTTTTACAAGACTTTTAAATATTCTTTCAAAGAAGAATGTTGACATCTCAACCGCTTTTGATCAAAATTTTCACATGCAAAGAAATATGTAAGATGAAAGTTATAAATGCTAAAAGAATTCTAGGCCAAGCACTAATGACTCATACCTGTAATGTTAGCTACACATGAGGTTGAGAATACACGGTTATGGTTCAAAGATAGTTCAAGAAGTAAAGTCTGAGATTCCATCTTCAATTAATCAGCAAAATGCCAAAGTACAGGTCTGGCTCAAGTGGTAAAGTACAAACTGTAAGCAAGAAAGCTTAATGAGCGTTCACACATGCACACACACATACAATTCTAATAATGTTTGGTTGTTATTCTGTACATGTAGTTGACCATGAAAACCAAATAGGAAATAATTTTGTTCCTGCATTTATGTGGAATTATGGATGCAAATTATTTGCTTTTCCATATCACTTTTTACTTCCCCATTTTTACAGTAAACAATGATTATTGACTGAACAATTATTTCCATAAGCAGTTATTGGGATGGATGATGAACATGACTGAAAATATTTCTTTAAATGATTCACTGGTTTGTTTATATGAGAGAATTGAAATGACAAAAGAAAGCATAAAGATTTCAGGAAGTTGATAACAGGTTTGATGTTACTTTAAAAAATAACTTAATCTTTACAATAAAATGAAATAAAAAATAACTCAGACTCTTCAGAAATAATGGAATAAATTCTATGTCCATGGCATCATGTACTAACAATCTCACATTGATTTTACTATGCACAGTATCTGAGAATCTGGTCTCTTTGCATAGGTTGCATTGAAGATTATTTGGAAGGTATATATCAAAGTCAAGCTCTTTTTGTAAAAATAGTTCATTTGTTTTAAAATTTCTTTTAATATACTTTAAAGCAAAACTTTTGCATATTTATGTGGGAATACTAAAATTGGGACATTTTTATTCACAGAAAAAAATTATTTTAAGAAATACAATGTTTCAGCTGAGTTTGCGGATATCTATCTATCTATCTAGATAGATAGATAGATAAACCTACCCTGCCATCCAATTCAAGATCCTTCTTTTTCAACCTCCTGAGGTTAGGATTACAGGTTAAGATTATAGTGTGCCTGGCTTTGTTTGATAAAATCTTTATTAATCCACTATTTCTTGCCATCAAAAAAGCTCACTGTGCAAATGTATTATTTGAATATTAATATATTAGTGTTTTGTAATAAGTGAGAGTGGTTTAAGAATGAAGCACATTTTTTTAGGGTTGGTTATATCGGGCTCCTCTGTGTCTAACGTCACAAGGGATTGGTCTGGTTCTGGAAATACGTGATGTTAACCATTTTTCCGGTCTTAGATTTTTCTTGATGCTATACTGTGGTGCAATGTCATAGGACAATTACTTGTAGTGATATCTCTGCTGCATGATGATGAAGAAACAATCAATATCATTAAAGCCTTGACCTCTAGCCTATTTCCTTTGTGTGTTCCAGATTAAATAGAAACCTGTGCTCCTGGCTAAATTACATCCACAATGCCAAATATCTCCAAGTTAAAAAGGAATGATTCTCTCTAGTACAACTCTGAAGCCAATGAACATTCCAGTGGCCCAATGTTTTCTAGTGCAGTTATGGTTTTGATATAAAGTGTCCTCCCCACAAATAATTCATTAACAAAATGCTCTATCTCCAGCTGGTGGCTCTTCTTTAGGAGCTGTGAAAACTTGAGGAGATGGGAGCTAGCTAGAGGAAGCAAGTTGCTAAGGTTAGACTTTGATGCTATCTTACTCTTTCTCTCCCTCTCCCCCTCCCTCCCTTCCTTCATCCAACCCACCCTCTCTCATTGATGTCCCTACCACATTGCTATTGCATTGATATTCTACCTCACTTCAGACCCAAAGTGATGGAGCCAGACAAACTTGGACTGAAACCAAAATAAACCAAAATAAACCTTTTTCTCCTTTTTAAACTAGTGTACTGAATAATGTCTTATTGTTGACCCACACATGTGTCAACAGTAAGATCTTAGTCAGTACAAGAGCTAATGAGGACTTGTCTATAGATGATGAACCACTGTTTCCTAATTGTGTACTCAGGAGTTCAAGCTCTTCATTTCTATGATATTCAATTGACCTAATTCACAGAGTATGAAATCTCCCTCATTTACCTACTTGTGCTGGCAACTGATGACTGTCCTCCGACAGAAAGCACAACAGCAATGCATTAATGTGCATGGCTTAGCTTCTGATGAGTGAATTAGTTTCTCAGGTCTGTCTCAACAAAGTATCTAAAACGAGGTGGCTTAATACAACAGAAACATATTGTCTTTTAGTTCTAGAGGCCACAAATCTAAAGGCCAGCTGGTGTCTGATAGCTCTGGGGCAGAAGCTCCCTTTGCCTCTTCTGCCCTCTGCTGTTGTAGCCGTCAGAGGCATTCCTTGACTTGATATGAATTGTTCCAGTCACATAGCTCATGTCTCCCTTGTCCTGTATCATCTGACCTCTGTGTATTTCCATCTCTGTTCAAATTCCTCCTTTTTATAAGGATGAGAGTTTATCATAATGATACTACTTTAACTTTTTCCATATAAAGATGCAATTTCTAAATATTGTCACATTCCGCAAGAGGGGCTTATGGCTTTAATTTTATGATTTCAATTCTCTTTTTCAGTGCTGGGATTGAATTTAGGGCCTCAGGAATACTAGGTAAATGCTCTCCCACTGAGTTATATTTTCAGCGTTTCAATTTTTTTTTCAGGAGACATAATTCCACCCATATAATGAGAATCACTAAAAGTAAGTCATAATTGAAAAGAATTAATAAAACACAGAAGAGTAGTAAGGACTGGATGAAACTACCTATCTTTATATAAAAAATATAAAAGCCGAGGTGCAGTGGTCGTGGCTGTAAGGATCAGGAGGATTGTGGTTTGAGACCAACCCAGGACACAAGGCAATGAGAGAATCCCATATCAACACGAAAGCTGGTTGTGGTAGCATGTACCTGTATTTCAATTTCCAAGTACTGTGTCTAAGGATGGTCTATGCAAAATATGAGACTTTGTCTGAAAAATAACCTAAAGCAAGAAAAAAAGAAGGGAGGGGAGCTAGAGGCCTGGCTCAGTGATAGAGTGCTTGCTTAGGAAGCATAAAAATCTAGTTCTGTCAAAAAGAATTTAAAAAGAAAAACCTACTTATGAAAACTCTCGTTGATTTTTAGGATTCTTGCTGCTAAAATATTATTGGAGTGTTCCACCCCTGTCTGTACCAGTATGAAACCAAATGAATCATCAGGCTGAGTGATAAAAATCATAAAGAGATGAGAACTCCAAAACTTCAGAGTTCTTCTAGATGGATTGCAAGTTTATTAAGATAGTGTAATACTTTGGACCTCTAATGGGGCTCTTGTGCATATACAAAACAAATTATTCAATTTAGTATTGGGTTTGCATCAACTTATCAATACAATGTTTAAATCAGTAGTTTTCAAAGCATTCCTCTAAGCATCAAAATTTATCAGGAATACAAATTCTTGGACCTCACTCAAAAGTATCACAATAAGAAATTGTGAGTATATGTCCAAGAAATCCAGATTTTATTGGTTCTCTAGGTGATTGTGTCACATATTCTAGCTAGAGAATCAGGATTAGACGCATCTTAATTAGTAGCGCACAACTGATGTAACTGAAACAAACACTTGTCCTGGTATCTATTTCAGGACTTTGAAGGAAATAAGGATGTGAATTCTTAAAAATGTTAAAAAAAAAAAAAGAGACACAGACTTCTCAGATGCTATAGTCTTTGATTGAAGTGTTGGCAAGTAATGAATGGCATGTCAAGTGATGAATATGATATCTTAAATATTCCACCTTTATCATATTTAGTAAGGCCTGAAGTCTGTGAAGCATAGTGCATATACAACTTGAAAAATAAGGCAGAGATCTGGAAAAGCATGGAATAAGGTCCCAGAAGATGCCACTTAGCTAGCTTCAAGATAAATCAACAACTGTCACACATTGTTGCCACAGCATCGTATCACTGATCTCTAAGGTATGATATGTTAGAAGTCATGTGCACATTCTGAAAACAAAGCAATGTACTCATTACCTTGCTCATGTAACTATGTCAGAGACAGTTCAGTCTGAGTTGGTAATTTTTTAAAATCTTAGTACAAGAAGGTTTTATGGGATAGTTTCAATTCCAGAAAGGCGTGTAAGTTTACCCTTTCTATAATTTAAGTCCTTACTCCCCTGTAAAAATGATATTTGGTGGATTTCTTTATGCTGCCTCTCTTGCTATCTCTCTCATGTAAATCATATATATATGTACATTGCATTATATTTCTCCTCTTATTCAAACCCTCCTCAGTGTCCTCTAATCTCCTCACCCACACAGTGCCACTGACTTGGTAATTTTGATTGCAATCAAAGCGAGGGGTCTCCAGCAGGTTAGTACTGTCCTTGGTGCTGATTTAATGCTGATGTCCTGCTTAGACGTTGTGCTTATAATGTTTATAGCGTCTACCAACTTCTGTATTACAACACTGATGACATTTGCCATGCAAGATTTATATGAATTTAGCCAGGCACCAGTAGCTTATGCCTTTAATCCTAGCTACTCAGGAGGCTGACATCTGAGGATTGTTGTTCAAAGCCACCCTGGACAGGAAAGTCCTTGAGGCTCTTATCTCTAATTAAACACCAAAAAGTCAAAAGTTGATTTGTAACTCAAGAAGCAGAATGCTAGCCTTCGGTATCAAAGTTCAGGGACAGTGAACACATTCTGAATTCAAGCCCCAGCACTGGCACACACACACACACACAGAGAGAGAGAGAGAGAGAGAGAGAGAGACAGACAGACAGACAGACAGACAGAGAGACAGAGACAGAGACAGAGACAGAGAGACAGAGAGAGACAGAGAGAGACAGACAGACACAGACAGAGAGAATGATTTATCTGTTAAGCTTTCACTTCAAATATTTTGGCCAGCCTGTCCTTGGTTGTGTTGAGTCTAGTAACACTTGTCACAGAAACAAATAGGAATGAATTTAAAAGTATTGTCAAGAAGTAAAAGAAGTAAGGTGAGTGCATAGATAAAAGCCACAATTTTTATATACAGAACATGTACATGTTATATAACATATATTATATAAACAGATGGATAATAGGGTACATGACAATAATAAGCAAGCATATATCCCTTAAGTATATGTCCACAAACCTGGAAACAGAAAAAAAGGTGGCGTGGTATTAATGGTCCAATGAATAATTTTGATATTGCCACTCTTCTAGAACATGAGGTCTTTCTTGTCAAGAGAAGAACACATTATTATTATTAACTCAGAGCCTTACAGCAAAGAAGAGTGACTCTTCTCCTTTCTAGTATTTTTGGTGAACAATTTGACAAGTGAGGTAGATTTTCTTCAATGGGCTTATTGGGCCTGAAAACAACTATAAATATTTGCTAATTCAGAGCATGCTGATTATCTTGAGATAGTTCTCTGCTTCCCTTTGCTCCCAGGTAAATACTCATGTGCTATGTTATTTTTCACAACAACAATTCAAGTGGGTTTATGAGATGAAAGATTTTATTATTGTATCTTAAATCAAAGAGGTTCATCATTAATAGGTTTAACAATCATAGGTGCCTTTTATATCCCAAAGCTTAAATCTTCTATCCCAAAGCTCTTTATGTTAGATATAGAGCCACAGAACTGGGATGTATTCATAGCTGCCACGCACATAGGAAATGTCTCCAATCTTTTAAAATTTATTACTAGTACTTCTACTAAACTGAATATGTGGTTTTAAACATGATAGGAACTTAAACATCTCTCAAAGCATCCCAACTTATCACCGTACAAGCTTAGCAGAACTACTTGCAGTTTTATGAAGAGCTATAGCTGCAGTTACATTGAATTTCACAAGGTGTCTTTTTCAAGGACATCAGCCCCAGAAACTTGTACTAACTAATTGAAAGCAGGAGAGAGGAACTGTTATTAACATTTTGTGGCCCTGAATCCCAAGAAATCAGTCTGCAAAAGACACTAGAGCTAGGAAATACCCAGATTCTAAAATCCCATTGCTTTCTCAGTTTCAGAAATACCAGAACATAATAGGTGTTACCCCTGCTTTTGAAAACCATCTAAAAATAATCTTACATTTTCCAAACACAAGGAGCTCTAACTGGGGTATTTCCTTGAGGCATTTAAAGGTGTGGAGGAATTGAACTTTGTGGTTGTTATAAATTTTTTCCAGTCTGTTAGAGCAGATGTTTTTGCCTTATCACCTCTCTGGTTCTCTATTGTTGCCTGGCCTTTAAACTTACACATACTAGTTCTATTGGCTGGTTGGCAATCTTACCTATTTACCATACAAAAGGTACCAAACTAAACAGTAAGATGTGTGATGAAGCCCCAAACTTTTTCCAGATGGTTTCAATGTGTAATAAATAAATGAAGACTATCTTGGTACAAAAAAATCAATATTTTGGTTTAATCTTATCCAATTTCTTGCTTTGGGTAACTTTTCAACAGAGACCCCAGATTTCAGAAGGGATAGATAAGACCTTCGTAGCTTTGTCATTCAGCAGGGCCTTGTAAATCTATCATATATTATTGCTATAAAAACCTGTAATTCAATAGCTAAAGCAGCTCGAGTAATGCTTTTTCCTATCCCTTCCTACAGGAAATCAAATGGGGGGAAGAAATAATGGGACGCAGTGAAATGAAGTCCGCTTTCCTCTTTTACCTGAATCTGCTAAGGTGCTCAAAACCATTTCTATTAAGTTTCTTTTGAAATCTGCTTCTTTAAAGATTCAAGCCAGCTGTTTTCTCTGAAGAACAGCCTGGAAAAGAAATATTGTTTGGATAATCCTCTCCCAAGCCCGTACATTCTTGGGGTTAGAACTGACTGAACCCATGAATGATTTACACTCCTGTTTATTCCAAAGGCTTTATAGTTTCCCATTAGTCTCCTCCCAGAAACCCTAAAGGGTTTCCTGAGCAGCAGTACATTCAACAAAACCCACAGTTAATTCAATCACATTTGGACTCATGGAACATTTTTTAAGAACAAAAACATTTCTTTAAGAAATCTTCTCAGTTATAGATTAAAATCCACAGTAGGGTTTCCTAACATTGCTTACTTTTGTAGTATGTTTAAATGCTCTGATCACTTCTCCCAGAGTGAATCAAATCCTATAATGATAAATTTTTAATGTTTCTCTAAGCAATTCTAAATCGAGACCTCCTTTGAGGCTACAAACACATAGTAGCTCCTCATAAAACGCATTCCTTACAATAACAATAGATATAAAATTAAATTAAAATATATTCCTTAATATCATTTCTAAATGAAAACTAGAGTCTCCCAGAGAATTCAAATTTCAGGGAGATACATGAGAGTTGATGAACTAGAAAGAAAGAAGCAGAGAAGGAATTTTCTCATGAGAACCTCAATCAAAATTCTTCTAATTGTTCAGCAACATGTCTATCTATAGCTTCCTCAAAGTTCTTATTTAATAGATACCATATTCCCTATGGTTTGTGTAGCTTATGCTATTTTTCATATAGAACTTTGCAATATACCTCATGGTCAACTTGATAAAGTTTCCCAATGCAAGTGACAATTAATCTAAAAATAACCCTTTCTTAAATACTAGAAATTCTTCTTTTATGTCTTATGTCCAACATGCACTTTTCTTTCTGAAGTTCTAAATTACAGAAGGAAAACAAAACAGCAGAGCTTTGGCCATTGCTTTAGATCTCAAAAGATATGTACCTACCAAAAGAAAATTACTAGCATGTTTTCTAGTTAAATCAAACACTGGACAGCTAGAGTTGTAAAAAGGGTAATAAAGTTTTTATAACAAGCAATAAATACAAATCTCTGTTAGGATTGAGCAGAAGACAGTTCTTCATGGCTGGTATTGGGTTTATTTCTGACTCCCATGTCCCTTCCTTGTAATTCCATGCAGGAGATGCATTGCTACATATTTATAATGGTTCAGGGCATTTCTCATATCAGAGGTTCACCATTAAGTAGCAATTCATTAACTGAAGCTTTATTTTGTAGAGAGGAGTGGAGGGCAATTTTTAGAGCTTTTGTGAGTAGTTGTTAAAACTTCCATGAACTTAATAAGCCACATTAAATTATAACTACAGGTAAAAGATGACATCCCTGCTCCTTAAACGTAGAAGGCTTTTTAGGCTTTTGCATTCATTTCTAATATTAGGCACACTCAGTGCTACAAAAATAGTCCCCTTAAAAAAGAGCTAAGAATTAAGGCTGTACTGGTGAGCATTAGTTACAGTTTTCATGGAGTTTACTTATAAGCTCACTTATTCTTGTATTCACTCATTGATCCAAGCATTCGTTTAACAAGTAATTACAGAGAATCTTTTTCTGTACCATGATTAAAAACAAAAAAAGTATGACTATGAAGGAATGCAGTAGTCCTTAACTCCTGTGAGAAGTAATGCCCTAATCTACTAGTTCTTGAATAATCCCCTGTGGAGAGATGGTATCTTCTATTTAGACGTTTCTTTTTCAAAATTTTATTTTATTGTAAAGGTGCTGTACAGAGGGGTTACAGTTACATGAGTAAGGTAAGAAGTACATTTCTTGTCAAACATTGTTACCCCCTCCTTTGTATTTCTCCTACTGTTTCTTGACAAAGAAAGACTAGAAAGATCTATGTAAGGAAGTGATTACCCTTAGAGAAATCAAGGTAGTATTTTCCAAAGATCCTAGAAAACCCAATTTTTCCCTCTGCAAAAAAATTACATAGTATTAGTTTTTCAAAACAGATGCCCAGTTAATTCCAAGCCTTTGATATATATATCTGTGATTGAATGGAAACCCAAGTAAAATTTATCATCCCAGTTTCTCACAGGGTTACAAAAAGCTTTTGTAGACAACTCCCTTGTCTTCAAAAAATTGAGGGAGGCTTTTGCCAATATTGAATGTCCCTTTTGGGGGAGGGCTAGTGATGCTGGGGATTGAACTTGGAGCCTCATGTCAGGCCGGTACTCTGCCAGTTAGCTGTATGGAAAATGTTCCTAAATATTTCTTCCTAATGGAACAAAATCGGGCAAATATCCAGAATTTTTCTAAAGCTCTTAATCTATGAGTGAAGTGAAGGAGGCTCTAACACATCCCTGAATCAATGAATCTAAGTACAGAAGAATGATGCAGATGCTCTAAAATATAATTCAGGGGAAAAAATGGCAATCCTCAAAACTGAGTTTATGATCATTTTATTTCTCATTTTTGGCAGCAACAAAATGACCCATGCATGTCTTAATTCTGCATTTGTCCTCAAAGATATTGGTCCCTAAATGTCTGAGCACAGATTTGCACAGCTTACATTTAAGGCAAGGACAGTGGATAGAGAAAGACCAGCTATTGTTCCTGTTCAGGAAAAGCAATTAGATCCATTCACTAGCTCTCTAACTCAGGGTAGAAATAATTTTATGCTAGACTGAGGTTTTAGAGGATGCTTGGAGAAAATGTACTAGAAGCCCGGAAAGATGCCATGAAACATAAGGAGACATTTCTAAAATTCAAAACACCTTTTGTGTCATATATGTATATATGTAATCTTTAGGTTACATATAATTGTCATAAATTCCAGAGATAAGCTATTTGATGAAGGTTGCACATTTTAATGTGTTGGCACATTTGATTTCAAATTATTTATTTTCTGTGGATATAATCTCAGTATTGTTTGTACAGTAGCCACGAATCTCTTAGAGACTACTTTATTTCAAAGATAACCATGAAAATAATGATACAAAATTGAAAATATATTTTTTAGTATACAAGAGAGAAACTTGTGGAATCTAGGAAGAAAAGACATACATAGAAAGTCATCAGTAAGCCGGGGGCCTGTGGCTCAGGCCTATAATCCTAGCTACTCAGGAGACTGAGATCTGAGGTTCGAGGTTCAAAACCAGCTAGGGCAGGAAAGTTTGTGAGATTCATATCCAATTAACCACCAGAAAAAGCGGAAGTGTCACTTGGCTCAGTGATAATTAGCCTTGAGCTAAAGAGAGATCAGGGACAGCACCCGCTCCCTGAGTTCAAGCCTCAAAACCAACCAAAAAAAAGAACTAATCAGTAGTTAAACTGGCTACTCTTTCTATTTATCTCCCTTTTCCTCTTCTTTAGGTGTCTCATTGTCTCTTGCCCCTTTCTCCCTGGATATCTGTTTTCACTTTCATTCTGTAAACTGATTCCTTTGTCAAACTAACATTACCTACCAAAAACGTCAGTAGACTGAGCAATTCTCCTAGGTCTGTGTAATATAGAGAGTATACTTAGCCCTCAACAAAATAGTCCCAAAGTTAACCCCTGTTTTCACTGTATTTGACGTTGGTGCCCTGCATCTTGTATATACATTTTTCTGATTTGGGGAGGGGAAGATAAATAACAAAATGCTGCAACAAGGATACAGGTTGACCCATTGTAACAATGAGACATACAAGATACTATGTTGAAAACGAACTTTACAACTTGGGGAGGGAGGGGGAAGTTGGGGAGTTGGGGAGGGAAGGGATGGTAAGGGAAAAACAAAGAAGGAGGCAACAATACTCATAGGAAATGTACTCATTACCTTACTCATGTAACTGTAACCCCTCTGTACACTATTTAAAAAAATAAAAAAACACAAAAAGTTATCTCTTTAAACTTACTCTTGGTATATACAGTAATTTTTATTTTTATGTACCATTTCATCACTTAACCTAGAAATATATTGTGGTAAATCATAATTTAACACTTAAATCCTAATTCAAAGCAGTTTAGTTTAGTTTTTACATTTGTTTTCATGAGCTTTATTAATAGCATTTGAATTAATTTTAGAGTTTTGATCAAATTCTGAGCTCTATATGATATCTGGATCTTTAAAGAATTTGAAGAATACTTTCCCCATTACATACTGATTAATTTTGGAAATAGAGCTATCCTTTCTCAGACCACTGTTTTTTTTTTTATTATGTAATTTTCTGTTTTGCCAGTCTTCAGCTGCAATTCAGTTGGCAAAATTCAGCTAGAATTGTAAGAGAGATCTGCTTACATTTTTTTCTCTTAAAAATATCAACTGTTTTGCTTATAGGATAAAGCCAAACAGTTAGCCTGGCACCAGGACCCTTAAAGACTATTTCCAGTGTGATTTTATAACCTGTGTTCCTGTAATTCCTATTCTAGCACTTCTAGTACAGCCAGGCTGTTATTTCCCAAATACTCCAGGTTATTTTATACTCTGCCAGAGACAGCCTTCTGTCTAACCTCATCTGGTGAGTGCCATTCCCCATCTCCATCAGCTTCTTACCTGTCAGGGCCTAGCTAAGATGTCAATTTTTTTTGAGAAGGTTTTCCTGATTGCTTCAGGCAGAGTTATTCACCTTCCAATTAAAGCAACACTAATTGTGTATTATAATTAGTTGGTTATATGCCTGGAACCCCTTCTAAAATGTGATCTACCTTGAGGGCAGTGACCTGCATCTAGCAGAAGATGCACATTTGCTTGAAAAATGCTAACTCACGTGTGTGCATAAAAAGAATAAATGAACCTAATGAATGAAGATACTGCTTAATGAATGAATGCATTAATAATTTAATGAAGGAATGAATGGTTCTATTAAAAACCACTTAGTATGCATTGTGAAGTCACCCAGATTTTTTTTGAAGATTCTGATTTCCAATGAGTTAAGAAGTTACCATGCTAGCCTTTTGGCTGTCATTATTATTATTACAATGATGTAGAGGTTTTCAATTTCCCTCATTGCTCCTAACCCATCTATTCCCTCAATTTACCTGGTTCCTTTTTCATACACATAAATTAAGTATCAGGACTGTGTTCTCCTTCTTTTCTCCATTTATCTGCCCTGCTCGACCTTACCCTGATCAACAATTCATGTTCCAGTTTCCTGGTATTCATTTTATTAAATTGTAGGTTAGTTTTCCAAAGTAGTTATACCACTGGAATCTTCCCATTCATATGCCATGTTCTAGTTAATATATTTGCATATGTATTTGTGACCTTATATCTATATGCATATACATAATTTAGACCTAACTTCCACATATGAGAGAGAACATGTGTCCTTTTTCTCTCTGAGCCTGACTTACTACATTTAAGATAACTTTTCAGAGGTCCATTTATCTAACTGCAAATGTCATAATAACATTCTTCCTAATGGATGATTAAAATTATATGTAATTTTCTTAATTCATTTGTCCATTGAAGGGCATTTGTGCTGCTTCCATAATTTAGCTATGGTGAGCAATCTAGTAATGAACATGGTATGCAAGTATCTTTACCATATACTAATTTATAGTTTCTTGGATAAAATGCCCAAGAGTGCTGTAGGTGGATCATAGGGAAGTTTTATGTTTGATGTTTTAAGGAGTCTCCAAACTGCCTTCCATAGTAGTTGCACCAGTTTATATTCCTACTATATAACAAGGTTCCTTTTCCCCAATATCTTTGTTAATCTCTGATTTAATATATTTTTTTGTCATTTTGTTCTCTTAGAAAAGTTTTAAAGGAAGCTGAATTCCTTTAGTTCAAACATATTCCAAAAAGTGCTTATATTAATGGTAAAATAAATGATAATAAAATTATCATTATTTTATACTTATATATTTCTGACTTAAGAATTCAAGTGTAGTTTCTCTTTTTTACTCTATTATTTCAAACATGATAATCATCAGTTTCAACATTTACTCCTAAATTGGCTCATTGGTTATTTACCTGAAATAAAGTGAATTTGCCACATTCTCAGCCATCAAGAAAAATAACTACTGTGCATTCATGGAAGTTAACCTATTTATCTTTGCTTTCTTGTAGTCTAAAATAAAAGGTTTTTTGTTACCTCATTGTGCTTCAAGTCACAATATAGTTTAATATTAATTTCAATCTTGCAGCAGTTGGACAACCTTATAATGTGCACAAGTCAACATGCTGGCCCAATGACCTACTATTCATTAATCACTATTTCAGATGGTGTTATTTTCATTAAAAAATTACCTACAATATCACTGATTAGAATCCTGGGTGGCCATGGAATATTTGTAACCCTATGAGTATTTTATCAGTTTCTAACTTCTTTTTATTCAGCTTATGGTTTTCATTGCAATCTGCTAATCTTAACTAATTAAAACAAATGTTCAAGGACTTATTCACATTGTTTATTTAGGTCCTGACTAAATTTCTGTGCCAGAAATCTAATGACAAAAAATATATGCCATTCTCCTTCTGGAGCTTGAAAGCAAAGATAACAGATTAGGTGAAGGCAATTGTGACATCAGAATCTTTCCGGGTTAGGAATAATGAAATACCATCAAAAGCCATGATGTCCTCCTAAGGGAGAATAAAACATGGCCTTTGATACAACAAAGACAGAAGAAATCTAGTTTTGAGAAAGACAGTGGTCTTTATGACACAAATGGAAGACAGAAACTACATTTACCTAAACACCTTCTCTCTGCATAAGTGTCTTATAGGAAGCATCATACACAAATTATTCATTCTTTATAGCACTCCTTTGAGGTAGGAATTATCATCCTCATTTTTTTTTTTTTTTGGGTCCGGTCATGGGCCTGAACTCTGGGCCTGGGCGCTGTCCCTCAGCTCTTCAGCTCAAAGCTAGTGTTCTACCACTTGAGCCACAGTGCCACTTCCAGCTTTTTTTTTTCCTGCTTATGTGGTGCTGAGGAATCGAACCCAGGGCCTCATGCATGGACGGCAGGCGCTCTACCACTGAGCCACCTTCCCAGCCCTCATCCTCATTTTCTACATAAGAAAACATTCAGGAAGAACTGATTCTAGATTATATGACACAGAAATCACAAATGGATTTGGATTCACATCTACAGCATCCCCAAACCTTCAAAGTCATGAAGGATGGGTTTCATGTAAGTGATAAAAGAGACTATGTTTATATGTGTAGGCTTTACTGTAACTTGACTTTTTGGAATAAAATGGGATTTAAAAAAAATAGGACATTGGAATCACATCTCCTAAGTTTAAATCTTGGCTTGAGCATGTGTGTGTGTGTGTGTGTGTGTGTGTGTGTGTGTGTGTGTGTACGTATATACACACACACTATAATTTGAACTCAAGTTCTATTTTGATAAAATGTCATTGAAGAGGTAATGATAGTGAAAGGAAATATCCCAGTGCTTAGAATATTGTAATTATCCAGTAAGTATTTATTATTCTCATTCTTATTTATCTCTGGGCATGAGTTTGAAAAGTTTAAGTGTGATGATGAAAGTTGCATGGCTATAAAAATATAATTGAATCTTGATTATTCTCTGATTTGCCTCTCATCAATGACTGATATATTCAGGGAACACATAATTCATTGAAGTCTAGTATTATTTGTATTTATAATCCATTTGCAAAGAATAGTTTCCTCTGTGTGTCTCTCTTTACTTCTGAATATATAAAAATACAATAAAAATAACATAAGCAATGTGCTAAGTTATGTGATCATTTGAATACTCTGGCTTTCTCTCATCTGTTCACAAATTAACACAGAACAATAGATATGGCCAGATAAAATATTTTAAGAACTTAAATACAAAATCTCACGACCATAAATCAAGAAAAACACCCAATCTTTATAGATTGTAACTCCTTGCCTTAATTAAATGTGGAAGTACATATGTCTAGGAAGACCAAAATGTGCAAACATTTTTCTGTAGAAGACACATAAAGATAGGTAGATAGATACACAGAGATAGACATGTATAATTATATCTCAAGACTAGCTACAATTTTTGATAGTTACAATGCCAATTGTTCTATTAAATAGAATTTTTTTCCTATACAACTTTCAAAAGTGAACCAACCCACCTCATGCCCCCATAATTTGTGTTAATGCCAGTATTAACTTACATATCACAGTTAGTTGTATGAGTGTTTGTGTGTGTGCTTATGCAAAGATTATATATATATATATATATATATATATATATATATATATATATATATTCAGGAAATTCTTACATTGTCGTTTTGGATTGAGGAGGGTCTAATCAAGACTGTAAAACAACTTTACATGAGACTACCCTTTCAAGCATTTTGCTTTAATTACTCACTCCCTGTATAAATCACAGCTTTCTGCCTGTCATTTATCAAGGGTCCACTGTGAATGCAAACCAGGTGACTATGGGAGAATGTCAGAAAGTAAAGTGACAGAACACACCTGAGCTTCCATTTTGCTCAGGGCAGTGGTTATTAATGTGAGAAATCCACAGTGAACTGAAGTGGCCAGAGTTTCTACAGAATTTATTGCTTACAGCTTTAGGGTCCCCTGGCCTTTACCAGCTGTTCCACACCTGGACACAGAGAACAGAAACATCCCTCTCCAATTTATCTTTTCTGGACTTGTTGCTTATGGGATTCAGATGCCAGGTGACAGGGCTGAGAAGCAGCAGCAAGAGCCTCCACCTGCATAGCTCTGAATTCCCCATGGAGGCCTTGTTCTGACTGTGATACAGACACAAGCTTCAATGGTGCAAGAGAGTTTTAAGTCTGGGGAAAAAGAGAAATGATATCTCAGCTCATTTTTCTAGTGTAGGATCTTTAGTCTGATCTAGGACAAACTGATTAAGTAGGAGAGACTAGTGTCTCCTCAAGGATTCAAGGACTGACTTCCCTGGACCATAGCAAAATAAGCATTTCTTTGCTTTCTTTTTCTGCTTTTTTAAAGTATATTTTTATTTTATTTATTATTAGTCATACAAAAGGGTTTCATCACACCACTTTCACAATGAATAGATCATCCAGGGAAGACTCAACTGAAAATAAATCTCAGATTAATAGACAATATAGAACAATTGGACCTAACAGACATCTACAGAATCTATCATTTGGCACAACACGTATTCTTCTAGACAGCTGACAGAACATTTTCCAATGTAGACCATATTCCGGGTCACTAAGCTACTCTCAGCAAATTCAAGAACAAAGAGTGAACCAATGCAACAGCAATACTCACAAGACACTCTGTTGGAAATTAACTTTACAACTTGCAGGGGTGATAGTAGTGTGGAGGAGAGGGATAGTGGGAGAAAATAAGGGAGGTGATAACAATTGAACTCATTTCCTTACTTATGTAACTGTAACCCCTCCATACATCATCTTTGCAACTACAAAATGAAAATTGAAACAACCCCCTGTATCCTGTCAGATCATAATGGAATAAAATCAGAGCTAACAGCAACCTCATAGAAACTAAACAAGATATTGCAGAAGGATCAGTGGATCACCAAGTCAATAAGAGGAGAAATCCAAAAGTTCCTAGTAACTATTGGAAAAGAACAAACTACATACTAGAACCTCTGGCACCTGGGAAAGTCAATGCTGAAAGGAAAGTGTACAGCTGTGTGTGACTGCATCTGCAAATTAAAGAAATCTCAAACTAGTGCTCCAACAGTGTAACTCAAGCTCCGAGAAAACAAGAATGTGTCAGACATTAAACCAGTAGATAGAAATAATCAAGGTTGGACCAGAAACAAATGAGCTAGAAACTAAAAGATTTATATAAAGAATCAACAGGACAAAAAGTTGGCTCTTTGGAAAGATGAACCAAAAGGAGAAAAGATTTCTTTTTTAAAAAATATTTTTATTGTAAAGATACTGTACAGAGGGGTTACAGTTACATGAGTAAGATAATGAGTACATTTCTTATCAAGCATTGTTACCTCCTCCTTTGTTTCTCTTCTACCATCCCTTCCCTCCCCACCTCCCCAACTACATTCCAACCCCCCCCCCGCCCTACCGAAATTGTAAAGTTCCTTTTTCAACATAATGTCTTGTGCACCTCATTGTTACAATGGGCCAACCTGTATCCCTATGTAAGCATTTTGTTTTTTCCCTTCCCCTCCCCAAATTAGAGAAGTGTGTATACAAGATGCAGAGCACCCACATCAAATACGGTGATGTCTTCTGGTGGATTTCTGGAGTTACAGGGATTTACCTATTTCCTGAAATTCTTCTGGCTTCATGGTTATTGTGTAACTTAAATTGTAATCTTACCAGCATATTTTAGGCAGTAAGGAAGATTATTCATAGACTGAATAAAAGTATAAATGAATAAAAGATTACCTCTTACATATCTACAAGGCTTTATATTTTAGTGAGTAATAGTATGGATTTTGATGAGAGAAGGACTCTAGGATATATCCTAATCAACTGATTGAGGTTTCTTTCTTCTACTTTCAACATCTAGAAGCTGAGTGTTCACTTGGGGGTGGGGTGGGGAGGAGGAGTCCACAAATATGAATTTACAGCCTTCAAGAAGTGGCCCTCAAGAAATTACTTAGATAAGATACTATTGTTCCTTTAGTGAAAAGACTCTGACCTAAATTAGATACAATCTGTTGAAACTTATATTTGAGTGAAAATGACTCAGTATCTATAGGATGTATAGATAATATATCTAAAATAAGAATTTGACATTTTGCAATTAATTATAAAGAACCTAAAGCCCTCCCCAATGCTTGGTTCTTCTTGGAACATGTTGAATTGTGCTATTTTACCCTACATAAAGACAGAGTGGTGGCAGCTCAGGAAATAGAATACCCATCAGTTTCTGTTCTTTCTTTGTCACCTGCTGGTTGGTGCCTTCTAGAAAAAAAAAGTCCTTCCTCTCCTTAGAGAAGAACTACACAGCATTCTACAGAGACACTCAGAAGCTGGGATTATGCCTATATGCCTATTTGGGGTGTTTATGAACCTGTGTTCTTCCATGGCATATGAATTTTCTTCATTGCTACCTCTGGAGGCCTCACCCACAGAGTAACATTTCTTTTATTCTCTTCTAATGAGCAGTGTCTTCTGAGAAAAGACTCATATGATTAAATAAAATATAAACAGTTATTAGGTGCAAATGGCTCATATCTGTAATCTTAGCTACTCAGAAGGCTGTGATCTGAAGATCATGGTTCAAAGCCAGCCTAGGCAGGAAATCAAATTCACCACCACAAAACCAAAGCTGTGGCTCAAGTGGTAGAATGCTATCCTTGAGCATAAAAGCTCAGGAATGATATCCAGGCCCTGAGCTCAGTCCCCACCAGTACACACACACACTCTCTCTCTCTCTCTCTCTCTCTCTCTCTCTCTCTCTGTCTCTCTGTTTCTCTCTCTCTCTCTATTCCTCAATTCCAATATATGCAGTATATATGTAGACATACTATATACCCATATATATACATTAATGGAGATAGATAGATAGATAGATAGATAGATAGATAGATAGATAGATAGATAGATAGATAGATAGAGTTCTTAGTTCCAACATGGGAACTAAGAAGTTAATCTTCATCCATCATTTTACCACAATCTGAAAATTTGTGTTGTTGGTTTAGCCTAAGTGAAGAGAATTCATTTTCAAGTGGAGTGAGAAGGAGAGAGAGAAATATGATAAAGCAGCTCTACAGACCCTGAGAAGATGGGTAGGAGAACTGTCTGGTGAGTGAAAGAGTCTGCAAAGAATTCATAGAGGATTTTTTTCTCTCCATGAATTCTATGTCATTGGAAATGACACCCAAATTTTGGCAAAGCTGACATGGTGTGTAATATTTCCTCCTTCTTTGTCTTCTCTCTGTTATCTGTCTCTATTTCTCTCTATATTTCTTTCTCCTCTCTCTCTCTTTCAATCATGAATACACAGATGTACACATACACAGCCACACGCCAACAGTACATGTGCCCATGCTGACTAATTGCTGCCACAGAAGACCTGAATCCTCAGGCAATACACATCACTAGTACTGATGGCCTCTACTTGCTCTCTGGCTGAGTTTTTGCTTGACACAAGCTAAGTTCACGAAGGAACAACTTTTCTGGACATCTCAGCCAGCTGGAAGGCTTTTTGTCCTCATAATTGATTTTAAGCATCATTGCTTCTTACTGGCAACACAATTGCTCCCTGCTGAAACATGTGAAAAGAAAAATCATACATCTAATTACTTGTATTCAGGGAACTTCTCCTACTTACCTCTACTGTGTGAATGAAGCCAGGAAAGCGAAAACAATAGGCATGGATGGGCGGGGTAGTGGGGCACCTGGAGTCTTCTCTGTGTACTCAAATGTCCAGCATTTTTTAAGCTAGAGAAATGATGACCTGGACATAATATCAATGATAAATTTCTTAGTGCAGTGGCTGTGGTATCCAATGGCTCACAGTGCGCTGTTTTACCACAAGATGTAGAGGAGTTGGCTAAAATGGAGCTCCTCTTCATGATAAAGTGTGAAGTTATCTAGCTTTTTTCCCATGCTGAAGTATGTACTTAAAACTCAGTATGTCTTTTCATTTTTGAAGTGCATGGGTGCATTTGCATTTTAATAGTAACTTCTGGTGATACAATGATTTTTCCTTAGGCATGATGGAAATCTTTGAGAATACAGAGTGGGATTTTTGAAAGCTTCACATTCTGTAGGACAAGCTGTGATTCTCGACTGTCCCGAGGGGAATTAGCCTCTTCTTTTTCTTCTTTTCAGCCATGGTGAGACTGGAGACAGATAATTAATTAATCAAACACATCTGAAAACTTTTCTTGAATTCAAATTAAAACAAGAGTAAAATTATTCTTGCATTTTATGAATTCATTAAATTAGTAATGAAACACGCTTAATTTCAACTTGTGCCAACTGCTTTTCCACAGTTTCTCTATTCTGCAAACTTCTTGATGATTCAAAAATATTATAGCCCCTTTGTACAACTACTTACAGATAATAAAAAATTGAATTGCATGCAATAATAAAATAATAAAATATGACTTTACAATAGATTCAACTTCAGGACTGTGAGGGGGGGTAACTGTACTCTTATATTAAAATTTCATCTTCTGCACAGATTTAAAGAAGTTACTTTTTTTGTCTAAAAGCAACATTTCCTAGTGGCTGGTATTTTAATATAGGTTTGGTTTTGACTTTTAATTATGTGAGGAAGGAAAAAAAACAAAATAAAGACACTTTAGGATCAAGAATGTAATCACCACATTAGTGCCTGGATGGAGTTTCTGTTGCAAATACAATTCTTCATTTAAAAAAACTTTTGTTGTTTTTAAGTAGTTGTATAAAGGAGTTGCCATTCACCTAAGCAGGTTATGAATACAGGTTATCTTGATCAATGTAACCTCTTTCAACATTCTCACCCGCTACCTTTGTTTTTGTTTTGTTTTGTTTGTTTTTGTTTTGTTTTCTTATTACTGAAAATTGGATTCTAGGCCTCGGACTTGCTACCACTTGAACTTTATCTTTGTTACAAAAAAAATCACTTAATATCATCTTAAATAACACAGTTAAGTAACTCAGTTATTGAGAAACCTTTTTAGCATCTTACAAGTTTTTCTGTATAACATGCTGTTCTTTCTTGCTTTGAGGTTGAACAAACTAAGCAGGTTGTGTGACAACTATCCAATTCCTTGTATTTCTCTTATTACCAGTAATCCTTCTTATCCAGCCCTCTAAAACAAAATTCTCCACTCTTCTTTCATTACTTTGTGAATTCTTGG
Source organism: Dipodomys spectabilis (assembly GCF_019054845.1). NCBI lineage: Eukaryota > Metazoa > Chordata > Mammalia > Rodentia > Heteromyidae > Dipodomys > Dipodomys spectabilis. The sequence continues at coordinate 26,518,554 of NW_024871460.1, forward strand.
GGATTGTCAAGGAGAATAGAAACACTGTCCATCCTGAGTTACTCCTTTATTTGTCTTTATTAAATTAAAAGGGTCCCAGGTCAACATACTTCCAAAATAACTTAAGTTGTAGCAAAGCTAACCTGTCCTCACCAGATTTATTTCACGTCTTATAATTTGCTCTGCCAGTTTGCAACGCAATCTGTGGTAAAAGTTCTCTCCAATCCGCTTTGAACATTTTCACCTTCCTAAGCTTTTCTACTTTTTTTTTTAGGGTGCTCTGTTGTCATTCTGATTACCTCTGTTTTCCTAACCATTAATCAACAGTGAGTCTAGTGTTGATGCAATCCAGCAGGAAATCAGGATTCTCTCTAACATTTATGGCAGGATTGTAGAATACTCAATTCCACATAATGTGTGAGTGCTCCCATGTCAATATGTTATTCCCTCTATGGTTCTATATGATATTCCTCAATCCAGGCATCTTCAGATCCACGCCATATGTAGACCCCAGATTCCTACTAGTACATATGGACTCATCATCCAGTTCCTTCAGTGTGTAAATTATTTTCTCATGAAACCAAGATTGCTTTTTGTTTTCCTTTGGGAACTTTGAGGAGACCATGCTTATCAACCTGGAGGTGATGAGTGGTAGTGAATATGAATCATGAGCAAGATAAACATCAGCTTGTAAGGCATTTGTGTTTACTGAGGTCTTTGCAGGGTATCCCTTAACAAGGGAGTGGGTAGCTATTTCTTCTCACCCAGGACTTTTATGAATTTATAAGTCATCCATCTAAGGTTTCAAGAGTCTATCCTCTTCCTATATGATTCTCCTATTTCTGCTTCGTGTATGGATGAGAGATATGTGCCACTATGCCCAGACTTTTCTGTTGACATGAGTTCTTGTGAATTCTTTTTCTTTTGTCCAACCTGACTTAGAACAACAACCTCCCAATATCATCACCCCATGTAGTTGGGATGAGAGATACGCTTCACTGTGATCAGCTATTGATCAAGTTGGAGGTTTCATGAACTTTTTGCCAAGGCTGGCCTTGAACTACAACCTTCCTGATCTCTGCCTCTCACTTAGCTAGGATTACAAGTACAAGCTACTAGTTCTCTGCTAAAGTTGCCTTTAGAGTCTTGTATTCTACATGGAAAACATTAAATATTCCACTGTGATCTTTAAAAAATGCATCCTTTTATCAAGACACTTATAGAAAAAAATTAAAATAAGTTACTTTTCTATTGACAAGAATTATAATTTTATTTGTATAAGTCAATATAAATCACCATTCTTCATGTGGAGGACTTGCATTATAGATCTGTACAGAATAGCAGGGTTGGTGAAGATGGTATCTTTATATATCATGTAGCAAGTAAGTGAAAAGAGAATCATAATCAAATGTATTTTTCAAAACATTTTGTATCTTAATGATTTGAAACTACTCTTGAAGAACTGAATTCATTTTTTTCTGAGCCAATAACATAATTTACTTGTCATGAACTAGGAGTAGCTTCAACCAATGAGTCACTACTATCTAGTAACTATCACAATGAATGACTTGAGCTAAGGTATTCTAAGACCTAAATCATCATTTAGGGCAGACTTCCTTTTATTCTTAATTAGCTTATGTCAAACACTTCTAAACTCTAGGCCATCCCATATCATTAATTAAGTGTTCAATTTACAAATAATATCTCCCAGAGGGTCCAGCAGAAAGTAACATTACTTAAAATTTATGCACAAATGATTGAGATCTCTATTTGGCTGGGGAAAGCAATTTGTAGTAGTTGACTTGTACATTTTCCGAATATAATTATAATAGTCAAATATAAAAATGTCCAGTGGTCAATGGTCTAGTTTTTATCTTCCAGATTTTAGAGAAAAAAAAAAACAAAACTTTTTTTTTCTAAGGGAAAAAGTTACTAATTTCTTCAGGTATTCCCTTAATGTGTCTTGGTCTGGTGCAGGGTCTGTATCATGTGACTACACATGGCCTATGGATTGGCAGTATCACAATCACCTAGAAGCTTGACAGAGATTAAGACTTCAGCCACACATCAGTCTTACTTAGAATTACGTTTGCAGTGATGCCTCTGCATTGCTCCTAGCTACTTCAGGTACAAGTAATTTCAGATTTCTTTCTTCCTGAGCAATCTGGAACAATCTTAGTTCCCAACTATTTTTTTAATGATCATGTTGACTCTGTAAGTTGTTGATATTCTCATAATAATGTTCCATTCTGCTTTCGATGCAGTTTCTATTATTTACAATGGAGAAAAACTCCCCAACTTATCTCAATTCTCTTTCAAAGGAATCTCCATTTTTCGACATTGTGTACGTATTGCTTTTTATAACCAATAAAATACTTTACCTAAAAATATATGCACACTTGATATCCAGAAGCTGTGGACATTATACTAGAGAACAATTAGAAAGAAAACCTACTAGGGTAGGTGGTGCTGAGGAATCGAACCCAGGGCCTCATGCATGGACGGGCAGATGTCACTATATGACACTTATCATTGCTTTTAAAAGGATGTTTTGAGAATATTATTCTCAAATGTCATAGATTTTCCCTTCTGAGGATCAGTGGAAATTTTAATATGTCTCTATATCAAGAAAAGCTAAGTGTCACCTTAGAAATAATATTTTCTGCATAGGTCCCATGGTTTCCCCTTATTTGCAATATCTAGTATAGGTATGAGTCAAGCGGAAAAAGTCAGATAATGTGATGTTAGGAAAACGAACCCTCAAATATGTATTTTAATGTTTTTGTTTCTTTCATGCATGTGTTTCTAACGCATTTATAAGATTATTTCTTTGTTGCTTTGTATGTCCCTCCCCCACAGTGTAACCCCCGCTTTCACTATATTTGATGTCAGTATAACATGTGGAGGAGATGGGGACAAACAAGTCGTTTAAGGATTCAGGTGGACCTGTTGCAACAATGAGAAGTACAAAATGTCATGTCAAAACCAGCTTTACAATGTCGGTGTGGGGGGGGGGAGGGGGGGTATGATTGGGTGGGGGGGAGGGGGGAGGCTGGGAAGGGAGGTGAAGGGTAAACAAAGGAGGAGGCTGCAATGCTTGGTAAGAAATGTATGCATTATCCTGCCCATGTAATTGTAACCCCTCTGTACAGTATGTTCTCAAATAAAATAAAATTAAATTAAAAAAAAAAAAGAAATAATAGTTTCTGGTTGCATAAAATTGTAAAACCTATATACCAAAGCTTTCCTTAACTCTCTTAATCATAGAGCCATGAATCACTTGATTAAGTATATTTATAAAGCCTTAAATCAGAATATCCAAGGGAAAGACCTGGTGATTCTCATGGTCAATAAACAGTTGTTGTTTTTTTCTTTTTGCTTACAGTGCTTTGAAATTCTGGCTATCCTTAAGTGCCAACAAGAAAGTATTCAGAACCTATACTCTGTCTTTCTGCTTTTTTTAAATCAGTATTGGTAAAGGCAGAATTAAAGAATCCCACTGGTTGATGATTATTTAAAAATCCCACTGGTTGATGATTATTTAAGCCAACAATCATAAATGTTATTAAACTCTGTAAAGCATTATTTTGACTAAGTTTCTATCCCACCCAAATATAGTAGTTAAAAATGTATGCATTCTGAAACTGAGTTTATCCATTGGCTTCCTTTACTATTCTGTCAAGTTTTTCCTTTAAAAAAACACACTTTGTTACTGTTTCATCACTGGAAGTAGATAAATGAATGAACAAAGGAACTGAGCCAATTACCAAGCCTTTTGCCACATACACCAAAACATCAGAGGATGAAAGTAACCATTTTTCCTCAAGAAGTTTCTCTCCTTGACAACTATGCAGTCTTCAAGTGTCTGTAGTATGAAGCGGGTGTCCACAGCCTGGAACGTGATAGAGAGGTAGAGAGGGTGGGGAGGTGGTAGATCGCAATCTCTTGCTGACATAACCAGTTCTTCCCTGTGCAGAAAACCAGCATTCGGGGCTTTCATCTGATGTCTGAAATTGTTCCTGATACTCTTTACTATACCGGCATCTGTGACAAATGTTCAGGCTAAGAACACACTCAAGAGGCTTGAGGAACTTCTCTACCCAGTCTCAATCTCCAAATGCTCATGGGACTGTAACATGACAGCCCATCTTTGCGATAATCAGGATCCATTATGGCCACAATGACTCGCTACACCAGGCACAATTTATCCACATCTTGTATTCTATCAACAAATCCCTATCTTCTACAAATCAAGATGCATCCAGAATTCATACAGTTCAGCAACCACATATACAAACTGGGTTAGGATCCAGTTCTAGAAACCAACAGCTGAGTCATCTACTTCTGCTTCAGACTCTGCTTTCAAACCAATAGCCACATGGAACAAATCAATAGCAACAATTTGCATTTATAGAATACTTGAAGCCAGTATTTTTCTACATATTAACTCTCTTGATTCTCACAAAACTGTAAGAACAGGTGCTATTCATCCATTTTTCTTTTTTCCAGAATTTTTCTCTGCATCAATAAATTAATTGCACAGGAGGCTTATATTCTGAAATGTCTATCATGCATATATGCATGTGATGTACCTCTGTCTCGCCTCCTCTGTCACTCTCCGCACTTCTCTTTCCCCTTCCCAAACCAATCTCAACAGGCATCAGAAGTCCATCTCACACATGTAGATAAAGTATTGTGACCATATGTACACTCCTTTGCTAACTTTCCAAGTGAAGAGCTAAGACATCAGGCAAAATGAAATTGCTAGGAATGGATCACTATCTTCACCATTTTTCTCTGATCACGCCACCATTGTACAGCACACAATGTTGGGTTTATCTAATTCACCATCTGGGAATTTGCTTATTTCTTACTCTACTTCTTCCACTGGAATTCATCCTCACCTTGTTACCATGACTTTTCCACATATCCCTTCCCCAAACCACCTCATACCACTCTAGCAGAAGGCCAGCAAGATCCTGAGAGAGCCACTGGCTATTCAAGGAGTTCTTTAAAACTCCCTCTGGCATGCCAAAGAGCAGTATAAAGAATACATCGACAGGCACCAGGTCTCAAGAGAGAAAAATCTGACAGCGAGATACCATCTGTTTCTACTCCTATCTACACAGACCATCTGCTCTTGCTCAAAATACTGCACGACTGCTACTTTGGGTCATTTAAGGTCAGAGGAATCATCAACCCTTCAACTGTTGTCTATCCATGTGTCCACCTTGTCTTCTCCTGCTACCTGCCATGCCTGACCTCCCAAAGCCCCACACTTCATTGCTCAGGCCTGCATCAATCCTTGACAACTAGATCAAGAAGAAGATTATCTGTTGGGGGAATTCTGAATTCCCATCTGTAAGAAGACTGAATCAAGCATTAGGTAAAATTGGAAGTATAGGTCTGAAAATTAGTAACGAAAGCTTTTCTCTCACAACATAATAAACATGGAATCCAAACCTGGAATCTCTGTTGAGGAAAACAGTTTGACATGTCTGGCCTTTTCTTGTCACACTAAGTTTCAAGGCTATCTTTAATTTGAACTCAGTTTTGGGGTTACCTTTTGCTAGCCTACAAAAATAACCTTAAAACTTAGAATTCCAAACAATTTACCAGAAGGTATGTGTCACACACACAGGACTTTCATTCTCTGCCTTCTTGATGCATATCTTTGTAAATGCCTAAGTCAATATCACATATGGCCAGTGGCCCTGCCAAGATGTGGGGCTATCCCAGTGGGATACAGGTGCTGAGTTTACCACAGAGAAACATCTGCAAAAGGCAGGGAAAAACTGGACTGGGCAAAAGTTGAACTTGGAACTGTGTGAAGGCCTAGAAAAGCCTCTACTAACTCTAGTCTCAAGGATGCCACCCATCATTTTATTCTGCCAAAATGTCAGTGTTATCTCCCATTGGACATGGCCACCCTTAAAGGGTGTGAGACTTTGGGTGATGCAGCTGCTTCTTGCCAAGACAGCTGGCAAGTGGAAGATCTGTTTAGGGTCTCTTGACATCCAGATAGCAGTGTTCCAAGACAAGAGATCTGAGCTGTGTAGCTCTGAGTCCAGCACAGTTTCTCTTCTTAAAGTTCCTACCCAGGGGAACCTGTCAAGATCCAGCTGTAGGATTTGTATTTAGTGTGTTACCAGTCCCATCTCACACTTGAGCCAGTTAGGACTTCCTTCTCGGAGCCCTGGAGATTCAAGATTCAAATCTGAAGAGGATGAACTCTTTCCGTAATGAGTTCTATTTTGTCTTCCGAGATTTCACTTTCTTTGCTACTGGAAGGGCTCTAGGGATTCCTTGTGGTTTCCTGTGTGCTTCGCGTCTCTCATCTTCGCTTAGGCTCTTCTTCATTCCTGCTTCCTTGAAGAATCCTGAGCTTTTCCCTTTTGTAAAGCCCTCCTTTAGTTCTGTCACCTCAGCTGGACCCCTTTTAGTTCTGAGGTAAGTTTTTTTTTATTTTTTTTCAAAACTGGTTCAGTGCATCTCAAACTTTTCTACCAAAGAATTCCTGACTTCAGAGAAGGAGAATGTGTTTTACTGGGGGTCCCCAAAGGAAGCTCAGAGCTTCTTTCTCTAGGCACAGAATTTCTTTGAAGCCTCTGTGTTTCATCTTAAAAATTCATGTGAATTTCACTTTCTACTATATAAGATATATGTGCTAGTTTTAATATTAAAATGGTGTTTTAAATTACTTACTAGTGAATAAATTTATTCAGGAAGATGTACCAATTTATGCATGAGTTCACATACCTTCTGAAATAACCTTGCATATATCAGCTTTAAATTTATAGAAGTAGGAGGTCATATCTTTGAAACTTGGTTATAAATGTAGCTCAGAATTCTAGACTAAAAATTTAGAATATGTTTTTAATATCAACTAACATGCTTTGAATTATGTTTTCACAATGCTCTATATTTCAATGTACACCCAAAGTAAGATTATAAATGAAAAAGAACAACATATTTCTTCTAAGGGAGGAGAGAGCAAATCCCATCAAATCATGAATTAGATATTCAGTTCAAATAAATGTCAATAAATAATCTTGTCAGGTATACTATATATACTGGAAACAGCATTTAAACACAATTCATTAAAAATATTTATATGGGGTCATAAACATAATATATTTTTAGGGTTCAAGTTGTTTGATGGCCTGACTTAGGAGTAAAAGTTGTGGATATAGTCGCTGTAGAAATATCAAACTTTAGACTCTAGTGAAACAAAATGTATATCATTCAGACTGATTTCCCATTGCATACTTTTAACAAGTACTTAAAAAAGTAAACAGCAAACATCCATTCATTTATTTTATTTTTAATTTTTTAAAATTTTTTTTTATTGTAAAAATGCTGTACAAAGAGGTTACAGTTACATGAGTAAGGTAATGAGTACATTTCTTGTCAAGCATTATTACTTCTTTTTGTTTTTCTTCTATTATTCCTTTCCTCCCCCTCATTCATTCACTTAACAGTGCTTGAGCACTGCCTAGGACCTACTAGGTATCAGGTTCTCTGCCTCATTTCTGGGAAGCAGTAAAGAAGGTAGAGACAGACTTGGTCTTTCTTCCAGGCAGTGCCTTTTGTGGACAAGTATAGGACAAATAAGTTAAAGTAGTAACAATTTAAAGTAGCAAACTTTGGCAAGAATCTATGTATGTATCTAGGTATGTTGAGATACCTAAGAAACACTAAGAAGTTTTAACTGCTTTGTGTAAGTAGATAACACAACTTTAGAACTGCATACCAGTAGTTCAAGGAGGCATCTAAAGTCAAGTACAAAAATAGTTTCTAAAAACTGTTCTCTGCATTTTAATTAAGTAACTAGTTAATGTGCATGTGTTCTGCAAGTACTCTGGAGGATCCAAGAGGCAAAATAAGCTCAGGGGTCTGATATCATTGTTCACATTGACACTCACCACATGAAAGGATTCACTTAAAATAAATAGTGCAGTTGTGCCTTATTTTCACTGCCTGAGCAATCTTTACTACTTTAGTTATCCACTTGCTATCCAATGAATGATTCCTGAGGAACTTCTTTGGGTCCTGCACAATCCTACATACAGTACTAGATATTGCAGAAGAACCAGAGAGGAACAATTTGTGATCTATGGAGGTAGAGAACAAAAGAATGAACTTGGGGCTATTTTGGTCTTGCTGGAACAACTTGAGTAGGAAAGAGAGAAATTGGCTCTAACAACACATTTTTTTCATATATTTGTATTGTAAAAATACTGTACAGAGGAGTTACAGTTACATGAGTAAGGTAATGAGTACATTTCCTATCGATCATTGTTACCTCCTCCTTTGTTTTTTTCCCTACCCTGTCTTTCCTCCCCACCTCCCCAACTTCTCCCTACCCTACCCCTGAAATTGTAAAGCTCATTTTCAACATAGTGTCTTATACATCTCATTGTTAAAATGGGTCAACCTGTATCCTTATTTAAGCATTTTGTTGTATCTCTTCCCCTCTCCAAACCATATAAGATGATGTTAAGCGAAATGAACCCCAAGACAGGGACACAAATGGTTTTTTTTCTTTCTTGCTATTGTTTTTTAATGAACTTATAATGCACTATGTGATTCCTTTGTCTCTTTTGTATGTTCTTCCCCACAGTATAACCCCTGTTTTCACTGTATCTGATTCTGGTGTCCTGTATCTTGTATAACAACACATTTTTATTAAGGAAAATTTTAGGTAGCTCTAAATACAGTCATAGAAATGAGGAAGAAGAAATTTATTGAGGGGAACCTCTCAGATTGATTCCAATCTGCTACATTTGTGCTGCTTAGGAAACTACCAAGCAGAACTATTACATAGAGAACTGGATATGTGAACATGAAGGGAATTCAGCTGAAGATTTAGAAATCAAGAGTATGAAGCTGACATCTGAAGAAAGAAGAATGATGAGATGATCTCAGGGGTCTAGAAAGAAGAAGAGAAATAGAAATATGTAAAGTTTGGAGAAAACAAGATAAAAGTAATAGATGACACACCCAAGATGAAATGAGTCAAAAATAGTTGTAAAGGAAAACAAGTTCATGCTATCACAGAAAACAGACAGCCAACTTGTTTGAGGTAGAAGGGAGAGTGCAACATCATGGAATGAGTCTGTGAGTGCTAGTGAGAGACAGGAAATGTTCAGTGGGTGTATTAAGATAGGGTTCATTTGTATATTTGTACTGTTCTCAGTAGAGAACAGGCTGAGCTCAAAGAGAACAAAGCCTGGAATGCATAGGAGACATCTATGAACAGTGAGATAGTGACCTGTCTCTTCAAGATCTTTACAAGCATGGTTTAGCAGCAAGTCACACTGGGTAGGCAAGAGTGAGATCAGATTGCAGGAGAATGTGACAGTACAGCTGGAGAATTAGTGTAAATAAAAGTAATTCTCAGCACCAATAACTTTCCTGCTCTTGCGTAGGTTGAATGAAAATTACTTAGCCATCCTGAACCTAACTTTTCTCATCTCTAACATTGGATAAATAGATCTATCTCAAAGATTCATCATAATATAGTAAATGCAAAGTGTTTTGGCCACAACTGTCTCTAAATTAGCCAGAAGTGTCATTATTAGTAGTCTAACACTATATAATATTAATGTATATTAGTATAAAATTATATGTACTGTTAGTAGCATATATAAATATAATTTTTTTAAAAATTAAGAAACTAAAAGTTTATTACTCTTTTACATAAAAATCACTGATTAGCTTCATAACTAAAAGGAAAGAAGATGAAAGAGCTTTACAAATACCTGCAGTATGCAATGAGTACAACGATGCAGGGGAAGGAAAAGAGAAGGGAAGATGGGAAAGGAGCAAAGGGAAAAGGAAAGGCTATAAGAGGGACAGGGGCAAAACAAGGGGGAAACTAATGATGGAGACTGACATATAGGGAGAGAGCAGGAAAGAGGTGTGGCCATAGCAAAGACCTCAGCCTTGGACCTCCCGTTGCCCTCAGATGCTCTGGTTACCTAGGTTATGAATGCTTGTGGGGGAGCGGGGGGTGGGGGGAGAGGGGAGGATTCTGAGGAAGGGGCCACATGTACACTGAGGAAGAACAATGGAGAAGGGGGCATTTTTTTCAGGCAGACCTAACATTCCAGCTTTTTGATAATTATAAAGGAGTGCTAGTCCTCTTTGTCTACTTCCTCCTGACAAGAGATGTCAACATTAGGGGTAGAAGGCAGAATTGTGGTCCAGTCAGGGAGAAGACAGCAATGACTGCTCTTTGGTGGTGAACATGTGTGTATGTTTTTGAGTGAAATCTGAAAGAAATCTTACAAGGCAGGAGCTGAGTAATAAGAAAAAGTATTAGAGGACACACAAATAGCAAAAGGATGGGTTCAGGGCAGAAAATTAAAATTGGATGACTTAGCTAGTTCCTATCTCCTGCATTCCAGGTGGTCCTGTAGTTGGTGGAAAGTGTCTCAAGCTACTGTGACATCTGGCCACTGGGAAGGGGAGAGCATGGTAACCTGGTTAGGAATAAGTAGTCAGAAGCTGGGGCTGGATAAGAGTGACAAGGGCCCATCAAGAGGCCTTGGTAGATGTCTGGATTGTAGACTATTTATGGGAGATCCAGGAAACTGCCAAGATGAACTGTCCTGAGTTTAAGACACACTTTAAATTCTTTTCTATTTAGAAGACAGGTATGAACATTAGATATGCATGCTTATTAACTCCTTTCTTTTGATCTTCAGTCTTTGGTTAGTTTTGAAAGGGTAGGTAGAGTGACTTCATTTAGGATGTGATAACATCCCATCTTACTCCTCTCCATGATCTCTCATCTCCAGGATTAGCTTTGTCCCAGGGGTCTAGGTGTTCATTGCTGGCTTGCTTGTCCCAGTTGACATTTTTGCACATTGGCCCGGGCACAGTCCCTGTGCTATTTTGTCAAGGCTATTGCTCTGCAACTTGAGCCACAGCTCCATTTCTGGTCTTTGAGTATTTAATTGGCGTTAAGCATCTCAGAAGGACTTTTCTCCCCAGGCTGGCTTCAAACTGTAAACCTCAGATTAAGTGAGCCTTTACCATAAAACCCTTTTATTCCCAATTGAAGCAACAAGGAGCTCAATAAAAATAGTAAGCAGAGCTTACCTGTAAGTTGTTAGAAATTAACCAACAAATACTTTCCAAAGTCATTTATCTCTTTGTGGGTCTGGGTAAATGCTACAAAGGGTAACATTTGTGATGACAAAACACAGTAGACATGATGATAGGTTTTAAACAGCAACTATTAACTGGATATAGCTCTTTATGATACTACTTAAGATTGAAACCATTGTCAGCTCTGTATCTAGGTGGTAGCTTACATACTTGGGAAACACATATTAAAAATGACAAACAGTGCACAATTACTTTCATAGATGGACATAAAGAATGAGATGCTGATTTCACATCAGTGTGTTAATCTTGACTTTATTTAAATCAGAGACAAATTAATTACATGTCAACTTTACTCATCTTATAAAATTGCTCATTTTCCCCCTTTGGCGTGTGGTGCCAGTTAAAAGAAAACCATTCAAATAATTTGTCAAAGAGACACATTAGCATACAAATTGACCTTTAGACACTTGCTAGGTGGGTAGGGGTTGCATGAAAACTGTACCAAGTGGCCAACATGGCAGATTTCTGGTTATCATACAAATTGACCTTCAAATGCTTGTTAGAAGTGTGGGGGTATCAGGAAAACCAAGATGGCAAAACCAAGTCAGGATGGTAAGAAAAGTTGGTGGAGCTTTATTAAGTAAGCAAGAAAGCAGACAAGCAGCAGACAGCTAGAAAGGCAGGGCACACAGTAACAGTGAGGGTGATCTCTGGGAGAAACAGAGAAAGTCAGATAGTTTTAGCTACGAGAATTTAAGCCAGGATAGCTAACCTTAAGAGAGAACCTAGAGGGGGGCTCCCAGGGACCCAGTCTGCATCACTCTCAAGGGCACAAGCAGAGAGAGAAAGAGAGAGAGAGAGAGAGAGAGAGAGAGAGAGAGAGAGAGAGAGAGAGAGAGGAGATATTGAGGATTGAACTACAAGACAAGGAAATTTTCTGGTTGTCTGGGAGGCTTATGAGACAGGAGACAGAGAGAGAAGGATGAACAAGAGAGAGTTTATGGTGTCCATGAGGATGTAGAAAGTAGATGGGAATTGGGAGTCATTCAACAAGCACAGACAGTAGATGGTGTAGTGGATGCATGGCTAACAATGGTAAAGACAAGAAGTCCAAGATGAGGTTACTCCAGCTTTTAGCAGTTTGGGTTCAAGAAAGCCCGGGGGGCGGGGGGAGGGCAGACAGCGAACTGACCCTCAGAAAGAAAGAAGAGGAGTCCATCAACTCCTGATACTCTCCCAGGTTTTGGCACCATTATGTAAGGTTTAGCCTAAAGGAGACTGACACATGGTTCAGGCAGAAAAGAATTTATAGGGGGAAGAGCATACTGCCTGCCTGCACAAGATGGAGGTGTGAAGAGGTGCAAGGGATGAAGGGGAAGGGAAAGGGAGGGGAAGGGGAGAAAGGGGCAAGGAGCAAGGGAAGGGCTACAAGGAAGCCAGTGTCAAAACAAGGACAAGTGTTAGTTTTTCTATTTCCCATTCACGTCAATCCTGGCTATACTTCTATTCTACTCTTGGTCTCCATGAGGAATTTACCTACCCTCCTAAGTATAATTTTAAAGTAGAAAAATCTTATTTTATGTTAATCAAATCTCACTATGATATCAACAATACTTCTGTGTAAAAATGTTGTTTGTGCGGTTTTTTTCCAGCAGCTTGGTGATCATGTTTATTAGACCAAATAGAGGAAAATAAGAATTCAGCTGAAGAAATTGTAAGTCACTTGCAGTTCAACTCATCTTGGGGCGGAAGAGTCTTTAATCATGTCTTAATATCAAAAAGTAAGCAGGCTTCTCTCTCTCTGAACATCTTGTACATTGTACAATTGCAATTGTACAGTCTCCTACTTTCTACACAAGATAAATTCTTCGTTTCAGCCAACTATCAGAGGAGGGGCAACCAACACAATGCCATCTCCCTGGATGAAGAGCATTTGAATATTCCATTTTGTTGATTTGTATATCTCTTCATATGTCTCCTCATCAATTTCTATGGTGGTCACGGATTCTTCCACATCTTCCAATATCATATTTAAATGTTGGTCATAAGCATGTAATCTGCCTCTTGGTCATTTCTCATCTTCACATAAATACACTCATCCAGGCTGAGCTGATGAGATCTAGGGGCTCCTCTACAGTATTGGTAGTTGGTTGCTGGTCTATGTCATCCGTCATGTTTCAAATTCTGCCTGTTTGTGTTTTTAACACATCAAAAGCTGTATCTATTGTATGTTATTTACTATATCTATTGAGTTTATGATAAGTGTACAAGTCAGACCATCACCATGATTAATACCATAAACCTGTCAATCACCTATGGAACTTTACCCTGACTTTTAATTTATTGCTATTAATGTTATTACACTAGCATTTTTTATATGACCTACTCTCTCAGGAAAATTCTGAGTACATAATAGAGTATTAGAAACTGTAGACATTGTGTTGTTAGTAGATCTACAAGACTTAGTCCTTTTCTACCACTGAAACTCTGGGTCCCTTGCCTTGCCCGCTGTATGCCATTCCCCCTTTTCCTCTGGTGCCTGGGAGCCTCCATTCCCCTCTCTGCTTCTGTGAGTATGATTACTTTAGTTTTCTTAGGTGAGTAGTTTGATATATCATTTTCCCTTCTCTGTATGGCTTATTTAACTTAGCATAATATTCTGTGGGTTCATCCATGTTTGGAGCAGCAGGCTTAGCTTTAAAATTATCTGAGCTTCATTGATTTTGTTTTGACAAATTCAATTTGTTTTTAAAATGATTTTCAAAACCCATTTTAAGTCATTTTATTTATTTTAAAACTTACACTGTTATTTCTTGATTTCAATAAACTTCCAAGCTCTGGAAACGTAACATTTATGAATGGCTAGATGTGTAACTTAGTGGTTGAGGTCTTTCCTAATGTGTGAGACCCTAGATTTGATCCCCAGCACTTTAAATGCTAAACTAAAACAAAAACAAAAACAAAGCAGCATAAAATTCATTCACATTTGTGAAAGAATGCAAAAAATATACGTGTGCCAGGAATATATTTCATTATAGGTAAAAAGACACATATTCTGCAGTGATTTTTCCATGTAAGGTGTGAATATACATGTTGATATTTGTGTATTATTTGCTATTAATCTCACAAATAGAATTATGGTTTAAAATTGTTCATAGGATTAGAACTTTTATTATTCAGAATGGCAAATCAAGTAGCTATTACACTTTATAAAGTTCTATTTATGTGAAGGTAATGTTCAGTTTCTCAGTTTTATTAGTTTCATTTCAAGTACTCATTAGTCACATGTGGCTAATGGCAGATAAAGAACATTTATATCATGCAGAATATTCTATTGTAACTGCTGATTTTACCCTATTCCTAACAGGCTATATAAATGTATCTAGACATTTTCCATTAGATATTTATTTCCTGAACTTTATCTGTCAAAAAATAGTATCATCAACTGCTCAAACCTGGAGCAGATGCTAGAATGGGCCACCACTAAGCTGTCATTTCCTCTTCATATTTGTTTAATTTTCCTTAGGATATACACACCCAACAGGATATCTTTAAGATGAAAATTTTCAATGGTAATTCTTCCAGAAATGTTATTCTTTAATTTGAAACAGTTTTTCAAATGACTTCTACTCCTCTTTATTTAATTACATCTGTAAAACATCATATAAAATCAAGAAGTTCTACAAAAAAGAAATGAGAAGTTGAAGAACTTTTGCTGTCTCCCTTTCTGCATTTGGAAGTAGGCTTTGTAAGCACAAGGATAAGCATAATCTCATTTGGTTTATGATATGACAGAAGCCAGTCATGGTTTAATTAATTCAGGGTTGTTTTCATTTTGGTTGGATAGGACAGATCTGTTAATAGAAACAATGTATAAATAAAGAAGATTCAGAAGAGGATGTTGAATAGGGGGAAGCAGGGATGTGTGAGGGAGGGGGGCTGACAAGAACTAAGGTCTGCAAAAAATCATCTTTTCATGAGAGACAAAAACTGGCTGCAGACAGATGCTTGTAAGACCCCCATCTTTGTTGAAGAGGACAGCTTTATAAATAGATACACAATAACAGCAGCCAGCTGTTCAGAATGATTTCCAGGCGATATATGGTGATGACAACCTGAAGAAAGTCATCAATGCAATTATTTCACACCAGATCAGTCCAGCAGATCTGTTGAACCCTTTTGCTTATTGTGAGTGAGACTCATTATTTTTGAAATGCCAATGTGACTTGCTCGTATTTTTCTTAACAAACAATGACTTTCATGGCAAATTATATTGCTGTATCATCATTAATAATTTAATTGGGGGTCGATTAACTCAGTGGATTAGTGTTTCAAACATGTGAGAGCAAGGTTCAATTTACTATCTAAAGAGAAATGCTACATCTCAACACAAAGAACTGCATTTCACAGTCTTAGTCATTTCAGAAAAGCACCTAGTTGGCTGGACTGAATTCGTAGGAAAACCAAGACCCTGTCCTTTATTTTTGTCTGGGTGACTTTATCAGGACATATGTAGGAGAATTTTCACGTATTACTCTATAATAAAGTATCTATCTATAAACTCAACTAGTACTTCCAAATGCTCACTGCTATTCATTTATTACTCTCCATTACTTCTTATATACTCTAAAATTTCTTCTTCCTCTTTATCTTCAAAGATCCAGTTTGGTTTTTAAATATTAATTTTCTGTGGCTCAACTGTTTTCATGAACTCTTAATTATGACTTTGTTCTTCCCTACCTTTGCCCTTCATATCTCATTCTCTCCCTTCTTCCCTTTCTCTTTCCCTCTCTCCTTCCTTCCTTCCTTCCTTCCTCCTTCCTTCCTTCCTTCCTTCCTTCCTTCCTTCCTTCCTTCCTTCCTTCCTTCCTTCTTTCCTTCTTCCTGGATTTCCAGGAAAATTAACATAACATAACATAACATCAAAATAACCAGAAAAGCATCAGAGATTTTATATTATCATAACTACCTATTTCCAACTAATTGCTAATCAGGGTGTGTGTGTGTGTGTGTGTGTGTGTGTGTGTGTGTGTGTGTGTGTGTGTGTGTGTGTGTGTGTGTGTGTGTGTGTGTGTGTGTGCATGTGTGAGAGAGAGAAGAGAGAGGGGGAGACAGAGAAGAGAGAGAGTGAAAGAGATACTAAGGCTAGAACTACTGAAGGACTTATGCTCTCAGCATTTCAATTCATGATTAGTGCTCTACCAACTGAGCCACATCTTTATTTCCAAAGTTTTTCTGGTTATTGGAGATAAGAGTCTGTCAGAGTTGTCTTTCCAGGCTAGCTTTGAACTTTGATCCTCAGATCTCAGCCTGCTAAGATTCTAAGTTTACAGGAGTGAACTGTCACCACCTGGTTACTCGTTGTTAATTGCAGTGACATGGATAATGTGGCATCTTTCAAGAAATGTGGATTGAACCACTACCTCCTCCTCACTGAAATTTTTGTTTTGTTTTATAACCCTTCATGATCACACTGCTTTGGGAACTGCATAGAATTGCCATAGTTTTCATCATTGATTTATTCTTGGCTTTTCAAGTGAGTTTTGAAAGAGCTAAGATAAGAATTCTTCTGGTTTTACATGACAGCCAATCATATACATTTTATTTTGGTAAAAAGTTGAATAGGAATGCAATATACCACTTCTTATTTTATCCAGAACAGTTTTGGCTGTGTGGGTGCAGACTTTCTTGCTGGAGTTCATGGAATCAATCCATAGCAGCCAAAGGTGGATCAATTAAAAAAAAACCTTCAACTTGCATGCAAAATATTGTTCATTTTTTATTTTTTATTGTAAAAGTATTGTACAGAGGGGTTACAGTTACATGAACAAGGCAATGATTACATTTCCTATGCTGCATGTTGCCTCCTCCTTTGTTTTCCCCTACCAACTGCCCCTCTCCCCCACCAAAGTTGTAAAGTTCGTTCTCAACATAGTGCCTTGTACATCTCATTGTTACAATGGGTCAACCTGTATCCCTATTTAAGCATTTTGTTTTTTCCCCTCCCCTCCCTGAATTAGAGAAGTGTATATACAAGATGCAGGGCACTGACATCTAAAACAATGAACAGGAGTTATACCAGGGGAGGAACTTACAAAGAAACAAACAAACACATGGTACATTATAAGTACATTAGAAGCAATAGCAAGAAAGAAAAAAAAATATTTGTGTTCCTATCTTGGGGTTTATTTGACTTAACATCATCTTATATGGTCATATGTACATAGCTTTTGACCTTTTCTACATGCCCTACTCATGTACTAGTTATTGCAAATAAGGGAAACCATGGGACCTATGATTCTTTGGGCCTGGCTTACTTCACGAAAGTTTACAGTTTTTATTAGGCATTAAATGGAGTCTTGACTCCTCAATACTAAGAACCATTATCAAAAGGAAAAAAAAATCTAGCCCTGTTCTTTCCTGTAAGCCATGCCTATATCTGATCATGAAGCATAAATACTTTATGTGAAATAAAGGATTTTTTGGTATCAATTCTGGGGCTTGAACTCAGGGTCTGAGCACTGTCACAGAGCTTTTATTGATCATCTCTGCTTTCTGAAATCCAGACCCAAGAGCAACCAATTAACTTCATTTTGTTCTGGAAATGTCTAAAAGTCTTTGGTATGAATTCTTGCAGTTCATTTAACTTTTGTAAGCTACTTAGACACTTTTTTGAGGCTTATTTTTTTTAATTCAGAAGAACCAGTATGATAAAAAGGACTCAAACATTAGTGAGATTCTCACTGTTGCCATTGTATTATTTTATAAAGCTATGCCATACAAACTCCAAATGTGTTCAATTCCTTTAGAATTATTTTATATTGTAACATTTGGAAATACAATTATTGGTGTTCACTTATATAGAGCACACATTTATAAGATGCTACTTTGATATATTTTATAATATCTGCATATAATATTTTATATTTCATCCTTGTCAATTTTTTAATCTCATTGCTCTCCTGCGATTTTTGGCTGGCACTCAAACAGGACTTAGCTACCACAATGAATTTCCTTAACTAATAAATTATGGTAAATTTTTTAAAGTATTTTTTTCTATTACAAGTGTTATTTATTTTATGAATGCTGAAACATACCATTTAGTATATTCTTGTATTATGAGATAGCAATTTTTTTGGTAGCAGTGTTGGTTCTATTTTTTCTCTGCTCATTTATATACATCACTACATCACAGATATGACCTGTCAGTTTTCCTTCCTGCCCTTTTGTGTATTTCCTACCTACGAAGTAAAACAGAAAGTCGGGCTATGTAGTCTGGATATCTCTCTCTCTTATAGTTTGACCTAATTTCTGAGGATAAGATATTTGTATTGCATTAAGGTTATTTTAAGGTTATGTAGAGTATATTCCACCACAAACTATGGACAAATACTTTTTATTTTTTATTGACTAAACTGTAATTTTATTAAAACCAAATTTAAATAAATCATTTTGCTTTCAAATGTAGTTCAGAAACTCACAGCCACACCTGAAAATATCAGCCATGATATTGCATTTTTTTCTATAATGATTTCACTTTGTCTACTATACTCCTCTTTTCAACTTTGATATTTAACTTCTCAAAGTATTTTGTCTTCTTCTCTTGGTATTAACCTTCATTTCAGCATTCCAGCTTTTAATACCTAACTGAGTCGGTAGCACTGCTACCAAAAATAATTGCTACCTCACATTAGAAGAATATATATAATGGTATGTTTCAGAATTCATAAAATAAATATCAACATTTGTGATAGAAAAAAATACTTTTAATATCCAACTATCCCTTCTTAAACAATATAAAATTATTTTGACTTGTTACATTTCTTCTACTTCTTCAGTTGCAATTTATATTAAAGAGGTATATTCATTTGGTCTCTCTCCCTAGTTTATATGACATAGGAATATTGTTAAATGTTTGCTTTCACACTCACACATATGTGCAAATACAGAAACAGGTGACAATCATTCTTGAAATCTTCAGGTTTAGATTTCAAAATCTATGTATATGTTTTGTACTTTTAATTTACTAAATTTTAATTTGCTAACTTAAAGATCAGTAAATTTTTCTTGCTGAAATGTTCCTGGGAAGAAAAGAACTAGGGAAAACCTGGACCACTTTGCACCAGAAAGTAATAAATCATTGAAAATGTAGATGCGTGATGGGGGAATGGAAAACAACATGAAAGGTCCCCACTAGTCCAAGTAAGGAGGTTGAAGGACCAGTGGGATTTATTTCATCATTAGGAATGATGAACTGGTAGAATAAACACATATCTATGAGTCTAAAAGTGAAAGGAAAATGATACTGTTGGCCTCATTAAATGTGGGGCACATGGGCAGCAAAGATGGCGCTGACAGGGAGTTGAGTGTGCAGAGCCCCAGTTGTTTACATTAAAATCTGATTGGCTACATCAGTGCTTGAACAGCTTGTTGACAGCAAGGAAAGTATAGAAAGCCTAGGCACATGATAGGGTGACCTTTACAGTGATTGGTTGGTTCTTTTTCCTCCCCTCCCACACCACGGGTTTTTTGCTTTAAAAAGTGCTTGCTGTGCGGTAATAAACGAGTTCCTGCTTGACTTGACTGCCTGCTGCATCTGACTGTCTCTGGGGCTAAGGGAGGCCAGGGAACGGGTGAGCAGCACACTTACCTTTCCTCAGATCCCGTCCGCCTTCCTCGGGACAGGCGAAGACCCAATAATTAAAGATGGTACTTAAAATTGACAATGAAAGAGGAAAAAAATAGCTCGTCTTTTTTTTTTTTTTTTTTGAGTAAACAGAGTTCACTTTAGTTGATGAGAGGATATTCTTCATAACCAAAGAAGGCCAGGTAATAATTCTATCTAAAAGAATGACTAAATGAAAAAACATCATTATTTTGTACTCGTGATACAATAATTTATTCAGGAAAGATCATCAGTGAATACCAAAATTATTATGGGAAGTCAGATGGGGAACAGGTAATTCACACCTTGCCAATGTGTCAGATCACAGAATACATGCCAACTGCAATGGGAAAAAGCATAGCTTTACCTGGGAGACATCTGGCTTCCCAGTCTAACCAAGAGATCAAATGCTGGGACATTTGATATTATATGCTCCCTGAGGTGAGGCAATTTGAACCACTCATCATCATGTATTAAATGTTTTCTTTGAGAATTTTTAACCAAAACCTAGTCAATGCATTAAATATATCCTACAATATCTAGAATGTGAACAGAGAACTAAATTGGTGATAATATGAGAAAATATACAGGCATATTCAGAATGTGATTCATTTTAAAGAGGACCATCTTGATTCAGGGATGGATAGACATATATAGGCAGGGAGACTATCATTATAAGTAAAAAGACACTAAGCATAAAACACAGGAAACTTTATTGACCCCAAATTTTAAGGCAATAAACTACATTTTAGGAAGAAGGAGGGGAAGTTTGTATATATTATTTACATAACACTATGAAATATTAGTTCTTAGCCAGATAGTGACATTAAATGACTATAAAAATGTGCTCACTTTTTAGGAGATGTATGCTAACACATCTTGACATCTTTCACTGATTTCATCTAACACTTGAAGCATACATCTACATCACACACACACACACATTTATAGCTATGCTTTTGACGTTTTAAGCACATGTATATCCACTGTTCATTTAAACATTACAATATTTTTAAATATCTAATATTAATCTGGAATAGAGAGAAAAATGATGTGTGTTCAGCATGTGATTTCCACTTTTGTATACACATGTGAATTGATCTGTAGAAATTTAATAAAACTCTGTGTCTCAGGATTTCTTTTTTATATACATTTTTATTGTAAAAATACTGTACAGAGGGGTTATAGTTACATGAGCAAGGTAATGAGTACATTTCCTATCAAGCATTGTTACCTCCTCCTTCGTTTTACCCCTCCCACCTCCACAACTACACTCCTCCGCCTCGCCTAAATTGCCAAGTTCCTTTTTCAACATAGTGTCTTGTGCATCTCATTGTTACAATGGGTCAACCTGTATCCCTATTTAAGCATTTTGTTTTTTCCCTTCCCCTCCCCAAATTAGAGAAGTGTATCTATAAGATACACTGACATCAAATACAGTGAAAACAGGGGTTATACCATGGGGTCTCAGGATTTTTGTATGTTCATGTAATGCTGCTTTGTATGTGGATTGGTGGACCCTTAAATTCACTTGTGAAGCAATGCAGGCTTATTTTGCATTGATGCACCCTGCCTTTCTCTAAAATTTGAAACGTATGCACAGAGTTTATGTGGTGTCAGCAGTGTGATGGATGGTACCCATATTATGAAGGAATTATAGACATATGTTGCAATCATAACTATATAGATCACCATGAGATGAGAAAGAACAGGGCATGGCAGTGAAATCTGGGATGAAAGTAGAGAAAAGAAATCCAAGAGCAGGGAAACATTGTCCAAATGTTGTGTATAAAGGGAATTAACAGAATGGAGAACATAAGGAGGCAGGATGTATAGAAGCCATGTGGCACAAGAATGTGCCATATGGTGTTGGGAGGTGGCAGAGAGAGGGCAAGTACCCTGAAGAGATGATGAAGGTAACATCGCACTGACGAGAACCAGGCAGAGGTCAGCACAGCACAAGTGGGTGGCATTCCTAATCACAAGGTGATGGGAAGCCTAGAAACCATTCAGAGCTAAAAGGTTTGGTGAATATAAAGAAGTCAATTTTAGTTAGTGTGTGTGTGGCGGGGGCGGTGTGGGATTTTAAGGTCAGGGAAAGTCAAGTGATTGGAATCCAAGTCAGCTTGGAATAGTTGCAAGCAATGTGAGCTTTAGAATTGGATAAATCTAATTTGAAATTCTCCCTCTGCTGTTTTCTATTTGCCTGACCTTGGGTACATCACTTGGGGGGTCTCAGTTTCATCTCAAATGTCTTGTCAGAAATTTGAATAAAAGACAATGGGAAAAATTAAAATAGCAGTAATGAATGTTTACGTTTACTTACAGCATTAACCAAGCAAGCGTGAGAAGTTGATTATAGGTGTCAATTTGATTATGTAGATTTGGATCCAAGAAATAGAAGAGTGATTTTTAAAAGATCCTATCTTTTAGCAATTTCCACATCATTTTTCCTCTCTTGTCATGGGATGGAGTAGTGTTCAATATGGCACAGGACAATCAGAGGACACACATGAGGTAATGTCTGTCCCTTGAACTGTCCTCATTCATCAATCATCCATTTATATAACAACTATTTATGGAGGACCTATTACACACAGCAGGCATACCATGAGATACTAGGCCTACAATGAACAGACAGAATATTCTGTCCTTTGGAGATTTGTTTTAATTCATTCATGTACTCCATTGACAACCCCTTTTGAGTGTTTTCTGTGTGCCCTTTTTGAGTACTTTTATGCACCACATTCCTAAAATTACTCACATATACATTTTTCTTGGATTTTGTTTTGTAAGAACCTAGAGTAAGGAAATATTAGAAAACATGCTGCATAAAAGATAGGAAATGAGCAACTTATATTTTACATCCTTCAAAACGGTGCAATTTGATAAATAGGGAAGGGCACACAGAAATGGCAATGTGGGATCATAGATAATGCTTCTGAAGAATCACAGAAATGGGTCATACATGCTATCCAACAGACTAATTGGGAAAAATGCAGTAGGTTAAAGCGTGATGAAAGAAAGTGGTACTAAGGTGTGTGTGTGTGTGTGTGTGTGTGTGTGTGTGTGTGTGTGTGTAAGTGCATTCACACTGGTACAGGGTCTTGAACTCAGTTCTTAGATGCTCTCTTAGCTTTTTCACTCAAGGCTGGAGTTATGCTATTTGAGCCACAACTATACTTCTGGTCTTGCTTTTTGGTAGGTGATTATAGATGAGAGTGCCAGGGACTTTTCTACCTGTGCTGGCTTTGTGCCATGATCCTCAGATGTCAGGATCCTGAGGACCTAAGATTAAGGCCACCAGTGCTCCATTGATGTACTCTTAATTAATTAAGAGATTAAAAAAATTAACAGTGGTTAGTATGTAAATATATTTTTACTTTGAGTATTATCCTTGATGATAATAAAGATGCTAGTTTTTACTCTTAACAACATTTATCTGTTGATATTGATATTGTAGAAACACTACATTTCAAAGAATTGTATGGAAGAGTTCATCAGGAATGTTGAGTGCAATCAATTAATAATGTCTGCCTTGGGCACAAGGTAGAAGAAATCAGGTAAAACATGCTGGATTTGTGCATTTTGCAGACTCTTTTGTATAGATGTCTCCTGTCCCTGCTAAGTATCATGAGAGATCTTTAAATATAAGGGATAGAATTTATAAAGAAGGGCAATTTCATATAGAAGAACTTTAAATACAAAGCTCTTATGTGCTTCTAATTTGAGTTGGGAGCCCTGATCTAGACCTGATGCCTACTTTGAAACACCTCTGAAATCTTTCCTTCTAAAAGTGAAATAAAAATGTACTAACAGAGTCAGAGGCCACACTTATTTCACAGAACATATCAGACACAGAAAGAATATGAAACTAAAAATGGTGAGGAAGATAAGAGAAAGTAACAGAATCTTCTGCTCAAAAGGAAAAGAGGAAAACATTTGTATGTTTTATAAGACGTGGTACTTAGCACAATGAAAATGCTGTGGTGGTCCTGACTTAAAACAGCATGAATTTTGAAGGTCACTGAAATGTATACATCTATGCTAAATTGGTTATGGTTAAAAAAAAAAAGCAAAAGTTTCCCTAATTGGTTTCATTTCAAGCCCGTCTTTTTTGTTGTTGTCGGTCGTGGGGTCTGAACTCTGGGCCTCAACACTGTCCCCTAGCTGTTCAGCTCAAGGCTCGCACTCTACCACTTGAGCCACAGTGCCACTTCAGGCTTTTTTGTTTATGTGGTGCTGAGGAATCAAACCCAGGGCCTCATGCATGTGAGGCAAGCGCTCTACCACTGAGCCACCTTACCAGCCCTAAAGCTTGTTTTTTTTTTTTTTTTAAATAAACTACTTAAGCTGATTCCTTATCAGCTTATAAATTATACTGTTTCTTTAAACTATATGGTGCTGGGTATTTTATAATATGTTGTTCTTCTTATGTATGAAGTGGAGTACCTGTGACTAATTGGATGTGGTAGTGTCCCTCAAGTCTTAGCTAACAAAAAACTCAAAAAAACATACAATGCCATTTATAATGAGGAAGGGGAGGAGAGAAGGTTAACCAATTTAAAAGAATCCTACTATTTCCTCAAAAATCTTTAATTTCCTATCTTGAAAAGGTGACTAGATTCTAAGAGTCTCAACACCACTTGATACTATTTACTGTCTTACTAGAGAAAGAGATCTATGAACTGCATCCTGCCCATAGCTAGAGAGCAAATGTGCTGTAAGTGTTCTCCTTTCCCTGAAAGCGATGTCTGCCTAACCCTCCTCTATCCAAACAGCTCCAAATGCTCTCTGCTCCTCCACTTAATGGAAGAATTTAACAACCCAGCCTGCTATCCTGGTGTTTCCTAGTTGCTTAGGGCTGGTTGTCAGCAGCTCATTTGGCAACCCGGTAGGAGAGGTTAATTAGCAGGGAGAGCTGAAGAGTGCTACCCAGAGGGAGTAGGAGTGCTGAGCCCACTGAGAGCCTGGAAGACAAACAAAGAAGTTGGGAAGTATTTATTTTCTCTGTTGGGAAA
Organism: Dipodomys spectabilis; assembly: GCF_019054845.1. Lineage (NCBI taxonomy): Eukaryota > Metazoa > Chordata > Mammalia > Rodentia > Heteromyidae > Dipodomys > Dipodomys spectabilis. Next base: position 26,543,337 of record NW_024871460.1, read on the forward strand.
TCTTTTTCTCCACGGGACTTGAGTTCAAACAGGGGCCAGCACCTTGTTGCCTCCACATGAGAGACACAGAATCAAAGTGCCCAGAAAATGAATGATGGTGAGAAAGGGGATCAGAGGTTTGACTTACAGTCAGGAAGCCAGAAAGGTTTTGTTGTTCTCCATAGTAAAAGGCTATTGATTGCTGCAAGTAAGAGCTTGCTGTTTCCTGAAGTTTAAGTTTATTCAGTCTTTTGCCCTTTGAGAGGCCCTTGCTGTTAAGATCTACTATGGAATTTAGTACTTGTTTAATATAAAGTGAATTATTTGTGATCAGCTAAAATGGCTCTCTGAGGCCAACTGCTGTCACCAAGGTCAAGGTGAAGGACACTTTACATAATGTAGATTTCATTGAGGGAATCTGAGTACAACACAGATTTCTCACTGTGCATTACCTCAAAAATCTGATTAGTACTGGTAAAGAAGCTTCCCAAACTGTGCAAGAAATCATGGTATCTCTTTCAAACTAGAATGTGGAGGCAGACTTCTGCCTGTACTCACTGGTTAGTGTCCCAGTGTCTTCACAGGTGTTTAATGCTTTCTGTGTCACACAGCCTAGGTAGCTACAACCCTTTTACCAAAGCCTGAATATTGACAGTGTTAATTGGAAGGATCCACAGATACATTTTGTGTCTTGTCGTCGTCGTCGTCGTCGTCGTCGTCTCTTCTTCTTCTTCTTCTTCTCCTTTCTTCTTCTTCTTCTTCTTCTTCTTCTTCTTCTTCTTCTTCTTCTTCTTCTTCTTCTTCTTCTTCTTCTTCTTCTTCTTCTTCTTCTTCTTCTTCTTCTTCTTCTTCTTCTTCTTCTTCTTCTTCTTCTTCTTCTTCTTCTTCTTCTTCTTCTTCTTCTTCTTCTTCTTCTTCTTTCTCCTACTCCTACTCCTCTTTTTCCCCCTTCCTCTTCTCTCCCCACCCACCTCTTCTTTTTGTTTCCCAGCACTGTGTTTTACCTTTGTTCCTCAAGGCTAGCTCTCTTCAATTTGAGCCACAGCTCTACATCAGCTTTGCTTTTCATGGTTAACTAGAGATAAGCCTCAATGGACTTTTCTGCTCAGGCTGTATTCAAACTGCAACTCTCCACCTCCTGAGATGCTAAATTTACAGGCACGAGCCACTGGAGCCTGGCTTGTGGTTCATCATTATAGTTCTTTGGTAACATGATTTTTTTCCCAGATCATATAAGTAATATCTAGTAATAAGCAGCAGTAATATTTTCAAGGTATGCTCTTTCAGTATTTTTATTTCTCAGATTTTGTTGTTGGTGGTGGGTTTTTTTAGTTTTGTTTTATTGAGAGTGTTGGATCAAACTAGCCCTGAACTCCCCATCTGACTGCCTGCCTCCAGACTGCTGGGATTGCAGGTATCTATCACTATGTTTGACTGTCTCGGTTTTTTCTTTTTCTTTTTCTTGTTGGTCTTTTTGTTTTAAACTTGGACTTGAAGTCAGGTCCTTGAGCTTTCTCTGTTTGCTTGCTCAGCTGGTACTCTACCACTTGAGCCATATCTCCAGGCCTGGTTTTTTTTTTGCTGGTAATTTTGAAGACAATCTCAGAGGACAGTTCTGTTCAAAGGAGCTTTGAACAATTATTCCATAGATCTCAGCTTCTTGAGTAGTTAAGATTACAGGCAAATAAAAGAAATGCAAATCAAAACAACATTGAGATACCACCTCACCCCAGTTAGAATGGCTATAATCAAGAACTCTAATAACAACAGATGCTGGGGCGGATGTGGACAGAAGGAAACCTTACTGCATTGTTGGTGGGAGTGTAAACTTGTTCAACCACTTTGGAAAGTAATATGGAGGTTCCTCAAAAGACTCCACATAGAGCTCCCCTATGACCCAGCAATCCCACTTTTGGGCATTTACCCGAATGATCACAAACAAGACCATACTAAAGCTACCAGCACAACTATGTTTATTGCAGCATTATTTACCATAGCTAAGAAATGGAACCAACCCAGATGCCTCTCAGTAGATGAATGGATCAAGAAAATGTGGTATATCTATACAACGGAATTCTATGCCTCCATCAGAAAGAATGGCATTGCCCCATTTGTTAGGAAATGGAAAGACTTGGAAAAATTCTATTAAGTAAAGTAAGCCAGGCCCAAAGAAACATAGGTCCCATGGTTTCCCTTATTCGCAATACTAGTATATGTCTGAGACAAGCAGAAACAGACAGATAAGTTGATGTTAGGCAAAATGAACCCCAAGATAAGGACTCAAATGGTTTTTCTTTCTTGCTATTGTTTCTAACATATTGATAAGATATTTCTTTGTCACTTTGTATGTCCCTCCCCCACAGAATAACCCCTGTTTTCACTGTATTTGATGTTGTGGAGGGGAAGGGAAAAAACAAATTGTTCAAATAGGGATACAAGTGGCCCCCTTGCAGCAATGAGATGTACAAGTCATTATGTTGAAAAACGAACTTTACAACTTTGGCAGGGGTGTAGGGGGCAGGGATTGTAAGGGGAAACAAAGGAGGAGGCAACAATGCTTGATAAGAAATGTACTCATTACCTTGCTCATGTAATTGTAACCCCTCTGTATGGTATTTTCACAATAAAATTTTTTTTAAAAAAAGACTACAGGCAAGACTCACCAGTGCCTAGCACTTTTTGTAAATGCTCACCTCATCATATTGGCACTTAGATGCTATTTTAGCATATTGGTAAGCAAATTTATAAATTTTAAATTTTAAGTCCTTTTTTATAATTGTAATGAATTATATTTCTACTCCAGGTGAGATGAAAAATTTTCTCATACTAGTTCTGCATTTTTTCTATAGAATATAGAATTTAGACACTAATAGTAGTTACAAAATTGATGATCTGATATGATTATTCATTGCATTTGCTAGATTGATAGAAAGTATTTTCTTTAAGCTTGGATATCTTATTAGAAATAATTAATATGAGAACTATGTTCATTTCGTCTCACAGTTTAGTCTTAAACTCATATAATAACTTTCTCACTTTTTAATTCTTTGTTTTTCTTCAGTTAGTCTCCTACTAACAAAACTGGGGATCTTTATGTGGCTGAGAGTATCTGCTTGCTGTCCTAAATTACTGAAAATATTGAGATGATGATTCCTAGAACAAGACTTCTTTGTTCAGAAATTTATGAATTATAACAAAAAACAACAGCTTTCAGGTTTTGGTGTTTAACAATAATGCTGATTTTTCTCTGAATACTTGCAACATTTCACATTTTATTAAAAAAAAAAATCCCAACATTCACAGAGGCTCTCAAAGGGATCATGAGTCCTTTTGATCTGTGATCTAATACTTTTTCATAGTTTTCTTCTATTTTTTCCTCTGTCGCCTTTTCATCTTATGCTTTGCTACTTATTTATGGTGTTATTAATTTGTATAGACTATGCACTCTGAATATGTGTTTCAAGTCCTGTATGTTTTGCTCTTTGGCCTCTAATTTCCAGAAATATTTATGTACATTTTCAACTTCCAATTCAATATAAAGTGTGACTTTCAGCAGAAAAGGTCAGATAAGTTGATGTTAGTGGAATGAACCCCAAGATAAGTATTCAAATGTTTTTTTTTCCTTTCATGCAATTGTTTCTATCATATTTATAAGATGATTTCTATGTTGCTTTGTATGTCCCTCCCCCACGGTATAACCCATACATACTTTCACTGTATTTGATGTCAGTATAATTTGTGGAGGGGAAGGGAAAAAAACAAATCATTTAACTAGGGCTACAGGTGGACCCATTGCAACAATGAGATGTACAAGTCGTTATGTTGAAAAACGAACTTAACAACTTTGGTGGGGTGTGGGGGGAGGATCGGGTGGAGGGTAGAGAGGAGTATGGGAAGGGATGGGAAGGGGAAACAACGAGGAGGCTACAATACTTGATAAGAAATGTACTCATTATCTTGCCCATGTAATTGTAACTCCTCTGTATGGTATTCTCACAATAAAAAAAAAAGAAATCTAGTAAGAAAAACAAAGTAGTGGGCAACAATGCTCAATAGGAAATGTACTCATTACCTTCCTCATGTAACTGTTACCCCTCTATACAGTATCTTTACAATAAAAATATATTAAAAAGACAAAAAAAAGTGTGACTTTCTTTGTAATTAATTCTACTGCCTTCATCATGGGTTTCAGAAATCATTACAGATAGACTCCTTCTGCGTTTTAGTTTTATTTTTCTGTAGTTCTGTTGCTCATTCCTGTGGGGGAGATGCATGTTTAACTAGTTTTGGATCACAATAATATAGATGATGAGAGATTGTGTCAGTTTTTGTGCAGGTGGGGGTCTGAAACCTTCAGCCCCCAAAGAAGAAAGATTGCACTTACTGTACATGTCCAATAACCATTCAGAGAGCTTTCATTCTTGGGAGACAGGTGCTGAGGCAATAAGCAGGCTGGTCAGGAAGCCTTGTCTCTGTGCTAAAATATTGCTTCTCTGTTCTTTTCTGTACTGATGTGGCTACTTGTTTAGGCATAGATAGTATTGCTCATCTTCTGTCCATCCAAAGTGCCTGGCCCATGTTTCTGCCTGCAGCCCTGCCAGAAGCTGTCCCTAAACTCTATATGCATAGCTCTGTGAGTAGGTCTGACTTAAGAAATAAAATACATTGTATGCCTACATAGCTTCTGTACATGTAATCTCTTCAGTAAGGAGTCTAGCATTACCAATGTAAACAAGACAGTTTAGAGACATAATCTCTTCTCTGTTCCTTGGTAATTAGAAAGTCATTGGGTTAGAGGTATGGCTCAGTTGGTAGAGCATCAGCCAAATATCAAGTATGAGTCCCAGTCTCAGACCAAAAAAAAAAAAAAGAATAGAAATTCATGAAATTTTAATTGAATTTTTGTACATATAACAATAATATTGAGACCTATTTCCTGCTTTTTCTTCTAATATTAATTTCTTACCTTCAAGCCTAATTTAACCAGGCATCCTGTATTTTTTTCAGGGAGCCCTACTCACAAGCCACAGTCTACTCTTGCTGTATTGAATTAAGGGTGGACCAGAAAGGAACCATCTCAAGACTCCACCCAGTTTCTCAGACTGTTCTTTCAGAGGCCTGGATGATATCCTTCTCTAAGCACCCCAACATCCAGAAATTATCTTCTATGCGCTGGACATTCTTGATATAAGATACCAACATAAGGATGCAGCATGTTATAATTTGCAGATCTCATCGGATTCCCCAAATAATCTCTATAGGTTTCCGAGAGACTGTATATCTCTATCCATGAGGTGACAGATAAAAAGGGATGCTAACTGTTTGTTATTACCATCACACTACTAAAAACATTTTCCAAGTCTATTTAGACTTTCTAGAGCTCTCATGCCAAGGTAAACTGTGTCCTGTTTTTAAAAATAACGGTTGTTAAATGAACAAGATGAGTTATGTGGTTGGATAAACCAGGCCATCTTAGCTTGTGACTGATTTAATAGGCTGAAAAGAATGGCTTTCCCCCAAACTATCTCCATAGAGATTTATTTTCCCTTCCCTTCACTCCATACTCTGCTTACTAACTTACCACTAACTCCTCTGGGAAGTTAATAAACCAAAAGAAGATAAATGCTCCATGTGAAACTGACTATCAATACAAAGTGATCATACTAACATTGACTGAATATTTAATATATGCCAGGCACCAGACTAAGTGTTTTATATACATTACCTCATTTAGTCCTGTTTGTTCCCCAAAGAAAGGCTATTCACTCTTTTTTTTCAGAGCCACAGAACCAGAGAGGTTAACAGACTTATCATAGGCCACACAGTGAGGTTCAAATGCACTCTTCTTACTCTACTACATCATTCCATAGTTTCTAATGTCAATTTCCCCTGTAAAAATAGCAAGGATTGTATGTTGACCTTGTCATCAACTCTTTTCTTCTTTAATTCTGCAGAAAGAAAGATCTGTGGACTTAAGGATTGAGGTGTGCTACTAATTTCCATCAGCCATATGGGCATGGGTAGAGCTCCTACAAGCACGCCCACATGCATCTGAAAGGCAATGACTCCTTCCTGGTGTTGCTGAAGAAAAACAAAAATAGTGCTTCCATCTGAAGATGTCCCCTTACCATTGTCCAAATCATAACTTTATAACCTCAAAAAAGTACTAAAATGTGGGAATTCAAAAGGGAATACAGCTAGAGCCTGACGAGGAGCCAGTTCCCAAAGCAAAATGCATCAAAGAAAAATCCCTAATACCTATTCACAGCTGGAAAAGTCATAACCATGTTGCTTATTTACTGTATGCACACATGGTTCATATTAATTACAGGAGATTCCCCGCAATTTCTCATGAGGTGTATCAACATCTCCAGTTATTTCCACTGGAAGTAATAACTTTTGAATGCAGTACTCATGGGCACAGTATAGTACTACTGTCACCTTAGTTGGTAATGAGACAGTGCTTGATTCATACCACCACAGTGCACCTCTGTGCACGCTGTTTGCAGCGAAATGTTCTCATCATACTTTCTGTTCATTATGAAGATGAAGGGTCAGGAGTAGTGTTGCCCAGAGCTAATAAATGTCTTCTTTCAGTTTCACCAGATCACACTTTTCACTTGACTACTCCACAACCTCATATAGACATATATATGAATATCTACATATATACATGTGTACATAGATATATGTGTACATATGATTACTATTTGAGTGCTTGCTACATACTCAATGCCTTCTATTTATGCATGAAAAACTTATATACTCATGCTATGTAATGTTTAGGAATTATGGTCTACTATTCCTTTTTCTAAGTGCAGACATGGAAGATCAGAGAAGCTCAGTTACTTGTTCAAAGTCATTATAGCACATCAGTATTATCTACATGAGACCTAATGTTCTCCAAAATATTAAATTCCCCCACTAGAACCACAACTAACTTCCATTTCATCTTCTGTAAATATTCTCTCAGGTAATCGGTGGCTCATTTCTGTTTTTGAAGGTTAGTTTAGGCAGAAAATACATGTGACTCCATCTTCAGAACAACCAGTAAAAAAAATCCAGCTAAAAGTGTTGCTCACGTGGTAGAGTGTTAGCCTACCAATATCAAAACTGTGAGTTACAAATCTGGTGCTAGAAAAAAAATTCTCTCTACAAAAGACAATTGCTATTTTACTGTGTGATCACCTGGTGTTTTGTATGCACATTGATTTTTCTTAATTTTAAGTTAAAATATGAATTGGATGCAATTATAGCTGCAAAGAAAGGAACCACTCTTCAGTTTTCTATAGCATAGTCAGGCAAGAGTGTTCTTTCAATATATTTTATAAATGCTAAGTTTCCTAGATTCACATTTAGGTTATAAGTAATAAAGATCTGAGTTAGAGCTAGACAAATAAGAATACTTAAGGGAAAATAAATCAAGAAACAAAGTGCAAATAAAGCACAGAGGAAAAGCACAAAGATTATTTTCCTGTTCTCTACCTGTGGCCAGAGCTATTTCCCTGTGGCCAAAAGAAGAAAGAAAATCATGATCCTTTTTGCAAACCAAGAGAAGCCACAAGAGACTGAGATGAGAAGAAGCCGTTCTTAAAACTCAAATGAAACTTCTTATAAATTAGACTCTTTGTCTTCTGGGGAAGATTGAGAGCAAACACCCAAATCTCAAAGCTGATGGAATAAAAATGCAAGCTTTCTTTTGAGGAGACCTTTGAAACAAATGTAATTGTAGAAGAAATTAACTATGAGCTGCAGTGTAAATAAGTAAAAAAAGTAATAAATAAACTTGTCAGCTTTATTTTCTATTTTACATTTCCTAACTTTGTTATATATTTTTTCTCAGTCTGTACTCTAAGGGATAAAAGTAATATAAAAAATCAGGTCTTATACTTATTCATAGTCATTAAATATTTATACCTTAAGGAGAAGCAATATCAGTTAGAATTTAAACAATAAAAATTTGCAGGAAATTAAAAAATATTTATTTGTTTGCTTTTAAATTAGTATTTTATTATTATTTATTGTTACTATAAATGTGATGTACAGGGAGGTTACAGTTACAGAATTCAGGGATGTGCATTCTTTTTGAAGTGTCTTCTCTTGTTTTCTCCCAATTTTTCTTTTCTGTCCACCCCCACCAAGCTGTATAGTTCATTTCCAACATAATGACTAGTGAATATCACTGCTGCATTTGTTCACTCTTTGTCCCAACGTTTCTGTGCTCCCCTTGTCCTTCCCCAAAAAGATAAACTTATGTACAAGAAAAAGGCACAGAAACAGTGACAAAGGAAAAACAAAGAAGAAGCATAACAGCATAAAACCTCTTGTTTCTATTTTTTGGAGCAAAACAGCATAAAACCTCTTGTTTCTATTTTTTGGAGTTCACCATATATCATTTTATGTGATCATATGCCCATAGCCATTGAACCTTTGTGATCCTCTCCTAAGAATATTCTCCTTTCTAGAATCCTGCATAATTTATCAGGTCCAAGTATGTTTTTTTGTCTTTTACCATCTACTGTGTTTATTTGTAGATTTATAGGCACTTTCTAGTTATAACAAATGAGGGAAACCATGCAACCTGTATTTTCACTTAAGGACGTCCTAAGCAATAATAATAACAACAATATTTATCAAGTACATCTCTTGCGCCTCATGGCATTTGTAGTTTGGGTTAACCACTATTTCAAGACTTGTGTAAAGACAAGTCTCTTCCATTTGAAGTAGCAGATTGAGAAGAGGTGGATAATCCAGCTGGTTCAGGAGTTCCTGTCTGCAAGGGACCTGTCACTCAGCAGTCCAGTCTCCATAGCAACATGATGCTTAAGAAGACTATCCAATGACAGTTAATGGCCCTATTTAGAAAGGATTCATAATAACAAGTCAAAGAAAAAATATGAAACAGGGCCAAACCTGTATAAGAAGTCAGAGGCTCTGCTCATGTGCCAATAGTACTGTTCTCTCATTCACCTAGTCATGAGCCACTTATTGAGCACTTCTATGTACAAGACGCTGGGCAAATGTGGTTCCTATTCTCCATACTTTTAAGGCAAACACTTGACCAACTACTCTCAACAGAGGGTAAGCAAAAGAAAGTACAGAATTTCCAGGCTTAAGGAATGGATTTACATGAGCAGCTCATATTAAGAGAAGGAACTGACTAGGTTTAAAAAAAATTAGGCAATACATCAAGTGGAAGAAACAACATTCAGAAAGCACTGGAGCTTGGACCAGACTGCCATAGCTGGATATCTCTAAATTTGTGTGGAATGGGCATCCCAAGTGCACAATGAAAAGATTTACATACATTTAAAGAATTTACCCGTGGCATGCAGGGGATTAGTGAAAAATAAAATTGGATAGAGCCATAATCAAACGTGTGTCCTAGGAAAATAGTTTTTTGTGTGTGAAAATGAAGATAAAGCATTCCACAACGGCATGTGTAAGGTACTATGATCATTATAATCCAGATTGTAAAATAGCCAGATGTTGAAGGTAAAGTTTGCAGTGCTAACTGTAAATAAATTATGAATGAGATACTTTTACTTGATTTACTTCTAAGACCTTGACTTTGTATGTGTGTGTGGGATGGACTTTAGATAATAGTTTGTTAAACCATATTGGGGTTTGAACTCAGGTCATCATACTAGCTAGCTAAGCACTCTACCTCTTAGATGGCTTTTCCAGTCAATTTTGCTTCAGTAAAGCCAGGTAGAGTTTCATATAGCCATGGGCCATTATCCTCCAGATCTCTGCCTACCAAATAGCTGGAATTATGGGTGTGGGCATCTGATCACACCTGTGATAATGTTTTTTCAAAGAACTTTATATGAAGAGTATCAATCCGAAACATTGAACTAAGGAGTTTTTCCTGCTTGTTCTCTTCCTTATGTTTAACCCATATTTATTGAAATCTTCTCAATACTAAGACACTGGGCTGGGAAGGTGGCTCTATTCTAGATTTAGTAAAGCCTTGTCTTCTAATAACTCACAATCTAATGCATTGGGGAAGTCTGGAGAGTGAGGTATAAATCTATTTGCTTAAAAATTGTTTTGTTTTATTTTCTTTAAATAGCTGTATAATGGAGTGGCCATTTAACAAAGCAGTTTATGAATATAATATATCTTGATAAATACCACCCCTTTCAACATTCTCACCCATCCCTTGCCTACCCAACCCTTCCTTCACTCCTCTTATTTTTGTAGGACACACATGGGATTCTTTTTTTATTTTATTTTTTTATTATGAAAATACTGTACAGAGGGGTTACAATTACACGGGCAAGATAGTGAGTACATTTCTTATCAAGCATTGTAGCCTCCTCCTTTGTTTACCCTTCCCATCCCTTCCCATCCCCCCGTCCCCCCACAGCCAATCCTCCCCGCCCCCCAAGTTGTAAAGTTCGTTTTCGACATGACCACTTGTACTTCTCATTGTTGCAACAGGTCCACCTGTATCCTTATTTAAACGACTTGTTTTTCCCCTTCCCCTCCACAAATTATACCGACATCAAATACAGTGAAAGCAGGGGTTATACTGTGGGGGAGGGACACACAAAGCAACAAAGAAATAATCTTATAATTGCGTTAGAAACAAATGCATGAAAGAAAAAAATATTTAAAATACATATCTTAGGGTTCATTTTCTTAACATCACCTTATCTGACCTTTTCTGCTTGACTCAGACATATACTAGATATTGCAAATAAGGGAAATCATGGGACCTATGTTTCTTTGGGCCTGGCTTACTTCAATTAATATAATTTTTTTCCAAGTTTTTCCATTACCTAACAAATGGGGCAATGTCATTCTTTCTGATAGAGGCATAGAATTCCATTGTGTATATATACCACATTTTCTTGATCCATTCATCTACTGAGGGGAATCTGGGTTGGTTCCATATCTTAGCTATGGTAAATAATGCTGCAATAAACATAGTTGTGCTGGTAGCTTTAGTGTGGTCTTGTTTGTAAACATTTGGGTAAATGCCCAAAAGTGGGACTGCTGGATCATAGGGGAGCTCTATGTGGAGTCTTTTGAGGAACCTCCATACTACTTTCCAAAGTGGTTGAATTAGTTTACACTCCCACCAACAATGAAGTAAGGTTCCCTTCTGTCCACATCCCCTCCAGGATCTGTTGTTATTAGGGTTCTTGATTTTTGCCATTCCAACTGGGGTGAGGTGGTATCTCAATGTTGTTTTGATTTGCATTTCTTTTATGGCTAAGGAGGTTGAGCATTTCTTCATGTGTCTATTGGCCATCCTTCTTTCTTCTTCAGAGAAGTTTCTCTTTAAGTCATTAGCTCACTTATTTATTAGGGAGTGGTTTCTTTGAGGATTTGTGTTGGGGGATTTAATTTTTTGAGTTCCAAGTATATTTTAGATATGAGACCCTTGTCCTTTGTATGGCTAGTGAAGATCTTCTCCCAATCTGTAGGCTTTCTATTGATCTTGCTAGGTATGGAAATCAAAACAGAACTTAGAAAATGGGAAAAACTCCCATGCTCCTGGATTGGAAAGATTAACATCGTGAAAATGGCAATACTTCCCAAGGCTATCTACAAATTCAACGCGATACCTATCAAAATTCTAACCTCCTTCTTCAAGGAAATAGAAGAGGCAATCCAAAAATTCATATGGAACAATAAAAGACCCCGAATAGCAAAAACGCTCCTCAACGGAAAGAACACTGCTGAAGGATTATCAATACCAAATTTCAAACTCTACTATAAAACCATAGTAATCAAAACAGCTTGGTACTGGCACAAGAACAGACCTCAGGACCAATGGAATAGAATTGAAAACCCAGAAATGAACCTACAGACCTATAGCCATCTAATCTTTGATAAGGGAGCTAAAACAATAGAATGGAAGAAAGACAGCCTCTTCAGTAAATGGTGCTGGCAAAATTGGTTAACTACTTGTAGAAAACTAAAGCTAGATCCTGCACCAGAATCAACTCCAAATGGATCAAAGACCTTGGAGTCAAAGCAGACACTCTGAAAACATTACAGGATGGAATAGGAGAAACCCTAGGTCTCCTTGGTGCAGGCGGAAATTTTCTTAATAGAGATCCGGAAACACAACAAATCAAAGAAAGGTTGGACAAATGGGATTGCATGAAGTTGCAGAGCTTCTGCATGGCAAAGGACATAGCTAGCAAGACCAATAGAAAGCACACATGGGATTCTTAACTGCATTCTCCCTTTCTTTTCCTCCTCATTGAAGAGTGGTATCTCACGTTAATCTGGGACTAAAATTGCTCTATATTCTGAATTTCTACCAAAATTAAAACAACAGATATATCTTTAAGATGATGCTTTGACTTATAGACTGAGAGTCTAGCTCTTTGGGCATGATTTTTTTTTCTCCTGGAATTGGCAAGAGGCTACACTGACTTACTTCTTACCAATCTAGTGACAACTATTTGCTTATTTGTTTGAAAAGTGAAATAAATCTGAATTTTGGAGAATGGACACTTTTCTCTGGGTAAATTGTGCAGATTTATAAGACATGGAAGTCAGAAATGCAAATGCAACATGACCTAATGAATTGGCTTATATAAACTCAAGCTCAAAACTTCATATCTTTGTTATATTTGGGAGATAGAGGTATGAGAATTATGGTTCAAGGTCTACTTGAACAAAAGTAAGATATACTGCCTGAAAAACAAAGTGAAATGCAAAAGGACTGGTATGTGGTTCAAGTTGTAAAGTGCTTGCCTGGTAAACATGAGGTCTTGAGTTGGATTTGAAATCCCACTGTGTGTATTAGGTGTATATATTACATAGCATCTATATCCTTTGGTGTATATAGCCTGTATAAAACGTTTATGCTTTTCATTATGTCTAAAACCAATATATTCACATTCATTGCAGTAACATTTCCACAAACATGGCCAGTGATGCAGATCTGAATAACACAATAATACAGGAACACTGGGAGAGAAATGTAAAGACCAGTGTACCATTGCCTCAGTTACTCTGGCATATTTATTACACCCTGTTCAAATTTCTATACTTTACTAGAGCCTTTCTTTCTGATTTTTGGCATAAGACACATAAAACACAGAAAATTTCAAAATGTGAAATGTCTTTAAGTATCCATTTAATATCATCATCTTTTGCACCTGTAAAATGGGAGCAATAAGAATTCTCACCCTATTCAACTCGCAGAAGTGTGTGGATTATGAAAAGATGTAGAAAGAGAGTTCTTAGTGTAACAGTTTCTATCTAGCCAAGCTAACACTGATATAATGGGAAAAGGAGGTCCTGATGTATCTGGGGGAGTGTCAGGAACGTGCTTCTCTTGGTAGAAAAACTGCTTGATACAGAGTTTAGAACATGTGAAGAGAAAACTGGATAATACATGTTACATTATATATAGTAGTGGGCTCCAACAGCATTATCAAAGCATCCTCCCTTACATGAGAGGGTAAAGTAAAAATGAGAAGCCTCCTGAGTGAATGTCGTTGTCTGCAACTGGGAAATGTTTCTCAGTGAAGAGAAAGCCCGTGTGGCTTTTGCCCTGTGTCTAATTATCAGCATAGAAAAGACACTAAGTCCAAGGGCATCAGAAGATGGAGGACGGCATGAGCATCCCAACTGTCCAGCTCAGCCTAGGTTCACTGGACAAAAGGGCTGAGGCATTTCCTTTCAAATAGGCTCACAGGACAGTTTAGACAGGCAACACTCTAGGCCTAGCCTCCAAATGTGATAAACACCTGCCTGATCCTGAACTAATTTTCTATATTTTTGTGTCATTGCGTATAAAATAAAGACAATGTATTTGTTATGAGTTATCTGAAAATTATACAGCTTTCTCCTTTGAATTTTTAAATTATTCTTTCTATAACATTCATACTATGGTATTCATTTATTTATTTGCCAGTCCTGGGGCTTGAACTCAGGGCCTAGGCCCTGTCCCTGAGCCCCTCTGTCCTCAAGGCTTACACTCTACCACTTGAGCCACAGCACCACTTCTGGCTTTTTCTGTTTATGTGGTACTGGAGAATCAAACCCAGGACTTCATGTAGGCTAGGCAAGCACTCTACCACTAAGCTACATTCCCAGCCCCAATATTTTTAAAATATGAACTTAAAAATGTTATCAGCTTGTCAGGCACTGGTAGTTCACACCTGTAATCCCAGCTACTGAGGAGGCTGAGATCTGAAGATTACGGTTCAAAGCCAGCCTAGGCAGGAAAGTCTGTGACTTAATCTCCAATTAACCACCAGAAGTGAAAGTACCACTGTGGCTCAAAGTAGTAGAGTCCCAGTTGAGCAAAAAAGAGGTAAGGGACAGTGCCCAGGCCCCAGGTTCAAACCCTACAACTGCCCCTTCCCCCCAAAGAAAAGAAAAGGAAAGAAAGAAAGAGAGAGAGAGAGAGAGAGAGAGAGAGAGAGAGAGAGAGAGAGAGAGGAAGGGATGGAAAAAGATAACAAGAGAAAAACAGAAAAAGAGCCAGGCACCAGTGGCTCATACCTGTAATCCTAGCGACTCTGAGATGTCAGAATCACAGTTTGAAGCCAGCCTGGGCAGAAAAATCCCCATGAGACTCTTACCTCCAATTAACCACTCAAAAACTGGAAGTGGGGATGTGGCTCAAAGTTGTAGAGTGCTAGCCTTGAGTAAAAAAAAAATCTCAGAAATAGTATAGTGCCCAGGCCCTGAGTTCAAGCCCCACGACAAACAACAACAACAAAATGTTACCAATATTTATTTCATTTAGATTTTGAGAATTAAGAACTTTCTTACTTTATCATTGTTTACATACAGTAATGAAAGTATTAGTGTTCTTTCTCTTCTCAGGATTCTAAATCTTGAACAGACTTCAGGATAATCCTTAAAACCTGTTTTAAGATAGCTGGCACTACAGCTGCAGTTTCATCCTCTCTGTTGCTGTCCTACCTCTGGCGTTGGGCTTCATTTGTAGCAAAGACAGCATCTGGGTACCCGTGGGTCAGGCAGTGCAATTTGACTTGTGCCGGGCTGGAATGTATTCTCAGGAAGGAATGGGTAATTCAACCTAATTTGGCTTGAGCCTCTCGTGAGCTGAGATGAGATTACCAGTCGAGTACAATTATAGAGGGTGCGTTGGTGCCTCTGACCTGCAGTCAGCTGAAGACCTGAGTTGAATCATCTCACCTATGAAATTTCCCCAAGGGCTTCCAGATAATGATTTTAAATGCTAATTACTACATGTTGTCAATGCTCTGATAGAATTGGGAGCATTTTGATTTATGATATATATTAAGCAAGAGCAAGAATAAAACCCAGTAAACTTAAAAAGGATTTAAATATACTCAGAAGGACTGGACACCAAAGAAAACTGCAAATTCCTTCCTCTTCAGCAGTTAGGTTTATTTCAGCTCAAAAAGCATTTTTTCTCTCTGTCAGTAATGCTACAGTAGAACTGACCAATATTGTCCAAATTTGATAAAGATATATGTATGTATGTATGCATGTATGTGTGTGTGTGGGGGGGGGGTTCTACAACTTGGTAGTGATTTTAGGTACAACTAGAGGCAGAGCAAACTCTTTATGGGAGCAGGGATAAATAAAGCTTAAAGTAAATATACCACATTTTCTTGACCCATTCATCCACTGAAGGGCATCTAGGTTGATTCCATATCTTATCTTTGGTGAATAATGCTGCAGTGAACATGATTGTGCTGGTAGCTTTAGTATGGCCTTGTTTGTGGTCATTTGGGTAAATGCCCAATGGTAGGATTACTGGGTCATAGGGGATCTCTATGTTTAGTCTTTTGAGGAGCCTCCATACTGCTTTCCAGAGTGGTTGAGCACGTTTACATTTCCACCAACTGTGTAGTATTGTTCCCTTTTGGCCACATCCCCACGAGCATCTGTTATTATTCATTTTCTTGATAATGGCCATCCTAACTAGGGTGAGGTACCATCTCAATGTTGTTTTGATTTGCATTTCTTTTATGACCAGAGATGTTGAACATTTCCTCATGTATAAGTACACAATGGAATGCTATGCTTCCATCAGAAAGAATGACATTGTCCTTCATAAGGAAATGGAAAGACTTGGAAAAAAGTGATATTAAATGAAGTAAGCCAGACCCACAGGAACACAGGCTACATAGTTTCCCCCATTTGTAGCAACTAGAATATGTCTATAAATCTACAAGTTAATCCAATGTATAGTAAAAGACAAATAATTATACTTGGACATGATTAATTAAACAACACTAGAAGAATCACTCAGTGAGAACAAAGGAGGATATTCTTAGAAAATCACTATGGTTCAATAGCTATGTACATATGCCCATATAAAATGGTGCCTATAGAAATGAACCCAAGAAATGGAAACAAGGTATTTTTAGTATGCTCTTTTTATTTCTTTTTCCCCCTTTGGTTTCTCCCTTGTTGTCACTGTTTTTGATTTCTTCATCATTTGTCCTGAATATAGGTTTATCTGATTTGGGGAGGGGAAGAGGAATCATAGAAATGGTGGAACAAAGGCTGAACCAATTCAATAATGATACTCACTAGACACTATGTCAGAAATGAACTTTACAACTTTGGGGGGTCGGAGGGTGGCACGGTGGGGAAAGTGGGAGAAAATGAGGGAGGGGGTAACACTGTTCAAAAGAAATGTGCTCATTTTTTTTACTTATATAACTGTAATCCCACTATGTATCACCTTTACAGTAAAATTTAAATTTAAAAAAGCTTAAAGTAAGAAAATCTATGGATAACTCTTCCTGTATCTACATAACAGAAAGCATAACAAAGATAATCCCAGAATAGGAACTGGAAGTTTCTAGCCTTATATTTACTTCCACTCCAAATCTGGTCATTTTATGTCATATATTTAAATAGGGAGAGAGCCATTTTGTGATGTGAACTTGGGCATTAAGATGTTAAGCTAAGGAGGATTCAATAAAGCTCTGATCTTTATTTGCTCTACAAATATGTTCATTGTTTTCAGCTTCTGCAAGAGGGTATAATGGCACTAGCTCACCATTAGTTATAAGCACAGCTGAGTCGTATGTCTAGCCCAGGATGAGTGAGTTCTCAGTATATGCAAACAAGTATGGCTCAGTGTGACTCCATGGTTTTTAAGCACTGTTTACTCTTTTTTTGGCATTTTTAAAAATTTTATTAAGATGTTGGACGGAGAGGTTACAGTTACATGAGTAAGTCAATGAGTGCATTACTTGTTGATCATTGTTACCCCTTCCCTTCTCTGTACTCGTCCCTTCCCTCTCCCACCTTCCACACTACTATACCCCCTACCCCCTACTACCACTCAAAGTTGTAAAGTTCATTTCCAATATACTGTCCTGTGGGTATCTCTTTGCAATGGGTCATCCTGTGTCCTTGTTTCAGCATTTTGTTATTCCCCTTCCCTTCCCCAGATTAGACATATGTATATACAGATGCAGGGTATCAAAATCAAGTTCAGTGACAACAGGGGATATGCCAAAGGAGAAAGAACATACAAAGAAAACAACAACAAAATAATCACATGGTACATTTAAAACAATAACAGTAAAGACAGACCTCTTGTGTCCATATCTTGGAGTTCATTTCTCTTAGCATCATCTTAGATGGTCATTTGTACATTATTTTTTAGCTTTTCAACTCATCTAATAAGATTATCCTATATGTATACTAATTATTGCAAATAAGGGAAACCATCAGACGTAAATTTCTTTGGGACTGGGTAACTCTACTTAATATGTTTTTTTCCCCAAGTTTTTACATTTCCTAACATATGGGGCAGTGTCATTCTTTCTGATGGAAGCATAGAATTCTATTGTACATATGTACCACATTTTCTTGATCCACTCATCTACTGAGGGGCATCTGGGTTAGTTCCATATCTTAGCTATGGTGAATAATACTGCAATAAATATAATTGTCATCATTTGGGTAAATGTCCAGAAGTGGGATTACTATGGATCAAAGACCTCAAAGTAAACCAGACACCCTGAAAATATTACAGGAAGGAATAGGAGAAACTCTAGGACTCCTTGGCACAGGCCAAAATTTTCTTAATAGAGACTCAGAAAAACAACAAATCAAAGAAAGTTTGGACAAATGGGATTGCATGAAATTGCCTAACTTCTTCATGTCAAAGGACATAACTAGCAAGAACAATAGAAAGCCCACAGATTGGAAGAAGATCTTCACTAGCTACACAAAAGACAAGGGCCTCATATCTAAAAATATACTCAAAAATATACTCAAAAAAATTAAGTCATTTAAAAACAAATCCTCAAAGAAACAACTGCCTGATTAATAAGTGGGCTATAAACTTAAAGAGAGATTTCTCTGAAGAGGAAATAAAAATGGCCAGTATACACATGAAGAAATGTTCAACTTCTCTGGCCATTAAAAAAATTGCAATTCAAAACAACATTGAGATTCTTCTTCAACCCAGTTAGAGTGGCCATAATCAAAAAGTCTAATAACCACAGATGCTGGAGGAGATGTGGACAGAAGGGAACCTTACTGCATTGTTGGTGGGAGTGTAAACTTGTTCTGCAACTCTTGACAGCAGTACGGAGGTCCCTCAAAAGACTACACTGTCCACTCTTGAGCTATACTTATTGCTTAGGGTATGCAAAATAAGATGGTAAAACTGGATTAGAGGTTCTTAAACCTTCACTTGAGGAACCATCATGCTGTATAAAAATGCTTTTGAGGGCTGGGAAGGTAGCTCAGTGGTAGAGTGCTTCTCTTGCATGCTTGAGGCCCTGGGTTTGATTCCTCAGCACCACATAAGCAGAAAAAAAAGCCGGAAGTGGTGCTGTGGCTCAAATGGTAGAGCGCTAGCCTTGAGCTGAAGAGCTGAGGGACAACGCCCAGGCCCAGAGTTCAGGCCCCACGACTGGACCCCACCAAAAAGAATGCTTCTGAGAAAATGGCTTGATTCTCTTGTTTAATTTTATATTTTTTATTGTCAAGGTGATGTACAGAGGGGTTGCAGTTGCACAAGCAAGTTAGTAAGTACATTTTTTGTTGAACTTGTTTCCCCCTCCTTCGTTTTTCTCCCACTTATCCTCCCGCCCAAGTTGTACAGATCATTTCTAACATATTGTCTTGTGAATATCATTGTTGCATTGTCTCACCATTTTGTTGTTCCCCTTCCTTTCCTAATTCAGATAAATATATATGCAATACCAATGTTTAAAACCACAATGGATCAGCATATATATATACAAGTGTGTTTTGTAGCCATATTTTACCAAACTGAAGGAACTTAATGATCTTTAAATACTTGACTTGGAACTTATGAAGTTGATTCATCTAGTTCCTATTTGGACTGGTGGGGGTTCCCACTGGGTTGGATTTGAAATAAAGTATGCCACTACCAAAACATTTTGCAAGCTATAGAGCTAATGAGGATCTATCCAGTGTATGATTTTTTAAATTTTTATTCTTTATTGTTATTATAAAGGTGATGTGCAGAGGTATTACAGTTGCATAAGTCAGGTAATGAGTACATTTCTTTTTGGACAATGTCATCCCTTCCTTTGCCCTCTCCCAGTTTTTCCCTCCCACTATTCAACATAGTGAATAGCTACTGCATTTGTTCTCTTTGTCCCTCTTAATTGATCTTATTACATTCACGAGAATGAAAGCAAATTCAAGCATTCCTTGGTGTTCCTAGCTATGCTAGACTTTGGTGTCCTGGAAGGCATCTTCAGCACATCTCCCAGATGTAAAACAAATGTCTCCCAAATCACTTTGGATGGTTTGTTTAGCTGTTTCGTCAGAAAGGATATACATAACATACTGATTAAAGTAGAAATATCCTCACAGTGAGAAATCTGAGATGATATGGATTGCAAATTATCTTTCCACATTATTAAAGAATTAAAAAATTGGCATCACTATTCTTATGGAAATCCTAGACTATGGTTTGAAGTAGCTAGTGTTTATAACTAATGATCAGTTAATGAGGGCCATTATACCCACTTTTGCAGAAGTTGAAAAAATGACCATATATGTAGAGCAAATGAAGATCAGAGCTTTACTGAATCTTGTTTAATAACATCTTATGCCCAAATTCACATCACAAACAGCTGTTTCTCCCTGGCCCTGTTTTTCTGAAAGAGAAAGGCTGTTCCTATTTTTCCTACACAAATGAAGGACTTAAAGCAAAGAGCAGAATGAACTTTGCTGCATCAGGGTTTACATGTGCTAGCAAGTTGTCCTGCATAAGAGAAAGAAATCATCATTGCTTTTTACTGAAAAGTCTTTAAGAATGAATTTAGTCTCTCTCGTCGGGACTCTTTTCATAAATCAAGCTGTGGTGGTTGAGTCCCTATGGAAAACATATTTCATTTATGAACTTTCATAACATCTTTTGTTTGAAGACAAATGTGATTGATTTTACAAGACCAGTGGTTTGATCAGATTAGTATATTGGATTAGCCTTTTAAGATCACTATGATTTATTTGTTTTCAATGAATTATTTATTTTTTGTTTATTGTACAATTTTTGAAGAGAGAAGAAAGTGTGTGAGTATACAAGTAAACATTTAATTACAACCTTGCATGAAGGTCATATAAATTTTATAAAAAAGACATTCATTCTTATATTTTATAGGCCACTCATTGCTCATTTAAAGGAGTGGGAAGTTAAATTAGAACAAAATAAAGTATATTATATAGTGGACTATACTCAGTGAAGTATAAGGTACAAAGTAGATACTGAGTCATCCAAGTTAAAAGCAATATGTATAATATATGTGTATGTAAAATCAGATCATTGAAACCAATTAAAATTTTGAAAAATTAGAAGAGAATAAATAAGGAAAAATAATAGAGGATATGAATGTGATCAAAGAATAAAATGGGATGCATGGGAATAGCAATGAAAAAAGCTATATGCCTTTCCCCATTTCATAGCTGAGCATTTAATTTAGCAAGGGCTTCCATTGATCTGAAAGATAACAATTCCACTATAAACTCTAGTTCAGAGGTGTAGAGTGTAAATTTTAAGTTCCATCAGATATTCACTAAGGTTAAGGTAGATGGCTGTAGATATCAATATAGGTATAGACATAGAAATAGATATAGATACAGGTGATAGATTAGCCTCCATTATCAAACATTTATCTGATTTGTGTTTAGAAGGAAAGATTTTAAATCTTAGTACATTTAATTTTTTTCCCAGAAATCAAGTCTCCCTTCCTAGGTTTAAGTCTGACTCTTTAAAATGTTTTGCAAATGTATCTTGTAAAAATATAGGGACCATTGTATACTGTGTACCTTGAACAGCCCTAACACTTGGGATGCATGAATACTAGTTAAATGAATAGCAAATACTAGCTGAGCTGATGGCAGCAAAATAAAGGACACATAGACATGTATTTGGGAATTCTACAGAAAATCTCACTCGAGTAAACACTCTCTTATCCACTAGAATAGGATCTAAGATCTCCAGTAGGACCCTGAAATTGTCATACCAAATCCTACATACATACATGCTATGAATATTATTTATAAATTATGCATGGTAAAAGATCAACAATATTTACTAGCAAAAAACAGAACGGATATAAACTTCTCTGTAATAAAAGTTATACGATTGTTTTCTCCCTCAAAATAATTTTTGAAGGCTGGGAAGGTAGCTCAGTGGTAGAGTGCTTGCCTTGCATGCATAAGGCCCTGGGTTTGATTCCTCAGCACCACATAAACAGAAAAAAGTAGGAAGTGGCACTGTGGCTGCAGTGGTAAAGTGCTAACCTTGAGCTAAAGAGCTGAGGGACAGCGCCCAGGCCCAGATTTCAGCCCCCATGACCAACAAAAATAATAATAATAATTTTTGAGAGAAATACTCAACCCTCGCTCTTGTGATGTGGGATGATACAATCCTTACACAATGAGACAAAGTGAGATGTATGACATAGGTCTTCTGATTTCATTAGGAAGAGTTGCTTAGTTAAAAGTATCCCACCCCATGGCACCAGAGGCAATCATCAATTGACTAATGGGTAAGGTGTCTATTTTCTGGAGAAAGGAATGATTTTCCCCATGGAGGGGATAGAGCATGACAGCAAGAAAAGTGATCACTCCACAGTTTAAAAGTTATGAATTGCGGGCTGGGAAGGTAGCTCAGTGGTAGAGCACTTGCCTTACATGCATGAGGCCCTGGGTTTGATTCCTCAGCACCACATAAGCAAAAAGGAAAAAAGCCGGAAGTGGCGGTATGATTCAAGTGGTAGAGTGCTAGCCTTGAGCTGAAGAGCTGAGGGACAGAGCTCAGGCCCAGAGTTCAGGCCCCATGACCAGACCCCCCCCCCCCCACAAAAAAAGTTATGAATTGCACGTGTCTAGAATTTTCTATATACTATTTTCCTAACATTGTTGATCATGGGCAACTCAAACCATAGAAAGTGAAATTGAAAATAAGCAGTGAACTAGTGTAATGGCTTTGTGACTTTAAGTGGTGATAAACATTTCTGAATTGAGGGTCCTACCTTGTAAAGCCAGGAAGATAAAGCTCTGTCAGGAGGTTGCCATGAGGAAGACATGAACTAATCTCAGCCTGGTAAACCCCAAATGCTCAGCAAATGCTAACTCCAGCCATTCAAAAAAAAAACCTGTTTTCATTTTGAAATTATAAAATGAACTATTAAAGTCTCCTAGTTCAAACCATTAAGAGACTTTTCATTTTCAAACTTTGCTGATGGCATATGGCTAATGGGCAGCTAAAAGCCAGGTACTTTCAATTGCAAATATATTTGAATCTTCTTTCTGTGTGTAGATCATTTAGATTATTCATTCAAACCAATAAATGTTGTCAAAGATATAGTGAACAGACGATGATCAACGTATGTAAACAGACACAACTAATGGGCTCATGAGGAAAGGCTCCAAGTTCATGCAAACATGACTTAGGACTGCACAGCTGTGGATACAATGGATATACAATGGGTTCTGGAATAGAAAAATGGAAGAATTGGAGGCCCACCATGTCCTCAGGGAAAATGGGATAGAGGACATCTTTCTGAAAAAGGTTTTCGTGAAAATGTCATTCTCTCCATGGTGTCTTCTATATTAGACCAAGCTAGAAAGTTTCATCTATGAGACATAGGATTTCAATAGCCTTCATTGTTTAGAGCATTTCTTTCTTTCTTTTTTTTTAATTGTGAAAATACCGTGCAGAGGGGTTGCAATTACATGGGCAAGATAATGAGTACATTTCTTATCAAGCATTGTAGCCTCCTTCTTTGTTTCCCCTTCCCATCCCTTCCCATCTCTCACCCCCCACCCCCCAACCTCCTACCTCTCCTGGCCAAAGTTGTAAAGTTCATTTTTCAACATAACATCTTGTACATCTCATTGTTGCAATGGGTCCACCTGTAACCCTATTTAAACTATTTGTTTTTTCCCTTCCCCTCCCCAAATTATACCAACATCAAATACAGTGAAAACAGGGGTTATACTGTGGGGGAGGGACATACAAAGCAACAAAGAAATCATCTTATAAATATTTCTAACTGTAGCAGAAACAACAACTGTATCCAAATTTTCAACTAGAGTTACATCAGCCAGGCAAAGTTAACTGATTATAACAACATTATAAAAATGACAAGCAATCAACTTGGACTGACCCTCCACCTTGATTTTCCCAAGGTTCTTGTGGTTTTAATATTGTCACATTGTCATATTCCTGAAGATCCACTTGTGCGCTCACTCCTGAGGCAAATAGGGCACCTGGCCACTTCTCTTCCAATGCTTCTGATTGCATTTGCCTTTCATCATGACCATAGAATACTGGGTCATTCTTTTCCCAAATCATGCTGATTCTTGAGTGCTCTCTCTCTCTCTCTCTCTCTCTCTCACACACACACACACACACACACACACACACACACACACACAGATAAATCAGGACAAGAAAACACATGTAGAAAGACTGGTGAAGAGGCTCAATTCAGAGTGCCTATTTATATTGGAGAACTAGGGATGGATACTTTTGTATAGGTAGAACTTTATGAATAACTAAGTATTTTAGTACAAAATAAACACATCATGTGTAATTGCAGTACTAAACTGTACTTTCCTATAAACACTTTATATATTATGTTTTAAACCTGAGCTCTGGTCCACCTTTTGGACTAAAGATGCTGCTTACTGCCACTCAAATGTTTTAGTGGACAAGGCGTTCTCTTCAAGGATTTATGCCTGGGCACAATTTCCTGGCAAAGAGGATATAATTAGATTAAAGATGGATCTTTGATCAAAAAAAATCTAGAGAAATTATAGAGACTGGTGAGTAAACAAATAAAGCTATTCTCAGATGTGGAGGGAAGGGGCTAATGAAGAGGATTTCTTGGTTGCATAATGATCACACCCCACACTGTGAAGGGAGTGAGATGGAAGCTGGTCCCACTGTTGACAAATTGGTCCCAATTTTAGTTTCACACCACTCTTTCCTGAGGATTGTCTTCGTTCTCATATGCTTGCAATTTTATTATATGTTAGACCAGCCAATAACGTTAATGAACTCTCATTACTGGAGCCACATTTTTGGAGATAAATTTTACTATGTAGCACTAGGCTAAGGAAATTTGAACCCAAGGTAGCCAAGAATTAATTATTCAGTCAATTGACTACCTCTAAATTATGTACAATATAAAGCCCTAAATTACACACCACACATACCAATCATTTCCAGTAAATATGCTGCAAATATATAATATTAATGATTTTGCTGAAAGATTACCCACTTTCATATAGAGGCACTCTCTTGAAGAATACACAAATCTATAGATGTCATGCTGTGGCGCTGGCTTTCAGGAAAAGGAAGATTTATTCGAGATGACAAGGCTCAGAATGTTCTGACTCAAATGTCAGCAGTGCAAAACTCCCCTTTGGAGAGAAAAATACTAGCTACCATTTTGCACTTTCCAAAATTCTGGGAAGTCTATACAACATACAAGAAGCACAGGAACTGACATAAGTCAAGTTTTAAAAAGCAAAAGACCACACATGAAATAGGCCAGGCAACAATCATTCATTGGTTGGTTCATTGAAAAAGCGTACACAAGCAAAATATCTACTCAATGTTTAACATACTACAAGGTGCTAGGAAAATCATAGCAAGATTTTTGCCATCAACATCTTAGCTTGTAGTAGAGGAGATGGAATATTTTTAATGATTAACTGATGAAAGTACATTAACTACTATAATAATTCAAAGTTTTGGGAAAGACATTTTCCTTCAAATCTCCTTGTTTCCTTCCCCTCTCCTCCCCTCCTTTCCCTTTCCCTTCTCTTCTCTCCTCTTCTCTTCCCTCTCCTTTCCTTCACCAGCTCTGGATGTCATGAAATGTTTATTAAAGGAAGCTTCAGTTTATGTTAGTAAAATAAGGTTTATGTGTATTAAAATACTCAGAATAGAAAAATCTACTCTTTTCTACAATGAAAGCCAGTCTCAAGTTTATTTTCCTGGAATCCATTGATTTATCAGCTTCTTCTATATTCAGGTTTTCAATGCATGGGTAAGTATTCATGCACATTCCCTCCTTCCTTTTTATATCAATAAATCATAATATGAACACTAATCTGCCTTCACTTTTGTTTAAAAAGTCTAATGTACTTAAAGATTTTAAATATATTTAATGCAATTTTAGAACATGAAAATAAATTTGGCCATATATCCTACTACATCATCTGTCCTTTGACTTCAAGTTTTTTTATTTTTACTACACAAAAATGTAAAACATTATACTTGGTCAAAGATAATTGCATCTTCTTGTTGCTTTGCAGAATTGAACTCAAGAAATGTACAAGTCGTTATGTCGAAAAACGAACTTTGGTGAGGGGGGGGAAGATTGGGGGGATATGGGAAGGGATGGGAAGGGGAAACAAAGGAGGAGGGAACAATGCTTGATAAGAAATGTTCTCATTATCTTGCCCATGTAATTGTAACCCTTCTGTACGGTATTTTCACAATAAAAAAAAAAAATTGAACTAAGGGATTCATTCTGGCAAGACAAATGCTCTACCATTTGAGCTGTGTCCTAGTCATTTTGTGTCTTTTTTTTTTTTTTTTTTTAAATTTTATTTTATTTTATTTGAGAACATACTGTACAGAGGGGTTACAATTACATGGGCAGGATAATGCATACATTTCTTACCAAGCATTGCAGCCTCCTCCTTTGTTTACCCTTCACCTCCCTTCCCAGCCTCCCCCTTCCCTCCCACCCAATCATACCCCCCACCCCCACCCCCCCACCGACATTGTAATGCTGGTTTTGACATGACTTTTTGTACTTCTCATTGTTGCAACAGGTCCACCTGAATCCTTAAACGACTTGTTTGTCCCCATCTCCTCCACATGTTATACAGACATCAAATATAGTGAAAGCGGGAGTTACACTGTGGGGGAGGGACATACAAAGCAACAAAGAAATAATCTTATAAATGCGTTAGAAACACATGCATGAAAGAAACAAAAACATTAAAATACATATTTGAGGTTTCGTTTTCCTAACATCACATTATCTGACTTTTTCCGCTTGACTCATACCTATACTAGATATTGCAAATAAGGGAAACCATGGGACCTATGTTTCTTTGGGCCTGGCTTACTTCACTTAATATAATTTTTTCCAAGCCTTTCCATTTCCTAACAAATGGGGAAATGTCATTCTTTCTGATGGAGGCATAGAATTCCATTGTGTATATATACCACATCTTCATGATCCATTCATCTACTGAGGGGCATCTGGGTTGGTTCCATGTCTTAGCTATGGTAAATAATGCTGCAATAAACATAGTTGTGCTGGTAGCTTTAGTGTGGTCTTGTTTGTGATCATTTGGGTAAATGCCCAAAAGTGGGATTGCTGGGTCATTGGGGAGCTCTATGTGGAGTCTTTTGAGGAACCTCCATACTGCTTTCCAAAGTGGTTGAACAAGTTTACATTCCCACCAACAATGAAGTAAGGTTCCTTTCTGTCCACATCCCCTCCAGCATCTGTTGTTGTTAGAGTTCTTGATTTTTGCTGTTCTAACTGGAGTGAGGTGATATCTCAATGTTGTTTTGATTTGCATTTCTTTTATGGCTAGGGATGTTGAACATTTCTTCATGTGTCTATTGGCCATCCTTCTTTCTTCTTCAGAGAAGCTTCTCTTTAAGTCTTTTGCCCACTTACTTATTGGGCAGTTGTTTCTTTGAGGATTTGTTGTTGGGTGGTTTAATTTTTTGAGTTCCAAGTATATTTTAGATATGAGACCCTTGTCCGTTGTATGGCTAGTAAAGATCTTCTCCCAGTCCGTGGGCTTTCTATTGATCTTGCTAGCTATGTCATTTGCCCTGCAGAAGCTCTGCAACCTTATACAATCCCATTTGTCCAGCCTTTCTTTGATTTGTTGTGTTTCCGGGTCTTTATTCAGAAAATTTCGGCCTGAGCCAAGGAGACCCAGGGTTTCTCCTATTCCATCCTGTAATGTTTTCAGAGTGTCTGCTTTGACTTCAAGGTCTTTGATCCATTTGGAGTTGATTCTGGTGCAGGGTGATATATAAGGATCTAGCTTTAGTTTTCTACATGTAGTTAACCAGTTTTGCCAGCACCATTTACTGAAGAGGCTGTCTGTCTTCCATTCTATTGTTTTAGCTCCCTTATCGAAGATTAGATGGCTATAGGTCTGTAGGTTCATTTTTGGGTTTTCAATTCTATTCCATTGGTCCTGAGGTCTGTTCTTATGCCAATACCAAGCTGTTTTGATTACTATGGCTTTATAGTAGAGTTTGAAATTTGGTATTGATATTCCTCCAGCAGTGTTCTTTCCGTTGAGGAGCGTTTTTGCTATTCGGGGTCTTTTATTGTTCCATATGAATTTTTGGATTGCCTCTTCTATTTCCTTGAAGAATGAGGGTGGAATTTTGATAGGTATTGCGTTGAATTTGTAGATAGCCTTGGGAAGTATTGCCATTTTCACCATGTTAATCTTTCCAATCCAGGAGCATGGGAGGTTTTGCCATTTTTTAAGTTCTATGTTGATTTCCTTTTTCAAGATTTTAAAGTTTTCATCATAGAGGTCCTTCACTTCTTTAGTTAAGTTAATTCCTAGGTATTTTATTTTTTCTGGGGCTATTACAAATGGAGTTGCTTTCCTAATTTCAGCCACAGTTTTCTCATTGTTGGCATACAGAAAAGCCATTGATTTTTGGGGGTTAATTTTATAACCTGCTATTTTGCCAAAGTTTTGAATCAGCTTGAGTAATTTGGGAGTGGAGTCTATGGGATTCTTTAAATACAAGATCATGTCATCTGCAAAGAGGGAGAGTTTTATTTCTTCTTTCCCTATTTGGATCCCCTTTATGTCTGCATCTTGTCTTATTGCTGTAGCTAGGCATTCTAATACTAGATTGAAGAGGAGTGGAGAGAGTGGGCATCCTTGTCTTGTTCCTGAGTTAAGAGGAAATGGCTTTAGTTTTTCACCATTGAGTATAATGCTGGCTGTAGGTTTGTCATATACAGCCTTTATTGTATTGAGGAATGTTCCATGGATTCCTAATTTTTCCAAAACCTTCATCATAAAGGGGTGTTGGATCTTGTCGAATGCTTTTTCTGCGTCTATTGAGATAACCATGTGGTTCTTATTCTTGCTCCTGTTGATGTGATGAATAATATTAATTGATTTGCGTATATTGAACCAGCTTTGCATCCCTGAAATGAATCCTGTTTGATCGTGGTGTATGATTTTTTGGATGAATTGTTGAAGTCGGTTGGCCAAAATTTTGTTGAGAAGTTTTGCATCAATGTTCATCAAAGAAATGGGTCTATAGTTCTCTTTCTTTGATGAGTCCCTGCCTGGTTTTGGGATGAGGGTTATGATGGCTTCATAGAATGTGTTCGGTAGTGAGCTTTCTCTT
Source organism: Dipodomys spectabilis (assembly GCF_019054845.1). Classification (NCBI taxonomy): domain Eukaryota; kingdom Metazoa; phylum Chordata; class Mammalia; order Rodentia; family Heteromyidae; genus Dipodomys; species Dipodomys spectabilis. The sequence continues at coordinate 26,572,195 of NW_024871460.1, forward strand.
TCAATTTCATTGAAGAGTTGGAGGAGAATTGGTGTGAGCTCTGCTTTGAAGGCCTTGTAAAATTCCGCTGTGAAACCATCTGGTCCTGGACTTTTCTTAGCTGGGAGGTCTCTTATTGCTGTTTCTATTTCAATGCTTCATATGGGCCTGTTGAGATAGTTTAACTCATCTTGGTTTAGTTTTGGCATGTCAATATTTGCTAGGAAGAGGTCCATTTCTGTCAAGTTCTCAAACTTATTAGCATAAAGTTTTGAGAAGTATTCCCTTATAATGTTCTGAATCTTGCTTGTTTCCGTGGTGATGTTTCCATTCTCATCTCTGAGTTTATTAATTTGGGTGTGTTCTCTTCTTTTTCTGATAAGATTTGCTAAGGGTCTGTCAATTTTGTTAAGTTTTTTGAAGAACCAACTCTTTGTTTTGTTGATTCTTTCTATAGTTTTTTTGGATTCTAATTCATTTAATTCTGATTTAATTTTGATTATTTCTTTCCGTCTACTGGATTGGGGTTTATCTTGCTGCTCTTTTTCAAGGAGGTTTAGATGTGTCATTAAGTTGTTAGTTTCAGATCTCTCCAATTTGTTGATGTAGGAGCTCAGAGCTATAAACTTGCCTCTGAGTACTGCCTTTGCTGTGTCCCAGAGGAGCTAGTATTTTGTGTGTTCATTTTTGTTGAATAGCATGAACATTTGAATTTCCTTTCTAATCTCTTCCATGACCCACTCATGATTCAGCAGTGTGTTGTTCAGCCTCCATGTGATACCAGACTTTCTTTGGTGGCTTTTGGTGTTGAGTTCTAACTTTATTCCCTTGTGGTCAGAGAGAATGCAAGGTATAACTTCAATGTTTCTGAATTTAGACAAGTTTGCTTTGTGGCCTAAAATGTGGTCTATTTTAGAAAACGTTCCATGTGCTGCTGAGAAAAACGTGTATTCTGATGCTGCTGGGTGAAATGTTCGGTAAATGTCTGTTAAGTCTAGTTGATCTATGCAGCTGTTTAGATCTGCGGTTTCTCTGTTGAGTTTTTGCCGAGTTGATCTATCTAGTGGGGAGAGTGGTGTGTTAAAATCCCCAACGATTAATGTCTTTGGATCTATATGGGATTTGAGGGAAAGTAGTGTTTCTTTGATAAATTTGGGTGCTCCATTGTTTGGCGAATAGATATTTAGAATTGTAATATCCTCCTGAAGGAGAGATCCTTTAATTAGTATGTAGCGACCTTCTTTATCTCTTTTCACGAAATTTAATTTGAAGAATAGGATTGCAACTCCCGCCTGTTTATGGGGGCCGTTTGCTTGGTAGATTTTGTTCCAGCCTTTAACATTGAAAATGTGTTTGTTTTTACGGGCAAGATGTGACTCCTGCAGGCAGCAGATAGAAGGGTCTTGTTTTTTAATCCAACTAGACAGTCTATGTCGCTTAATTGGAGAGTTCAGTCCGTTAACATTAAGAGATAGGACTGAGAGGTATTTGGGAGTTCCTGCCATGTTATCTACCTTCTTGGGGGCTGCGAAAACTGGGTTCTTCCTATGGTTCTTGGATTCTCAGTTTGGGTGCAGTTTCTTGGCCTTTATTGCGGTCTTGTTGGTTTTCTATGTGTAGGACATCTTTAAGAATCTTTTGTAGGGCTGGTTTGGTGGAGATGTATTGTTTCAATTTTTCTTTGCTATGGAAGGTTTTTATTTGGCCTTCAGTTATGAAGGAGAGTTTAGCTGGGTACAGTATTCTTGGTTAATAGTTGTTTGTTTTTAGGGCATGGCATACATCATTCCAGGCTCTTCTTGCTTTGATTGTCTCTGCTGAGAAATCTGAGGTGATTCTAATTGGTTTCCCTTTATAAGTGATTACCCTTTTCTCTCTGACAGCTTTAAGGATCTTTTCCTTGTTCTGAGTTGATCCTGTGTGGATTATAATGTGACGGTGGGATGTCCTATTCTGGTCTGGTCTATTTGGGGTTCTAAAGGCTTCTTGTATCTGGACAGGCCTATCTTTTTGCATGTTTGGGAAGTTCTCTGCTAGGATCCTGTTAAACAGATTTCCTAGACCATTAACTTCTGTTTCTAAGTGCTCCTCTACACCCATTATCCTTAGATTAGGCCTTCTGATGGTGTCTTCCAGGTGTTGGATAGATCTATCATATTTCTTGGACTTGTCTTGGATGGTTGTATGTTCTTTCTCTATAATATCTAGGCTGTCTTCAATCCCTGAGATTCGATCTTCTGCATGGTCTAACCTGCTGTCAAGACTCTCTACTTTGTTTTTTATCTCTTTTCCTTCTAGTTGGTCAGCTTTGATGGCTTCAAGTTCTTTGTTGAAGCTCTGTTTTAGGTCTTGTATGAATTTCTTTACTTCCTTAATTTGGTGTTCAGTGTTTGTCCTCAAATCACTTAGTTGATTGGTTATGGTTCATTTTGTGTCTTAAGTTTTTGAGCTAGGTTCTTTTCAACTCTGCCCAATCTGGCCCAGAATTGTGCTCCTTTTGCCTCAGCCACCTGAAGAGCTGCAAGCACAGCCACAAGCCACCGTGCCTGGCTTGCGTCTTGCTTTACTTTGGGGATGACTGCCTATTCGAATCTGAAATGACTGAATTTAAGTTCTATTCTTTTTCGAATACATTTCTTAAACTGAGTTCTGTGTTTATTGAATTCTGGTGATATTTTTATGTGAAATAATAGTTGCAGAAATGGTTTTATTAATCTAATTATAAGGGCTGCTTTTCTTCTGAAGTTGTGGGTCTCCACTTCAAAGCAGTTCCTACGTGAATGAGTTCTTAGCACAGTCTCGCTCGCTCTTTGTTGCTCCTGGGGTCTTGGTTGCTAAGGAATGTCACTGGGACAAATGGGATATTCCAAAAAAAAGTATCATATGATTAATTTGTGTTCCAATTTTTCTCTGCTTATGTCTTATTCCATTTACTTTTCCAAAATACTTCTTAGTCCTTCAGTTTACTAGTGGCATGAATATAAGCCTTACACCTGAAAGTTAAGTAATAATATAATCTCAAATCTGATTTTTATCTCTATTCAATATCCATTTTAGTTGATGAAAATTTCAAGTAAAGCTTTCAGTGCCAAAATTTTGGATTTAAATTATTTTCATGTAAATTTTCAAGTATTTTAAGCTGCCAGGACTTGCTTTCTATATAAAACTGTAAGCAAAATAGTTTATTTTTTATGTTAGAGCAATATTCTGTGTAATCAGTATTCATCATCTATAAAAAAGGAGGAAAAGTCTACCCCAGATCAAATGTAGCCTACTAATTGCTTTCATGAATAAAGTTTTATTGGCACATAAACAGTCATCCATCTACACTTGTCAATGGCTACTTATACTCAGTCCCAGAAAAGCTTAGTAATTATTGCATGGCTATCCCTTAAATTGTCCACTATTTGGACCTGTGTAGAACAAAAAATTGCCCACTTTTGACCTAAAATACAGTTCTCTTTACATTTATGTAAAATGCAGAGGGATTCTTAGAAAACATTCTTATCAATGCCTTTTTTATACTCACACATAAACTCCAAGAAATATGCTTCACAATGCCACATATTCACTTGCTAAATATTTATATACTGGATGCTGTTTGAACTATTATGTTTCTCTCTGATTCCACATTCAGTATCCAGTCAAGCTCCATGACACCTTCGCCTACACCTTTGTAAAAAGCTTCTCACTCTCTTTCCACTATCTGGCTTGCTGCGTGGAAATCCATTTCTCATACTGCAGTTGATGTGGTATCTTCAATATAGAGTTTATTACCTCACAGTCATGTGGAAAACTATCCAGGAACTTCTCTGTGTTTGCAGGGATACCAATGCACTCTCCCTCATGGTGCATTAATTAAAGACATAATCCTCTGGGTAAGGTAGCCCTACTTTACTTCTCCTCGTCTCATTACATTCCGTACAGAAGCTTTTCTACCTTACATTTCCTTTGGTTATTTCTCTTTCAGGGCCTTTGCACAAGATATATCATGTGGATGTAATACTTTTTTGCTTCTGAAACACTGGTTAACTTCTATTCTTTAAATCATTGATAAGGCTCTTTCCTGAGGAAGACTGTTAAAAGATTTTTATTTTATTCTAGTTTATTTTGGGGGCCTGTTTTGGGGTCACTGAAGCATTTTCCCTGAGCTTTTTTGCTCAAGGCTGTGTTCAACCACTTGAGTCACAGCTCCACTTATGTTTTGTGTTGATTAACTGGAATCACATAGAATTTCATGATTGGGCTGGCTTTGAACTGTAATGATCAGATCTCAGCCTCCAGAGTAGTTAGAATTATAGACATGAGCCATTGGTGCCTGGCTTATTTTATCTTTTGATGGATCCTATGAATACCTTCCCCACTCTTTATTACAACATAAAATTCACATCATAATTACATGAGAAAATGCATCTGTCCCTAGATCCTACCATGCTCTTATCCATCTATAGAAACTAAAAACTTTAAATAATTAAGCTTCAAGTGAATCAGAGAAGATCATTTAATCAATCTTTCTTCCTGTAGACCTTTGAAATTAAATCTAAAATTATGTAAGAAACCAACAGTGTGAGACCAGAATGAATAAAAGTAAATGTGTTTCTTTTATGGCTAGCGAGGTTGAGCATTTCTTCATGTGTCTATTGGTCATCCTTCTTTCCTCTTCAGACAAGTTTCTCTTTAAGTCTTTAAACCACTTGTTTAATCAAAACAACATTGAGATATCACCTCACCCCAGTTAGAATGGCTATAATCAAGAACTCTAATAACAACAGATGCTGGAGGGGCTGTGGACAGAAGGGAACCCTACTGTATTGTTGGTGGGAGTATAAACTTGTTCAACCACTTTGGAAAGTAGTATGGAGGTTCCTCAAAAGACTCCACATAGAGCTCCCCTATGACCCAGCAATCCCACTTTTGGGCATTTACCCAAATGATCACAAACAAGACCACACTAAAGCTACCAGCATGACTATGTTTATTGCAGCATTATTTACCAGAGCTAAGATATGGAAGCAACCCAGATGCCCCTCAGTAGATGAATGGATCAAGAAAATGTGGTATATATACACAATAGAATTCTATGCCTCCATCAGAAAGAATGACATTGCCCCATATGTTAGGAAATGGAAAGACGTGGAAAAAATTATATTAAGTGAAGTAAGCCAAGCCCAAAGAAACATAGTTCCCATGGTTTCCCTTATTTGCAATAACTAGTATATGTCTGAGTCAAGTAGAAAAGGTCAGGTAAGTTGATGTTAGGGGAATGAACCATAAGTATTCAAATGTTTTTTTTGTTTGTTTTTCCTTTCATGCAATTGTTTCTAACATATTTATAAGATTATTTCTTTGTTGCTTTGTATGTCCCTCCCCCACGGTATAATCCATGCTTTCACTAATTTGGTATAATTTATGGAGGGGAAGGGAAAAAACAAATCATTTAACTAGGGATACAGGTGGACCCAATGCAACAATGAGATGTACAAGTCATTATGTCGAAAAATGAATTTTACAACTTTGGTGAGGGGTGGGGAGAGGATCGAGTGGGGAGTAGGGGAAGGGCTGGGAAGGGGAAACAAAGAGGAGACAACAATGCTTGATAAGAAGTGTACTTGTTATCTTGCCCATGTAATTGTAATTCCTCTGTATGGTATTCTCACAATTAAAAAAAAACGTAAGGGTGCTTGGAGTCAATAAAATACTAATCCAAAAGCAAAACTGCTAATCTTCATTTTATGGGCATTATATTTACATGCAATGTATTTTTAATAGAGTTCAAAAGCAGAAAATCACTTAATAGCAAATTTTATCCAAATATCCTTTCAACCTATAGAAATAGTTTAAGATGAAAAGAAGTCTGCCTTATTCACACTTTTTACAATTCCACATCAAAGGTTCTCCTCTGTCCATTGATAATCTATCTCAGAAAAGCCGTAAAGTTAGTGTTCATGCTCATATCTACCATAATCTTTTTGGTTCTATTTAATCACATACTTCTACCCTCAGCACAAAGTAGAACAGCTGGCAGCATACCCATTCCTAATCATCTTTCACATAATTGCACATGGCCACTTATTAGCCCTTAACTATCCTAGTCTCCACAGACTCAGCTCAGAGTTTCTTTAAACTTATCCCCACAGGGCATTTTTTAAAAATATTTGTACAGGTTATACTTACCTGCTATGGATATTTTCTGCATCATGTTTTTTTTTTTCCTGATTTTTTTTCTCTTGCAGAATATCCAATTTGATGGAAAACAACTTCATGCACACTGAAAAGACTGATAGTGAAATTTTCAAAATAGAAATCAAATGTGAGGGGTACTCATTCTAAATCCCCGTCTAATGGAATTCATGGCTAAAGGGGAGCCAAAGAGAACTTCACCTATTCTGATAAGACTGCTGGTTTGTTTGGAATATCATCCACCTAAGTTTCTTGTCACTAATAGCAAAGCTAAGAATGTGGAACTCGTCTCCCAAGAATTCAAGAGAGAGAGAGAGAGAGAGAGACAGACAGACAGACAGACAGAGACACAGAGACACAGAGAAGAGAAACTTAGAGTAATTTCTTAAGTAGACTTTATGGAGAAAAAACTATGTAGAAAACAAGAAATAAACAAAAGAAAGTACATAATTAGTAAAATTAGCTCCTAAAAGATGTGGGAGGCACTGAGGATATTTGCAAAGATGAAGTTGAACTTTCCTAGGCTTTTCCCCAATAAGCAACACTCTACTGTGTTACTATGACCCTGCAAAATTATTAATTTTTCCTTTATTTTGCAGATGCATAAGAAGTTAATTTAGATTGCTAATTTCCTGGCAATCTTTTGGAGAAAACCAACCCTTTATTATTTTTTCCATCTTTTGTAGTTGTTTGCTACACTTATATGACAATATCTCTTAGACAATATCTAGATTGAATATCTTGGACTAGGTTTCCTTTCTGAGTCTCTTTGGATTAGATTAGGCTTTAAAGGAGATTTTATTTTGTGGATGAGTTTTTATTAGCATTCATTAACTGTACCAAATGGGTTGTTATAGTTTGACTTTCTTGTACTTACATATAAAGTACTTCAAATATGTTCACCCCTTTGCTACCATACTTCCCCTCTCTCTACTCCTTCTGGACCCTTTCCTACAGTATTTCCTTCCTCTTCCCTAATAATCTCCTTTCTACTTTCATATTTTTACTTTTAAAAAATATTTTACATCAGACAAAAATTATGAGCTAAATACTTTTCTGAATGTATCTAATCTCATTTAACATAATGATCTCTAGTCTGTTTTTTTCTGCAAATGACTTGAATTCATTCTTCTTACTGACTGAATAATTCTCCATTGTGTATGTGATACACATACACACACACACACACACACACACACACACACACACACACACACAGAGTTATATTTTATCTTTTTCCATACCTTTGCTGTTGCAAACAGTGTCACAGGAAACATGCAGGTAGATATCTGTAGTAGGATGCCTTTGATTCCCCTCAAGGACATACCCAGGAGAATATACCTGAGAGATCATGTGATAGCTATGGTGTTAGTTTCTTTGATGACATCCATACTGATTTCCATAGCATCTACACTAACTTACATTCCTACTAACAGTGTATGAAGGTCTTTCCCCTGATGAGCATATTTTTATAACCACTTCATGTTTAAATCATGGTATCCTTTTCATTGCATTATCACTTGGTGTTAAACTGTAAATGGTTCTAGTTAGTTTACAACTGTTATTTTCCTTTTGAGTATTTACTTTCTTGTGTGATTTGTCTCTTTAGAGTTTTCATATCTTTATTATTCACAAAATTCTTTTAAAAAATGATTAGGTGCCCTATAAACTTCGAACAAAATATTTTCCCCAACAATTCCAGAATTCCTCAATTTTTAGTTCCCCCTCCAAATGCAACTTTCTGTGCTGCAGCTCTTGGTGGCCTCTTGCCCCAGGGATTCTCTTTTATGGGTGATATCAATGCAGAGGATGCAATTTGGAGTAGAGTGAGAACAAATCCATTTTCTTAAGCTAGATTTTAATCAGTCAAATGGGACTTGTTAATGCTTTTCATTTGAGCTTCAAGAAGGAAATGGAAACTCTGAGATATATTGCACACACAGAGTTCAATCAGAAATACTGAATTCTGTAGAAATGTGAGCATGGTATATTCTTTTTGTAAAAATAGTCTTTCAAGGTAAGTATTATCAAAGAAAAAATTGTAAGAGGTTAAAGTTTACCCAAGGATCTAGTAGCCTATGTGCCCCAGGCTGTTAAGGGCTGAAATACCAAGCTTAGCAGCGTTTCTCTGTTGCACAGTTGCTTATCAATGAAGCGTGTATACAGCCTAATTAACATAATTGGAACTACTATAATTATGCTATCATTTTGTTTACTTTAGCACATTCTGTTGAAGTATATGGGAAGCAATATTTGCTATTGAAATATTGCCCCCTTGCTGCATGCTGGTTGTCTAATCAGCCTGTTTACCTTCCTGGTGCTGCCCAGATACTCAAAGGGGAAGAAAGTGTTAAGTCCTTGTAGCCTGAAAGTAGAAGAGAAAAACAATGAAACTAATCAGGAGCTCTCAGCCACAAAGCTCCGAGAATGGGCAGTTGTGCTCACACACAATAGGAAAATAATACTCCCCAGGTCAGAGAATTCAATCTAATAAAATGATGAAGGAAATTGATTTCAAACAGAATGCATTCATCAGACATGGTTTGCCTCTATGTTTTAAGCAATTGAAACAAGTTATATCCTATTTTGGAAAACTGAGAATAAAGTCATAAAGGCTCCGTGGGGCTTGTTTGGAATTATCCATTACTAAAATGGTACCAGAAGATTTCATTTGCTTTGACCTTCTAAGTGAGGCTGCAGTGTGGGTGGGAAAAATGACATTCAACACTCTTGTTCTTTGCTCTTACATTTATTTGAGGCGCTTAGGATTTTCTTCCCCCGGGGCAGAATCAGGCTGCAGATTATAACTTCACAGGCCATGTGGATTTTTCTTGTATGGTCACTGATTTCCATCTTCAAAGGGAGGTAGGAAACAGAAGTCTAGATCTTTCAGAATCAGTTCTAGGGAACAGAAAAGGTGATGCAGGTGTTCCAAGGCTTTGAAGCTCTTATTTTACTTTATTTATTTATTTATTTTTATTTTTCACGTTGTTTCCAAAGCAAAGGTGTGAGCTTCCTGTTGGTTCCTATCAGAGGCTCGGAGCCAAGGCAAGCAGATGTTAGTGTCACAGTCACAGCCAATAAGTGTAATCGCTGGCTTTTCATAACTACTCTTCTAAAGAGCATAAACAGAACACAGTCTAAAGATCAATAAAACAGGGGGAGATGTGCTCAGTGCCCTCTCATCCCACTGAGTTCTCCGAATGACTCCACATCCTAATTCCTACATTGCCTGAACTCCCTGTCAGACACCAAAAGCCACTGCAAGAAGAACTAATGTGTGTGCTCCGCCTTAAAGGTACATGGGCTGTTCTTCACTGGGATTCAGTATGCAGATCTTAATCATCTGCCAGATGTTTTTATTTACTAGTTGTTATTTAAAATAGCTTGTAGGGGTTTCTTATTTCATTCTGATCTCATTCCATTTGGAAGTCTTTAAGGGTGTGTAACCACACATGGATTTCTGAAGCAGCAACAGTCAGGGCTGTGAAAGTGTTTTGTGAAATCAACACAAAACCAGTCAAATGCACAAACATGACGAATGCTGTTTCACATTAATCTTAATGAAAACATGGAGACATCTTCATGGAGGGTGCATTCAGGGGTCTGATCAGTGAGTGGCTGAAGGGCTTTTTATCATGGCCTGTGTGTCCTTAGCTTCTATAAATGCTGCTGGTTAATCACTTATCCTTTTCTCCTTCCCTAGAGAATTTCTCTAAAGTGAATTAAGCAGGTGTGTCCTCCCTGTAGATCACACACACAACACACAGAGCAGGACAAGTTCCCTTGACTGCTGGGATGTCAAAGCCCTGAAGTCTCCACTGAATCAGATTGAACCTGAACTCAAGCTGCCAGGTGCCCTACAATAGATAAGTGAATCAAAAAAATGTGGTACCTACACACAATGGAATTTTACAGAGCTACTAGGAAGAATATTATGTTATTTTCAGGGAAATGGATGGACCTAGAACAAATCATGTTAAGTGAGATAAGCCAAGCTCAGAGAGACAAATGGGAACACGTTTTCTCTCATATAGAGATCTAAATATACTAGATCTAGAATACACTAGGATATGATAAATCACACAGGACTCTAGACATTCATACGCAGAGAAGGATACTCGTAGGAGAGAAACACAAAGGCACAATGCCTATGTGCATCTGACCATACAAACTGATATTTATTGAAATGAACTCAAGAAATGGAAATAAGAGGGGTTTTTTTGTTGTTGTTGTTTCATGTCTTGTTTGTTCATTTATCTGTCTTTGGGAGGGGAAGTGGGATACAGAAATGGAGGGACAAAGAGTGAACAAATGCAGCAATGGTACTCACCAGACACTATGTTGAAAATGAACTATGCAACTTGTGGGTAGGGACTGGAGGGGGAAAACTGCAAGAGAGAGAGGGAAGTGTGACATTGTCCCAAAAGAAATGTACTCATTATCTGGACAATACAAAAATACATGACAAAATAAGAAAGTATAATCCTTGATACACCCAAATATCTAGAATGAAGCATTTCTTGAGAACCTCCAATCTAAGAGATGTGGACACCCAAACCATTAGGACATTTAAGTAATAAACTACATTAGTATGAAGGCTATAAATCAGGGAAGACCTAGTCTACTCTCTAAGTAAACACAGGTTGTAGCTGAAGATGTGACCTGGCACTGAACAGCAGCAATTGGTTTTTTCTTCCTTTTCTTTCTTCTTTCTTTTCTTTCCTTCCCCTCTTCCCCCTTCTTCTCTTCCTCCTGCTCCTCCTGCTCCTCCCTTTCCTCTTCTTTCTTCTCCTTCTCTTCCTCCTCCTCCTCCCCTTCTTCCTCCTTTTTTGTGTTTACTCCCCATTTGTCTCTTACCTCTTTTTCATTTCCTTACGTAGAATTTCCATGGCCTGGACATCAAGATCATCCGTCTCAGCCTGAAAAAGGATTCTATTATGTGGATTGGCCCACCATGCCTGGCTATTGTTTTGTTTTGTTTTTTTATAATGTATGAATAAACAAACAAGAATGGTTTGGACATGGGTATACTCATCTTTAGAAGTAGTAATGCCAGACAATAAGAGCCCAAGGTCTGCAGCAGACATCTGGATTTACATCCAGCTTTGTTCATTTTCTGGTGGTCTGACCTTGAACAAGTTCTTGAATGTCTTTGCCCCTTAGGTTGCTAATTCAAAAAATGAGAATGATAGGGTTCATAGGTTTGTTACACAATAAAATAAGCTGATCAGTATAAAATTTGGAAAGCTGTGCAATCCTGAGTACTTAGCAAAGTTTGTTTAATCAATAGCATACATACTTGTGCAAACAATGTCTCTGTTAAGAATTGTTGTAAGTATTGGATTTGGAACATATTGAAGATGTTGAAATGATATAAAATACAAAATTAAATTTGGTTAGTTCCTACCTATTATGCAAATAAATTAGTTCTGGAAATTATATATCTATATATTAAAGAGAGAACAATATTATAATCACTGGATAGATGTAAAGGAAACTACTGAAAACTTAAACTTAAGAGACATTATTCATCAGACATTGATGGTTGAAATGGTTGCTTCATTTTAACCATCAAACAACCATTTTAACCAACAAAATTTAAGACACATTATTCATCAGACTCCATTGTAAGAATTTTTTAAGCAAGCCACTGAACCTGAGAAGATATTTGCAATGTATATAATCGCCAGTGCACTTTTATCTAGGATAAAGAAAGAATTCTTACACATCATAACAAAAAGGCAGAGAAATTAATAGAAGAAATGGTGGTACTTGAACACCTTCCAAAAGAGTATATCACTTATTCACTAAACATAGAAAAAGGTGCCCCATCTATTAACAACAAAATGAAAAAATTTAAAAAGCAACATAAACTACCACCACACACTGCACACACAGAATGACTAAAATTAAAAAGACTGATGATACCATGTATTTGTGAGATGTAGAGCAATTAGATTCTTATGTAAAGTTGCAGGGAATGTCATTTAGCATAATTAGTTTTGAAAACCATTTGCATACTTTCTACCCAAGCATTTCTTTCCTAAACATATACCTAAAACAAATACACAATTTTGCTCCAAAATATGTACTTCATAATGTTTTCAGCAGCACTAATGGTAATAGCCCAAAACAAATATATATATACATATATATGTAAATGTTTATGAACAGAAGACTAGATGGATTGTGGTGGAACCATATAATAAATTATTATAAAGCAATAAAAATGAATAAACCATTGTCTATACCACAGCATGAGGGAATCTAACAACTATAATGTAGAATGAAAGAAGCCATTTGGAAAGCACTGCATTCTGTGTATCCTGTTTCTAAAAGTTAAAGATAGCAACAAACCTGTAGTACTAGTCAAGAGGTCCATGATCATGTTGACAAGGAAGCCTTCTGGAACACTCAGGTTCTTTTTATTTTCTAATAGTATTTTAATAAACATTTTCTATATGTGTCTTCTTTAACAAACAGCTTATTTTAGTGAAGCTCCTCACAAAACAGAATGTAGTATTGTTTAGTGTAAAAAAAATATGTGTGTGCAATGCAGAGTATTATATTACCTTCTGTTATTTACAAAGAGTTGGCTTTTTCTTTTGTCTTTCTTACATTTTTAAACTTCTCTAACATTTTCTAATGCATCTATAGTAAACACATTGTTTAGCAATAAAAGTTGTTTACCTTTATAACAAGAAAACTGTTATTTATCAGAAAGGAAGATTAAAAAACAGTGAAATGAAAGGTGAAAAAAAGAGGAAAGGGCAAAAGAATCCTTTTTAGGAAGTAAAGAATCTGAATTCTTTACAAATGAAGTGTGAAGAGCCAGCAGACTCTAGATATCTTCATTCTATTGTCTCTTTGTATAAGATGAAGCAACCATTTTAACAATCAATACTCTGTAAAGGATTATCTGATTCTAGTGCATATATTTCTCCCAATTCTGCCATGGATAGAAACTGTTCTTTTCATTAACTTTCTGCTCATTTTTGACACTTCCAAAGATTGCCTTTGAAAAGCATAAAGAATGATATTAAACCATTTGCAAAGACATAGAAAGACTTAGACAAATACGTTACGTAAGTCAGGCCCAGAGACACAAAGGTCAGGTCTTTCCTCTCTCTCTCAAGTGAGAATTAGTTTATAAACATGTGAGTAAATACGTTGGGTGGTATGCAAGTGTGTACAAATATATTAACTGAAAAAAGATTAGAGGGAGAATCAAGTAGTATAATTCCTTAGAAAGGGAAAGCCAAAGCTCAACCAAATAAACACCAGGAAATTGGTAATGATAGGGATAGAGTGAGAACAAGGGGAGAAGGGGAGACGAAGAGAAGATGGGGGAAGAATGAAGTCAAGAATTCAATATATCTTCGACAGAATTAAGAACTATGAAGGAAGGGGTGAGTTTGGGAGGAATGGGTGCGAATGTTCAAAGGGGTGATATCGAGCAAGACACACTGTATTTGTAAATTGCTTTGTTGAATGACAACTCTTTCGTGTACAACTACTTAAAGATAATAAAATAATGAAATGTTAACTATTAAAATGTACACATTTGGATAGAAAAGAAAAGCATTTAATTTCCTGTAAGGAATAAAAATGATCAGCCAAGAATAACAATAAAACAAACAACAGCATTTTCCCTTGCTAAAAGCAAAATCTTTAGATGCTCAATAACCTTTGTAATGTGGCTCCAACTTTCTTTTCTGGCCTTATTTTCTGCCCTTCCTATCAGCCCGGCTCTGTCCTAGGTATACTGAGATATGTATGTAGTCTTTGATGTTCTTTGTATGAAGAAATAGCTCTTATTTTATTTGACAAAATTGGCCTGTTGTTGAAGGGGTCAGCTCTAATGACAGCCATTTTGAGAAAGATGGCTAAATATTCCTATTGTAACAGCTATCAGGTCTGTGTTTTCTGAACCCCCAGAAACTGGCCTAGATACCAATGTCCTTAATCCTCAGGACTACTCTAATAAGTAGGCGTGATTACACCTCTGTGTCAGATCAGAAAGCTATCCAGTTTAACTTAGCTCGTAAGTGGATGAGTCAGAATGTGATACAGATCTATTATATTCTATGCCAGTTTCCTTGTACATGTTTCTCTACTATGAGATACTTTTTTTTTTTTTTTGGTCGTGGAGTCTGAACTCTGGGCCTGGGCACTATCCCTCAGCTCTTCAGCTCAAGGCAAACGCTCTACCACTTGAACCACAGCGCTAATTCTGGCTTTTTCTTGCTTTTGTGGCGCTGAACCCAGGGCCTTATGCATGCAAGGCATGTTACCACTGAGCCATCTTCCTAGTCCCTCTACTATGAGATACATTTGAGAGGAGGAGGAAGTGGCGCTGTAGCTCAAGTGGTAGAGCGCTCGCCTTGAGCTGAAGAGCTGAGGGACAGCGCCCAGGCCCAGAGTTCAAGCCCCACGACCGACAAAAAAAAAAAAAAAAAAAAGTAATAAGTGCTATATTCACTGTAGAATACTGTTCAAATGTAGCACTCCAAAAAAAGATAAGGCAAATACTTATGGGCTGGGAAGGTGGCTCTGGGCTGGGAAGGTGGCTCAGTGGTAGAGTGCTTGCCTTGCATGCTTGAGGCCCTGGGTTCGATTCCTCCGCACCACATAAGCAGAAAAAGCTGGAAGTGGTGCTGTGGCTCAAGTGGAAGAGCACCAGCCTTGAGCTGAAGAGCTGAGGGACAGTGCCCAGGCCCAGAGTTCAGGCACCATGACTGGCAAAAAAAAAAAAAAAAAAAGAGAGGAGGAATCATTCCCTATTAATTTTGGTTTTTGTGCACTGCCCCTCCCCACCTATTTTAGTTGTAAATGCTTAAAGAACTAAAATGAAGTAATTTCAATTTGGTTTCATAACAGGAAGAATAATATTATGTTATGGCAAATTTTGTCCCTTCAAAATTTCATATGTTGAAGTCTTACCATCTAGCATCCAGGAATACACTGTACTGGAAATAAAACCTTTCCCAAAGTAAAATGAGGTCATTAGGGCAGGATCTCATCATTATGACTGGTGTCATAATGACGGGATTAGGACACAGTCATACTCAGAGAAAAAAACCATGCGATGCAGTGAGAAGGATGGCCATCTAGAATCCAAGCCACAAAATCAGCGCAGCCCGACACCTTGACATCTCACCTCCAGACCTGTGAGCAAAAGCTGCTAATCCTTTGATTCATCTCTGTGTTAAGTCTTTGCCCACTATTGCAGTTGCTGTGGCCCAATTTTCCTAGCATGGCTCTTGTTTGAGTTTCTGGCTTCTCTCCTCTGTCCTGCTTTGGCCTTCTTCTGAAAATGCAGTTCTCCCCACTTCTGCCTCCACCTTTGCACCACTTAGTTCTTTCCTTACAAGTTGCCTTTTCCTGTTTTCCACCCATCTATAGCTTTGCATTTTGATCAGCACGCAGATTCTGCCTGTCGTTTTGCATGAAGACTCTGGACTGTGGCTGACAGATCTGACAAACAAAAGATTTCATTATGTATTTAAAATTCAAAGTTAATTACTATGTGTCCTGTATTTTGTCTGGTCCAACATCTGACCTTTTCTCATCCTTTATAGTCTCCAATGTTTCTGTGAAAGAATAACCATTAAGAAATGGGGAAATCTTATTTTGTCTTTTTTCCAGGCTTGAAGCTTGAAGTCGGAGCTTGAACAGTGTCCCTGAGCTTTTATGCTTAAGTCTAGCATTCTACCACTTGAGTCAAAGCTCCACTTTGATCATTTTGGTGTTTAGTTGCAGACTTTCCTGCCTGGACTTGCAGTGAACCAAAATCTTCAGATCTCAGCCTCTGGAATAGCTAGGATTACAGACATGAGCCCCAATGTGGTTAAACATACATTGAAGAAATGCATTTTTAAAGAAGTAGTAAGACTTAAAGTCTGCTATTCACACTGAGTTTCCAAGTAGCAGATCAAATCATCCTTGTACTTAGAGTTCCTTCTTCATCTGGTAACTTTCACTGTGTTCCTTGTCAAACCTATCTGGGAAGGGAAGACTTAATCTCATTCAATTTATATCTGTCTAGCCGAATCCTCAAAATTGTTAAGCTCTTTATTGTTGTTTCAAATCCTTCACTATGCTTCCTTCAACTAGAACAGAGGCAATGTGAAAATGTGAATCTATTATATTCTTTCACTCATCCATAGCGCTCTCATTTCCCCCACCCCCAGCCAATTCTAAGGAGTATTTTTTCCATTCATTCCTTTGATATGAGGCATTGGAAACATATTTGCTGACCATTTACAACCCCTTCCTTGTAACTCCTCTCTCTGCCCAGCATGGGCATCTTCTGCCAACAGTTCTTTTGGAAAAAGAATCTAAATTGTTTACCAACTTAATAAACCTATTCTGAAAATAAACCAGGTTAAGTTGTGCTTGTGATCTGCTTTTCTATTCAAAGAGTTGAATCAATGGTATGTTTTGTGACTCCGCTTAAAGCAGACACAGTTAAGAAGTTTAATGGAGACAGCATGGGCCATACAGCAGTTGCCCAGGCTTGGTGAATGTCGATTAACTCCCCAATGTTCCCTTTTAGACAGATGTTCCCTAGGAAAGTTGCCAAAACACATGCATGTTCTGTTAGCAGTGAAGAAGTTAAATAGAAAGCCACTTCCTTCTTTCCCTGAATGCATGCTTGAAAATCAGAAACTGTAATTAAATGCATATGTGGCATTTTTCACAATATGTTAGGTTGGTGGTTCTAATTATTATCATACGTACCATATTTGATCTGGTGGAGCATGTGAAAATGTTTATATACTTCTACATTATGGTTTAACAACACATATAAACATTTAGGTACAAAAGGATTATAAATTTTTTAAAGGCATTGGATTACTGTCAAAAAGAGAGAAACTTTCAAAATCATCCCTGTATTTCTTTTCTTTTCTTTCTTTTTTTTTGCAAACCTTTTGTCACAGAACAAACTGTTTGAGAAACTAACACTCTAGGAGAACTCAAATTAAGGAAATGAAACTGAAATTTGTCATATAAATAGAAGATATTTTATAGGACTGTTTTTTTAGGGTTTCACAATAGTCTGAGAATCTCAGGACCAGTTCTGGACTTCAGCTTATCTCTCATGCTTTGTGCATGAAAGGGGCAGAAATAGGGAGAAAGGAGTTAAGGGTTAAGAAATGCATAGTGTTACAGAATAGACTCTTGCTTGTGAATTACTGAGAATCTACTACATCCAGGCCCTTTTCATATATGGATTCTGGTCTACAACAAGCTGGTTCTCACATTACAAATGAGAAAAACAGTTCAAATGCTTTATGAAACTGTGCTGTTCATCGTTCAGCTGATTAAATGCAGAATCTGGAGCTAAGACCAAACCCAGGTCTGAGGATAAAAGTTCTCTGCTCTTTTTCCAGAGAATGAGGGTGGGCTGTATCTGTGTCAGGGAGAGGGGTTTTAGTCATGATGAATGTGCCAGGTACCAACTTTGCTTACTTAGAAAGAAGGTTAAGTAGTTTGCAAACTAAAGTTTGCACAGATTTTCATGCCATCAAATCATTAAATGTCAAAGCTGGGAAGGCCTTTGGAGGGAAATCTGGGCTATTCCCTTCATTTGAAGAATGAAGATTCTGAGGTCAATTAGCTGTGTGACTTGGGATCAGCAGCAATGAATAAGAAAATTTTGGGGAACAGACTTCTGGCAGCTCCTAGAAGACAGAAGAGGTACAGATGTGGCCCCGGAGCTGTTGGCAGACTCCAAACAGTAGATAATGTCCTCTTAAGCCACTGAGTCACTGAGAATGATCTGGCTAGGGAACCTTGCAACTACTGTAGTGATAGGGAAAGAACTCCCTATATGTGGAAGCATCTAGATAATCCAGACAATTCAAGTAGTTTCTCCCATTTTTCCCCATGGTTTGATGTAGAGTTTAAGTTAATCAAACTCAAACTGCTCCATCTAGAGCTGGCCATTTCCTACCTAATTGACAGAGCTGGAGCGTCTACAGGAGGGTGCCTCTAACATCCCATGTGGTTACAGATGAATTTTGTGGTTAGAGGGAAGTTAAGATGCCCTGAAGTCTAGACACAGAGACTCATCTTCAAAGGTGGATAAGGAGCCATGAAGAAGGACAGTTATAAAAAATCCAACTCAGGAGTCTGATGGACTCATAATGACTAGAAGCGACCTCTCCAGTGCTCCCTGCTGACTTCAACTAAAAGAGGCAAACACTGTGATTTATGGAGCGATGGGAGTAGAGATCCATTTCCTCCAGCCCTCCCTCCTGTTCCTCTAATGCAGTTTGAAGTGGGGTGAGGTCAGCAGAGCCACTTGCTTTCACTTGTAACTAGGAAGATCTCCACTGCCCAACATAACCACAAAGTTTCTTTTTTAAAAAATAAAACACATTTAAGGGAATATTTTATGTTTAACACCAGATGGAGTATGGATGGGGTATGGCACAGAGGTTGTGGAATGGTGGCCAGGTTATATGGAAGTATTTTGATAAAATCCACTTCTGCCTATTCCTGCTTTCTATTTGCAAGGCTGTTTACGACAGGGACTCATTGCAATGCTCAGAACAGGATCTCACAAGGAGAGATCTCACCTGCACCTGTGCAGGGAGTGACAGGCTGACACCAGCACCACCTGGTTCTTTATGTTGCATCCACAAGGAATGTTCTATAATCATTTGCTTTAGTTTAGTTGCTCCTATGCTCTCATTCCCGTGGTCTTTCTTTTGTTCTTTCCCTATTAAAATAGATCTGTGGTTTAAAGCAACGCTAATCAAAATTAGAACACCAGAGCTGTGTCCCAGTAGTTTATGCCTGTAATCCTTAGCTTCTCAGAAGGCTGAGATCTGAGGATTATGGTTCAAAGCCAGCCCAGGCAGAAAAGTCCATCAGACACTTACCTTGAATTAACTACCAAAAAATAAGATGGATGTGAAGCTGTGACTAAAGTGGTAGAGTGCTAGTCTTGAGAGCTAGTCTCAGAGACAGCAACTAGGCCCTGAGTTCAAGAACCAGTCCAGGATACACACACACAGCACTGCCACCACCACCACCAATAGCAATAACAACAACAACAATGAAAAGGTCATGAGAAACTACCCAGAAGAAGATACACTAACTCTAAAAAGTCATCTCAAATCAGGTCCATCATGCTCATTATATTAGTGTTTATGAGATCAAATGAAGTGTGTTTGCTCAGAGATGTTATAAATGCAAAAGTATTTCACAAAATATAGAAGAATCCCTGAGGAAGGGGAGGATGGGGACTGGGGATGAAGGGGATTGATTGGGAGATGACTATGAGAATCCACTATGCAACCATAGCAGTCTGGTGATGGAATCTTGATGCTTCAGTATCTCTCGAAAACCTTACAGCATCCTTGCAGTCAAAATTAATTCCTCTCCACTAACAGACTAGGAAACTGAGGGTCAGAAAGTGAGATGATGATATTCTCAACAGTGTATTGCTAGTTAAAATATGACTCCCAAGATTGTGACTGGCAGAGAGGAGAGGGCTAGGCACAGAGCTGACCAAGTACCATGCACTGAAATATTAATGTCCTCAAAGAAGCAAGACTCCTTCTGGACAAAGAGTTTCTGCAAAGGGTCCACTTGTAGTGTTCATAATAGACCACATCAATTTGGACCACAGATAAAGTTAACGATAAAGATTCCCCACTTTTCTGAATCAAAGTACCCTTAAATTTCTCCTCCAAGCTACAAAATAATCATTAGCTAAAACTATGATACATTTAGTTCATTACCTACTTCATTTGAAAATAAAAGAATTGGATAAAGGCCCAAACCAAGATGAACTTGAAATTCATTTTAAATCATTCTTGGATAAACAAAGACTATCATATACAAAACTGATTAACGAATAAATAAAGTCACTGTACTTTTGAAATTAAATCACAATTGAAAAGGAAGAAACAACCCTGAGATAATTACAGGTGTCTTTATAAAGATTAACTTTGGATATCTTGTTTTATTTCATTCTAACCTGGGTTTTTATATATGCATAGAAGATGGTAAACCAAATACAATATGTTTTAAGTCATAAATAGAAAATAGCCATAGATTAGAAAATTGGTTATATATGTTATATTTTTATTATTAAAATTAGTATTATCTTTCAGTGTTGTACTGGGCATAATATAACTGAGCTTTATAGAGGGCATAATTAATATTTTTAATTTAGACTTTAGGGTAATAAAGGACAGTGACATCTTCAGTTTAAAATGACAGGAAATCATACCCAATAGAATTTACAAACTGTAAATTCTATATTACAGAAAATTCTATATTCTATATTCTATACTCTAATTTACAGACTGTAAATTCTGTATATATATGTATGTATATAATTTCTGTGAGTAAGGCACCTGATAAATCAGATATCCAAAGGATTGGAAAACATATCATTCAAGAATTTCTTAAAAGTTGTTCCAGAAAATAACTATTTCAACATGTGATGTAAGAAACTAAGACATAAATGAAGAATAGGAAATGGATATAAGCAACTATAACCAAATAGTGGGATAAAGAAGAAGAGTTATACAGAGCGTACCTAATTTTTCATATGGTTATAAAACTCAATGCAAATATGAAAGTAATCTCTGAAGACTAGATATAGAATGTATATTAGTAACAATGACTTTTTAGGTTATATTCCCATATATTATACATATATGTTTGTATACATATACAGATATACATATACATATGTATATGCATGTGTGTATATATGTATACACACATGTATATAGAGATATATATAGAGAGAGATGGAGATACGTAAATACATATGTGTAAATATATATTTACATATGTTGAGTCTTTGGAAATATACACATATTTTACATAAATATCTATGCTAGGCAGAGTTAGAATTGAATCATGACCTTAACTACTTAATTTGTTTGTTTGTTTGTTTTGTCGGTCGTGGGGCTTGAAAGCTGCGCTTTTCAGCTCAAGGCGAGCACTCTATGCTTGAGCCACAGCGCTACTTCCAGTTTTCTGGTGGTTTATTGGAGATAAAAGTCTCACGGACTTTCCTGCCCGGGCTGGCTTTGAACCATGATCCTCAGACCTCAGCCTCCTAAGTAGCTAGGATTACAGGTGTGAACCACTGGCGCCCGGCTAGTTTACATGTTCTTGTGACAATATCTTTACAATATACACATCCATACATTCACACAATTACATGAAATAATGTGTGTTCAATAGGATTATTTATCCTTAGTCAATAGGACAGAGAAATTTTTCTGTATTTATTGACTTGCTAAAATTTTAAAGAGATCCTTTATAGCTTTAGTAATCAGAAAATGTCATTAAGTGCAAGAGAACAGACACTAAAAATTAAAACTATAATTCTAGCTAAGGATTTCTTCTTCTGAAAATCAAATCTGCATAATTAGGAACCTTGGTTGGGTTTTAGTTCAATATCTATTGGTAAGCTTATTGGCTATAGATGGCATTTTATGTGGAGATTCATCTTGACATTCAATATTTCTCACTGGAATTACTGACACTGATGAATGTGCTGTAGTTATTGACATCTTGGATTGCTAGTATGAGATGGCTGCATTTTGTATTCTTCTCCACCCCTCTCATACTATGTTACCCTGGGTAAGATAAGCAATCTGGCTGGGGATAAACTCAGGGCCTGGGTGCTATCCTTGATCCTGTTTGTGCTCAAGGCTCATGCTCTACCACTTGAGCCACAGTGCCATTCCTAGCTTTTTCTGAGTAGCTTATTGAAGAATCTCACCTACTTTTCTGCTGGGTTAGCCTCAAATTATGATCCTCAGATCTCAGTCTCCTGAGTAGCTAGGATTACAGATGTGAGCCATTATTTTTTGACCCAGTAAGCTGTTAATAATAGTAGTGCTTATGTAGGTATAGTTTCCATATCTTAAGGATCTGACAACGAACAAGGGTCTCATAGTAAAATATACCTGGAACTCAAAAAATTAAATCCCCCAACAACAAATTCCCAAAGAAACAACTGCCCAATTAATAAATGGGCTAAAGACTTAAAGAGAAACTTCTCTGAAGAGGAAAAAAGGATGGCCAATAGACGCATGAAGAAATGCTCAACCTCCCTAGCCATAAAAGAAATGCAAATCAAAACAACATTGAGATACCACCTCACCCCAGTTAGAATGGCTGTAATCAAGAAATCTATAACAACAGATGCTGGAGGGGATGTGGCCAACAGGGAACCCTACTGCATTTTTGGTGGGAGTGTAAACTTGTTCAACCACTTTGGAAAGCAGTATGGAGGTTCCTCAATAGACTCCATTTAGAGCTCCCCGATGACCCAGCAACCCCACTTTTCAGCATTTATGCAAACGATCACAAGCAAGGCTATACTAAAGCTACCAGCACAAGTATGTTTATCGCAGCATTAATTACTATAGCTAAGATATGGAACCAACCCAGATGCCCCTCAGTAGATGAATGGATCAAGAAAATGTATATATACACACACACACACACACACACACACACACACACACACACACACACAAAATGGAATTCTATGCCTCCATCAGAAAGAATGACATCGCCTCATTTGTTAGGAAATAGAAAGACTTGGAACAAATTATATTAAGTGAAGTAAGCCAGGCCCAAAGAAACATAGGTCCCATGGTTTCCCTTATTTGCAATAACTAGTATATGTCTGGGACAAGCAGAAAAGGCCAAAAGCTATCTACATATGACCATATAAGATGATGCTAAACGAAATGAACCCCAAGACAGGGACACAAGAGGTTTTTCCTTTCTTGCTATTGTTTTTAACGTACTTATAATGTACTATGTGATTTTTTTGTTTCTTTCGTATGTTCCTCCCCCATGGTATAACCCGTTTTCACTGTATTTTATGTTGATGCCCTGCATCTTGTATATATATGTTTCTAAGTTGGGGAGTGGAAGGGACAAAACAAAATGCTTAAATAGGGATACAGGTTGACTCATTGTAACATTGAGATGTACAAGACACTATGTTGAAAATGAACTTTACAACTTGTGGCGGGGGGAAGGGAGGAAGGAGTTGGGGAGTTGGGGAGGGAATGGATGCTTGGAAAAAAACAAAGGAGGAGGTAACTATACTCGATAGGAAATGTACTCATTACCTTACTCATGTAACTGTAACCCCTCTGTACACGATTTTTTTGCAATAAAAATGCATTTAAAACAAAGTGCACAAGGAAAAAAATCAAAATCTGAAACAATTCTGTCCCTATGGATTTTGTATAAAAAATACTCATTCTGTGACAGAAGTTGTCTATGAGAAATAAATCGCATCACAGCTGATGAGGAATCTGAAGGTTAAGGAAGCTCCAGAGTGTTTTCAAAATTAGAGCCAGTTGACCCCACTATCTAGTCTCAGGAACCCAGTTCTGAGGCTGATATTTATGCCTGTTAGCAGCTTCATTCTCCTGTCCATTCAGACAAAGCTTCGGTTCCTCTAGTCCTGACATTAGAGCTCTGCCCCTTATTTACAAATCATTTAGTAGGACTTCCACAAAACCCTATATAATGGTATTTGTAGTGACTATATTCTGACTACTGGAAGTTTTTGTTCCACAAAACACCCACACTATTATGAATAAAACAGAGAAAAATAAATAGATGATTTCTATTTTAGCTTTGAGAAGCTTGGCATCTGGATATCAGAGCCAAGCATATTAGAGTTCAAGCTCCTTTAAAAATTCTTACAATAGTGTTAGATATTCTTGGCAGATAAATGGAAGGGTCAGAGACTGAATTTATTTTATAGTTGTGATATTGAGAACATGTAGTACTCTTAGTCTTCACTTGATCACTCTGTTCTTTTGGTTTCTTTTCCTATTGCCCAAGAAGCATCTGAATATTAATGGTTGGCCAACTCCAGGCTATCATTTGGAGGTAATTAATTTGGACAGTAAATATAAACCTAGCATTTGTGGGGTTGACTCAAGGTTCAGTTAATTCATCAGATGAGTTATTTCATTTTTAAGTAGCTCTTCTTTCAAAGACCCATTAATAAGACAGGTGTTTAACCTCCATTCCCCACATCTGACTCAGCCTAGTGTAGCACCATGCTTTCTAAATTTATCAACAGGTGATTGCTGTGTAGTTTTTCTTTTTTAAAAAATAATCTATCACCAAGCCAGTTACGTAATTAATTTTATCTCCCCTTACAATGATCAACAAATTTCCACGAACAACAAAATCAGAATAAAATCAAGAAAGAACAATTGTTCTCACATCAGAAACTGGAAAAAGCCATAATTGGTCATGAATGTGGAAACTGGAAAAATCCAAAATTGGTCATGAACATGGACTAATTATGAGACACATTACATTTGCAAAGCATGTATTTCATGTCAGAGGCCCACCTAATCATTTTAAAACATATTCTCCCTCTAAGAAGAACAACACAACACATTGTGCACAAAATGTGTCTGAAGCATTATATCCATACTTTTGGGAAAAAAATCATAAAATCTGCAATCAGCAACTGAAAAATTCTCAAGGACATCCTCCCAAGGAGAGGACAATATTTTCAAATCTGAAACAGATGTCAAGTACTGGAGGCTCAGTTCCTTAAGGCTTTTACTGTACTATGAAGTATCACCCAGATGTTGCTACCTGAAGGCCTTCAATGACTTGCCTACTTTGTCTAACATAATAGGAGAATGACCCAGCTCCTTAGTTCAGAGGTGCAGCATAAATGTAGCAGAAAATGCAATTGCACAGCATGGTGGCCAGTTACTGGTCTCTGCATTCACCTTGATAATAAATGGAACCATGTTGTCTAACTAAGATCAGACTCTCGTGCTCCATTTAGTTTTGTCACGCTCCACTGTCATAGCTAGTCAAATGGACAGAAGTTAACCTCAACCCTTCCATCCCCAGAAGCACTTAAGTCTGTTTCATCTGAGTTAACATCCGTGCATATGTTTCTTGCAGATCTTTGTTAAAGACCACTAACCTTAATGTTCGGCAAAGGGCACTGCTGAATCTGATTAATTTAAAACCTAGAAAGATGAAAAACAAGAATTTTGCAAGATTGCCTTCTCTAAATATGCTTTATTAGTGCACTTCTAAATGAGAAATATATCAAAGGTAATGCTACTATGAAGAAGAAAAGTGTTTTTCTTCTCCAAACATATGTTTTGCAGCTGAGCTGTGCTCTCACTTCTGAGTCTTGTTTCATGTAATGCTCTGATTTTCTTCTTTGGCCTGGAACTGAAACTTCTCTGTGACACCTTCCCCATCTTCCTAAGCTTTAGATTCACACATGCAACATGAAAATTGCACACAGTAAAGAATAAACATGCAATCCAGAGTTCAAAGTCAGCTTACCCAATGTAGAAAAAGAAATATGAAACAATTCATTTTCTTCTTTCTTTGTTTTCTTTTCTTTGTTTTCTTTTGTTTATCTGGAAAAGTATTTGGGATGTTATATGATTTTTCTTCCTATAAATATTCCTTCCCCTTATTCTTGCAAAACTGAGTTTAAAAAAAGAAATGCAAAGAATGAAGAATAGAAGGAGATGAGGAATTTTTGAAAGTTGGCAGAATGAAATGTGAAGACTCAGAAATAGTGTTGATGAATAGAGAAAGGAATGCCACAGTAAAAGGAGGCATGCTTAGCTGTTAACAGGAATTTTTAAGGTGCGTGTGCATTAATGCTAATTCCACTGAAATGCATGTAACTGTTTCTGGAGGATGAGAAGATGAAGAGTAGTCTCTCCATGTTCTGCTAACCATATGTCAGTGATGTTAACCCCAATAATTGCTGCAACGTGTCCACTAGGCAGAATGAAGCGCTGGAGAGGAGAGGCAGCACGTGTGCAGGATTGCTCTTTCCTGATGATGACTCAGCAAATCTGAGCCTGCTCTCCATGACTTTAAACCTGATTTAGAAAAAAAAAAAAACGGCCATGTCCACAATTCCACTCAGGTATTCAGAAGACTGACCTTTGCATTCTGAACTTTCTTATTATGCAACATCAGTGTAGTCCCGATTATTCTATGGGTGACACATGAAAGAACAAGAATAACTGCACTTAAATTTCACAAATCCACCCTCTCTCTACTTTTATAGAACTTTAGTTCCACACATCTGCAGTTAGTCATGGGTTAACAGCTAGAAACCTGGTTTATATGTATTTGGTTGAAGAAGTAGGAGATACATTTCTCTTAAGTGCACACAGTATACTTGCCATAAAACAAGTTTTAATAAATTTAAGGAGATGGAAATCACACCAAGAAATTATTTTCACCAAAAATTATATGAAGATGGAAATTAATGACAAGAGTAAAATGGAAAAATTTACAACATGTGGCAATTAAGCACTGTTTTCCTTTACAGCCAATGAGTTTAAGAAGAAATTTTAAAAGGAACCAAAATATCTTGAAAAAAAAACAAATTGAAAGTTGAATTTATACCAATAAATGCCTATATCAAGAAAAGTAAAAGATCTCATATAAGAAATTTAACCTCAATGTACCAGAGAAAGAACAAGGTAAGCTTGTAATCATTAGAAGGGAGAAATAAAATGCATATCAGAAATATATTTAAAAGGCCAGAAATAAAAATATGAATAAAACTTAGTTGATAAAATTGGTGGACTTTGCTTTAGGAATCTGTACAAATTTTTCTCATACTCTTCCAAAATACTGAGGAGGAAGGAATAAGTAAACTTACTTTATGAAGCTAGCACTCCCCTGACAGCAAAAATACCATAAGAAAAGGAAATTTCAAAACAATATCCTTTGTGGACAAAAGGGAAGCCTACTACACTGTTGGTGGGAGTGTAAACTTGTTCAACCACTCTGGAAAGAAGTATGGAAGTTCCTCAAAAGACTACACATAGAGCTTCCTATGACTCAGCAATTCCACTTCTGGGCATTTACCCAAATGATCACAAACAAGGCCATACTAAAGCTATGAGCACAACTATGTTTATTGCAGCATTATTCACCAAAACTAAGATCTGGAACCAACCTAGATGCCCCTTAGTAGATGAATGGATCAAGAAAATGCGGCACATAATATATAATATATATAATTATATATAATGGAATTCTATGCCTCCGTCAGAAAAAATGACACCACCCTATTTGTTAGGAAATGGAAAGCTTGGAAGAAATCATATTAAGTGAAGTAAACCAGACCCAAAGAAATATAGGCCTCATAATTTCCCTTATTTGCAGTAATTAGTGTATGTCTAGGATAATTTTAGGTGAGCAGAAAACCTCAAACACTATGCACATATGACCGTATAAGATCATGCTAAGTGAAATGAACCCCAAGATATGGACACAGGAGATCTTTCTTTATTGTTGTTGTTTTTAATGTACTATGTGATTTTTTTTCGTTTCCTTTGTATGTTCTTCCCTTTATGATATATCCCCTATTGTCACTGTACTTGATTTTGGTACCTTGCATCTTATATAGTTATCAAATTTGAAGCAAGGACCCAGGATGACCCACTGTAACATGATACCCACAAGACAGTATATTGGAAATGAACCTTACAACTTTGGGTGGGGGAGGAGTGAGGGAGGTGGGGAAGAGAAGGGATAGTGGGAGAATAACAAGGGAAGGGGTAACAATGCTCGACTAGAAATATACACATTGCCTTATTCATGTAACTGTAACCCCTCTGTATAGCATCTTTACAATAAAATAAAAATTTAAAAAACAACATCCCTGGTAACCAGCAATACAAAAAACCCATGACAAAATATCAAACCCCATCCAACAATACAACACATTAAAAGGATCATTCATCAAAGAAAGTAATTTATTCCTGAATATAAGGATGATTCAACATATACAAACCAATAAATGGAATATGTTATATCAAAAAAATGAAAGAAAAATATTTTTAGAAAGACCATTTCATTAAGTATATATGTTTGATAAAGCTCAGAATATTTATGATAAAAATCTCACAACAGATTAAACATAAAAAGTATCTCATCATAAAGGACATATATAACAATCACTCAGTGATCCTTTTATATTCAGTGTTCTAAAGATGGAAGCTTTGCCACTTAAGGTCACAATTGAGACTAGACTATTACTATACAAAGAAATGGAAGTCCTAGCCAGAGTATGTCAATAAGAAGAAGGTAAATATTTCAAATCAGGATATAGTAAAATCTCCAGCAAGCACAGGTGTTTATATTGTAGCACTATTCACTATAGCAAAGGTAGGCCATCAGCCCAAATGCCCCTCAATGAAAGAACGAATCAATAAAGTTGATAGAATACATCATATATCCATAACATATTAGACATCACATATACATAATTCAGTATTATAATATATATACACAGCCAATGAAATTTTTGTGTGTATCATTCTACAAAGAATGATATTGTACCATTTGTACAAACAAAATGAGAAGACCTGGAAAAATTATACTAAGTGATATAAGTTAGTCCCAGAGAAGCAAAGGATGAAGGATGCATATTCCCCTTATATGTGGAAGCTACATTTAGCCTATGAACTTGTATGCAAGTGAATACAGATGTATTAACTGAAATATGCTAGATTCAAGGGAGATCTCAACTAGTATAATCATTTAGAAAGGCAAAAATCAAAGTTCAGCAAAATGAAACACCAGAAAATAGACATTTCAAAGAGGTGGGGTCAAGGAGAAATGTATATCCAATGTATATCCTACAATATTAAGAAGAATAAGGGGAAGGGGATGGGTAGGGAAGGAATGGATAAGAATGTTGAAAAGACCTGGGCACTGGTAGTTCACACCTGTAATCCTAGCTACTCAGGAGGCTGAGAGCTGAGGATTGTGGTTCAAAGCCAACCCAGGCAGGAAAGTCCACGAGACTCTTATCTCCAATTATCCACCAGAAAACAGGAAGTGGCACTATGGCTCAAGTGGTAAAACGCTAGCCTTGAGCTGAAGAGGGACAGCACCCAAGTCCAGGGAAAAAAAAAAAAGAATGTTGAAAAAGAATGACATTGATCAAGATATATGTCTTCACAAACTGCTTTGTTAAATGGAAACTCCTTTGTACAACCACTTAAAGATAATAATAAAAGAAGGAAACAAAGCTATCTAAATTTAAAAAGAAGAAATAAAACTATCTTTTGTTGAAATAATCTTATATGTAGAAAACTCTAAAGTCTCAATAAAAAAAAACTTAACCCAAATTCAGTAACATTGGAAGATAAACCAGCATTCAAAAAGCAGTTACACTGTACACACTACCATCAAACTATCTGATAAAGAAGTTAAAAAACAAATCCAAAATAGCTACCAAAATATTTGTGAATAAACTAGGAAAGCAAACACTAAAACACTAATGTATATAGAAAAAAATAAATCATTTACAAAATGCATTAAGAAAATACATAAAATCTTATCTGTGGTTTAGAAGAATTATTATTGTTAAATTTGTCTATAACAGTAAATGGATCTATAGATTCATTACCATTTGTGTCCAAATCCCAAATCATTTCTCCATAGATAGTGAACAGATTCAAATTTCTAGGAACTACAAAGAAAGAAACTCCAGTACCCAAACTGTTCTTGGGGAAGAACCAAGCAGGAAGCACTATGGTTTCAAATTGTATTACAGAGCAATAATAATTGAAGCTATCTGGTACTGGAAGAAAAACAGACATAAACTAAAACAGCAGGATAAAGCCCACAAATAACTCTACCGATATGGTTAAAAAATCTACAATTTTCACAATGTATTTATTTATTTATTCATATATTTGTTTGTTTATGCAATACTTAGGGTTTGAACTCAGAGCCACATGCTCTCTAGGCTTGAAGTACTCCATTATTTGAGCCATACATTGTCTTCTACATCTGCGTCTACATAGCTGGGATTACTGGTGTGTACAACTACACCCAGCTTGGTCTCTGCAATTAGGTCTGGCTAATTTTCCCTTGGGCTTGTCGTGAACTACAATGCTCTTATCTTCACTTCCCAAGAAGCTAAGATTAAAAGAATGAACCACTGCCCCTGGTGGTGTCGATAAAGATGATCCCCCAACCAGTCATTTCTAGTGACACAGCCTTGGAGTTTCTGAGACACAGAAAATACGACTTCTCAGAATCATACAACTGTGCCACAATAAGCCTGGATCTGTGATAGCAATGATTGTGATAACACACCAACTTTATTTATCTTCTTTTTATGGAGGAAATACACTGCCACAATTGGTTTCTACAATTCATTCTTCATATATTTTGGTGTGTAATTTTTTTAGAAGTTATCACTATCAAGTTTAATATATTCTGCAATTATCATAAGTAAACCCATAAAGAGAAGAACCAAGAGCTGCTGATTATAGTATCTTTATAAAAATGTTCCTTAGTGTGTTCAAAGGGTTTTACAGCTCCTCTGTTGTTCTGATGTTGCCAGGGAATAGGGAGCATATAAATACTGATGTCTTAAAACTAGTGCTCTTCACCTCCAGCCGCCCAATCTCTATCAAGTGAGCCACAGAAGCACTTTCCACTTCCCTCTTATTTTCTGTAAAGAGACAAGTTTGTTTCTGTAAAATTGCCAGTGAATCAGCTGAATACTACTGTGCTGTAGAGAAAATGAACGGTTTAATGCTGAAAGCTCCCAACTGATCATCTACTGCAGTCTGGTATGTGCTCAGATTTCTCCCTATCCTTACTTAGAAAATACTTTAGATGATCCTGTAATAGTCTTTATGATTTCGATACTCTTGATCTAAATCACCTAATGTGAGCTTCTAATCATCAACTTTTCCAACCCTTTCAAAATGGTCTTACTGTAATTACAAGATAAAAATGACTGCCCAAAACCAGAACTTTATGGAAATACTTAAAACTTTCACACAA
This sequence comes from Dipodomys spectabilis, assembly GCF_019054845.1. Lineage (NCBI taxonomy): Eukaryota > Metazoa > Chordata > Mammalia > Rodentia > Heteromyidae > Dipodomys > Dipodomys spectabilis. The sequence continues at coordinate 26,603,215 of NW_024871460.1, forward strand.
ATTAATGAATAGTGGGCAGCTTATTTAAGTGTTAATTGCTCCAGGATTATATAACAGGAGACCATGATTATTGCAGACTATACATCTCTTCTAAGTTTTATTTCAGAAGATGGAATATTGGTCTGCATTACATTAATTAACTAGTTAATTAATTAATAGAAAAATTGGATGGTCACATATAAACTTAATTTTCACATTCCATGTAGATATTAAGAGGTAGCTTCAGTGGTGTCTTAGAGACCCTAGCTCAGGCACCTGCAGTTCTGGCCATCCTGCCAGTTATGTTATCCATTGCATTGTTCTCTTTTTCTGGGAGTGCTTTTTATGCTTTCTGTGAGTATTTGACATTCCTTTCCGCAGCCCTTCTTTCTACCAGGCTGCAACCAAGCCTGGGGTTGTGCCCTGCAGCATGAGCATGGTGGGAGTGGGCGTCCCAGGACCCTCTGCGCTTCTTTCTCAACAACACTTGGTGTAGAAACTGGAGCCTTCAGTCCTGATGGAGCTAACAGCAACCTTTCCTCCATAATTAATTTCTGGGAGCTGCAGTTCATTAACATGAAGAATGACAGCCTGGATGACAGCCTGGAGATGCCAGTGCTGGCTTGTGTGTGGCTCCAAATCTCTATCACCTTCTTTAAAGGTGGACTGGACCATTGATGGAAATAATAATAATGTGAGCATACTTTAAAAGCAACAGCAATACTACCACCTTAAAAGAATTCTGGTCATGAGAAAACCAAACAATTGAAAGGCTGCTCATGTTTCTCTTAGTTTTTTTTAGTTTTTCATGGCCACTACTGGGAATACTTGATAATTTATGAAGGCTTATATCATCAAATTAATTACATTTTCCAGATGCCACATCTCTCTCTCCCCTCCCCTCTGTGTGTGTGTATACATATATACACACATATATACACACGCATATCAACTAGTTCTGAATTATAAGTTGCAATACTGATACTACTCATTCCTCCAGTTTAAAATATTTCAATCATCTTAGAAACGCTGTTATTACAAGCACAACCCATTAAAGATTTGTCAACATTTTTAATCCTTTTTTGTTAGTATGGTTTGGTTTTCTGTAGTTTGTAAGACAGTATCACAACTGGAAAGCAAATTCTTCAACAAAGTGTGGAAAAAGTATTTTGAAACTAATTTGAGGAGGAAAAAGAACTCATTTCTGGAGTCTTTTGAGGAACCTCCATACTGCTTTCCAAAGTGGTTGAACAAGTTTACACTCCCACCAACAATGCAGTAAGGTTCCCTTCTGTCCATATCCCCTCCAGCATCTGTTGTTATTAGAGTTCTTGATTCTAGCCATTCTAACTGGGATGAGGTGGTATCTCAATGTTGTTTTGATTTGCCTTTCTTTTATGGCTAGAGAGGTTAAGCATTTCTTCATTTGTCTATTGGCCATCCTTCTTTCCTCTTCAGAGAAGTCTTTAGCCCACTTATTTATTGGGCAGTTGTTTCTTTGAAGATTTGTTTTGGGGGGATTTAATTTTTTAAGTTCCAGGTATATTTTAGATATGAGACCTTTGTCTGTTGTATGGCTAGTGAAGATCTTCTCCCAATCCATGAGCTTTCTATTGCTAGCTATGTCCTTTGCTATGCAGAAACTCTGCAATTTCATGCAAACCCATTTGTCCAACCTTTCTTTGATTTTTGTTGTGTTTCTGGGTTTCTATTAAGAAAATTTCGGCCTGTGCCAAGGAGACCTAGGGTTTCTCCTATTCCATCCTGTAATGTTTTCAGAATGCCTGCTTTGACTCCATATAGAGCTCCCCTATGACACAGCAATCCCACTTTTGGGCATTTACCCAAATCTTCACGAGCAAGACCACACTAAAGCTACCAGCATGACTATGTTTATTGCAGCATTATTTACCATAGCTAATATATGGAACCAACCCAGATACCCCTTAGTAGATGAATGGATCAAGAAAATGTGGTATATATACACAATGGAATTCTATGCCTCCATCAGAAAGAATGACATTGCCCCATTTGTTAAGAAATGGAAAGACTTGGAAAAAATTATATTAAATGAAGTAAGCCAGGCCCAAAGAAACATAGGTCCCATGGTTTCCCTTATTTGCAATAACTAGTATATGTCTGAGTCAAGCAGAAAAGGTCAGATAAGTTGATGTTAGGGGAATGAACCCCCAGATAAGTATTCAATTTTTTTCCTTTCATGCAATTGTTTCTAACATGTTTATAAGATGATTTCTATGTTGCTTTGTATGTCCCTCCTCCACAGTATAACCCCTGCTTCCACTGTATTTGATGTTCGTATAATTTGTGGAGGGGAAGGGCAATAACAAATCATTTAACTAGGGATGCAGGTGGACCCATTGCAACAATGAGATGTACAAGTCGTTATGTCGAAAAACGAACTTTATAACTTTGGTGGGGGGTGGGGGGGAGAATCGGGTGGGGGAGGGGGAAAGGGATGGGAAGGGGAAACAAAGAGGAGGCAACAATGCTTGATAAGAAACATACTCGTTATCTTGCCCACATAATTGTAAACCCTCTGTACTGTATTCTCACAATAAAAACTAAAATTAAAAAAAAAAACAATTCATTTCTGGGCATTTGAATGTCCAGTGTGTAAGTATATGAGTAGGGTTAGGATTGAATAACCCTATAGAGTCAAATGCATTCATTCAGTGTCAGAACTTCAAAAAATGAGTGCAACCCAACGTGAGTCCACTGCAGATAAGATTCTAAGTAAGGGAAAGTAAAGCCCCCAGTACAAGGGTTGTGCTTTTCCATAAGAGCTAGTCTTTCCCTTTCAATAAGGGCTTGCTAAATCACAAACAAGGAGAGAGATGGGGGGGGGGGGGATGGGGAGAGAGGGAAAGGGAGAGGGAGTGTATTGACTGAAATATTTCAAACTGAAGCAAACTGTGGATGGCTTATGCTGTAAGACTTACTACTCAAGAGGCTGAGCCCTGGGATCAGGGTGAGATGTAAGCCTGGGCAGAAAGTCCATGAGACTTTTTAATTCATTTAACTACCAAAAAGCCAGAAATACGAGTGTGGCTCAATTGTCAGAGTGCCTGTCTTAAGCAAAAGATCCAAGTGAACACAAAGTACAATGTCATGAATTAGAGCTCCAGTGCAGGCTCCCAAAAAAGAAGAAAAGAAAAAAAATTATATGAATTAAGTTTTCATTATATTTTAAGTTATTTTCTTATAGCTATCAACTTATTTTCATTTCCCTTCCTTTAACAAATTGTTGATTGGAAGTCAAAATATAGATAAAGGAAAATAGCATCTAAAGAGTAGAAAACCAAAACAAAGGAGGAGGCAACAATGCTGGATTAAAAGTAGAAAACCATCCAGAGGCCCTTCAGTGGACAAATAAATCAAGAAAATGTGATATGCATATGCACAATGGAATTCTATTCTTCCATCAGAAAGAATGATATTGTATCATTCATAAGGAAATGGAGAGATGGAAAAAATTATATTAAGCAAAGTAAGCCAGACCCAAAGAAACATAGTTTGCATGCTTTCTCTCACTTTTGGTAACTGGATGGTAAAAGAAAAAAAAATCCAGTGGGGCATGATACATTATACAGATCACTAAACATTCACACAGTGAGACCAAAGGAGGACATTCTTAGGAGAGGATCACAAGGGCTAAATATATGTGCATATGATCATATAAAATAATATTTCTTGAAATGAACACCGAGAAGTAGAAACAAGAGTTTTTTTTTCCTTTATTGCTGTTTCTGTTTTCTTTACCTTTTGTTTGTTAGTTTATCTGTCTTTGGAAGAGCAAAGGGGGTATAGAACACGTGAGACAAGGGTGAACAAATGCAGCAGTGATACTCACTAGACACTATGTTGAAAATGAACTATATAACTTGTGGGGGAGGGCAAGAGGGGAAAACTGGGAGAGATCCAGGGAAGGAGTGACATGGGGAAGTGGGAAGGGAAGGGATAGTAGGGGAAAAACAAAGGAGGGGTAACAATTCTCGATAGGAAATGTACTCATTACCTGACTCATGTAACTGTACATCATCTTTACAATAGCAATATATGTGTATATACATATACTATCGATTGGGAGAGAAAGTAGAAAACAATAGGAAATATAAATGTAAATTGGCCATTTATATTCTCTCTTTCAAGGAGGTAGGAGGTGCTTGCTAAATTAGGCTAACTAAATTCCCACTAACCATAACCAGTGTATGTTTAAGTTCAAAAGCAAAATGGTATGAAAAATAGGTCACTCTGCTTTTCAAATACCTATGCAAACAGCATATCATTTAAAAGTTTTTGCCTGAACATCTCAATTTAGTAAAACATGAAGGTTTTACCATGGTTTTTCTCAGCTACCACAAATTCACTTCCCCCAAATTGGGAAAATTTGCCTCCAATTCCCAAAATATATGTAGAAAAAAATAGAAGGAATCCACTCATCAGGCACAGGCAGCATAAGCCACATCAAAGAATGAGGAGCAGCACAATTCCCAAACAGAACTGGGTATTGCAAGTCCTAGGTGGTAATGCCCAGAAGAGGAGAATGATGTGCAGAGATGTGAAAGCAGTGCTTTTACCACTCATGCTTTTAGCTATCACCTGGAACTCTTCCTAAAGTGATGATTCCAAGCTGGCAATAGTGGAGAAGCTCCCAGATTCTGCTTTCCTCATGGACTCCAGGATATGCTGATGGTAGAGTTATGCATCATGAATCACATGGAAGAATGAAGAAGAGATGCCTTTCCTGGCTGTGTACTATTAAATAGTATAATTAGCTCACATGTCAAATATAGGTAGGTAGCAATACTACTCTAAAAATAATAGTCAAAAGATCTTCTTGTCTCACTCTTCTCATGAAAAAGTAATAAGGTAACACTTATTTGGTAGGAAAAAACTGGATTCAGCAACAGGCCTTCTGGGCTTATTTCCAATTTTGTTACTATCAATGTGACCTTGTCAGATAGTCTACCTTTTTTTGTGTCTCAATCTCCTCATTTGTAAAATAATGATGATAATATTATCTACCACATGGAGTTTTTTATTTTGTTATTTTTTAACTACAAGTAAAACACTTGTAATATCCTGGCATATGCCAACACTCAGAACAAAATGATAGACTTTATTAAGAACCAATGAAGTCATTTATTTTGAAGGAATTATTTTATTTTACAAATATGGAAACTGACATATAAGAAAAGTAGATCAGATCAATCTTAAGAATATTTATTATTTACAGGATGGTAGAAAATTATGAACAGAGTGATATTGATCAAAATGGATTGTACTCAAATTGACATGATGAATTAGAACCCCTTTCTACAACTCTTTAAAGATAATAAAATATAATAAAAAGAATATTTATTATTACTTTTGACAATAAAAGTGGAAAGTTTCAAAGGGTCTGTGACCCAACTATCTCAGAGAACCAAATTACATGAGCTGAACAATGACATAACCTCAGGTGGCAGGTATTATTATCATTCCTTATTTGTTTGTTTAAGCATTCGTTTGGTATTCTGCTGTTATCACTAATTTATAGGCAAAGACACTTGAGTCACACGATAAATGACTGTCCAATGGGCTCATAGCTACAAATGTGGCAACTCCAAGATTTGGACCCAGGCATGGCTCATTCTAAAACTTGTGTGAAGCTACCCAGTGAGAGGGTTCAGGTGTCCTTGAGCTCATACAGCACCAGGGAACCATACCACCTCACAGGGTCACCCCTAAGCCCCAAACAATATGATTTGTCAGTCAATACCTCAAAGCTCATAAGGAATCGGGACAGTTAACATATTTTAAAAAAAAGAAAAAAATTAAAAAGAGAAAGCTATTTTTCCTTTGGCTGAACATTTTTTTTCTGTTGTAGTTATCAAAAGAGAGAGACAATGAAACTTTTGATCACCCTTTCCCCTTCAAGATTGTTTTCTCTCTTTTTATCCTTCCTTCTTTTCTTTCCCCATCCTTCTATTTTTCCATCAGCCTCTCAGAGAAATGTCACCATCATATCCTCATATTCTTGTTTTACTCTCCATGTTTGTTTGCACCTGTGTTCTCACAGAATTTAGCTTGTCTCTGAATCACCATAAAATAAAAACTAAAACAGAGCTTCTCAAAAGGATTAGTAAGTAATTTATGATCTAAGGATGATTTCACAGGAGTAATGAACAAGAAAAGTTATGTTGGGAAAACCTCAGCAAACTGCCTGAAATCATCCTACAATCTTCCTTTGTCCCTCACTGCACGCAGGTGTCTGGGGCTGCCCATTTCTTACCTCACTTTAGCAGTCCACCAAAGTCCCCTGTATCCTCTTACACTTTTCTTTTTTGTTATTGTGAAAATACCGTACAGAAGAGTTATAATTACATGGGCAAGATAATGAGTACATTTCTTATCAAGCATTGTAGCCTCCTCCTTTGTTTCCCCTTCCCGTCTCTTTCCATCTCCCCCTTCCCACCCCGCCCCCTGTAACCCCTGGCCAAATTTGTAAAGTTCGTTTTTCGACATAACGACTTGTACATCTCATTGCTGCAATGGGTCCACCTGTATCCCTATTTAAACAATTTGTTTTTTCCCTTCCCCTCCACAAATTATACCAACATGAAATACAGTGAAAGCAGGGGGTATACTGTGGGGGAGGGACATACAAAGCAACAAAGAAATAATCTTATAAATATGTTAGAAACAATCGCATGAAAGAAAAAAATTTGAATACTTATCTTGGGGTTCATTTCACCTAACATCAGCTTATCTGACCTTTTCTGCTTGACTCAGACATATACTAGTTATTGCAAATAAGGGAAACATGGGACTTATGTTTCTTTGGGCCTGGCTTACTTCACTTAATATAATTTTTTCCAAGTCATTCTATTTCCTAACAAATGCGGCAATGTCATTCTTTTTGATGGAGGCATAGAATTCCATTGTGTATATATACCACATTTTCTTGATCCATTCATCTACTGCTCAACCTCTCTAGCCATAAAAGAAATGCAAATCAAAACAACATTGAGATACCACCTCACCCCAGTTAGAATGGCTAGAATCAAGAACTCTAATAACAACAGATGCTGGAGGGGATGTGAACAGAAGGAAACCCTACTGCATTGTTGGTGGGAGTGTAAACTTGTTCAACCACTTTGGAAAGCAGTATGGAGGTTCCTCAAAAGACTCCACATAGAGCTCCCCTATGACCCAGCAATCCCACTTTTGGGCATTTACCCAAATGATCACAAACAAGACCATACTAAAGCTACCAGCACAACTATGTTTATTGCAGAACTATTTACCATAGCTAAAATATGGAACCAACCCAGATGCCCCTCTTACACTTTTCTTAAGTAATATCCTTTAGAGGATGATAGACAGGCTCCTGGAAGACACCCACCTTGGAGCAAGGGAGGACCCGCCCCTCCCAGATGGCAGGAATGTGTACTGCCACCCCTTCTTTTTATTCATCTTCCCTTTGCTCCTGCCTATCTGGGAAGACTGCTTCCTGAAGGCATGTGTTTTTGTCTTTTCTGTATTCATTACATAGAAAAAAAATTGAGTTAGGGACATGTTTAAAGTGGTAGAGCATGTGTGAGCCCTAAATGGAATGTTCAGCACTCAGGTAAGGGAAAGGTAGCTTTTATTTATTTATTTATTTTGTAGTAGAGTTTGAACTTAAGGCCTCATGCTTGGTGGCAGGAGCTCTACCACATAAGATCCACCCACAAGGCTTTTATCTTTAGTATATTTTCTGAAGGCGTCTTAATACTTTTTGCACATGCTGGCTTCAGACCATGACCCTCCTATTGTCTATTCCTCCATAGGCTGCTATGTGCCACCACAAGCCTATAATGACAGCTATGTCACTGAAACTTGGGTCTGTTTTTGTTGTTGTTGTTGTTTGAGTGGTTGCTTCTTGAATCTTAAAATAAGAATTATAACGGTTTCACCTTGAATCACCACTACATTCAATTCAGTCTATTCTCTTCACCTGTTGTGCTTATAATCCTAGCTACTCTAAGATCTAAGAATTACATTTCAAAGCCAGCTCAGATAAACAAGTCCAAGAAACTTTTATCTCCAAGTGATGAGCAAAAAGCAAGAACTGGAGGTGTAGTTCATCTGGTAGCGTGCCAGTTTGAATGCAAAGCTAAGGGAGAATACGCTGGCCCTGATTTCAAGCCCAAGTAATGGTATATATGTGCAAAGAAAAGCCTCAAGATTCTATTCATTTCGGTATATACATTTTCATATGCAAACATACACTGATCTGTACTGTGCTGTACTGACATCATAGCTTGCTTCTTGTCTTTTTTCTTTTCCTTTTGCTTCTTCTTAAACTGGATATAGATAGGACATTTCTTGGGAGCAAGACCCTATTTCAGGTTCATCTTTAGTTGATGTTTTCTAATCCAACTTATTCACATGACTGTTAACAGTGTCTGAAACAACACATGGGGCCCATGTTTGTTGAAGATATTTGGGAGGACAAAAGTGAGATCACCCAGACAGGGTTAATACAAAATAAAAACTAGGTTCACATCTTCCTATTAGCCAGATAAGACACTCAGCATCCCTCCTAAAGTTGTATTGTGGCAGGTCATTCTATGTGACTGAGACACGGCAGGCCTCATAAAGATTTTCCTTCTGATGGCTCAATAGTTACTTCTCCTACCCCCCAGGTGGAAGAGGGGAGTGATGGCAGAAGTGACCGGGCCCACTCTTCACTGATTACCCTCTCTAGCAGCATGGCTGTTTTGCCCAGGATGGCAGACAGCACAAACGTTTTGCTGCTCAGCAGGAGGTGTTGGCTTGATGCTCAAGACCTCCGTGACACCAGCTGTGCAGAAAGAAGGATGGCTGACTTTCCCCACACAGGTTTAACTGATTAAACCATGAGTCCCCACAGCCCAGTGCTAGAAGGGCCCCTGGGACCAACTGCAGCCAACTTTCTCATTTATAGCTTTCCTTTTCTGTGATGCCTGACATTTCTAAGGCTGAGCTGGCAAACAATCTAGGATGACAGTCTCCAGAGGAGAGGCTCATATTAAGTAACTATAATAGCTTGTTTTTATAGGGAATCTTTCTTAGCACTTAACAAGTTATCTCATTTTATCCTCTTCATGTTCCTTTCCTGGGAACCCGGATAGCAATTCCCACCCCTGCCAGAGAAATTGGAGCACATACAGATCAAATGTGTTTCTGATTACATAAAATTAAAACCCGATTGTTCTAATTTCCAGTTGAAGATGGTTTGGCTCTTAAGACTTGGAAACAAAAATGAGATTTTCTTCAAACACAATGATAACATATTTTGGAATGAAATCAAACATAAATCCAACTGCAACAAGTCAGGTACCATTACTTCCTTATTGAAAATATCCTTCATTTCCTAGATCTGATGTAGTTCTTTCCTGAATTCTTGTTCTTGTTTAATAAATGTGTTTTGTTTTGTTTTTTAGCTACATTTACATGCCAAGTTGTAGAGAGTTAGGAAAGGATACTAAAGCTATTATGCTCCCCTAAGAAAGGGAAAATATTATATAAGGATTTTTAAATTGTTTTTATTGTGAAAATATTGTACAAAGGGGTTACAGTTACATGAGCAAGATAATGAGTACATTTCTAATCCAGCATTGTTGACCCCTCTTTTGTTTTTCCCCTACCATCCCTTCCCTCCCACCTCCTCAGCTACACCCCCCACCCCCCTTCATCCTCCTCCTCCACCTCCCGCTTAAATTGTAAAGTTCGTTTTTTGACATAGTGTCTTGTATATCTCCTTGTTGCAATGAGTCAATCTGTATCCTTATTTAAACAATTTGTTTTTCCCTTCCCCTCCCCAAATTATACCAACATCAAATACAGTGAAAACAGGGGAGGGACATACAAAGCAACAAAAAGATCACATGGTACCGTATAAATATGTTAGAAACAATAGAAAGGAAGAAAAAAACCACTTATTCCTCTATCTTGGGGTTCATTTCACTTAACATTATCTTATCTGACCTTTTCTGCTAGTCCCAGACATATACTAGTTATTGCAAATAAGGGGAACCATGGGACATATACTTCTTTAGGCCTGGCTTACTTCTCTTAATATAATTTTTTCCAAGTCTTTCCGTTTCCTAACAAATGGGGGTAATGTCATTCTTTCTGATGGAGGCATAGAATTCCATTGTGTATATATACCACATTCTTGATCCATTCATCTACTGAGGGACATCTGGGTTGGTTCCATATCTTAGCTATGGTAAATAATGTTGTAATAAACAAAGTAAGACTTTTAAGTATTGGCCTGTGGATGTTTCTTTCCTGATGTTTAGGAGGCCCCCAAAATTTAGGACAAAAAACAACATGCACTTACAATATTTTCTAAAATCTTTTATTAGAGTATTTGATTTTTGTCAAAAATATTTTCATACTGCTAAAGTATAAAGAAGGAAGAATATTGGCTATATAAAAAGTCGAACAAAATATTGCATTTTATAGTAGGTAGGATATAATAGTGGAACATGAAAAGTGGCAATTCCCCTTTGCTTTTCCTTTTTCTTATTTTTCACTAGCCTATATCAGTTCATATGGATGTGGGGTGAGGAGGTTTCATTGTTACATTTCCATACACATTTATACTATGTTCCAATCAATTTCAACTCTCTATCATACTCTTCCACCCTTCTCTCTAAGAAACAGAGCCCCTAGTGGGTTCCTTCGTTGCCTCCTTGCTTTTTAATTTTTTTATGCAAGTTAAAATTTCACAAATGTTAAAGAAAATAGTCAAATTCATTCTGTTTATAAGTTCCTCAGACATCCCAGTTAGATTGCAGTTTATATTTCTGCTCAGAACAAATAAGTAGGAGAAATAAGCACAGAAGTAGAAAAACACAGAAGAAATAAGTAGAGAAGTAGAGAAATAAATAGAAGCCACACCAAGATAGGATTGGAAATCCAACCAATATATTGAATCAGCTTTCCAGATCTGGTATTACATTTGTACATAACAAGTAACCATTTGTTCATTAGGTAGGTATAAGGCATAACTAGGAAATGTCTCTTAAATACTTTGCATGTTCCTTGTTAAGAAATCTAACAGTAGCCTATTTTCACATTTCTATTTGCCGATTTATCCATTTTGTACATTTTCTTCTTGTCAATACTCATTGCTTAGTGTGGCTTCTGTCCGTGGTACCAGGAATACAGGATCAATGATGAATTTTTCATATCTTTCAGCTTCTGCTCACTTTTGAAAATCCATTTCGTTCTTTCATTCTTCTAACACCTCCATCACCGTTACACCTGTAGGCAGTACTTCTTAGTCAATGTTTATTTTACACAATATTGTTTTCAATCATCATAACTTTATGTATATTACAAAAAGGAAGAATAAATTGCAGTATTTAACTCAAAGAAACAAAAACAGAACAAAAAGTAAAGGACACTCTACAAGGTCTTAATAGAGCTACCATCCACTGACTGAATTCTCCTTGGGAGTAGTCTTTCCCTACTGAAGCTGACCGTACCCTCCACTGTCACAAAGGCGTGTGTTATGTGCATTTTCTAAATTATCTTTAAGTAGTTGTATAAAGGGGTTTCAATTTAACATACCCGCTTGTGAGTGCAATGCATCATTTTCAAGGCCACATCTTCCTCATTCCCCACCCCATCTCTCCCAGTCCCACCCATCCCCTCAACTTACCTAGTTCCATTTTCACATATATGCTAAATATTATGGCTTCGTATCCTCCCAACCTTTCTCTCTCTATTCATTACATGTTGTGTAGAATCTCATAGGATTTTAAAAAGCCAACTATAGAAAAAATATTTACTTAAGAGTTTTCTGCTAACTTGAACGTTTGTGTATTTGTTATGAAAGCTGAATCATGGTGATAAATGCATGCCGAGCATACTAAAAAGTTGGGCCACAGAACTTCTGTGAAACACAAATAGCAAAGGCTTCTGGGGATTTTTCAGTAGTAACAATGTCCTCTGTAGCAGTAAATTAAGCCTCAAGAAAATAGTTAGTGTTATTGTTTTTCATAATAATCAGAAATGGAAAAAGTACTTATTCCTTCATGATTCATAGAAAACAACAAGAAGAAAAGCCACAGTCCAGATTGAGTCAAACATCCTAGGAGGCCTCAGGCAATTCTTCATAAATTTCTAGAGATCAATATTTAAGCAGCAGCAAGAAAACAAATATAGAGATTTTTCTTGCTTTTCCTATTTGTGAAAGCAGCACAGGCCTTCACAGAACAAAGCAGGAAATAAAATGAAAAATCATTTCCAAATCTGAAAAGAAAATAAGGCAATGGGTAGGGGACTAGGTAAGATATGTATTTTTATAGATCAAGCCAGTAAGCTTTACTGAGATCTAAAAGCCAATTATTTTCACTGCTATTTTCTAAGGGATTTGGAAATATATATTTTCCAAACTCAGGTATTGTATGTAAGGGCCCAGAAATAAACCCAAGTAGTCCTTAGCTATGCTGATCAGGTGATTCTGCACAGAAAACATTTTTCCAAGGCTTATTTTGGATGGAATCACTTCTACCTCACAACATACTAAGGAAATCACATAAAATATAATAAACCCATTGCTTCAAATGGGAGAATGGAGTGAAGAGAGTTTGCATTGAGATGTTCTTTGTCCTCCTTAGTTTTTATAATCAGCTCCTTCCTCTGCCTACCAATCACAGGTAGGAAATTCCCAAAATGTCACTGTGGCTTATTTTTTTGTGGGGAGGGGGACAAATCTTTGCTAGTTATCATTCTGGTTCCTCTTTGAAGATCATCCATGCAAATATTGCCATAAGCTCCATCCCTCTCCCTCTTCCATCAGTACTACCTGGATATTGCCACCAATTTCTGTGGCTACAAAGGGTAATAATTATGTCATGAGAATCTCTGTCTCTGACATGAATAACATTAAAGGAGACATCATCTCTTTGGTAGTAAATCAGATCCATCAATCCCAGTACATTCTAATTGAAAACTAAGACCCTCGGCCACTCAAATGTATTCAGGTAAAAAAGGTATTTTCTAAAGGGATTAGACAAAAATTTGTACACAAGAACCGAGAGAAAAAAAGGTCCAAGCAGAGTCAGCAGGTAGAGACTGAACTGGAAAATCAAGGGAGCAAGCTTTTCCCCAAACCCTGTGGGGGTATAATTCTGCATGATCTTGTCTATCTAGATTTACCTGGTCAGTTTCATTATTGTCATTCTAGTGATAGGATAAATTCTGAATGTGCTTGGTATTGCTATTCTGTATGGACTTAAAAAGATGTATTGTGCTGAAGTAAAAAAAAAAGCTCTCAAATTTGGATTGTCTTATATGGAAAATTGTGCTATTTATAGTATAAGATGTAATAATAAGACAGGGTTGGCGAATTCAACAGTTTAGTGAGTTCATGGATATTCTCATCTTTTTTTTATCAACACTTCCTTCCATGTCTTCTTTTCTGCTTAGGTGAGTTCCCTCATTAGTTACAGGGTGACTGCTGCAATTCCAGGCAATGCATGAAGACAGCGGGGTTTATTGAGTTCGTTTCAAAATTGTAAGAAACTTCTGAAAAAGAATCCCACTCAATCGTGCTGCACATTTGGCTGAATCTGATCCTGTCTCCATCCCTGAACAAATGGGGAAGTAGATGTAGATTGGGGAGAACTTAACCTGTGATTAGAAGCCAATGAAGAAATTAGAGAAGCTATTGGGTATATGATCAGCAGGGAATGTCTTCAAAGCATGGGATCTAATTTGATCTCACCTCTGTATGATCATCCTCCAACTGGAACCCTGACAATTTCCCAATTACTAATTTTTTACTTTTCTCCTCTTTTGCTGGACTTAAGTCATCCTGTTCCTCAAACCTGCCAAAACAAGCTTCCATCACACATTTTCTTCATAATTGTTTCCTACTTCAGGTCTCTGTTCAAATTTAATTTTCTCAATGATTTTCATAAGCATAACCATTTGCTCCAAAGGTATCACCCTGCTGCTTTCTAATCGCCAATCTCTTCATTTTTCTTTACAGTGCTTCCCACACTAGGTGACATTTCTTGCACACTTGTTTTCTCTCTCATTTCTTCTAGAACAAAAATTTAACCCCACAGTTCTTTTCCTTTTATGTTGCCAATAGAGAAGCAATTCTTAGGACTCACCTAGCACATATGCAATTCATGCTCAATAATTATTTTTTCTATTTTTTATTGTCAAGGTGATATACAGTGGTGTAACAGATACATAAGGTAATAAGTATATGTCTTGTCAAACTTGGTTACCCTTTCCCTCATTTTTCTCCTACTTTCCCTCCTCCCACCCTACCCCCCAAGTTGTACAGATCATTTTCAACATATTGTCTTGTGTATATCTCTGTTGCCTTGGTTCCCCCTTGTTCTTTGCGTCACCATTTTGTTGTTCCCCTTCCCTTCCCTAATTCAAATAAACATATATACAATACCAGGCTACCAGAATCACATATAGTGATAACAGGGGATATACAATAGGGGAAATAACCTATAAAAGAAACAAAAAATCAAATAGTACATTAAATACAACAACAACAAAGAAAAAATATCTTGTGTCCATGTCTTGGAGTTCATTTCATGTAGTGTCATCTTATATGGTCATATGTACATAATTATAGAGCTTTTCTGCTCATCAGCTAAGATTATCCTAGGCATATACTAATTAGTGCAAATAAGGGAAACCTTGGGAACTATGTTTCTTTGGGCCTGGCTTACTTGACTTAATATAATTTTTTCCAAGTCTTTCAATTTCCTTACAAATGGGATGGTGTCAGTCTTTCTGATGGGAGCATAGAATTCCATTGAATATAGATACCACATTTTCATGATCCATTCATCTGCTGAGAGGCATCTGGGTTGGTTCTGTCTTAGCTATGGTGAATAATGCTGTAATAAATACAGTTGTGCTGGTAGCTTTAGTATAGCCTTGTTTGTAATCATTTAGATAAATGCCCAGAAGTGGGATTACTGGATCATGGGGGAGCTCTATGTGGACTCTTTTACGGAACCTCCATACTGTTTTCCAGAGTGGTTGAAGGTTTACACTCCCACCAACAGTGCAGTGACATTCCCCTTTGACCACATCCCCTCCAGAATCTGTTGTTATTATATTTCATGATTATAGCCATTCTAACTGGAGTGAGGTGGAATCTCAGTGTTGTTTTGATTTGCAGAGAAGTTGAGCATTTCTTCATGTGTCTATTGTCCATCCTTATTTCCTGTTCAGAGAAGTCTCTCTTTAAGTCTTTAGCTCACTTATTAATGGGGCAGTTGTTTCTTAAGGATTTGTTTTTGGAGGATTTAATTTTTTGAGTTCTAAATATATTTTAGATATGAGGCCCTTGTCTGTTGTATGGCTACTGAAGATCTTCTCCTAATCCATGGGCTTTCTATTGATCTTGCTAGCTATGTTCTTTGCCATGCAGAAGCTCTGCAGTTTCATGCAATCCCATTTGTTCAACCTTTATTTGATTTTGTTGTGTTTCTGGGTCTTTATTAAGAAAATCAATACCAAACTTCAAACCCTATTACAAAACCATAGTAATCAAAACAGATTGATAATGGCACAAGAACAGACCTGAGGACCAATGGAATAGAACTGAAGACCAAGGAACGAACCCACAGACCTATAGCCACCTAATTTTCAATAAGGGAGCCAACAAGAAAGAATGGAAGAAAGACAGCCTCTTCAGTAAATGGTGCTGTCAAAATTGGTTAAACAAACAAACAATATATATATATATATATATATAAAATGGAATTCTATGCCTCCATCAGAAAGAATGACACCACCCCATTTGTTAAGAAATGGAAAGAGTTGGGAAAAGTCATATTAGTGAAATAAGCCAGACCCAAAGAAACATAGGTCCCATGGTTTCCCTCATTTGTAATAATTAGTATTCGTCTAGGATAATTTTATCAGATGAGCAGAAAAGCTCAAACACTATGCATATATGACCATATAAGATGATGCTAAATGAATTGAACACCAAGATATGGACACAAGAGGTCTTTCTTTGTTTTTGCTTTAATGTACTATGTTATTTTTTTTGCTTCCTTTGTATGTTCTTTCCCCTATGATATATCCCCTGTTGTCACTGTACTTGATTTTGGTACCCTGCATCTTGTATATACATTTGTCTAATTTGGGGAGGGGAAGGGGAATAACAAAATGCTGAAATAAGGACACAGGATGACCCATTGCAATGATGATACCCACAAGATAGTATATTGGAAATGAACTTTACAATGTCTGGGTGGAGGGAGGAGGGGGGGAGGTAGGAGAGGGAAGGGATAGTGGGAGAACAACAAGGGAAGGGGTAACAATGCTCAACAAGAAATGTACTCATTGCCTTACTCATGTAAGTGTAACCCCTCTGTACAGCATCTTTACAATAAAAAATTTAAAAATGGTTAAGCACATGTAGAAAACTAAATTTAGGTCCTTATCTATCACCCTGCACCAGAATCAATTCCAAATGTATCAAAGGCCTTGAAGCAAAAGCAGTCACCTTGAAAACATTATAGGAAGGAACAGGAGAAAGTCTAGGGCTCCTTGGCACAGGCAGAATTTTTGTCAATAATTATTTTTTTAAGGAAGTGAAGGATGTCTCCATTTTTAATGCCACATTCTAAAGAGAAACGAACTTATTGGCTAAGTGACGTAGGTAATTTGGTCTAGTTCAGTCAAAACTGAAGATGGGAAGGATCATGGGCCTCGCATGTAGGATAGTCATATTAGGTCTTGAGAATAATACTTAATGCTTGTTGTTTGGTAGTAATTTTTTCCTTGTATACATGGTCTTCCTTGCTGGCCTCCTAGCTGGCTTTAAACCTGTGATCTTCATGCCTCTGTTTTTTGCATACTGGGCCAACATGTATCACCATGATCACCATGCCTGCCTGCCTCTTTAAAGGGTTTACACATAGTAACTCATTTAATTTTTGTAACAACTCTAGCAGGAGGTAGTATTTTGTTTTTATTATTCTCTTGTCAAGTGAGGTAACTAAATAATGCAGAAGTGGAACAACCCCATATAGAAGTACAGTAGAAGGGAAAGGAATAAAAAGAATTCTACCCTTAGGCCACGCTGTCTAACAGGGGTTCTGCTTGCCTAATTTACACTCCAGTTCAATACAACAAAGTGTAGACGAAGCTGAAGAGGTCAAACAAGGTAAGTCTAGAGATTTTTGCAGGAAGAGGAGGATGGATTAAAATTACAAGTATAATTATCTTATGTCTATACTGATGTGATGAAAATGATATCTAAAATTCAGGAGTACAAGATCTACCCATTCCAATTTAGGCATAGGGTTCAGAACATGCATGAGAAGAAGCAAATATACAACTTCTATCACTTATTTTTGAGATTATTCATTCAATCAATTAATTAATTATTAAAATAATAGGTTCAAGCTCCAAAGCCTTGAACATGCAAGGAAAGTAATAAGCTATTTCCCTAGCTAAGATGCTGAGGTGTCCTCTGTGTGTGTGTGTGTGTGTGTGTGTGTGTGTGTGTGTGTGTGTGTACTCGTACTGGTACTGGTTCTGGTACTGGTACTAAGGACTGAACTCTGGAACTTGTACTCCAGCTCTTTGCTGGTTAATTGGAAGTAAGAGTTGTGTGAGTTTTTTGCTACAGGCTGACTTTTAAGGACTGTCTTCAGATCTCAGCTTCTCTTAGCAGTTAGAGTTACAGACATGAGAAACTAGTATGCAACTTGGGATCCTGCCCTCCTCCTTCTCCCCCTCCTCCTTTTCTCCACTTTTGTGGTTGCATTTACGTCTAAGCATGACCCTGAGTTTGTTGTTTGTTTGTTTGTTTTGCTCAAGATGAACACTCTATTTTGAATTACAGATCTACTTCCAGCTCTTTTGATGATTAATTGGAGATAAGAGTCTAGTGGAACTTCCTTCCTGGGCTGGCTTTGAACAACAATCCTCAGATCTCAGTCCCTTGAGTAACTAGGATTAGAGGCTGGTGCCACCCAGTCCAGCTTCAGATGAATTGTTTTAATGAAGAAAATGTTAAAATGGATCTTGTCTGTATTTCACTCTCATACTGTAGCAGGAAAGGTGATCTTTTCTCATTATTACAAGATCTGAAATAAGCTCTCTACTGAATACCTTAAGCTCCACAAATGCAAATTATTGCAAGCTCTTATCTAAGGCCAAGAGAATGAGGCAGCAGGGAAAGAGACATTGGGATACAGAGTTGTAGAGAGAGCCATGAGGGCCGTAAGAGAGCTGGGAACCATTGGAAAGACATCCTATACCACCAAACTATAAACTGTATAATAAGTGGGCTAAAGACTTAAAGAGAAACTTCTCTGAAGAGGCAAGAAGGATGGCCAATAGACATATGAAGAAATGCTCAACCTCTCTAGCCATAAAAGAAATGCAAACAATGAGAAGTACAAGTCTTTATGAAAAAACAAACTTTACAACTTTGGTGGGGGGGCGGGCGGGGAGGATTGGGTGGGGGAGCGGGGTGGGGGGAGGAAGGGGGGGGAGGGAGGATGGAAAGGGAGGGGAAGGGGAAACAAAGGAGGAGGCTACAATGCTTGATAAGAAATGTACTCATTATCTTGCCCATGTAATTGTAACCCCTCTGTACAGTATTTTCACAATAAAAAATAAAAATTAAAATTAAAAAAAAGCCAAAAAAAAAAGAAATGCAAATCAAAACAACATTGATATACCACCTCACCCCAGTTAGAATGGCTATAATCAAGAACTCTAATAACAACAGATGCTGGTGGGGATGTGGACAGAAGGGAACCTTACTGCATTGTTGGTGGGAGTGTAAACTTGTTCAACTGCTTTGGAAAGTAGTATGGAGGTTCCTCAAAAGACTCCACATATGCTTGATAAGAAATGTACTCATTATCTTACCCATGTAATTGTAACCCCTCTGTACAGTATTTTCACAATAAAAAAAAAAAAAGACTCCACATAGAGCTCTCCTATGACTCAGCAATCCCACTTTTGGGCATTTACCCAAATGTTCACAAACAAGACCATACTAAATAGCTAAGATATGGAACCAACCTAGACGCCCCTCAGTAGAAGATATGGAACCAACCTAGATGCCCCTCAGTAGATGAATGAATCAAGAAAATGTGATATGTATACACAATGGAATTCTATGCCTCCATCAGAAAGAATGACATTGCCCCATTTGTTAGGAAATGGAAAGGCTTGGAAAAAGTTATATTAAGTGAAGTAAGCCAGGCCCAAAGAAACATAGGTCCCATGTTTTCCCTTATTTGCAATAACTAGTATATGTCTGAGTCAAGGAGAAAAGGTCAGTTAAGTTGATGTATTCAAATATTTTTTTTTCTTTCATGCAATTGTTTCTAACACATTTATAAGATTATTTCTTTGTTGCTTTGTATGTCCCTCCCCCATGATATAACCCCTGCTTTCACTGTATTTGATGTTGGTATAATTTGTGGAGGGGAAGGGAAAAAAACAAATCATTTAAATAGGGATACAGGTTGATCCATTGCAATAACAAGACATACAAGTCGTTATGTCGAAAATGAACTTTACAACTTTGGTGGGGGGGGGGGGAGGGTTTGATGGGAAGGTGGGGGGAGGATGGGATTGGAAGGGGAAACAAAGGAGGAGGCTACAATGCTTGATAAGAAATGTACTCATTATCTTGCCCATGTAATTGTAACCCCTCTGCACAGTATTTTCACAATAAATTTAAAAAAAAAAGATCCATGCATTTCTTGCTTTGTTCTCTGAAGACTTGATGTGGGTTTGGTTGTATATGAATTATATTCCTCAGTAAATGGGTCCTTCTCATCCCATTATTCAGGATACAGCTAAAAAAATAGTGTGCATTTTTAGCTTACCATTTGTATTATTAAAATGGCAGTAGACTTATTTGGGGACTAGTGTCTGTTGAAAATGTAATGAAAATGAGACTAGGTCTCTTAATTCTGGTGCATCATTCCTTTGTCAATTTTTTTCCCAGACCCAGGAACAAAACTGAGCAAAACAACACTGGGTTGGCATCCCAAGAGTGTTTGTTCACTTTCAGTTCTACAGATATTTGTGTTTTGTGTGCAATAACATCTGGACCTACGTGGGCAATGCTAGCAGGTCTTTACAAAAGCAGATGTTGTGTGAACTATTTTATACTACTCACCAGTAAAAGGGGCAGGCAAGCAGAACAGTGCCATTCTTTGCCTGGCATTTGGCAAGAAAGAAAACAAATGCATTTTTGACATCTGTTCCTGTTCTTCTCTATAGCTCAGCTGTGCCAGCCAAGTAGGCCTGATCAGGCATAATTGATAAATTATTAAAGTCAGGGTGACAAGGATGACAGAAAAATCTAATAACAATGGAAAAGGAGAAATAAGTTGACTCCATGTTTGTCGGTGATTTGACGGGAAAGCCAAAGAGACAAGGCAATGTTTAAAAAGATAAAGATCAGTATTTCTTGTTGTTTGTTTTTAGCAAATCTCTTGCAGTGCCATGGTAACTAAAACATAAATAACTTCATTCTTCATTTTCACCCTCCACAAGTTATTAGGAGCAGATTGAAAAGCTAAATCCTTCATATGAAATAATAGCTATAATTAATGATAATAATAACAGCTATATCTAATGAGCAATAAGATATGGTATAATCATTAAACCTGTAATAGAAATTATTATCCTTTTAGAGATTGGAAAACTGGCACCCAGGGAGTATAAAGTCAACCATTGATCCAATAGAAAGACAGGATATGTAAGATTTCAATGTGTGTTTCTGCTGACTAATTGCTTCACTTTTTTTCTGTATATACACGTTTTTCTGTACATATCTATTTTGAGAAGTGTAGTCTAGTCACTAAGAGTGTGGACATGCTGGAAAGTTTAGAATTTCTCTCTTCTATATTGTAGCTGATGATGTGGCTTTGCTAGGTAACTTTGAAACTTTAGTTTTCCTTGTTAAATGAAAAATAAAATTGATTCACTGAACTTTTTTGTGAGTAAATGAGCAACTATGTATCAAATGCTTTAGACATAGTAGATAGCCATTAACAGAAGTGTCTGCTCTTTTCCTCCTCATTGAATCCAACCTTTGATATCCTACTCAAACTAGTACCATCCAAGACAGATCATGGTACTTAATACTTCATGGTCTAGTTTCCAAAAATGTCTCAAGCTATGTTTTTGATAGGTGATGTTTCAGGGAAAGTTTTGTTGAGATTGGTTGCATGGTCCAAATTTACCCAGTGGTTCCATTACTGATCTTACCACGTCTTGACACTATAATTCTAAGAGGGTCAGAATTTTCAGATGATCTTTCTAGATGAATGATTTAAGACAAAAGACCAGGACAATAGTATTTACATCTTAATTTGGAAAATGAAAAAGCATCCTTCACATGGGTTTTCTCTCTGTCTTTCTTGTAACCTTTAGGATCTTATGATTTTCCTCTTAATTTTGCTGTAAGTACATATATCAAGTGGGATTATTTTTGGTTGACATATAAGAAAAGAAAAATGACTTAAAATAAGTGACTTTTAAAAGAAACTGCTTTCAGAGCTTAATAACATTGAGTGAGGGAAGAGAGGAGGTGTTGGGAGCAGAATTTTTGCCATTATAATTTTTAAACTAGCATTCACCCTTCAGGAGTTCTTCAAGTCCTGTGGGAAACAGCTTGGTAGCATTCCCTGTTTTGTGATAACAGTTGAGATGATTACAAAAACAAGGCACAATTGGAAATGCTGAGCAACATGAGCAACATGAACAATCTTAGAAAAGCAATCAGATATATTATGAGTCAAATATAGGTGAAATCTATGTTTATAAATCTTCATTTATAAAGAGTTTAATAATAAGATTCCAACTTGTTCCTTTTTAATTGTATTTCCTCCACATTTTTCTAATCACTACAGAGTTGATATTTAGCATTTAGTTTTGAGCATTCAGCTTCCATAATTCAAGCTGACATCCCAGGAACAGGCACCAAAGAAGAAATAATGAATAGTTTGGAATTACAAAACAGAAATTCATGAGTACAGCAATCTGAGAAGATCTTTATTCTAAAAGCCAGGTGAACATCTTATCCATGAACTTGGAATATCTAGTAGAGACATAAGTATCAAAAGCCAGTCAGTGTATCCAAGTGGAAATTGAGCAGTGAAGGACAATTTTCAGTTTCACAAGAGTTACTCATGGCTAACTTCTTTCTTTAATGTCAGAAAAAGACAAACCTTGGGTTCAGGTTCTGTAGTTTACCAGGTCTGTGCCCTTCATCCAATCTCCTCTCCATTCTCAGCTTCAGTTGTCTCATCTGCAAGAGTGATATAATAATTGTGTCAGTTACAACTCTGTAAAATCTACCATTTAACAATCTATTATGCTTTTTCCCTTTCAGTCAAAGAACTGTTTGCAATGTTCTCACATTTATTTTCACAATTTTCTTTCTCTCTCAAAACAACAACAACAAAAATTTTAATGCTGAATTTGGTTTCCAGTCCCACATCTTTGCCTCTTGGAGACAGGATTTGGGGGTCAGGATGCACAACTGTGCAACCAGGAGGAATGACAGATAACGACAACAATGTTAGGATGAACTTTGCTAGAAGCAAGGAGCTCAACACTTTCATTAAGAAAAGTTTGCTTAATGAAGATATGCTTTATGTTCAGCATTTGTTTGTTAAACACCTCAATACCACTCCTTCTTACCCTTAGATTATTATGAGTATAATAGCTGTCTCTTTTTTTGGAAGTTTGGACTTAAGACCTACCACTCACTAGATAGTGTTCAAATATCGAGCCATGCCCCTTCCCCTAGGCCTGCAGATGGCCTCTAATGGTAATATATGTGAAGGCCTCATACTATTGGTTGAAGAGGCATTGGTTGAAGTTTTTAGACTAATAAAGTCCCAATTTTTTAAAAAAAATTCAAGTTTACCAATTGGCAAGTCAAAAATGCATTATTAACTTCGAATCCCAACCTCTTCCATTCTGATCAAGAGAAGCACATGGAAGGCCAGTTGGGAGAAATACAAAGCTCTGGCAGAAATTCTACCAAAATGTCCCCAACTGCTTCCCCAAATGCTGTAGAAAATGCATGGAGAGAACTTCTTAGATGTTTGTCTTCCCATCAAAAAGCTGTTAGAATACTCAATGCCAAATGTTCAAGGAAAATAAACCACCCAAATTAATCATAGTTCTACAATTTCCAACTTCCTAGATACTTAACATCACAAAGACTTAATTAAAATCTGTTTATCTCCAAGTTTTATCCTGGCATTGATTTATTAAACAAGAAACTGAGAAAGCCATCGAGAACAGGAGTAAGTAAAGTGAAACACATTATTGAACTGTCAGCAAAACTGCCAGGCATATTTTATAATTTGTGCAAAAGGGGAAAAAAATAATGTAGTAGACAGTCTTTACTACTTCCATTAAACTGTTGCTTTTCTTATTGCCAAATCATTCTATAGAGATACAGTACATTGAAGGAGGGGTGTAACTGGAGAGCTGTATTTAAAAGCAAACATTTCACCCCAATGTTTAACCTGCTCATTTCTTTCAGATGCCTTTTTATAGCTGCTTCACCATTTTTGAAGTGCTAAATTCACTAGTGGACTTTCTGTTGCTGTCAAGAGAAACTTTTCCAGAGGTTTATATTGGGCCTTGGAAATCAATTGTGTCTTCAAAAAACTCACTCTAAACTATGTTTAAAAAATAAACCCTTCCAATTGTAGCCTTTGTAGTCCAATTTAAAGAGGAAGATGAATTTTACCAGTTATATAACCATTGGCTTTCACCAGTGATGATAAGATAATACATTTCACTAATGATGACAAGGTAACTCATTAATTAATCCTTGTGAATATGTTGAGTCACTAAAGATGCCACTTAAATGGACAGATCCTGGAGAAAAATGTAAATACAATCAAGTCATCCCAAGAAGGTCAGTATCTAAACTTGTGTGTATTTTGCTTTAGTTTGTGATTGTATGCTTTAAATTGGTAACTAGAACCTTGACATAAATCAAAGATAGAAGATTATGAATTTAGTTAATTCATTTGTTTTAAGATTTGGTGAATATGGATTAATGAAACCCAAAGATAATAATAATAATAATAATAATAATAGTAATAATAACCTCCAGTGAGCAATTGATGAACATGGACTTGAATACATAGAAAAAAGGGCTTTTAGGAAGCATATTATAAATCTATGGATGTACAACAAATCACCATAAACAAATAGCAAAATTTATCACCACATATGTAATGTGGATCAGCAATTGGTCAGAGCTTCCCTTAGTCCTCTGCTTCAGAGCTTCCCACAGAGCTCCAAATTACCACCTAAGGTTTCATCTGGAAGCTTAGAAGGAGAAAGATCTCTTTCCCAATTCCATCAGTCATTGGTAAGATTCAGTTCCTTGAACACTGACAGCCTGAGAGCCTTAGTTTTCCACTGGTTACAAGTCATTTCAATTTCTTGTTATGGTGGCCTCTCCACATGGCAACTTTCCCATCAGAGAAGCAAGCCATAAAATGGAAGTGTCAATTATCAACATGGAAGTCATGATATATGTATAATCATATCATGGAATAGGCATTCTATGACCTTGTGGAATTCTGTTGGCTAAATGGGTGTCACCGGATCAAGCCCTCATTTGGGGGAGGGGGAGAGTGTCGGCAGCAAATAACAAGAGGTAGAGCTCTCCAGCGCTTGCCTAGATACAGATGGTAGAGACAAGAATGACTGGGACTGGAGGACTACTGTGAGTCTGTCCTAGGTATAGGTTTCTAGACTTGTGCACAGTATTCTTCAATTAAAAGCTTCAGCAGGCTAAAGTTGGGAGAGATTTTCACCTCAATAAAAACTCAAATATATGTTTTTCTCTCCTAGATGACAGAAAGTGTCATCTAGGGACAAGGTATGTGACATCTTTGCTACACGGAACAGAATGTCTCTATGTCCTCAGAGAACCTGTATTCTCTCTATAGTAAGACCTAAAGTAGTAGAGCTACATTGTTAAGAGTAAACTATAAAGAATACTTGGAGATGTGTTTTGTGCGGGTGTGGGTGTGGGTATGGGTTTTATCTTTATCAAGGAGAGAGGACAGAGGGAGAACATATGTGGAAAGTGGTTGTGTTTTATGTGACTATAAAAGGAATGTTAAACATCACAGAGATGGATGGCTAGTCTATACGAGCAGCTTTGTACATATTGAGTGTGTAGTCTATTGCTTTATTAGTTAAGAAATGTATAAGTCCTAGTTAGCGATTCTTCTTTTTCTCTTAATTTTCTTTATTCCTTTGGTTTAGAAACCATGTCAGCTGAGGGCTTACAGCCTTCTAATTTGTATGCAAAGATAACAAAGCTAAGTACAAGTTAATACTGTAAGTTTCACAGGAGAATTCGAGGAAGATGGAGTTGTGAGCATTGTTAATCTCTGACCTACATCTATAGACATGCAAGGAATAGTTGCGTATATACTGATCTATGATTTTGAGTGAAAAAAACTGGGTGTATCAGAATATTCTAAACTTTTTAACAGTGTTTTGGACACTAAATTATGTCTATTCCCATATCAAAACAGAAAAAATTAAGTAACAACATTCATTATATAAAATAAGCTAAAAGAGAACAATATATAAAAGAAAAAGGAAAAGGTAGGAAAAGAGGAAGATAAATGTGAGAGAAGTATTTTTCTTTAATAAAGCTTATCAGATTTCTTTTGAAATATATGCTGCAAAGACTTATAAAATTGTCATACATTTGTTTCCTTTGAACAATATCTCTGACTCTTCTTGAAATGAAGGAAAAGCCAATAGGAAATCAAAAGCTGAGATTTGTCTACTGAATTGGCTCTGCAATTTCTCTTGTAGTTTTATGATGAGTTTATGATGGACTATTTTCTCTGAAAAATCTAGGGATTTGGAATAGTATTTCAGGACCACCTTATGTCTAATATTTATCAAAACAGGAAATACTGAAGGATTAAAATGTCTAAACTTTATCACAGATTTGTATCTGTTGGCAAGACTATAGAACAGTTGTTAATACTGAAAATGAGATGAAAGATATTCTAAATTTATCTTATTAACACAAAATTTCATCATAATGAGAGTTACCTGACATTATCACATTGCTTTTCAGCCAGTTGAAACCAAGTCTGAAAAGACAAAATTCATTCAGAAGTCACGGCTTAGAAACATAAAAAGATGCCAAATGAAACAGATAAGTGCTCATTCACCTGGGAACCATATTTTGACTCACATTATGGTGTGAGTTGAAAAAAAAAAAAGCAATGTTCACATCAATTTAGAAATCATACTTAAAAGACCTCAGATGGAAACCATATATTTTTCCAATAACCACATATAAATTAATATGTACCATCTGGGTTACATCTGGCAACATAAAAATGTTGTTTATGAACATTAAAGGTGTGAGAACCATCAACCAGCTTCAACTTGACTTGGCACATTTCTTCACAGAGACAATTCTTTATGTGGTAAGATTTAACCCAGCAAGTAAATCAAAATACAACAGCTCATTCCAAAACATAATTTTATCAAAAATATAAAGGGCTTACATTATTATTGATGAGATAAGCACATTATATTCTACATTAGGGAATTATAAAGAATAACATGAACTGGATGCTGGTGGCTGAGGCTTGTAATCCTAGCTACTCAGGAGGCAGAGATCTGAGGATCACCATTAGAAGTGAGCAGGGGGGCTGGGAAGGTGGCTCAATGGAAGAGTGCTTGCCTTGCATGCATGAGGACCTGGGTTCGATTCCTCAGCACCACATAAGCAGGAAAAAAAAAACAAAAAAACAAAACTTGGGGCTGGGAAGGTGGCTCAGTGGTAGAGCACTTGCCTTGCATGCCTGAGGCCCTGGGTTCGATTCCTTAGCACCACATAAGCAAAAAGAAAAAAGCCGGAAGTGGCGCTGTGGCTCAAGTGGTAGAGGGCTAGCCTTGAGC
This sequence comes from Dipodomys spectabilis, assembly GCF_019054845.1. Lineage (NCBI taxonomy): Eukaryota > Metazoa > Chordata > Mammalia > Rodentia > Heteromyidae > Dipodomys > Dipodomys spectabilis. The sequence continues at coordinate 26,630,203 of NW_024871460.1, forward strand.
TGAAGAGCTGAGGGACAGCACCTAGGCCCAGAGTTCAGGCCCCACGACTGGACCAAAAAAAAAAAAAGAAGTGAGCAGGGACAAGAAAGTCTGTGAGACCCTTATATCTAATTAACCACCAGAAAATCAGAAGTGGAGCTGTGGATCACATGGTAGAACACTAACCTTGAACAGAAATGCTCAGGGAAAGCACACAGGCCCTGAGTTGAAGCCCTACAACCAACAACCCTACGACCCATAGATTTTGGAAAATACAATTTATATTTAAATCTTTTCAGTAAAAATATTATAATAGCCTGAGGATATAACTCATTGGCAGAGTGCTTGTTCTATATGCACAAAGCCATTGATTTTATTCATCTCCCCTCAAAAAAAGAAAAAATATGGATTTTGCCCATTTTTAGAAATATAATACAATTTTATGTACAAAAATTTTTATTCTCCAAGACACAAAAACCAAGATTTGATTCTCAGTCTGTCTCTTTTCAGATCTAATGCTCTGTGCTCTTTGAAAATATGGAGATAATCAGTATAGTTTGAATCATAAACATTCTCTAAAGAATCATGGTAGCTAGGATAGTACTATTGGAAGGTGGCAAGACCTTGAAGAAGTGAGTCTAATGAGAGGTATACAGGTCATTGTAGACACACCTTTGAAAAGGCTGAGGACTTTGTTTCTTATCATAAAGTAAGTGGTTTAGCTCAACCATAATCTATTGTTAGGATGTGCTAACTCACTTAAAGCAATTGAATCAATTGACTATGGATTGGAACTTCTAGAACTGTGAGCCAAAATATGCATTTTTTATAAGTTGATGATCTCAGATACATACTATAGTAAAAGAAAGTTGTCTAGCATGCTAAGCAGTATATACATCCCATAGCATAGGAAGTCTCAGCTTCAGCTGTTGCTTTAATTTACTAACAGCATTAAGAAGTGTTTAATGTTCTGTCTATTCCTAATTATTGTTGGAGAAACATCACTCAAAAAGATCTGACTAAAAAGAATGAGAATAAAATTTCAAAATTAACTCACTTTGCTCCTTTTTTGAGAAGATACTCAGGCTGGAAGTTGATCTATTCAACTACCAAGTTTTATTTCAATATGATCAATCGATAAGTAAAATGCAGGATAAAAAAATCCATGTATTTGTTATACAAAACATGATGATAAAATTCTGGTTCTTACATAGGCATTAATGTCATATATAATAATATATGACATTAATAATATAATAAATTGTAGATGGAATGTAACAACCTTGTCCATTTTAGCAACATATGAAATAAGTAATATAAACAAGTGACAGATTATGTTCTGGTCTTCAGTCTGAAGGCTAACAGAAAACTTACTTGCTGATCTCTGTTTTGTTTTGGCCTTGAGATGTGGTTCTTGGTAACCAAGTGGAATGATGCCTATGAGAGCTAGAAGGATAGAGAGAGTAAGGCTGCTGGGAGAAATGGAGAACCTAGAACCTGGACTTTCCTGAATTAGTAGATATGGCTGCATTTCGTAAGGTACTCAGGCAAGCCATGAGACTACATAAGGTCACAAACTAACTACATAGTTCAATTTCATTTCTGTCATTCCATTATTTTTATGTGAGCTAATTCAAGATGAACATCAAAAGAAATACTAAAAGAGAACACTGTAACAAAAAGGAACAAAATGTTCTGCTCAAATGTGTTTGTGGAAGTCATGAAGGATCCTGTGCTTGTGTGTGTGTGTGTGCGTGTGTGTGTGTGTGTGTGTGTGTGTGTGTGTGTGTGTGCATACCACACTATTTTCCATACTATATGTTGCCAGTCAAATAGAATGGAGTCAAAGAAGAATGGAGCTAGCCCTGGAGAGTATGATCCCCTTGTGATATTCTATGCGCAGGGCCTATAGGCAGGAGAAATAATATCCAGTAATAGATCACCTTGACACCACAGTCAGAGCACATCCCATGAACCTCATAGGCTGGCAAAGATTACCATAAGGTAAAACCTACAACAGTCAGTTTGCATCCAAAGCTGACTTTGCCTATACCTGTGTCTCTTATGAGACCCAATCAATTGAACTTAATTCACAAGTTGTAATGTCTTCAATTCCCTTCAGTGGTTAACAATATTTGGGGGGTTTTGCACACTTTATTTTTGTGCTCATCACCCACTAACCTTTCCTTTGTACACTCTACTTGGGCCACTCTGATCCCATGCTCTTCCTCAAATATAACTGCTTGTTGTTCAGGGTACATTTTGCCCATCTATTTGAGCAACTTGCTCCTTCAACTCATTTCAGGTTACTCATTTCACCTCTTCGTTCACAGTTCAATGTCAGAGAAGTAACATCAGCAAGACAGCAACCTATGAAGTCCCAAGTTTCACTGTCCTCAAAGGAAGTCCCAACTAGCAACTACCAACACACTAAAGTTTGTGACACATCCAAAACTTGGGAATAAGACTGAGCTACTCATATAAACTATAGACCCAAATAAAATCCATTGTAGAAAGATAAGAGACATATTCTCATTGACTGACTCATCCCTGCCTTTCTCCACCAAACAGTCTTTCTACCCACAAAGAGTCTTCATCAGAGCATATGGTTTCTAACAAAGGTAGATAACCAAAGACAGATACCCAGTGTTTATAGCATTCAGAAAGCCCATTCTTATCTTCCCTCACAGAGAAAACTGGGTAATAGCAATGGTAGACCTGCTGGACTTAAGTAGAAACAACAACAACAACAAAAATCCACCAAAACCCAAAAATTAGCTCTGTATTCCTGCCAATCAATGTCATAATTTATCCCCAAAGCCAAACTCATTGCTCACAGAAACATGGTGGGAAATTCAATGTGGTTCCATACCTAGCACCTCCATAACCTATCCCAAGATTCTGCATAGAATGAGGGGATTAAAGCCTACTATGTGCTAACTAAACCACACTTCTATGGAACCTAATAGTCACCTGTTATATCAACCTGTGGTCTGGACTGGTCTCAGAAATTATTCCAATTCCCCTCCCAGGCAGGAAGATGCCCATTTCCATGCATTTCTGTGGAGAATACAGACTAGAGCTGCCTGACCTAGAATTTCAAATAGCAATTTAGTCCAGACTGAAAGCCAAAGGACCCCACCTAGATAAAGAAGCAAGACTCAATGATGTATTCCTACTGAGGAATCTGTTGTGGGGTGCATTTCCTCTTACCCCTAGATCCTCTGCTGACAGCTCCACCCAGCTGGTGAACTTAAGTAGTCTACAGCACATACAAGGAGTCTGTCTTCTATCCTGTCCAATCAAAAGAGATCACAATGCCATACAGCAGTCTACTTGATTGCAATGCCTAGCCAATGAGCTAGGCTTTGACTCTGGTCAGTAGCCTCACCTCACCTTAGAAGAAAGGCTACAGCCAATCCAATTAAATAAGCAACTAGCAAGTTTTGCTGGTACCAATGCCAGCTGGCCCATGCAGAACCATGGGCTAGACCAAATAGTGAAAGTCTGTCAGTCATTGCCAAAGAACACCTGTAAGGTCAAAAGAAGTGACTCTTTTCTGAAATGCACAGCCACTTCATTTTTGAGAAAGATGTCAAGAATGCCTGATAAGAAAAGAACAGTCTCTTCAGACAAAGTATTAGGAAAATAGGATATTTACCTCCAGAAAAGGGAAAGCAGTGCCTTATCTCACACCAGACACAGAGACAAACTCAAAAGCGTAAGAAATGACACTGTAACAACACCAGAAGAAAATAAAGGGAAAATCCATACATTTGTCTGGGCAATGATTGTTTTAGATTTCACCTCCAAATCTCAGTCAACAAAAGCAAATCTAGAAAGTGAGATTACATAAAAGGAAAAGCTTCTGCATAGTTAACTATTGGCAGAGTATAGACTCAATTCATGGCATTGTAAGTCAGATATCTGATAAGCATTTATATCCCAGATATGGAAGGAACTCAAACAATTCAGTAGTAATAAAACATAGGAAAGGACCTGAACAATTATTTTTTAAAGAAAACATATAAGTAAGCATAAGAAAAACTGTTCAACACCACAAATGAAAATAAAACCATAATGAGAGGACTGGGGATGTAGCTCAGTGTTGAGTGCTTGCCTGACATGCATTATTAAACTGTGTTCAATCCCAGTGTAGAAGTACATGTACATGAGCATACACACACACACACACACACACACACACACACACACACACACACACACACACACAGATTTGTTTTTGCCAGTTCTGGGGCTTGAACTCTGGGCCTGGGTCCTGTTCCTGCGTTTCTTTTGTTTAAGGCTAGTGCTCTACCACTTGATCCACTGAGCTACTTTCAGCTCTTCTTTAGTAGTTTATTGGAGATAAGAGTCACAGGTTGGGTTTGAACCACTCAGCCTCCTAAGTAGCTAGGATTACAGGCATGAGTCACATAGAGACAGCTTACATAGAGATTTTTTTTTATATTTCTAACAGAATAGTCATGATTAAAAATGTAAAAGACATAAAGTATTGTTGAGGATATTTTTAAAAAGGAATCTTTGTATACAGTTGTAACAAAAATTAATTCAGCCATCATGGAACTCTATGAGAAGTCCTCAATGAAATAAAAAGAGATTTACCATATGATCCAGTAATTGCACGTCAGTATATGCAAAGATGAAGTCAAGACGTCACAGTGCATGTTTACTGGAGCTTGATTCCTAATAGTTAATATGAAATCAAATGATGCCCATGAACAGATACACAAAAAATAAAATATTTTATGTCATACATTCCTAATAAAATTCTATCCACTCATATCTGTAATCCTAGATAATCTGGAGGCTAAGAACTGAAGATCCTGGTTTGAAGCTAATCCTGGCAGGAAAGTCTGTGAGACTCTAATCTCTAATTAACAACTAAAAAAGCTGAAAATGGAGTGATGGCTCAAGTGGTAGAGCACTTGCCTTGAGTTCAAGCACCAGGAGGACCAGCATTACACACACAAGTTTCTCTTCAGTTTTTTTTTAAGCTTTAAAATATTTGTGACAATATAGATTAATTTAGAGGACCCTATGCTAAGTAAAATGTACTAGGCACTGGAGGGGGAAAAAGACTAAAACCATTGATTTTAAAAGCAAAGATTTGTGCTTATCAGTGGCTAGAAGTGTTGGGATGATAGAAAAACACTGTCAAAGAGGATAACGTTTCAGATAGAAAAGAACAATAATAGCGTTTGAAGCTTGGAATTGACATTCCTCCAGCATTGCCTCTTAAGGATTGCTTTTGCTATTCAGAGCTGTCTATTATTCCACAAGAATTTTTGGATTGCTTCTTCTATATCTTTGAAGAACGTGATTGGGATTTTGATGAGTATTGCATTGAATTTGTAAATAGGTTTAGGCAGTATTGCCATGTGCACTTTTGGTGCAACAAGTATTGTTTTTAAAACTGCTGAGTTCCATGGGCCTCCAGAATTAAGTCTGGGGATGGAAGCACACATTTTATTGGCACACCACTGGCATCTTTTTCATCATCCACAGGCTCTAATCCGTGGAATCTTCCTGTCATTGGTCTTCATGGATAATTTTCTTGGGTGGTATTTATTCTTCTGTTTAGCACAGAGCCTGTCCAGTTCTCTGATGAAATCAAAGTCTTTGTCATGTACTTCCAAAGTATGCTGTGACATTTCAAGTTGAGTATTACCTGAGCTCTTTCTTAGCAGTCTATCTGCCATGATCCTTCTGAGACAACTTATGCTCCAAGCGAAATGGAAACTAGAGATGATAACTTAGTGAGATTGTATCTTCTTACCTAACATGATTCATAACATTTCATGACATAAGGAGTGCCTTGCTACCACACATAGTGCCACACCACACGAAGTCTAGGAGTCAAACTATACTTTCCCCTGTGGAGGGAGTGATTAGATGCGCTTTGTCAACATCCACCTTCTTTTTTTTTAATTTTTTTATTGTGAAAATACTGTACAGAGGGGTTACAATTACATGGGCAAGATAATGAGTACATTTCTTATCAAGCATTGTAGCCTCCTCCTTTGTTTACCCTTCCCATCCCTTCTCATCCTCCCTCCCCCCCCCCCACCCAATAACATCCACCTTGTTGACCTTCCTTTTTTCTTTCCTGATTCCAACATCTGACAAACATGATTTTTTTTAGACAGCTTATCATTGCAATAATATTAACTTCCATGTCCATGGTTGGAAGTCCCTTGCCTTCTAAGGTAATTATATTTATTGGTTTTTTTAAGTTAATATCTGTATTTGAGAAAACCTATATCTAAACGTGGAGCTAGTGGCTCATGTCTATAGTTCTAGCTCCTCAAGAGAATTGAAATCTGAGGATCAAGGGTCAAAGTCAGCCTGGGAAGGAAATTCTGATGGATTCAATCACCAATTAGGCAGCAAAAAGACGAAACCTAAGGCAGGGCTAAAGAGTTAGAGTGCCAGCTATCAGCAAAACAGCCCCTATCAGTGCCAAGCCCAGAGTTGAAACCCTAATACTGGCAGCACAGAACCAAAATATATTTTTTAAAAATATGTATCTAAATGCAACCAAATATTTTTATTTCAAAGATTTTGGGAGTGGCAATTGCATAGCCACTCTCCATATTCTTGAACAATGTTTCTTCTATTTTAATTTGGCAACTATATCATAGCTTTCAGGAAACCAACCATCACTATTTTCCCAACCTATATACTTGGAAAAATCTCTAAATTTATATATGACACATTCCCTCCAAGAGAGTGACAAGGATATATGGGAGGATTCCCTTTTACACATTTTTAGTAAAGTAAGAAAAATATCTTAATCATGGATCTGGGGAATCAGGATTAGGTATTAAGTACCCTAGCTGCAGTAACTTTCAGCACAAAGCTAGTAAAAATTCCATTACTATCACTCAGCGCAATGGTTCAGTAGGGTAATGGGAATTTAGAATGTAAGCAAAAAAAGATATTTGTATTTCAATTATGGAATTTTGTGGGAAAAAGGATAACTCATTACCAAACTCTCCTTTATAAAGAAATAATACATCTAAAATTTAAGACATACCTACTGGATTCTTATATTTACTGTATTATCTAATCCATTATAGGATAGTGCAGTATCCTATTTACTTTGAAATTAGAAATTAGCTTAGTATCAGTACTGGAGATTGTTCAAATGTCCACACTTTAAATATTATTGACCTTATAAAATAGAATATGACATTACCTCTTGGGAATGGAATAGATTACCTTGTGGATTCTCTATATTAGTAAAATAAGAAAATGTGATCCTGGAAGGTAAAACACTTGCCTAAGGTTATAATTCTTTGTACAGAATGAGAAAGAAATGGGAAGAAATTTATGTGCTAGGAAAGGAATATGAAACCAAGAATCATTGTAAATTATAGGAAGTATTTACAATATAACAAGATTGGCCATATATTTATATATTAACACTCATAAGAGCATATATATAAACATACGTGCACACATACACAGACATATATGCATACACTGAAAGGCAGAGCACGGTGCTTATTCCTTCTGTTTCATTTACTACACACACACCAGCACACACACAAACTTTTCTGCCTAGCCGACTTTAAAGCATAATCCAGTAGCTCTCAGCCTCTTGAGTATCTAGGGTTACAGGTATGAGCCACCTACACCTCACAATTATGTCAGTGAGTTCACTGAATTCTTAAACTTGTTGATTTAGCATAAGGATTGCCATTTTAAAGTGGCAGGAACTAAAGCTCGGAGAGTTAGCAAACCTTTTTGCACAAATCAGTGACAGGCTGAATGGAATTTTGTTTTATTCCAAACCCAATGCCCAATATAACACGTTCTCTCTTTAACCATCCATGGAAAAGCAAGTTCCTCTTTTTATTACTTTTAAATTTACTTTCTTCCTTTTTGTTCCAAATTTGCCATTTACTCAATAGCACCTTTACTGATATATTCATCCTCATGTTTGTTAAAGCCCTTGTGTAAGTTCGAAGACTCACTGGCCTCTGGTATATACTAAAGGCCCTCTACCTACTTGAGGATCAGCTGCAACTATGGGCTAGAAGCTCAGCAACCAGACTAGGGAATTTTCCATTAGGAAAATTAGCCAGGTGCCAGTGGCTCACGCCTGTAATCCTAGTTACTCAGGAGGCTGGAATCTGAGATCGCGCTTCAAAACCAACCTGGGCAGGAAAGTCCGGGAGACTCTTATCTCCAATAAACCACTAGGAAACCGGAAGTGGAACTGTGGCTCAAGCAGTACAGTGCTAGCCTTGAGCTAAAGAGTGCAGGGACAGCGCCCAAGTCCAGAGTTCAAGTCCCACAACCGACAAAAAAAAAAAAAAACTTCCAAGGTCCAATAATCTATAAGAATGAGAAATTTTTCCTCAATCATTTTCTTACTGTTCCTCAAAAGGCAATAGAATGACCATCAATAAAATGAAAGTTATACTGTGGGGGAGGGAGTCCCTCTATACGGTATTTTCACAATAAAAAAAAAATCACAATGTCAATTTTCACCCAAATAGGCTCAAATACACATCCAAAATCTACCAAAAAAAAAAAAAAAGAAAAGAAAGAAAGCAAAGCTACATATTTTTATGCAGGTCCTGGGGCTTGAACTCAGGGCCTGGGTGCTGTCCCTGAACTTTTTTTCCTCAAGCCTACTCTCTACCACTTGAGCCACAATTCCACTTCCAGCGTTTTGTGATTAATTGGTGAAGAGTCTCACAGTCTTTCTTGCCCAGACTGGCTTTGAACCACAATCCTCAGATGTCAGCTTCCTGAGTAGCTACATTAATCATATGAAACTGTGACCCAGGAAGGTAAAATACTTGCCTAAGGTTATAATTCTTTGTACAGAATGAGAAAGAAATAGGAAGAGATTTATGTGCATGAACCAACAGTGCCCAATCACCTTTTGAAACAAAGATGATCAGTATTGCTATTGAAGATATTATTGTTATCTTTGAGGAGTATGACGATCAGTATTGCTATTGAAGATATTATTGTTATCTTTTAGGAGTATGACATAGGCAGTTATGAGACTCATTAATCTTGTGTACTGGTCAGGTCACAAGTTGACTGGACCTGGGCTGAGCAGAACAAAAGTTTACTGACTCTACCTTCACACCTACCTCTTTAGAAATCTTAGAATGTGCCCACAATTCTCAATAAGAAGCATGCTGAACAAATTAAGTAGAAGTAGAAAAGTGATAGAACATGTCCTCCTTATATCCAGACAGAGTATTTGTACAATATCATCTAGGTTATATAAGCTATGCCCAGTCAGGAATACAAAAAGGGACAAGGCAAAAAACTGCCCTTGAGCTAGTATATTGGCTTTACATTGTTTTTCTTGTATCCTCATTTCCAATCTTCAAGATAGGAACTGCATTGTGGGCCAGGACAGGTAGTCCTGCAAAAGAAATGGGAGCATAGTCATTTCAAGAGACACACAGAGAACTCATGAATATATGCAAAACAGTTTCCTGGCCCCCACACAGATAGTATCAAGAGCCACACACACCATTAACCAAAAAACACATTTAACCGCAAACATTAATACCTTCTGGATACTGATGGCCCCTAGAAGAGAGTTTACAGAATAGATTTCTAGCCTATTACATAGTTGTATGAAGACCTTTTGAATAGCTGTACAAAGACCTGCATAAGAAATGTACAAGGCTACATATACAAGAGCTGTACAAGTTTATTTTAGTCCTTTCACTTACCAACAGCTTTACAAATATTTCCCTAAATCATTTACAATGTCTTTTTCTGCAAGTTTCCTCATTAGAAAATAATTGTATCACTTCACAAATTGATCTGGTTCCCTTCTCTGCCACTAGCTTTTGACTTCAGCCTGAACATTCTCTGCTCCATCCACATGTCACCCCATTACCCCTTCGCCATGAAATAGAATCTCTGAGCACATGAATGTCAAAACAATGTGCTAATGTGGAACCCAGCCACCCAAGTTTGCTCTAAGCACAGCTATTGCAAAATCCAATCTATTTTATCACGCTGTCTTCGCGCTGGATTTAGCAGCTTCATAATTCCACACCTCTGTCAACGGGACCCTCATTATGCAGGCTTCTAAACATTTTACTTGAAGAAAGAATAAACAACATATTTGGTACTAATGAGGTGAGATATTGCTTTTATATTTGCATTACTGTTTAATGATTGTGATATCTCCAGCACTCAGAGCTCAGCAAGCTTGCTTTGATTGATGTGGTTTTTCAGGGAACCGCTCTCACAGACAATCAGCCACTTGCATGGGGCTGGTTGTCACATGATCTAAAAGTGGGGCTTCAGAACTATGACAAAATAGAGCAAATGTCTTTTGCTTACTAGAGATTCTGTACAGGTAATAATGCTACTCATTCTGTTTAGGTAGCAGCTTAAGCATTTTAGAAGGCAATGTTCAACAACCAGAAAAGTTTAATCATAACATTTTTCTCAGTATATGATTTTCCTTTGCTGCACCATGGATATAATTTTACACCGTTTTTTCTGATTCTAATTCATTCTAATTCTTCCAACCACAGAATATCACATGTAAATCATAAGCTTAAATATTATTTAGTATCATCTTGCAAAATACAATTATGTATTCCATGCTAACTCCAAGCTAAACATGACTGATGGCAGCAACTTTTGGTCTCTAAAGGGAGAGAGTTTGAGAACTAATTACAAATGAACTTCAGAATGAGTCAACTGCAAAAGCAAAATGAAATGAATAGAGCCTTTGTGGCTAGACTCGCTGTGCGAAAGAGTAGTCCCATCTCTGCCGATTAATAGCTCTGTAAGCCTGAACTACTTAACTTAAATCTCAAGTTCATTATCCATAGGTAATTGCTTGAAAATACTGACTTAATTGAGCTCTACAGATTAGTGAGATTATATATATATAAAACATATATGTATAGTGCCGTTGTGCGAAGCCTAGATACAAATTACTCAAAGTACTCTTGCTCTTAGTATTATTAAAGTACTAACAACAGAAGGAGGGACAAGCATAAATAACTGATAACCCCATATGGGAAACAGAAGGGGTGTTGGAATGTTCACAAGAAGACTAGAAGAGCAGCTTTTCTTGATCTCTGCATTTAATTCTTGAATGCTGATAGGAAAGAAAACTCTCCATTGAAGAGTCTAAATTATTCCCAGTTGGAAAGACCTCTAATAAGCAAGACAGTGGGTGCCTTGAATTATGCTGACGTTTTATTCCTTAGGCCACAATATAAATTATAATAGCTTCCTTATCCTACTTATCTATGGAGATGTGCAAGGGGATCCAGTAGTCCCTTCATCTAACAGGTACTGTTTCTGTCTCTACTTAACATACAAGATAAATAATCTGAAGACCCATATAGCAGTCCTGATGCTCTCACTAACCAGTTACAGCAAGAGCCCTGACTTGGTTGCTTCAAAGAACTATTTGAAGAATCACATGAGATAATATGACAGCCTTTTAGCACATTGAAAAATATTTTACCCAGCTGAGAAGGACAAATGGAGGTATTATTTAAATTAAATGTTCAATTTAAATTTATTTGTGATTTTAATTAATAAATGTAAGCCTTGGGGTAATAAATGTGTTTTCTTTTCTTTTCTAAATGCCTGTGGAGATGTATCAAAGTGAATATGCTCAGATCATCTCGAGGCAGAAGGCAGAGCCTCTGGAGCAGGCCACACCCACAGACCCACACATTTGTAGAACTCTGTAGTCACATTTACTCACAACGTGTCTGTTACCTATCATATGCGAAAATAGTAAAAGAAAAGTGCTAGGAATTGTATACAAAATGGATTTCACAATTGATTAGCAATGTTCTTGGAATATTTTTTGCTTGTTTTTATGGTGTGCTAGGAATCAAATCGAAGGTCTTAGAGATGCTAGACAAGCCATCTACCACACAGCTATACCTTCATCACCTAAAACTCATTAAATTCTACATGAGTAAGATTTGATAAGTGCAACCTCAGTAGGCATTAGAATCGTTCCCCCAGGAACTATTGCAGCCTATCCTTGCCAAATATGAAATAACACTCATTTTCATTTACTGTCTAGAATCAGTCCATTTTTATTTGCTTGTGAAAGGTACATCTTCTGCTAACAAGGTTGTAACACAAAATGTACTCATCCACATACCTGGCATCCAGCTAACACATGGCATTGACTTTCTTTACATACTCAGCCCTTCTATTCTGTATCTTTCCATTAAACTTCTCTGTGTTAACATATAAATCACAGTAAGAAATCATAAAGCATAGTCTGATTCTATTTTTATACCCTCATTAAAAGCCATTATTCTGGAGCAAAATGAGAATTTACTATAGACAAATGTCTCCTGGTTTTACAAATTCCTGAAACATAATCACACATAGTGCTCTTCTTGCACACAGATTGGCCAGTGAAGCCTGAGGTTGGGCTTGGTCCTTAGCAACCCCTGCCTAGAGTAGGAAGGAAACACAAAAAGTAGGTTTGTGATGAGGTGGGTGGGAGTATTGGTGGATGACTAGCACTGGAAGAAGTGGGAAAGTGTGAGGCTCCTGAAACTCTCCCTGAAAAAGAATTTCAGATGTCATTTACTTTCCATAAATAACTGTTTATAGGTGAGGTTTAAATTTTTATAGTTCCAAGGAAATGCCAAGTTTAATGTTTCATATTACAGAATGCACTGAGAATTGCTCCATTAAAATAAAGATAGGCTAGAGATTTGAAGTGCTAAGAGTCTGTTTTCATGTCTTTATTATGTTTTTGTATATAGCAATCATACTGCAGGGAAAATAGGGTAAAACAAACCTTTCATAATGGGAGAATTAAATAAAAATTTTGGTGCTTCAAACTATAATTACAAAGGATTAAGTGGGTATTCAAGCTTGGGCACTATGGAGAATTATTTTCCTTGATGTTTGGTTAAAGGCATGCAACACTGCTGTGATTTGTTTTATAACTGAATGTGATTTATAACCAATATGGCTAGCATCCTATACGCTACCAATATGGGTTGAAGTACCACTTAATTTAAATTCTATGTCTTCTCAAAAAGTCAGCATCAGTGAGTTGCCAATTCTTACTTAAAGAAAGGCCAGAAATTAGTTGAGAGACATTGTTCATGATTCATCTGAATGTTTTTGTGTTAGAAGCCCATCTTATCAATTTACTCATATTATGGAATTCACTTTCTTTCCCTGAAAATTGTAATAAATAGCAGACTGTATCTGGGCTTCTTTCACAAAATATTGTGTGTAAGTCTGCAAAGGCTTGGGAAAGGTTTGAAAATCAACTTGTCTGAGAATGAATTCCTTTCAAGCCCTTAAGCTTTTATGCACTGTCCATATGAGCCATCTTTCTGCCCCTGCCTGAGGCAGGGTCATGGGGAGTTGATGATTCTCTCATGATGAGAATAGTAGCACTGCTGCTAGGCGGAACATTTTTCATCTCATACATGAATCTTGACAAATGTGACCACTTATTGGTCTAGTATCTCAATTTTCCAACCTGCCGCCCATGTATTTTGATGCATACAGCTCTCCAACTTCATTCATTTTACCCACAGTGACTACTAGCATTTCTTGAAACTTGCCCTAATTTGGACTCGAGTTTAAAATATAAGCTTCCTCCCACTCTACTTTCTTTGTGATTCTCTAAATAGCCAGGTAGGTATATATGAATATATGTGACACTTAGCTTTATGAAGAAAATAACTCAATATTGAAAGGCAAGTAGAGAAACTATAATGAAGGAGAATACAGATGCAAAGAGTTGGTATAATCAGTAGGAATTTGACCTAACCATGAATAGGTCAACAGAGTCTGAATAATGCATTTTTCTTCAAATCTCCCATTATCTGAACTTCTTTTCTCTTTAAAACACTACACGGTGGTTTCATTATACTATTTTTATACATTAATCTATTTAAATCATGTTTATCCTCCAGCACCATCGTTTGTACCCCTTACCTCCCTCACAGTTTCTTCCCATCAAAAAGACCCCCTTTAATAATAATAAAAATAATAATAATAAATTTTATCACTATTCCTATCATTTTAAGTCTAGATTCTTCATTTGAGTGAAAATAAATGATATTCATGTTTTTTAATTTATCTTATATCACTCAACATATGCCATTTTTTCTTTAGCCATTCATTTGTTGTTGGACTCTTAGGCTGAGTCCATAGATTGGCTACTATGAACAAAGCTGTGTACTTCTGTGGCATGCTAAATTATGCTCCTTTGGATACATGCCCCAGAATGATATACCAGGGTCATTTTGTAGCTCTGTTTTTAATTTATTAAGTAACCTCCATACTGATTTCCAGGGTAGCTGCACTAATTTAGATTTTTGTGAATGATATATGAAGGTTTCATTCCCACATTGTCACCCGCAATTGCTTTTGTTTTCTTTATCATAGCATTCTGATTGTGTGGTGAGATGAAATCTTACAGTAGATTTGTTTTTCCTTTTCTTTGTGTTAATGTTAAAAAAATTACATGTATTTATTACTCATTTGTACTTTCTCTTTAAAAACTGTTCATTAAAATCATTGGTCTATTTATTAGCTTATATCTTAGACGGAATGTAATGCATATTTTGCTATAGTTTCAAAGATCATTTTGTCCAGGGACACGCAACTCGTTACCAAGAAAAGCTAAAGAAAAAGAAACAAAGCAGACAGAAAAGACTATTTTGTTTTAATTACATTGAAGGTATCAGGAAGCCATTTTCATCTTCTCATACCTCACGAATCAGGTATCAGTGTTATTTACACGTCTTCTAAATCATGAAAGTAAATATTTATAGGGGATCTTCATTTCGTACAGACTACAAGCGTGTCTACCCAGAAAGCATTTCTAAAAGCTGAAGGTGGATTTCTTTTTGTTTTTCACATTATTAATACATATCAGTAGACTCAACTCTAGGCTGAGTTTTTTAAATTGTATATTCAACTCCTTAGATAATAATTATACATCATTTTATGCTGTTATTTCCAGAGGTCTTCTCCTTGTCATGTTACTCAAAGACTTTCTTGATGTGTGAAACTAGATGAGGGGAAGATTGCTAGCTATTGCTCTGTAGTGATGATTGATTGGAATTGGGACTGGAGCTAGAGTCATGCACTTCTTTTCTAGATGAGTAAGAAAACGTCATAGGCAAAAGCATTGGAATTTAGAATTATAACATGACTGAGTATAAATTCTAGAAAGAAGCAAAAAAAAAAACCCTCAATTTCTTGTCACTGAACTAAGAATTCATGTGTAATAAAGTAGGGCCAGAGAGGCTTACATTGACAAGATAGAGTGGATGTATCTTTGGGCATCCAAAGCTTTGCTATAGCTACTATTTTCCACGAACTATTACACTGTTTTCATATCTATCACAAACACAGCTAGCATTCAGAACTAAAAGAATTATTAGAATAATCTACCAAGTTAGAATAAGATGTAGCCAATCAGAAAAATAAAAGATGAATTAGATGAACATCTAATTCCTAGACAAGGGGATTCTTATTCTTGCTTGATTTCTTTACTTCTGTTCTATATATCTCAATTCCTAGGCTTAAAATTTGGTCTCAGGAATTAATAGCTATTTAAAAGCTTTCTAGGAGGCTCAAATGCACAAGCAAATCTAAGATCCCCTGGGTGTGGCTACAGTGGTTTGAGTGCTACCAAGTCCTAGTAAAAGTTGTAACAAGTCAGTAAACATATAATATTATGAAATGAAAGTGAGATAGTTAAGTTATTCCTTTTTGGAAATTATCTTTCATTCTGTTGATTCAATCAACATTTATTGAATAGCTTGTCTGGACCAACCACAGGTCTCAAGGATTAGGGTTAGTGTTAGGCCAAATGCAAAATCAATACAGATAGCTTGTCCCCTCTTCTTTAAAGAAATGCAAAACATTACTCTCCTCTCTATTCATGATTGAATTATAGGGATCACAGTTAGCCTAAGGCCACTTAATGAATTTCCCTCATCATTTGCTGAACATTGGTTTTTCACAGACTTTCTCTGTTTAACTCTCCATCTTCTGCTCTGCCATCCCAATTCTTCCTTTGAAGATCGAGTATGATATTTTATACCCTCTTTTTGCCACGACACCCTTAGATACCTCTACTACCTTTGGTCTTTATCTTGTTTTCTGATCTTCTCACTCCAGGCTGCTGCCTCAATCGGTTTTTAACAGTCAGAAAAATCTCTGATAATTCTTGTTCACTACTAAAATGACAGCATACCAGTTCATACAGATTTACTCTTCTACTTCAGGAAATAAAAGGAATGATCAAATCTAAGCAATGAAAGAATATTTTATACACAGGGACAGCAATGCAGAATACTATATAGCTACACCTGTCAGCTGCCTACAAAGCGTACGTGTGCAGAAGAAAGTAAGAAGTGGTGGAAAATGGGATTCCTGGGCGTGTCTCTGAGCTACTGAAAAAAAGTCAGGAAGGGGATGATAAAGGATGTGTAACTTACTTTTAGAAGTTTGCTGAATGATTTTGTGCACAGCCCTGAAAGAACAGATAAAAGTAGGAAGAAACTTTAGTATTTTTCTAAAACCCACCAGGGCGCCCCAACCTACTGCATGTCTTCTTCTCAGAGCCTATAAACACCATAGTTATCAGAAACAGATTTACAACAATCCGTCATGGATGGGCACTTCTAATCTGAAAAGAAAAAAAAATCAGTGTCATCTATCACTAAAGATTAACAGGTACCCTTTAATTTATTTTGAAAACCTGGTGACTAGTTGTATAACTCCTCCACCTTCCCCTATAAGTATTTGTGTTCTCTGTGGACACAGTATGGGGTCTCTCAATCTTTCTAACATCCCTCTTTAATCACACAGCGGGCCATTGTGTATTCCTCATTCACCCACAGGCCCCCCAACTCCTTCTACTATTGTGCTGGACTCAGTATGAGGCCTCCCCATTTCTGCAAAATAGCTTTCTCATAGAAATTTCATCCATAGACTAATGGTTTCACTACAGATTGTCTTTCTCTAGTGGAAATGCCACATTTTTGCTATGGACTATTTCTTTTTACCTTTATCTAATCGACAGTCCTTCTTTCTGCAGGGAAATCCATGAACAAAACCTACCACCAATAACAACTACATTTACATTTGGGGGTTTTAAGTAATCTAACATTTATGCCTCAGAAATTCACGTTTTATTCCTCAAAGCTCTTTTTTTAATTAAAAAAACTATCAAGCCTTCTAGGATTTTCCTTTTTCACACATAATTTTATATTTAGACTTATTCATGTTTGGAATCAAGTGTGAGTCACTATTTTGATTGAGAAATTATAGAAAGGAAACATTTTATTTTTAAAGCAATTAACAGTCTGGCTTGAAGACAAAGTAGAAGCTCATTTTCATATTTCCACTCAAATAACCAATGTACAGTCCTCAGTTTATATTCTGGATATTATTGCATCAAAATAATATACATGAATAATGTGTTTTGCATTAGAATCTTACGTTTCCTTATAAGATGTGCTGCAATTGGCAAGAGACCATATAAACATGAGTAAATGGTTGTTTCTGTGCACAGAAATGTAAATATTGCAATAGAGATATAAAAAAACGGAGTAAAATAATGACATCAAAATCCGAATAGGCTCATACAAGATGCATATACAACTATATAGGTTCATTAAAAAAAAGAGTAAATGTGTTTCACTGGTATAGATGCACCAGGGAAATTTCTTTCTCTTCACCCATTTGAACCAGTCATCTCCTGATCCTTCATAAATATAATGAATAAACAAGTTACAAAAGCATTGCATAAGTGCTTGCTTTTTCAGGGGAAGAAAACGATTTTTCCTCTATAGAACATTGAAATGAAAAACATGGCTGCTCCTCAGGTCCCTTAGCCTAGTCTATAAATGGCTTAAAGCAGCCCACTCCTACTGATACAGATATACTGTCTTCAGGTTACACCCTGATTATCAACCCACCTCGCCTATTGCCAATAGTTACCCTAGACTGGGAAGCATGGTGGGGGTAAGGAGGGGTTGAGAGGGAAAAACCAAATTACCCTTAGCAGAATTTAATCTCAATTTTGTTTAAAAGTTGGTTCAGAACTTTAGACTGTTCTTTCTGGATCTTTCTCACTGTTATTTAGCACATCAATCTCTATGAACTTGCCTCAGAAATCCTTGGATATATGTTATGGAAATAGACTTTGAGATCCCTCAAATTCATGTAAAGATATGAGTGGCTTGATACTGTTTAAATGCATGGCATCAGTAATGGATGCTGACTCATTATCTTTGCATATTTTTATAGTTTGCAATACATTTTACCTTTATTTTCTAATTTGCTCCTTTCAATAGCTCTGTAAAGTTATCATGCTGCTGTTATGAGCCATAGTTTACCAATGGTAAAAATAAAGGCAAAAGGATACATCACATACAGGCATATAACAAGCAAATGTCAACACCATTAACTGAATCTTCTGACTTAAAATTCAATTCATTGTTAAACACACAGAAAATGATCAAAGTTCGGGAAGAAGGAAGGTAGTTGGAAGTTCCTCTGTTTCTTGAGACACCAGGCCATAAAAACACTCATTTACCTATCCTTCATATTTGATCAGTCCTGGTTATATTACAGAGATATTTAAGCTCCCTGATAATTTGCTATTGTCTCTTAACTATTTGCCATTCAAAGAGCATTAAACCAGGAATAAGAAAGAAAAAAAAAACACCCCATAGGAAATCAACATTTAAAATTCAAGACTGAAGCATGATTTGGACAAAGAATGCCAAGTGGTAGCTGCTGATTCCACTGCTGTCACTCAATAGCTTTCCCGCGTCCTTCTCCAGCAGCAGAAAACAAAGTGTCTAAGCATAGCCAACGAGGACCAAGGATGATATGGAGTGACAGAGCTTTCAGTGCACAGGAGACAGTTTAGCTAGCTCTTACATTGGACTCCTACAAGACGCATATGGAGCATTCAGTCTATGAATGAAGCATGTGTGATCTTCAGGGAGAGCCGGCCAAAGCGTTAAAGTGCATGGATTTTAGATACGTCGGTGTGAACATGTGGCGCTGTGTGAAGAAAATGTGATAGTGCCTATCAGAACAAGCCGACATCATATTCTTGCTTGACACATGAAGCAAAACTTTTAGTGCTGGGCCTGGGGATGATGGGATTTTGTTCACAATTGTTTTATGATGGCTTGTTCCTGAATTTAAAAATCAAAAGCTTTATCTTCCTACCATGAAACACAGGAAGGCACCAGACCCCTCCATATTTGAGGGTTAAATTATTGTTTTAATTTTCTAACCTAAAGACTTAAGTCCCCAGACAATATTATAATCTTCAAGAGAAACATTTTCTCCTGCCCAGTCATAAACATTGGACCTGACCATCACATATTTGAGCTATAATACCACACTCTCGAATTATAATTCTTTGATCAGATGAGAAGAAGAAGGTGTTGTGTGTATGCACACAAAAAGGTATTGTGTGTATTCAATATGTATTTGTTCATATAAACTAAGTATAAACAGTTAAGTTTTGTTATTTATTTGCATCTAATTCTAAACAAATGCCATTCTTCCCTATATCATCTAACAGTCATTTTTAAATCAGAGTGTCTTTGCCTGATTTCTCTGGAAGACAGAACCTAGAGCAAAGTCTTATATGGAAATACTTCATTATAAAATGTAATCAGGGGTGGGGGTAAAAAATGAAAGATGGTGAGAATAAAGGAGAAAGTCAGAACCAATAGAAAGATAACTCCTGGAGTTGACCAGGCTATAGGAGAAGTGGCTGTTGACCCACATGACCTGTTGAAGAGTTTTATGAAGCATATTTAGGACACTCAGCATAACAACAGGACACATTTACTCATATAATTCTGTCTCCTATTAGTCAAAGATATGTCCTTTAGAGTACTTCAAGATGAGTGTTTGGAGCGTAGCCATGCCCCAGCAGCTGTGTCAGAGAGACCATCAATAAGTGTGGGATGATAACAGTTCTCAAGACAGTGTAGGAGCTGGGCTGGGGCCCGAGAAGAACTGACTGCTTCTGTGACTGCAATGAAAACATGAGTTGGTATATCAGAGGTGCGGGACCCATGAGGGCTTCCTGTTCCATGAACAGAGCAGAGTTCAAATATTCATCTGAGTCTATGAATGTTTCCTAATTCATATAAGGTATTCCTCTATATCCTTTTCTCTATTTAGATACAGACACATATTAAAAACCCTCAGAACCAGTCATAGAGACCCAGCATCAATACAAAATATTGCATTATTGCAATGAAAATGATGTTAGAAAATATTGTTGTATCTTTTTTGTTCATTATTTCATGGAAAGGTATTATTTGAGATCCAGAAACTCCTAGAACACTACTGTCAACAGTCCTAGACAGATCAAGTTGAGTTCTGAAACTCATCCTTGCAATTTGTCTACACTGCAGTCCTCTCTGTTCACCTCTTCACATACATTGTTATATACTTCTTATACTTTCTCTTTCTCCCCCCTCCCACACATACACACACACATATTTATAAATATGAGTCCATTTTCACAAGTTGCATTTAGAAAGGCATGACACATGAATCCCCTACAGAACATTATGAATTAATAATGAGTTCTTTATTTAGCATTTAAAAATAATTATTTGAAGCCAGGTTCCAGTGGCTCATGCCTGTAATTCTAGCTACTCAGGAGGCTGAAATCTGAGGATCATGGTTCAGAGCCAGCCCCTATGAGACTCTTATCTCCAATAAACCACCAGGAAACTGGAAGTGGCACTGTGCTCAAGTGGTAGAGTGCTCACCTTGAGCTGAAGAGCTGAGAGACAGCACCCTGGCCCAGAGTTCAAGCCCCACAACCAACCAACCAACAAACAAACATATATATATATATATATATATATATATATATATATATGTATATATATATATATATATGTATATATATATATATATAATTATTTGAATGTGAAGAGAAAGGGAAATGGGACACAATTCTTAGCTCATTGATTCTTTAATTGAATTTATAAATCAAGTTGATTAAAATTGGAAAGTACATACTTTTTTTTCTTGTGACTAAATTTTATTCTAAATCTAGGTCTGTTATGTTTCTATTTATGGAATTAAAAATCCGAAAAACATCTGGTTTAATATTTATACATCTTTCTGTAAAATGTATCTTAAGCATATATTTTCCTAGACACAGTTACCAACAGGTAAAGAGTCTCTTTGGTGTTATAACAGCATGCTTAATGATACATGAACAAGCACTAAAAGCTATAAAAGTTATGGAGAGTGATGTTAGGGCCAAGAGTGGTTGTTCACACCTTAATCCAAGCTATCCAGGAAGCAAAGGCTGAGTGATTCAAGTTCAGCCAGCTTGAGAAAAGTTATCAAGACCTTGTATCCAAAAAAAGGCTGAGAGTGTGAGAGTGTAGAGTGCTTACATGGTTGTATATGACACTTCTATAGTGTGATATAACTAAATGAGATTTAACACAGAAACAAAAAGGAGTTCAACAAAGGACAATCAGTTCCATAGATTCAAGACTTCATGCAATGAAGTGTGGGTTTTAAAAAACCAACATGATAATCTCAGCCAATGCAGAAAATGCATTGAGAAAGGCAGATCTTTTTATGATACTAGCCCTCAGCTAACTAGGATTGGGGAATACTTCCTCAAGCCAACCAAAGGGCTCCCATGAAAACACCAGCAATGAAGCCCTTTACTCTCATTATCTGTATAGCAAACAGGAGAGAGAGGCCAGGGAGAGAGACAGGGAGGGAGGTCAGGAAGTTAGGGAGAGAGAGAAGGATGGATGGATAGATGAGTGGAAGAAAGGATCAAAAGAAGGAAGAGAAGGAGGGAGAGAGGGGAAGAAAAACCTGGCACTGACAGGGCACTGGTGGCTCCTGCCTGGGGTTCAAAGCAAACCAGGCAGAAAATACTGAAACAAGCTAATCTCCAATTAACCACAAAAATCCAGAAGTGGAGGTGTGGTTCAACTCACAATGAGCCAGTTTTCATTGGAAAATGCCAAATTGAGCAAGAGACTCCTAGTTCAGACTCCAGTGCTGGCACAAAACAAAACAAAACCAAAACAGGACTAACAATAAGTCACTGATGATATACTAAATGTTTACTTCTAAATTTGAAATAATGCTTGTTTGGGACACTTCATTTCCACATTTTACTGTATATTCTAGTTAGAACAATTCGCATGAAGAAATGAACAAAATTTATTTGGATTGGGAATGCAGGAGAAACACTATGATCCTGTGATCTAACAAGTGGAAACCCTAATATGTAATATAATAGAAACCACAAAATAATTGGGAGAGCTAGTATATTAGTTTGGCAAAATTACAACATAGAAGACCCCAGTTGACTGGCTAGTAGAACCTTCTAGGAGGAGAGGATTATGGGAAGGAAAGTAGGTCATGGAGGCATGCCCTTGCCAAGGATATTGGGACTTTGACCCCTTTCACTTCCCCTTTTAGCCTTGCAGCTGCCATGAGGAGAACAGCTCTCTCCCACACCCTCCTTGCCCTGACTTTCTCTGCACAGGTGCAAGTCAATAGGCCCAAGCAACCACAGACAGAAACTTCTAAAATCATGATTCAAATAAAGCTTTTCTCCTTGCAACTTGATTTACCTCATATATTTTGCCAAAGTGAGGGAAAGCTACACAATATCTACAAAGGCAAACTCATAAAGACTGAAGTCAGATTAATTTTTGCCAATGTTTGGAATGAAAGGAAAAGAGTAGAAATAGTTAAAGAATAACAGAGTTTTCCTTGAGAATGATAAAGCAGAGCTACAGAATTAGGTAATAATGTTAATTGTACATCATTGAAAATATATAAATGAAACTCATTTGAGTCATATACTATAACCTGACTACTGGCTAGTTTTATGTTATATAAAGTTGCCTTATTTATTTTTTTTTTTGGTACTGGACCCTCCATATCCTAAGCATATACTCTATCACTGAGCTACACTCTCAGCCCTCAGTACAATATTTTAAAATTTATGAAGAAAATGCGGAAGACGTATTTTTAGTTCTCATCAGAATTAAAATAAATGCATATGAATTTTCACAAAAAGCAATGGTACTTTCTTTTTTTCTTTTTATTTGGCAGTATTGATGTTTGAACTCTGCATAGCTCACTTTCTAGGCAGGTTCTCTACCCCTTAAGCCACTCTGCCAGTATCATTTTGGACTGGCTACTTTTAAGATAGGTTCTCAATTTATGTCTGGGCTACACTGGACTACATCCCCTCTGTTTGTGCTTTTTAGTGTTGCCTAAACACTAAATGCCACATTACCCAGCCATCAGTCAAGATGAAGCCTCATGAACTTCTTTTTTTTTTTTTTTACACACTAGTCTCAAACGATCTCCCAAGTAGCGGTAAGTCTATAGATTTGAATCACTGACCCTCCTAGCTCTTTTTTATTTTGCAATACCTAGGATTTTTTAATTCACTTAAGGTAAACAAATGGACTTCAACATTCTTTGGAAATTCCTCTTATGGTGCTGCCTGAAAAGAAGGCAAAAGTGGGCTTTCTGGTTTAATGTGGGTACTGGGCTATTCCTTCAATTAAAGAAATGTAAACATTTTTATCTCTAATCATTGTATGTTCAAGAATAATGGACTTTATAGCTTCCAGTTATCTTCATTTAAATTCAAATTCTTGGCTAAAATCAAAACTCTTTCAAGTGAATTAAATAAAGCACAAATTTATGTGTACATTTCTCGTACTGAAGGTAGACTCCTCGATGTAATTACATCCTTCATCATGCAGAGCCATTCTAAGAGTAGACTAATTGTACTTACACGGAAAACTTTCAGGCAATCCATCACAAGTGAGGATTCTTCCTGTGGTATCATTGCACCTCTGCTTCAATACAAATATACTGTCTCTCCGTGCTTCCTAATGCCTCGAGTTGTTACAGCATCAAACTCCTTCTGAAGTAAATCACAATGGAATGCAGGATGCATCCTTCTGGATGTATTGGTTTCTAGGTATTGAGAAGAGGCACAATGAAAAATGCTCAATAAAAATAAAACACACTGAAAACTAGTACCGTGTGTCTGATGCTAGGTACTTTTTGTAACTATTGGTTCATTCATTCATTCATTCACTTGGCAAACATTCATTCATTGCTCATTTCTTAGCTGGGCACTATTCTTTTTGTGTGTGCCACTCCTGAGGCTTGAACTCAGGGTCTGGGTACTGTCCCTGAGCTTTGCTTTTGCTCAAGGCTACTGCTTTATCACTTTAGCCAAAGCTATGCCTATGACTTTTAATGGTTAATTGGAGATAAAAGTCTTAAGGACTTTCTTGTTGGAACCGGCTTTGAACTGTGACTTTCTGCATCCTGAGTAGCTAGGATTATAAGCATAATTCCTTGTTATTCTTGACAAGGAATTAAAGTTTAATCTTCCCTGCTTTTAAGAAGACCACAACATCTTGGGGGGCGTGGACAAGAAATAATGACAATTTAATGTTGCAAGTTCATGGTCAGAAATGTGTTTTTTGAGAATGCAGAGGTGTACAGCCTAATTTGGATGATGAGGAAAGTTTTGAAAGAAGTAGGCCACTAGCACAAAAAGCAAAGGGAACATGATTGTAATCACAGGACACAGAATTACAATAGAACATAAAATAAATACAAGTAACAAATATCAACCAATATGGATAACCTACATCATGTGTCTAGAAAAAGGCGGAGAAGAAAGGGCACATTGTTAAGGAATTAGGTTTTATGGTGGTTAATAGTGGAAAACTACTGAAAACTTTAAAGCATTAGCAAAGTTCAGGTTGATTTGTATTTTAGAGTATAATTCTGAAGGTATATAGACTTTTAGGGATTTGCTAAAAAATACAGTGAGTAAGCTGTGTAGCAATTATTTCAGACATCACAATGAAAACTTTCTAATTTGTTGCCAATTTTCATTTTAAAAATTATGATTGGGGCATATGTGATAACTGGTAGAAATTGATGAAGAATGGCATTTGCTAAGGATCTTTCTAAAACTTTTGTGTTCTTTTCCTGAGCCAGGTGACTATGCTACACTAGTCATCAGAAATTAAGCCTAACATCCTAGTGTAGACTTGACCACTACTATCCTAAAATCTAAGACTTGACAAACAAAAAGTCAAGGAACTCTAAACCTCATGTATCAATCTTAATATTGTTCTTTCTTGATATCCATAGATTTCTCAGTTCCAAAGCAATGTCTTAATTAGTAGGAGATACTCAATTTGAACATGTTCTACTAAACTGCAAGACTTACATCAAAAAGCCAACCCAAAACAAAGTAACCCGTTGACATGGACGATTTTGTTTTGCTTCCTTTTTACACAGCATTTATAGACTATCTCAAGTTCACCATGACTGTGTTGATTGCAAACATTCCGTAAAGCGTGATGCATTGTAAAGACCACAGTGCACAACCATTTGGCAAAGCCATCAATAGCTCTGTCATAAATCATGAATTTTGATATGGCCAGAGGACAAAGCAGGAAAAGTTGAGAGACATCCTAGATAAAGCATAAAAGCGTGGATTCTTCTTCTTCTTTTTTTAACTCTCTGTGAATATTTTCATCTCATAAATTGAAACAGTGTCTGATTGTCCTCCACAAAATCCCTCCTTTCTCAAAGGAAAATGCCATAAAAATTAACGCCCACTAACATCAATGTTTGTTTGAAGTAAAGAGTCTATTATAACTCCATTAGAAGAGAATTGCTTGTGGCATCAAATGACTGTGGGAAACCAGTGCATGCTCCGCCTTCCCATGTACACATTGCAAAGACTCCGTAGAGAATCCATTAGTGGGACCCAAAGACACAACAGCCTATAATTTTTCTTTGCCTTAGGAAAACAGTAGCCTGTAATTTTTCTTTGCCTGAGGTTTTAAAGCGGCTGTCCCTGGCTAAATTTCATTCTTGCTCCCACAGTCCCAAGTCCAGCTCAAATCTTAGTTTGCTTCTCAAGATGACCACAGACGCAGACATTGCAGTCTTTTTGGTTCACAGTTGTATCTTATGAGCAGGAAATTCTCAGGAAATTCCTGAGATCTTTGTCTTGAGTTTTCCATTGTAAGTTTGATTTTCAGTTATTAAAAGAAAGCTTCTCATTTTGTTTTATGTTTAATACGAGGTATATTTTGACACTACAAGTCTGTATTGTGTAAGTTTTATACCAGTGATAAGGAAAACTGAACCCAATGAATGAAAAAATGGTTTTTGTCATTATAGAAGGACACATTTTAATGAGCATAATATAATATTCAAGTACATTAAAGTACATTGAAGTATCTTGATGGTTGAAAAGATGGCATTTATCTTATTTTGGGCATAATATATTAAAACAATTATTACAGTAGGTCAACATGGATGATATTGACTCAAAGACAATTTATAGATTTATATTGCTTGTGACTGAAGTAAAACAATATAAATTTTACATATGGAGAGCCTTAGCTATGGAGGGAAATTTTGAATTTAATCATTTAAAACTTATTTTCCTATAGTCTAAGCCATGATAAAGGCTGTGAGTAGAATGATTTGAATTTTTTTCTAAGTTAATTCTTTTTTTGATTTAATTTTAATTTTATTTTAATTTTATTGTCAAGGTTATGTACAGAAGGGTTACAGTTACATATGTAAGGTAGCGAGTACATTTCTTGTAAAACATTGTTACCCCCTCCCTCATTTTTCTCCCACTTTCCCTCTCCTCCAATGCTCCCCCAAGTTTTAAAGTTCATTTCCAACATATTGTCTTATATCTCTGGTGCACCCTTTGTCCTTTTTTCACCATTTTGTTGTTCCCCATCCCTTCCCTAATTATATATATTATATATGTTATATATATAATACACAGAGTATAAAAATCAAATACAATGACAACGGATAAACCATGGGAGGGATTTAAGATAAAAGAAATAACTTCACATAGTACTTTAAAAACAACAACAAAGAAAAACCTCTTGTTTCCAATATCTTGGAGTTCATTTCACTTAGTATCATCTTGTATGGTCATATGTACATAGCTATTGAGCTATTGAGATTCTCTTATAGGACTATCCTAGACCTATACTAATTATTACAAATGAGGGAAACCATGGAGTCTATATTTCTTTGTGTCTGGCTTACTTCACTTAATATTATTTTTTCCAAGTCTTTCCATTTCTTTACAAATGGGGCAATGTCATTCTTGCTGACGGAAGCATAGAATTCCATTGTACATAGATACCACATTTTCTCGATCCATTCATCGACTGAGGAGCATCTGGGTTGGTTCCATATTTTATCTATGGTAAATAATGCTGCAATTCTTTTAAAGTATCTTTGTCTATGGGTAAAATAGAAATGTTTTGACAATAGGTTTTTTTAATATTCTTTTGTATACTTCAATATTACACAATGCAGCTTTTTCCTTCTCTAAGGAATCTTATATGAATCAGACCTTACCTCTTGAATCCACTGATCCTTGAGTAAATAATTAGTCCTTCTGAAAATATGGCATTATCTTGGATACAAGGGCTCCTTATATGGTACCATCAAGTGAGAAAGGAAGCAAGAGTTTCTAGGATATGCACAGACAACCATGTGTTTAGTCAATGAAACACTAACCAGCAACAGCGTTTGGCATAATTCACCAATCCACTCTCCCTAAACTACATCCTTTGTTGGACCTTCTCAACATGTTCTCTTTTGCTTTCCTGATTTTAGTTTGCTTTCTTGTCTCCATCTGAGGTCCCTAAATTCTAAACAATAGAGTTTCTTAGGTTTTAGTCTCAGATAATATCTTTTAAATAATTATTTTTTTGTGTGCTGGTCCTGGGGCTTGAACTCAGGACTTAAGCACTGTGCCTGAACTGCTTCTGCTCAAGGCTAGCACTCTATCACTTAAGCCACAAGTTCCATTTCCAGTATTTTTTGTAATTAATTAGAGATAAGAGTCTCATAGATGTTTCTGCCTAGGCTGGCTTTGAACCATGATACTCAGATTTTAGCCTCCTGAGTAGACAGGATTATAGGCTTGAGCCACTGGCTCCCAGTAGATCATATATTTTTTGGTACCAAGTTTCATCTTTAAACAAATAACTTCCACATCCATAAAATGAATCTTAGCTTTCTTTGTAATGTCTACTTATTTCCTTCAGATTGCCTAAAAGGCATCTGCAGATTAACATTTCTAAACCGTAACTCTTAGTTCTTCTCCCATTGACCTTAGTTGCCCTTTATCAAACTAATCAATTACACAGAAATTAAATTCAGGTGCATGAGTTTTCTAGACAGGTACTTGAGCCATGACTCCAGTCCACTTTAGTGTTTAGTATGTAGAATATATTTCCAAGATATTACCACTGCTTACAAGTGCCTACGTATTCTGTACCTGCCTGTTCTTTGGCAGCATCTTCTCCACTCTGGGTACTCTTTCTTCTCTAACACATCTTTTCTACAGCTTCTTAAACATGCCAAACAAACTTTCATCCCAGAACCTTTGCAATTGCTAGATTCATTACTTGGAGAAATAGCTATAACTAAATCTATAATATCTACGTATTTGTAGTTAGATAAATATCATAAGATCATTCATGTTTACATTCAAACACAACTCAAAGACATACCTATCCTAGCCACTCTAAATAAAATAGTACACCCTACCATTTCTCCATTGATTATTTCTCTTTGATTATTTAATCTAAAGCATGTCAGAGCTCTGTCCCTCTTGCCCTATCTCAATGGGACCCCCATATAGACAGAGGCTTTATTGCATTCTCTGCAGAATACTCCCTGAGAATGTCAGTATATGGTAGATTCTGAAACAATAATCTGAAGTGGGTGAATTTGTTTTGCCACAGACTACAATTTATGTTCTTCTGACTTCAGGACAAAAGGTAATATTAAGGATTGTTTTGAAGAAAGAAACATGAGTTTCATAAGCTGTCTTTCAATTTCTCAAAAACCTGTTTGAAATATAAGTGATTATATTAGCTCTGAAAATAACCTGCTTCTATGTTAGCAATGAACTTTACAATGGGTGGGGGGTGGAGAGAAAGAAAGTGGGAGAAAAACAAGAGAGGGGGCAACAATGTTCCACAGGAAATGTACTCATTGATTTACTTATGTAACTGTAACCCCCTCTGTTCAACACTTTTACAAAGAAAATAACCTGCTACTTTCACAAGCCGTAGAATCTTTTTGCTAATGCTGATTTCTTTCTATAGTCAAGTTTTCTTTCAAATTTTTAACTGTATCTCAGTCTTAAAAATATTTGTTTAAATATCTGATCTGTTGATAGCAATTATCTACATATCTTGTACTTGTCCTTAATGCTAATACATTTTACATTTTTATTAACATTTAGCAACATATTTAAGCATTAGGTTTGTTTATATATAGATATAAAATTAAATATCTACATATCATTATATTGAGAGATATAGAGATATTTATATCATCTATTTATATATTTGTGTCATATTTATAATATATAGAAATATGTTATATAGAGAAAAATATATAATATATATTATATATACTTTGATTCCATGATTTTTAGCAGCTTCTGTGGTCACTAGGCTTTAACAGATTTTGGTTCTCATCCATTCTTAGACACCTTTATTTAAAGGTTTAAACAAACAGTATATACTTAAGCCAATTTAATCAGTTATTATAATTGAACAATCTAAATATATAGATATCTCCCTGTGAACTACATAGTCTGTGAAAATTCACTTTGGCTTATAAAATTCTCCCAAATTCTACCCAGAAAGTCAAAAAGAGTAAAAATAGGTAGAAGAAATTTAAATTATTCCTTCCTGCCACACTTGCCCACAAAAATTCTACAATGCATTTGGGATTTTCTTATAAGGAAATTCACCTAGATTTCTTTCCCTGAATTTTTTATACATACTCTTCACACTTTTATGACACCTTCCTGCAATTCATCACATTGATAGAATTTATTCTCCCCACTTACATTAAGTATGGGAGAAAAAACAAACTTGATTTCCTTTGTGGGATTCAAACAGTATATTACTGCTTGTCAAATATCCAGATTTAGCGCCAACATTTCTCCGAGGTGTGTTTCAGTCATAATATATCTGCTTAGTGTTATCCCTTACAAGAAGAATAATACCACACACACACACACACACACACACACACACATATTTATGTATGCATACATATATACATATAGGTATATATAAACATACATATATACATATAGGTATATATAAACATACATATATATATATATATACACTCTCAGAACCTAACTTAATTTTGTTTTTGGCAGATGGTAAGTAGTTACAATCCAAAGTTTTACAGTACCTACTCTGGCAACAGAGGAGCTAAGAAAACTTCTTGGAGCACTATAACATCCTTTTGGATATTCTTATTTATTCTTTTTTTTATTGTGAAAATACTGTACAGAAGGGTTACAATTCCATGGGCAAGATAATGAGTACATTGTAGCCTCCTCCTTTGTTTCCCCTTCCCATCCCATCCTCCCCCCCTCTCCCACTCCCCCACCCCACCGTCCAACCCTCCTCCTCCCTCCCTACCAAAGTTGTAAAAGTTCGTTTTCGACATAACAACTTGTATGTCTCATTGTTGCAATGGGTCCACCTATCCCTATTTAAATTATTTGTTTTTTCCCTTCCCCTCCACAAATTATAACAACATCAAATACAGTGAAAGCAGGGGTTATACCGTGGAGGACAACAGACAAGGGTCTCATATCTAAAATATACCTGGAACTCAAAAAATTAAACCCCCTAACAACAAATCTTCATAGATACTCTTTTCTAGAATCATTTCCTTGGCATGTTACAGACTCATATATAATTTTAAAAAAATTATAGCAACATATTTCAATTTCTGCTTTCCTATCTATTGTGTAAATTTCATCATTTTACTTTTACATTTTATATTACCCTGTTATATATATTTCCATGTTTGCTTTAAATATATTTTAAATACGATTTTAAGATAAAAGTAGTATTTTATATTGTCCCACACATTTGCCATTTCAGGCATGTTTCTTTCTTTTGAGTAAATAGGAGTTTGTGTAAATTATTTTTCCTTCAGCCTGAAGAACTTTCTTGAACAAGTGGAGATCTCCCAATGAGAGATTTGCTCAGATTTTGTCCTTCTAAAAATACCTAATTTTTAATTTTTATACTTGCCAGTCCTGGGGGCTTGTACTCAGGGCCTGGGCACTGTCCCTGAGCTTCTTTTGCTCAAGGCTAGCACTCTAGCTCTTGAGCCACAGCGCCACTTCTGTTTGTTTTGTTGTTGTTGTTATTTGTTTTTTCTATTTATGTGGTATGGAGGAATCAAA
The DNA here is from genome assembly GCF_019054845.1 of Dipodomys spectabilis. NCBI lineage: Eukaryota > Metazoa > Chordata > Mammalia > Rodentia > Heteromyidae > Dipodomys > Dipodomys spectabilis. Next base: position 26,661,566 of record NW_024871460.1, read on the forward strand.
CCCAAGGCTTCAGGCATGCTAGGCAAGCACTCAACATAGAGCCACATTCCCAGCCCATGTTCTTTTATTTTTGAAGTTAATGTTTCTCGGAATTCTTGATCAACATTTTTCTTCCCAACTCTTAAGAAAATAATCTACTTTTTTTTTTGGCTTGCATTATACATATAGGTAAATCATTTGAAACTTTTGTTTCTTTGTATGTATTATTTTCCTCTGAAAACGTTCTTTCCATTACAATATTATGTGCCTACATGTAGTTTTATTCATATGCATCCTGTTTATTTCATTGAACTTTTTAAATTTGTACATTGATGTACTTTCTAAAATTAAGAAATTTTAATCCTTTTTATTCAAAATTACTATATTCATTGTTTTTTCTCCATCAAGTATTGTGATTGTATATATGGTACAATCTTATTAATTTTCAAAAGTTATTGACTTTTTCTTCATGTTTGATTTTCAGCACATCTATCACTGTGCTACAGCATTGGAAGACTCCAGAATCCTGATTCATGGTCCCTGCACTTTCTTTTCTGTGCTTTCTAAGATATAATTCAATCCATCTGATGACTTTTTACCCCAGAGATTCCATTTTCTATCTTAAAAAATTAAATGTACTTGGTTTTAAAACAGTCTTCATTTCTTGTCCTAATTATATCCCTCTTTTTTTATATAAATGCTTGAACATACAACTATTTTGTATTTCTTCTCTGCTCATTCTAGCACTCTGTGTAATGGCTCAGAAACTATAGCTCATGGAACTTTTTATTTGGTCTGTGAGCCAAGACTGAATTGAATATTTTTAGAAGATAATTAAACACATGCATATAAATGTGTAACACAACAAAACAAAGAAAAACATGACACAGATCATATACTTTACTACAATAAATATAAATCACATGATAAGCATATGATCATGTAAATATTTACATTCTAGACCTTTATGGGAACAAAAAGACTGCTTGCTGGGCCTTACTTACAGCAGCTGTAACTGCATTTCTGCTGAGTGAATTATCTTCTGACAATGGGTTCATTTTTTTACACCTTCATATATATAATTATTCACCTTGTGGTTGGATGATGGCTGTTATATTCTGTTACATGGCATTTGGGTTTTGTTGCCTATATTAAAAAATGATTATTACTCTTGAAGATTGTTTTATTATTACTTGTGAACCAAATTATAATTTGTAAGCTTTTTTTCAGTTTTTTGCTTTATTCTGGAATTAATTTAGTTTTGTTCCTAAGGTGTTTCTTCCTGCAACCTCTCCTGACTCCATGAGGTCTCTCTATTCAGATAAATTGTGCTCCCCTCCCAATGCACTGTGATCTCTATAGACTTTTGTTTATACTCTACATGGTTAGTTGTTGTTTCACCAACAGTTACTCTTTTCCCTGCCACAAGGACACCAAGTTAGTATGACAATGGTTAATGGACAGTACAGAATTTACATTTTGCAATATGAAATGTATTCTGGAAATAGATGATGACATAGATATACAGCATTGTGAACATACTTAGTACGGCTGAACTGGACCCTTACAAATGGTCAAGCTGGTAAATTTCATATAAGGATTACTTTACAAAAAAAAAAAACAGGGTAAAAGCCAAACAAACAAAAAAAGAAAAGACATAAGAAATCACTTTTACTCAACTTATGAGGATGGTCTGCAGAGCAGTTTCCCAGTTTTCTTTTCCTTTGCCTGACCTATATTATAAAATACCCAGAGGACAGGATTTCAGACCCTATTCTAAATGCTTTTTCTTCCTACCTCTTCATCACAACTGTTGAAAATAGATTCATCCATATGACTAAGCATGAAATCACTAGCTTAGACATGTATTCCACAGTTTTAGAACAGGTTCCTACTGTCTTAAAGTCAGTTACCACTCCACATAGCTTAGGAAGAATGTGAAGCTGTTCAAAGAACTTGTAGTCTTAGAGAAAGGAATAAAGAAAGGAGAACAAAAAAAATCTTGGTTAGGTATGTCTTCAAGTGGAATACAGTTCAGTATTGTAACTACCTGAATATTTGACTTGTCACATGAATTTGACCCTGAACAGATAGTTACAAGGGAAATATGTCACTTATCTTTCACTACAACTTTGCATTGACACTTCAAGTAAAGAATACAAAGTTGAACCTTTGATGCTACAGGGGAATGTATTTTCCAAAAAATACACCAAACTCACCTTATCCATGGCAATTTTTCTTCTTTGCTTCCTTCTCCATCTGGTTTCTATTTAACAGACATCTCATTCAAAGCCTGTCATAACAGATCAGACATATTATGGCCAACTACTCCAAAATGAACATAAAATCAAGGAGAAATAGATACAAAGATTCCATTTCATTTGAAGACAAAGGTTCTTTGTGCTTAACACATGAAGATCCACCCCAGAACCAAGTTCCCATGTCTCTTTAGCCTCTCCTAGGTCAGCACTCTGTGGCCAGGAATGAATAAGCTTGAGCTTCCCTAAGGTTTAGATTGTGAAGCTGAAACTAATATAAAATAAAAGTTTATTTTACAGGGTTTAAATAATTCTGAAGATCCTGGCATTCAGTGTCAATTGCTTGTATGGTGTGTGTGTGTGTGTGTGTGTGTGTGTGTTTGAATTATCAGTGGTAATGGTAATAAGAGGAACAATTGCTAGTAAAAGAAAAATTATAGACACCAATGTGTCCATCTATAAAACAAAAATTATCCATTAAGTGCAAAGCACTGCAGAACTAGCAAACAAATTGGAAAAATTCAAGATCTTCTGTGAATTTTCTAGAAGTAAAACTAATTGAAAGTTAAATGAAGTGCTATTGTATTTCTACTTTAAACTTAATACAAAATGGTATATATGGTGTAACCAAATATATCAAATTACTTCTTACTACTTGATTAAACAATTAATTTGTATGCTTCTCTATAGCTATCATGGTTTGTGTTTCAGTTCAAAGATCATCTCCTTTCATTATGTTTTTAACTAGAAATGAGGTTAATTCTCATGCTAAAATATAAGTAAATAAAACAGCTATAAATTTATTATAATTCATACTTTTAAAATATACACACTTAGAACTATTAGATTACTATTTTTGTTCTTAAATTTTTCTTAGTTCAGTGGACAATGATTACTACCTGACATATTATGTCTTTGGATGATTATAACCTTTTGAAAACAATTACTTTATGTCATATAGTACAGCCTATGAAATGGTTTCTGAAGGTCACAAATAGATTAATGAATGCTCCAACACCTTCATTAGGTTCATAGATCTCAGTCACAGATAACCTGCAATTTTATGCATTGAATTCTATAGCCAACACCTTTGCTTATTGTGATTTTCCTTTAGCAAAAATTTAATCTTAGTTATTCATACTCTGACTAGAAGTTGAGTAAGGCCAAGTTTCTTACTGAAACTAGACCGATTCTACTTTGTCCAACAAGAATAACAAAAATCTCAGAATATAAATAGTTGAAGATACTTTTTTCCTACTGTAAATGGCACACAGATGGTGCCTAACTGTTCTCTGAATCAAATCCAAAAGTGTGCAACATCCTCAGAGGGAACACTGAAGATGGCCAAGCTTCCACAAAAATCTTTAGAACGTGGAAAGGTTTTTCAGGATTTTCAGATTGAAATTGTATTCTCTCAAAGTTGCTTGAAGAACAAAAAAAAATCATTTTTATATAAGAAATAATTTTGAATAACATTTAATGTTTAATAAAGCACTTCATTTTTACATTGTTCCATAGATAAGAATATTCTCAAACCTGGCTTTACACGCTCACAGATGGAGCTTTTAACAATTTTATTTCTATTTCACTCTTTCTTGAAAGATTTATCAAACTGTTTCTAGAATTCCACCTAGCTACATGTTTTACTTTCTTGCATTTCATTATTCTATCTTTTCTTTCATACTGCCTCATTTTTGATAACTTGTCTTTATATTTACACTTAGAACTTGAAAGTGATACAGAAAGAGAGACTCAGGCAAATGAATGAGATAAAGGTAAACAAAAAAGGAGCAAGATTAGGGTATGTCAATCACACGATTTCTGTAGAAGTGATGACACACACCTTAGGCATTTGTACACAAGCCCACGATCACACCTATTAAATGATCCATGTGGATCCCTTGGGTCGGTGATCTAATATTATCTATCACAGAATCAGGGATGACTTGAAAACAGTCTTGGAAGACTGAAGAACATAGTATTACATTAGAAGATTTTTGCAGCCCCCAAGAAAATGCGGAAATCCAAGTTCCCATAATCAAATAAGGAGTTCAAATAAATATACCTCAGTACAATTAAGAGATAGCACTTTTTTCTTGCATGAGCATGGTAAGATCTACTGGGGTGTTTCTGTTCAATATTTTCATGAGGTATCCCTCTGCTATGTCTGTCTTCCAAATGAATGACAAATGGTCTCAGATTCCAGAACTCATTGGCTAACCCAGAGTGACAATGAGCTGGTTCTTACATTTTCTTCAAGAAGTTTTAGAGTGGTTTTGCTATAATATTTAGTCTGCAGTTCTGAATCTTGATTTTATTTACATTGTTGTTTTATTTGTTTACAGAGTTTTTTATTTTTTATTTACATTGTTTTATTTATCTTATTTTATTTACATTGTTGTTTTATTTATTTACAGGTTGTTTTATTTTTTCATATGATACCACAATGTGTCAACATAATTTATTGAATAAACCTATTTTCTCATTGAATTATCTTAAGGTTATCTAAAGATAATTAATATATATATTAATTATCACAGTCTGACCTGTGCTGACTACTTATATGATAGTTCTGTTCTAATACCACACTGTCATTAGTGGTCTAGTTTTATACTATATAAAAGTTACGTAAGTAACTGATAACTTGGGTATTTTAAATACTAAGACATTTTGTCTTATTTTTTCTTTTTTAATATCAAATGTTCCAAATCCATAATGTTTCCATATAAATAAACATGGATTCTTACAAAATAGTCACTTTGGGATCACTTTGGGGATAAATAATATTTTAATAATATTGAGTCTTTCAATCAATAAACACACTGCATAGCTCCACTGTGACTTCTCCCAAAAATATCTTAAATTCTTCAAATTTCATACCTTATATATGTTTTGATAAATTGATGAGAATTTCACATTTTTATGCTGTTACAATATGGTTTTATTTCCTTAGAATTCCATATATATAACCACTAATTACTGGTCTATAGCTATTCAACTGATATTTTAAAAACACTGACTTTGTACTTTATGACCTAGTGTTAATAGGTTCTTAATATTAGTCCATTGTTTTATAAATTTACACTTATGAATTTCTATGTAGTTATTGAATAGAGGTGATAGATCAGAACTGTTTTTCATTAAAAAGAAGCATAATATCTGTAGATTTTTTTATTCTACCAATTATTGAGAAAAGGGTATTACAAATCCAAAGCTATGATTGTTGATCTGTCTATTTCTCCTTGCAATTCTATAAGTTTCTGTTTTATATATTTTTTGCATTTTTTAATTGTGAAAATACCATACAGAGGGGTTACAATTACATGAGCAAGATAATGAGTACATTTCTTATCAGGCATTGTTACCTCCTCCTTTGCATCCCCTTCCCATCCCTTCCTATCTCTCAAAGTTGTAAAATTCGTTTTTTGACATAACGTCTTGTACATTTTAAGGTAACATTATTACTTGATTCAAATCCTACACTTAGGATTACTAGACTTGTTATGACTTTCAGATTAATTAAAAAAATTTTACCATGAAATTTTTCCTACCGTCCTTTCTTCCTTCCTTCCTTCATTCCTTCCTTTCTTCCTTCCTTCCTTCTCTAATACAAATTTATCTTTGAGTTATACACAGATGAGTTATCTGTGTATGCAACCAGAAGTAAAATCATTCTAGTTGGGAATAAGACTGTATCTGTTCATTGTGATTGTTGTTTTTGAGACAGGTTCTCACTATGTAGCCCAAAATGGCTCAAATTAAAGATCCTCCTGCCTTTGCCTCCCAAGGGATGAGATTACAGGCATACGACATCATGCTCGATTGAAAAAATGTATATCTTTTTTTTCTTTTTTAAAATTTTATTGTAAAGGTGATGTACAAAGGGGTTACAGTTACATAAGTAAGATGATGAGTACATTTCTTGTCAAACATTGTTACTTATTCCTTTGTTTTTCTCCCACTGTCCATTCTTCCCCCCTCCTCCCCATCAAGTTGTAAAGATCATTTCCAACATTGTGTCTTGCATTGTATTGAGTCATCCTTTGTCTTTGTTTCACCGTTTTGTTATTCCCCTTCCCTTATCTTTAGGGGTTAACTATGATTGTAATTTTGCAAAATATACTCCAAAGTTTCACAAAATGGCAGCTAGATTGTATCCTTAGACTTGCGAGAGGTCAGAAATTATAGTATGTATTTGGAATTATTAGTGGTTCCTGAAAAAGTTAAGATGGTGTGTGAGAAGAGGATCCCAGGGACTAAGACTTTAGTCCCTGAGTATTGTGGGGGAAAAGTTCATTGTGTAGATCAGCAGAGGTCCAAAGGTCAACTTTCAAAGGGGAAGGTTTGTCTACAGCCACTTTCAAATTTTCTGTTGTAACACATCTAAGACATTACTGACAACATCTTCTATGTTCTAATTTATGTGCCCTGAACCAATGTTACTCAATTTTAATTGTGTTTCTAGGCACAGGGTTTATATTTTCAATCATGTTACTTTTGGCCTTATAGCTTTCTTTTTTTCAAAACTAGTGTATATCTGTATTTTTATCTCACATACAGTTTGTCTTTGAATTATAGTATTTAAGCCATGTCTATTCAATGTGCTTATTGGTATGATTGAGCTTAAATCTGTCATCTTGCTATTTTTTTTTCATAGATACACTTTATTAACACCAACACAATTAGCCCCATGCATTAATCTTCAGTAGGAGCCCCTCTCTAGTAAGAGCTCTGCTTTATCTTTTTCTTCAATAAATTTTGCCATTTTGTTCATGGTCTCATTTTTGGACACTGATGAGACAAATTAATCCAAGTGTTTCAGTTTTTCAGTGTCAGTAACAGCCTTCAAGGTACAGGCTACTAAACATTTCATTAAACACTATGACTGGCAGTTTAACAGAAAGAAGTACCTTTGTTTTTCAGAAAAAAAAAATCTAAACATGCTTTTACATAGAAACTACAGTATTTCAGAGCAAAACACCAACAGCAAGCACAACTTCTCATAGAAATGAATAAATATTGAGCCTTATCCCCAAAGCATCTCCATTCCATCAGAAGAACATTTGTGATGGTTGTGGAAAAAGAAGCAAAGGCTTTCATCTTACTAAAAGCTTTGAATTTATCTCAACCATTTTGGTATTTAAGTCTTGTATGTTGATACCTATGAATGTTTCAAAATGTTAATTCATGTCTTCTTGGAACCATACTACTCTTCTCAAAGACTAGAATAACTAGACATGTGCTAACTCCATCTCTGACTTACGTAATGAGCCCGATAAAATCACTTTAACTGTTTTAAGGTTTACCCATTAAATAATAAATCAGACTAGCTCTGCAGCTCTCATGAGGTGAAGAATTTAAAAATGCCTTGAAAGAACCAGGGTGCTGGTGATTTTTGTCTCCAATGCTAGATACTCTGGAGGCTGAGATACTGAGGATTGCAGTTTGAAGCCAGCCTGGCCAGAAAAGTCCATGAGAATCCATCTTCCAAAACATAGTAAAAAGCAGGCTGACGGCATGGCTAAAATGGTAGAGCTAATAAGGAAACCAAGTAATGGGCCCTGAGTTCAATTCTCTGTACTCCCGAAAAAATGGGAACTATATTAAAACAACTTATTTCTACTGGTTTATAAGTTCTTCCATTTTGATATCTTTAAAAAATAATTTTGATATATTTGAGTATAAATGAAATTATATCTTTCTTCTTCTGATGAAGTACAGAACTATTTTCTTCTCTAAATGATTTAATGGTTTTCATGTAATCGGAGGGAAAAAAATACACTCATAATATCCGAAGAGTGACAAACAATTGTTTTCACTGTCTGTTTAGTCTTGTCAGTATCCACAATAGTGACCAAACATCCATGTCCATGTGTTTATCCAAAATATCCATAAATCCCATGCTTGATCTGTGTGTCATGAAGTCAAAGATACATGATGGCAAAGTAACTGGTGTTACCTTCAAGCAACGCGAAAGGCCTTCCCTTTTGGGTCTACCAGGATAACTACACCCCAACAGGCAATGCTGATGCCGATGACCATCTGCATAACGGGCCCGGGGCCTGGGGCCAGCCCCATCTTCATGGGCCTCCGCGCCAACAGGTACACGTAGGAGCCCGCCGCCAACAGCCCGGACCCGGAGATCAAGCGACAGCTCCAGCAGGTATTAAATAAAGTAGCTGCCGCGGGAGGGGTCGGTGCTTCCGCCGAATCTGCCGGCACCCGGTTGGCAGCGGTAGGAGGGTCCGGAGACTGGGACGAAGAAGTTGAAGACCCCATATTGCGGACGCGGCCCAGCGCTCAGCGCCTAGGCTTTCTTCATCTTGCTATTTTTATAGCGTTTCTTGTATTTTTCAAATCAATTATCTTTAAGTAGTTGTACAAAGAAGTTGCCATTTAACAAGGCAGTTTATGAATACAGTGCAATTTGATCAGTGTCACCTCCTTCAACATTCTCACTCTCCTACCCCTTCCTTACTTTTTTGAATTTTGTATTATAGACATTCAATTCTTGACTACATTTTCCCTACTACCTTCTCCTCTTCATTCATCTACCCCCTCCCCTTGGTCCCGTCTCTGTAGAAGTACCCATTTCCTGGTGTTTATTTTGTTGGGCTTTGATTTTGCCTAAGGAATTAACACTGAGTTCTCCCTTGAAACTAACATATTTAAAATATTTGTAACTTCAAGTGCTTTTTGTTTTTTTTCTTCTTTCCCTGAGCATCTTTTGAATTGTTTTAGTAATCTTATTTCGCTTCACTATAGATTATTAGCTCTGTATCTTTGTATTCTTTCTCTGTTCTGTATTTTACAGTCTGCATTTCTAACTTACACATTTCTTTCAAATGATAGTAATTTGCAAAACTGTAAGAACTTTTCAACATTATGTTTCTATTTCTTTCCTCCTGCCATTTATACTTTTGTCATATATTTTACTTTACACATGAAAAATACTGGAATATTTCATATTTGCCCACATTTTGACTCCTTCAGGCATATCCTTTCTTTTTATTTAATAAGTATTTTTCATTGTGAAAATACTGTACAGAGGGGTTACAATTACATGGGCAAGGTAATGAGTACATTTCTTATCAATCAATGTAGCCTCCTCTTTTGTTTCTCCTTCCCATCCCTTCCCATCTCTCGCCCCCCCCTGCCCCCCAGCCAAAGTTGTAAAGTTCATTTTTCAACATAACATCTTGTATATCTCATTGTTGCAATGGGTCCACCTGTATCCCTATTTAAACGATTTGTTTTTTCCCTTCTCCTCCCCAAATTATACCAACATCGATTCTTTGTTGCTTTGTATGTCCCTCCCCCATGGTATAACCCCTGTTTTCACTGTATTTGATGTTGGTATAATTTGGGGAGGGGAAGAGAAAAAACAAATCGTTTAAATAGGGATACAGGTGGACCCATTACAACAATGAGATGTACGAGTTGTTATGTTGAAAAACAAACTTTACAACTTTGCAGGGGGTGGATCGAGTGGGGAGCAGGGGGGAGCTGGGATGAGAAGGGATGGGAAGGGCTAACAAAGGAGGAGGCAACAATGCTTGATAAGAAATGTACTCATTATCTTGCCCATGTAATGGTAACCCCTCTGTATGGTATTTTCACAATAAAAAAAGTTAGAAACAATAGCAAGAAAGAAATACCATTTGAGTCCTTATCTTGGGGTTCATTTCCCCTAACATCAACTTATCTGACCATTTCTGCTTGTCTCACACATATACTAGTTATTGCAAATAAAGGAAACCATGGGACCTATGTTTCTTTGGGCCTGGCTTACTTCACTTAATATAATTTTTCCAAGTCTTTCCGTTTCCTAATAAATTGGACAATGTCATTCTTTCTGATGGAGGCATAAAATTCCATTATGTATGCATTAATTTTCTTGATCCATTCATCTACTGAGGGGCATCTGGGTTGGTTCCATATCTTAGCTATGGAAATAGTGCTGCAATAAACATAGTTGTGCTGGTAGCTTTAGTATGGTCTTGTTTGTGATCATTCAGGTAAATGCCCAAAAGTGGGATTGCTGGGTCATAAGGAAGCTCTATGTGAAGTCTTTTGAGGACCTCCATACTGCTTTCCAAAGCGGCTGAACAAGTTTACACTCCCACAAACAATGCAGTAGGGTTCCCTTCTGTTCACATCTCCTCCAACATATCCATTTCTTTATGAAAACAGACTTTTCAATTGACCTCATTCTTTTTTACTGCTTTAATATTACTTGTAATGCACATATGCTGGTCTCTCTGAGTTTTGGGTTTTTAAATTTTTGTACATTTTTTATTATAAAAACACTGTACAGAGGGGTTACAGTTACATGAGCAAGGTAATAAGTGCATTCCCTGCATTGTTACCCCCTCCTTTGTTTTTCCCCTACCATCCCTTCCCTCCCCACCAGCCTCAAAGTGGTAAAGTTCATTTTTATCATAGTGTCTTATACATCTCATTGTTACAATGGGTCAACCTGTATCTTTTTTTAAAAACATGTTTTATATTGTAAAAATACTGTACAGAGGGGTTACAGTTACAAGAGCAAGGTCATGAGTACATTTCCTATCAAGCACTGCTACCTCTTCCTTTGTTTTTCCCCTACCCTCCCTTTCTTCCCACCTCTACAACTACACTCCTCCCTCCCCACCTAAATTGTAAAGTTCGTTTTTCAACATAGTGTATTGTACATCTCCTTGTTACAATGGGTCAACCTGTATACCTATTTAAGCATTTTGTTTTTTCCTTTCCCCTCCCCAAGCTAGAGAAGTATATATACAAGATGCAGGGCACTGACATCAAATACAGTGAAAACAGGGGTTATACTGTGGGGAGAAGAACATACAAAGAAACAAAAAAAATCCCATGGTACATTATAAATATGTTAGAAACAATAGCAAGAAAGAAAAAAGATATTTGTGTTCCTATCTTGGGGTTCATTTCACTTAACATCATTTTATCTGGTCATATGTACATAACTTTTGTCCTTTTCTGCTTATATCAAGAAAAATATTGTATATTTTAATCAATGGGATTCTATTCCTTCATCAGAAAGAATGACATCACCCCATTTGTTAGGAAATGGGAAGACTTGGAAAAAATTATATTAAGTGAAGTAAGCCAGGCCCAAAGAAACATAGGTCCCATGGTTTCCCTTATTTGCAATAATTAGTACATGTGAGTTTTTGTTTTGAATCTAAATTTTACTTTGAATTTTTCTTTTTTTGTGGCACTATGGTTTAACTCATGGCCTCAAATATGCTAGGCAGACATTTTGCCAGTAAGAAACTCTTCTAGCTGTTTTGCCTTTATTTTAAAAAAGATACCTTGTAGGGTATAGAATTTTTTGTAGGTTATTGAATTCTACAGATGTTAGTTGCTTGTTATTTGCTTCTTTACTTTCTGATGAGAAATCTGTCATTAACTATGTTCTCTGTTTCTTTTTTATTCTGTAGTTGTTTTGACATTTTTTCTTTATTTTCATTTTCTTAGCATTTGCACCCAGATATAATGAACATATGTGGATTTTTTGGAGACATTTGAAATCATTATTTGTTGGATTCAGTCAGCATTTAGCAAATTCTTTTTGAGTATTTCTGTGTGCTCTGTGGCCAGGTTCCTCTGTTTACTTTCTGGGATGTCAATTTTAGATATTTTATAGAATTTGAAGATATCCTACAGTTCTAAATATTGGGTTCTGTTTTCTTTCTTTTTTTGTTTATATTTCAAAATTTATCTTATGAACTCATTTAGTTCTTTTTACTGTGTCTTGTTTTCTGTAAGTACAATCAGTGGAATTACAGATGACTTCGGCTTACACTGATTCAATTTACAATTGCCTGATTTCATGATGGTGCCAAAGCTATAGTATTCAGCCGAAGCTGTTGACATATTTATATTTTCCTGAGCTGTATGATACTCTCTCACAATACTGGGCGGTGTGAAATAAAATTTTGTCTCTAGCCAGCCACAGTGTGCCATGATGCTAAGCCATGAATTTTCAGTATGTTAGAAGAATTAAATGCTTCTGAACCTCTGGTATTTTCAAATTACCCAGGCTTATCAGGATAGAGGCCTACTGTGAGTCAAGTAGCATCTGTGTTTACATTGCTATCAAATTTTTCATGTTAAGCATTTTCATTTTATTCTTTCATCCTGTCCACCTTCCTACTGAAATTCCTCTTCTGCTAAGTATGTTACACATCTTTCCAGTGGATTCTCAAATATGCTAGTCACTGTTGCTATAAAGGCTACAAGACAGTTCCAGTATCTAAGACATCGTTATTTCTGTTTCTGCCGGACATTTTTTCCCCTAGCAGAGTAATTTTCTAGATTTTATTTCACTTTTCCCACAAACAGTATTGCAAGATGTTGAATCAATCTCACCCATAATCTCAGAACACCACAAGCTGCAAATAGCTCCAGGAAGGACTGTAGTGTTCTACACTTTATACTTCAGTTAGTGGACTAGATGGAACATGCTTACAATTTTATTTGGTGGCTCTGATTCATCATCAGTATTCACCAGGCTCTACTTGAGACAAAGAGAATATATCTCTCTCCAAATTTGAACTTTACCCAAAGCTTGCTACACAATTCAAATGGTTTTGTGCCCTCTCTCCCACCCACCCACACACACGGCAAATATACATAAAGTTAGGCCTGGGCTTGAACTGTCACAGCCACCGAGTTTTTGTGCTCAAGACTAGAGTTCTACCACTTGGGCCACAGTTCTACTTCTGGTTTTTTGGTGTTTAATTGGACATAAGAGTTTCACAGACTTTTCTACCCAGGTTGTGTTTGAACTGCTATTCTCAGATCTCAACCTTCTCTGTAGATAGGATTATAGACATGAACCATTGGTCCCTGACGTAATACATATTTTTTATGTATAGTGCATATATGTGTAAATGTATGTGTGTATTTATGTATACACACATAACTTCTTATTGCATGTAAAATTAAAACGAAATGTCAAATATTCAGCAATGAGGTTAATTTTATAATCACAGAATTACGATGTTTAAAGTAAATGTTAAATTTATTTAGTTAAATTAAAAAGTATCATGAAAGCCAGATTTACTATATACTAATGATAAAAGTGGAATTAAGACTCTGTCTAAAACAAGAAATTATTTGTTTATATAGACTTAGACTTCATAATCATATACATATAGTCTACCACTAAATCCTTCCATAAGCATGTTTTAGGTATTAGATTATTAAATGTAAGTCTACAAAAATCCACAGACTTTCATGCAATCGCCTTGTGCTGGACTCTGAAATGTATTATCTTTGGCATTGTCTGTGAAGAAGAATATAATTTAATCCCTAGAGGTTTGCACAAATTCCTTCATTACAGATAGTAGCACAGAGAATATCCCTGCTGGATTACTACCAAATAGAAGGAAAATGCAAGTGGAATGTTCTGATCCAAACGACTCCAATTTGTTTTAGACATTTGGTGTTTTAACAAATAAAATGTCCATTAATTCAGGCCATCTGGGAAGTGCTTCTGTACTTGGACCATAAAGTCAGGGATTTCTCTGCCCTGCTATCTTAAACAGATTTACTCAGGTATTTAATATTAAGCAAGATAGTCTCAATTTATGATATACTCACCTTTTGTTGATCCCAGATCTTTCTGGTATAGTAAAGATACCAGTCTTTACTGATATATGCTAGTTTATATTAAGGTCTATTCTTTCTTTCATCTCTCCTTCCTTTCCTCCCTCCCTTTCTTTTTTTCTGCTCCCTCATGCTCTTCTCTCTCTTCCTCCCTTCCCCCCATCTCCCTCCCTTTCCTTCCTCCATTTTCATACTGAAATTCTTGCTAAGCCACATTTCATATTAACCTAAGAGAACACAATTTTTAAGCTTCAGTAGCTCAAATACAACTTTCACACTGTCTTTTACATATATTACTTGTGTAGCCAGATTTGTTTCTAAATTAAATTTAAATAAACTAATTTTTTGCCTATTTTTTTTCCTGGACCTGGGTCTTGAACTCAGGGACTGCGCACGGTTTCTAAGCCTCTTTGTGCTCAAGGCTAGCACTCTACAACTTGAGACGAAGTACCACTTCTAGACTTTTCTAAGTCGTTTATTGGAGAGTAATATCTTAGAGACTTTCCTGCAGGGGCTGGCCTCATGCCACGATCTTCAGATCTCAGCCTTTTGAGTAGCTAGGATTACAGGTGTGAGCCACCCGACTCTGGCTAAATTTTCCCTGTTCTAAGCTATTGTATGGCCAATTATTGGTTCACACACTTCAGCAAACATTAGAATCACCCTGAGTTTAAAGCACAGCTCATCATCCCTGGGCCTCACTCTCAGCTTCTGATTCAGCAGATCTGCTGAAGTGCTCAGGAATTCATTTGTCTCATTCACTCTCAGCTAATGTTAATGCTTTTTGGAAACCACATTTTACAAACACAACATAATAACAGTGACAACAGGGGATATACCATAGCGGGAAGAGGTGGTACCCTGGGATTATACGTATGTTTTTTGAATTAAGGAAGGAGAGGGGAACAACAGAATGTTGACACAAGGACAAGGGGGAAACCAACGAAACAGTGATGTGATGCAAGACATGTTGGAAATGATCTATATAACTTGCCGGGCAGGGTAAGTAGGAGAAAAATGAGGGAAGGGGTAACAAGTTTGACAAGAAATGTACTTATTACCTTACTATGTAACTGTCACTCCTCTGTACATCATCTTGACAATAAAAAGACACAATTTTGTTGTGATTATTGCATATAAACACATTCATATTTTCTTATTATTTCCTTCTCTTTTTTTCCCTTTGTTGAATTTTTTTCTTAATATATATTTTTTATGGTTAAGATCCTGTACAGGGGAGTTATAGTTACATGAGCAAGGTAATGAGTCCATTTCCTATCAAACATTGTTACACCCTCCTTTATTTTTCCCTTACCACCCTTTTCCTCCCCACCTCCCCAATACCTCCTCCTGCCCCAACAAAAAGTTGTAAAGTTCGTTTTCAACATACTGTCTTGTACATCTCATTGTTACAATGGGTCATACTGTATCCTCATTTCGGCATTTTGTTATTTCCCTTCCCCTCCCCAAATAGAAAAAATGTATATACAAGATGCAGGACACCAGAATCAAATACATTGACAACAAGGGTTGTACCATGGGGAAGTACAAAGAAACAAAAAAAAACCACATAGTACATTAAAAAGAACAGCAACAAAGATAAAACCTCTTGTTTCCCTGTCTTGGGGTTCATTTTGCTTAGCATCAGGTTATATGGTCATATGTATATAGCTTTTGGCCTCTTCTGCTTGTCCTAGACATTTACTAGTTATTGCAGATAAGGGAAACCATGGGACTTATGTTTCTTTGGGCCTGGCTTACTTCATTTAATATAGTTTTTTTTTCAAGTCTTTTCATTTCCTAATGAATGGGGTGATGGAGGAATAGAATTCTATTATATATATATATATATATTTCACGTTTTCTTGATCCATTCATCTACTGAGGGGCATCTGGGTTGGTTCCATATCTTAGCTATGGTAAATAATACTGTGATAAACATAGATGTGCTGGTAGTTTTAGTATGGCCTTGTTTGTGATCGTTTGTGTAAATGCCCAAAAGTGGGATTGCTGGGTCATAGGGGAGCTCTATGTGGAGTCTTTTTTTTTTTTTAAATAAGTTTTTATTGTGAAAATACTGTACAGAGGGGTTACAATTACCTGAGCAAGGTAATGAGTACATTTCTTATCAAGCATTTAAGGAACCTCCATCCTGCTTTCCAAAGTGGTTGAACAAGATTACATTTGCACCAACAATGCAGTAGAGTTCCCTTTTTGGCCACATCCCCTTCAGCATCTGTTGTTATTGGAGTTCTTGATTATAGCCATTCTAACTGGTGTGAGGTGGTATCTCAATGTTGTTTTGATTTGCATTTCTTTTATGGCTAGGGAGGTTGAGCATTTCTTCATGTGTCTATTGGCCATTCTTATTTCTTCTTCAGAGAAGTCTCTCTTTACATCTTTAGCTCACTTATTTACTGGGCAGTTGTTTCTTTGAAGATTTGTTGTTGGGGGATTTAATTTTTTGAGTTCCAGGTATATTTTAGATATGAGACCCTTGTCTGTTTTATGGCAAGTGAAGATCTTCTCCTAATCAGTAGACTTTCTATTGATCTTGCTAGCTATATCCTTTGCCATGCAGAAGCTCTGCAGTTTCATGAAATCCCATTTGTCCAACCTTTCTTTGATTTGTTGTGTTTCTGGGTCTCTATTAAGAAAATTTCAGCCTGTGCCAAGCAGCTCTAGAGTTTCTCTATCCCTTCCTGTAATGTTTTCAGGGTGTCTGCTTTGACTTTGAGGTCTTTGATCCATTGAGTTGATTCTGGTGCAGGGTGATATACGGGGATCTAGCTTTAGTTTTCTACAGGATAACCACATTCATATTTTCTATTGCACCAATGAATGTTCAATATATAACTATATATACAGTTATATATATGTTCAATATATAACTATATACAGTTATATATAGTTATATATATAGTTATATATTGAACATATATATATATATATATAGTGACTCATCAAAGGCTTTTTTCACCTACTGAACTTTTATAGGAGGAATTTCCTAGCAGATTCCTCTCAATTTTCCTGATGAGTTAATTTAATTTAATTATTCCTACCTTATCCTTATCATGTTCTTTATGAATCACTGAAGTCTATATTATCTAACTGCAGATAAAATATTTCTAGCCATTTCTATCATAAATATAGAATTTTTGTTAACAATTAGTGGTTTAAACAAAAAAAATTGTGTCAAGAAACAGGGAGAGTTTGTAAGTTCCCAAAAGGATGGACCAGGGCTGAAGATACTGATTTGCCCAGTCCTTTATCTCTGCCCCAAATCTGTATGGATGAAAGAATCCCAAAGGACTATACTTTCTTCTGCATATTACTTATACATGTTTCATGTTAAAATGGTTCATAATGTACAGGAGAGCTACATTTAAGAATTCTGCTTATTGATATTTATAATCTTGGAGACTATATATGCTGAGAAGACAAATGAAGTGATTACTGGTTCTAAGATGCCTGTCATTATTATGTTTTTATTTTTCTAATAGAATAGCTACTATTATGCCCTGAAAAGTTAACAAGGCTTACAAAACATGACATGTTCTAGAATCATGGACAAATCATTTAGATAAACTTCTGAGCATTGCTGCATTTCTACAAAATGAAAATATGCACCCTGCTTACTTTTACCCTTAGGATTTCCCTCACTTTGCCCTTCTCATCTGGTTTGTCTTCCCCTCTCACCCCTATCAACTTACACTTGACCTTTGCTTTAAGGCTCAGCTGGAACACTGCTCTGCTAAGAGAGCCTTCATCAATCTTTTATTGCTTGGAACACCTAAAGCAATTATAGAGCATACAGTTTAGCATTTGTATTCTGTATGTGTGTATATATATAAATATATATACACACATATGGGTATATATATATACATGTGTGTGTGTGTGTGTGTGTGTGTGTGTGTGTGTGTGTGTGTGTGTGTATAATGTTATTTTTCCCTTCAGCCAGTAGAGGAATATGCCCCTTTCAGCCCCTATAACGCTGCCAACTATTTTCCAAATGCTTCATCTTGATTGTGTTCATATACTCTGGTGACTCCTAAAGAAGTATATAATTACAATGCTTTTCTTTCTTAAGCCAATTTCTCATTTTTATTTTGCTCATAACTAAAAATAGAACCAAAATTCTACTGTTAATGCATTTTTATGATCATAAATACAAAGTTCATATATGAATACTTTACCTATTGTTAATTTTTTCCTTTATGGCCACTATAAGAGAGTTTAATAGAAAACTGGTTCTTTTAAGTTGAAGTCTTTAAGCTTGAGTCAGTTTTTAGATTAGTTGTCTAAATGGACAAGTTTTTAATAATTCTGACTACCTCAAAAAATCAGTTTTCCAAATTTTATATCCAGAAGGAAGAAATTATAGAGTATCATATAATTTTATAACTTCAGAGGAAAATACATAACAGCATTGGGAAAACTGAACTAATGGCCACAGAATATCGTATAACTACTTTATTTGCATTTTTTGTGTAAACAAGCTGTTTTGTCATGAGACAATGTTAATGTCTATACACAATGCCAAAATATTTCCCATAATAGCCAACTGATAAATAAGAGATCAGCACTATGATTTCTTTTGTATACTTGATGCTGAACAACAATGATTTTTAAAAATAGGAGCAGTCCTATTAATCAATATTTTGAAAGTGTATTCTAGTCTCTTCAAATTTAGCCCAACAAAGGATGGATGAAACAATAATATACATTTTCACTGTTAGGAAGCACCTGGACTTTTATAGACTCTCCAGCGGACTTCTGGCCTAAGAAGCAAGTTTGACCACTTGAGGCCTGCAGTAGTCTGCTGAGGCATAGGTGTGGGGGAGGGGGCGGCAAGCAGGGAGGTGGGGTGCTTTATCGATCACAAAGATAAATTGAAGCTTCTACCTTTACAAGTAAAAGCTCAGCTGAAAACCACTTTGATACTACAAGCATGTTGAATTGATTCAGGGAAAGAAACAGCAAACTTTTTATTAGAAAAGGCTCCTATTCAGAGTTTTTCCCTTAACTTAATAGTACATAAAATAGCATTAAACTAAGCAATCATAAATTACACTCTGTCGTATTCTAATTACACCCTCATTTTCCACTCACATTTGATAATATTTCAGATTCTGACAGCTTCCACCAAGGTGTAAAAACAATAAATTATAAACCCTAAATGTGTTTTCCAGAAAAGTATTGAGGTGAAAATTAGTATCTAATGTAAAAGGAAAGGGAATCTTGGAGCTCAAAAATTTGAATTTAAGTCTTTCTTTCCTCATTAGTTCATTCTGATTCGCCGTGATTAGTTATGTTTACTTGCTCACTCTAAATCCTCTCATCTACAAAATGAGCTTACTAATACCAGTTTTGCCCTTCTGTGGTGAGATTAAATGAAATAAATGAAATGTTCTTCATAATCCTTTAAGGATAAATGGTAAGCAAAATTTAACAACTTGTTTCTTTATTCTTTATTAAAACATTTATTGTAAAGTTAATGTACAGAGGGGTTACAGTTACACAAGTCAGGTAATGGCTTCTTTATTCTTATCTGAGTTCACATCCCCAATATTAACTGGATTAAGGGGGTAACACATAGCTACACATGTCTACCAGTGCCCCCTAAAATTAGGAGAATTGTGAATGTTTAGTGTTAATCTGGATAAAGTACCTGCATGTTGGACTTAATTGTTTATTTTGTTTTGAATATTTATGATGTCTTGGCAGAATCTCTGTGTACTTACATTTGGTCAATAAAAAGACTTAACAACAACTACAACAACAAACCACAAGAGATAAATGTGGCAAGCAAGGACAGCAATTACCTTAAGAATTAAATAAATCATCAAGCCTGCTTTAGTGTAATCCAGTACAGAGGTGAACATGTTAGTCAATCTACTGAAAGAGTTCTTGCAATCTGTGTGACCACCCAGATAATTTTTATTCTCAAAAGCTTGGGAAGAGCATTATGCTTCAGATTTTTTAGATTTTTAAAAAAAATTTGCATATACATATTATTTGCATGTACATAGTGGAATATCTTAGGGATGGAACCTAAGTCAAGCATAAAATTCCTTTATGTTTTATATACACACACTTTATGAATATAACCTATGGTAACTTTATACAGTATTTTAGTTCTCCTCCATTTCGAGTAAACATGGCATTCACAGTCAGAGATAGAACTGGTTTTTGGTAGCTTCATTTTATTGTCCAAAAGGTTTCAGATTTTAGACACATTTGAATTTTGAATTTTCAGATGAGGAATGTTCAGTCTACAACAGAGAATGTTTTAGACGTATGAAGATAAAGTATCATGAGACAAACATCTTTGATACTTGAGTTATTTTTAAACCAATAATTTTCAAAAGTTATTTCAATTTAATATAGATTTACGCTGGCTCTTGTGAATATACATTATTAGCTACAGTCGGCGTGCAATAAAAATATATGCTCTACTTTTTAACATCTATATATTATCCTACCCATAAAATATTAAAATAGTCCACTTTCAAGTTTTAAGTTATTTTTCTTTATAACTTCTAATGTCTTTGCCCTTGCTCTTGTGCACTGGAATTTTTCTCAAGTGAAATCAAGGCTTCACCAAATGAACCCTATAAATGTTTTCTCCCCACAGGTGGGAAATTAACAAATTTGTTTTCTCAGGAATTCAACAACAGATGAGAGATTTTAAAATGAAAATTTGGTTTCAAATCTATGTTCTGGCCTCATAAGATCATGACTGAGATGAAGAGACACTTTTTTGTTTTTACTAATTGATACAAGCATCTGTCCTGTTTGTTGCTAGTTTTCCAAGTGTCTCTGGAATCTGAGTCTATTTGCTTTATGCTCTTGAAAACTATTCCAATCTTTACCAGACATTTGGAATAACAGCCAACACCTGATGCTAAACTTTGTTCCCCAATTCTAAGTAGAACTTCATCCTGTGTCTCAGAGTGAGCAATGGTTTTTCTTTTCTCTTTAGCTTCATTCCCTCAAGCTCAAGGACAAGCCATTTCTCAATTCTCTGAAACACTAGACTTTGTAATACTTAATAAAGCCTTACTAGAAGACACAAGGCCCAGGAAATGTATAACACAGAAATCTTAACACCATAACTTAAAATTGTCAACTTAAGTCAGCGCTGGTGCCACATGCCTAGAATCCTATCTACTCTGAAGGCTGAGATATGAGGATCACAGTTCAAAGTTAGCCCAGACAGAAAAGTCTGTGAGACTCTTATCTCCAAAACAAAAAGAAAGAAAATACAAGAAAACCAGAAGTGGATCTGTGACTCAAAGCAGTAGAGTGATAGCCCTAAGCAAGAAGAGCTCAGGGGCAGCACCCAGGCCTGGAGTTCAAGCCTTTTACAAGTAACAAAAAATAAATGTCATCTTAACTATTGACAATGGATTATTCTTATTTTTTCATTATTAGTACTCATAACAAAGACTATTCCATCACAAAGGTTCTTAATTTTTATTTAGTATGTTATATTACATTAAAATTATCCTACATATTTCTGTATGACTGTATTTGGGATATCACATTGAAAAACATAGAAAAGGCCCTGGCTCTGAGAAAGCATCATTATATATTTTCAAATGAAATCAATGTCATGTATGCTTTCATGCCACCAAAGTGCATTTCCTCTCATTGATGTCAATTGATTGTTTCCTGTTTCATTCAAGTAAGATAGCTGCTAGTATAGGTAAATCATGAAAGTGATTGATATAAATAAATAAAATAATGAAATATATTTTTATACTTGCACAGCAAGTCAAGGACAATGTTTGGCCCATATTATGATTCAGGACTTTAAGGACATGGTCTGATCTGACCACGTCTTTCAGATCAGCTGCACCTTCCCATGAGCCTTAGCTTTTCCTATTGCCCAGCCCCACCTATTTCTTCTGACACATGTGCATAAATATTTTGCCATGTGTATTTGCACTATCCTGCTTGTCACCAGATCTTACCCTCCTGGCTAGTCATTCTTTAGCAATCAGATCAAGGAGATCACAAGTAGATCTATGGTAGGTGAATATGAGAAAAGAAAGTAAAATATAACAATAAAATAAAATAGAGCTCTCTTTTCTGATGGTGCTTGAGACTTTTTTCCTAATATTGTCTTATGAAGAGCATGGTAGTTTCTAGCAGCTTTAAATTTATATCTTTTAAAACAATTAAGCCCCAGGAACCCCAAATGAATCATTTGTGAGCCCAACATTGCTATTTTTAGAAAGGTCTAAACACATTGGTTTTTCCTAGTTTGTGGTGCTCATGGGTACCATGGCCCAACAAATCCATAAAGAATATATTTCTAGACATAAGAAGGCATATTATACAAATCAAAGCAGTTGATAATCATTATACCTGTAATGAATCAATTAACAGAATGTTTTTCTAATGTGCATAAAAATATCTGTGTGTGTATATAATTTACTGATCATTGTAGCTAGTCATTATATCTATCATTTTATGTGTAGTTGACATTAAAAGTCCAGCAATGATGAATTGTGGTAAGCATATCTAGGCATCTAATGTATATACATGTTCCTCTTCCATAAAGCTAAGATGCTACTTCCTGGCTGGCTATATATTCTGCCCTACTTACAAGTATAGGGCCATGAGAGAAGCTCTGGTACTTGGATATGAATATATATATATATATATATATATATATATATATATATCACTTCCAAGGGAAAAAATGGTAAAGTAGAAGATGAAACTGCCCGTAGAGATCATATTATGAAACATTTTTGTCTCTAGATAATTAAGTTGAGATTCTGAGCTGAGAACTGGGTAGCTTTAAGATAAACCTGGCACCCTTTTGGGAAAACAGGAAAATGAAAAATGTAATAGTTCTAAGTGATGTTGGAGTGGGTTGGAAAGTGGCCCTGGTGAGAAAGGAACGACTATTAAAAGCAATCCATATATAGGAAAAGACACATGCGCTGAGATTTCAGGTGAAGATGTTAGAAGGAGGTGACACTGCTGATTGAGTGAAGCAGGGCTTGAGTGAGGAAGCCAGTTCAAGGGAAATATCACAACATCTATTTTAGATGTCTTCTGAATATAGTATATCACTCAGGGAGACTCTCATATCATTTTTGCTGGAAGAAAACAGATATAGAGCTGATATTATGGGCTAGGAACTATAAAAACTGACTTGTAGATACTACCAAATTTAATCCTTAGTCTGATCTTAGAGGATTTAGCAAGACTTTTTGGAAGGTCTCCCTTCGATGCCACATCCAGGAAGAACCGGGGCTGAATGTGGGACCTAGGGCTCAGCTGACTCCCCAGCTCGTCCTCTCAACAATGATGCTTCCTAGCTCTGCCTTCTTGAGATATTTTGGGGACATAGCCAACATAAATTTGGCAACCATACCAGGCCTACAAGAGGTCAGCTACCAAGTAGGAGTGAACAGAGGAATTTTTGTTTAATTCCTTCACAAAGAGGTTACCAAGAATACTTTCTAAAAGATGTCAGTCAATCCTTGTGTTGTAAGAATCTACTGAGAGAAGAACACAGTCTTGAGCACCCATTCCCATAATAAAGTCCTACTCAGAACAAAAAAAAAAAAGAAGAGCTGCAACAGGACAGAAAAAGAAATTCCCAGAAAAAATAGAAGATTTAAATATGGCAGATTTTAAATATACAGTATCTTAGAAACTAAGGGGAAAAAATTAAGAGAAATTTGATTGCTCAGGTCAGATGCAACAGAAAGATCAGACTAGAAATGTAGGGGGATCAAAGAGATTGAGTCCTGACAATGCTTTGGCGACCTTGAGCTTTGATACCATGAGTGGATGTAGACTGAGTTTATGATCATCAAGAAGAAAGAAGGACAGAAATAAGTACAATGGATTGAATCCTGCATTTCATACAAATTTTTCCACATACTTCTCTAACATATTATCATAACTATGTAATTTACATACCTACATTTGGCCCTGTAATCAAACTATTCCTTTCCTTTAACCTTCTTCGATCCTTTGCTGTCTAGCCTTTCTTTGTTCTCAGATTATTCATTAGTTATTAGGCATGTATATACCCTAAGAATAGCCACTGCTGTATATGTTCTAAGTCCCAATGACTCTAAAGAGGCAGAAATCCATTACAGATGAGAGTGGGAAAGAGCTGTGTAGCAATAAAGAGGGTACATTGGATAGGGCTTTTTCAAGGGATTCTTTCCTTTGCATGTTGTTACCTGTCTGGCTACAAATCACTCACAGCCAGAGCTAGACTTACATGCGTTGACTTTCTGGCAGGGTCCAGAGCATGTCCCTTCTCAAAGGAGGAATAAGCTGTCCGCTGCAAAGGCATCCTTTCTCCATACCAGCATGGAATTTTTATGCAGTTAGGCTCACTCCTCTTTGGTGTTATAAAACAGTCAAGCAAGATGAATATAGCTGGTAATTTATACCAGAGACTTGCATTGAATTATACTTGGATGACTTATTAAATGAAGGATATTATCAATATTACATCTGTCATAAATGAAAAACTCCACGTTCGAATGGATCTTAATCCATTCATTGTTTTATAGGCACCCTGGCCTCCAGAGAGAGCCACAAATCCAAATGATGTTTCTGAGTGATGAATTTTATGTTCTCTCCTCAGGCATGGCTAAAAGATGTGCAAAATCCTTATGCAGAATGAGGATTCACTTTGACCAAGCATCAAAAGAAACTCAGAAAAGCTCATGACATAGAGATGTTTTTATCCAGCTGCAGCAATTATGAAAGGCAAGGTGATAAACAGCAGATGGGTAAATATAGATTCAGATAAATAAAACTTCATGCAGATTCCTGTTTCCAGCCCTTACAAAATCATTTTATACAGTTTTAGAGCCAGGATCGGCTTCATCTATTTGATGAGTAATGGTCAACTCACCATGGTGCTTGTTAACAAAAATCCAGGAAATTAAATACTGTAGTAGTCTCCACATTTCCTTTAGCCAAACCCTCTATTATGTATAATATTTCTATTTGTATCATGTTTAGTCTTCTTTGGTGAACTGTAATATCTTCTACACAAGATGCAATTCATTTTGTTCAAACTCCAGTCCAAAATAAAAATGCATGACGTTATTCTAAAGGTTTCACGCATCCTCTCTTATTTAACCTAGAAGACTTCTATAAAGAAAGTTGCCTTGGGGTTCATTTCTCTAACATCACCTTATCTGACCTTTTCTTCTTGACTCAGATATATACTAGATATTGCAAATAAGGGAAACTATGGGACCTATGTTTCTTTGGGCCTGGCTTACTTCAAATGTTTTTTTTTTCTTTCATGCTATTGTTTCTAACACATTTATAAGATTATTTGTTTGTTGCTTTGTATGTCCCTCCCCCATGGTATAAACCCTGCTTTCACTGTATTTGATGTCGGTATAATTTGTGGAAGGGAAGGGGAAAAACAAATCGTTTAAATAGGGATACAAGTGGACCCATTGCAACAATGAGATGTACAAGTCGTTATGTCAAAAACGAACTTTACAACTTTGGTGGGGGAGGGAGGGGGAGGGGGAAGGATTGGTTGGGGGGGCAGGGGGAGGATGGTAAGGGATGGGAAGGGGAAACAAAGGAGGAGGCTACAATGCTGGATAAGAAATGTACTCATTATCTTGCCCATGTAATTTTAACTCCTCTGTACAGTATTTTCACAATAAGAAGGAAGAAAAGAAGAAAGGAAGAAAGGAAGGAAGAAAGGAAGGAAGGAAGGAAGGAAGGAAGAAAGAAAGAAAGAAAGAAAGAAAGAAAGAAAGAAAGAAAGAAAGAAAGAAAGAAAGAAAGAAAGAAAGAAAGAAAGAAAGAAAAAGAAGGAAAGAAAGTTGCCTTGGGCTGGGAAGGTGGCTCAGTGGTAGAGTGCTTGCCTTGCATGCCTTAGGCCCTGGGTTTGATTCCTCAGCACCACATAAGCAAAAAGGAAAAAGCCGGAAGTGACACTGTGGCTCAACTGGTAGAGCACTAGCCTTGAGCTGAAGAGCTGAGGGACAGCGCCCAGAGTTCAAGACCCCATGACCGGACCCAAAAAAAAGAAAAAAAAAGAAAGTTGCCTTACTATTAGATAAGAAAAATGGCAGATTTTTAGGTTCCTAAAATAAGTGATCCAGCAAAACTCAGGAACTTTCCGTCTTTTTTATGTGGTCCTGGGGATTGAATGCAATGCCCCGCACATAGTAGGTAAGTTTTTTATCCCTGATTTATGTCCCCAGTGCTCAAATCCTCATTCTCAACTACTAAATACAAGTTCTTATAAAAACCAGAAGGCTCATGTACATTATTCTACTATTTGGAAGGGCTCAACAGCAAGCATTCAGTACAAGAGGGGAAAAAGTATCATCTCACTGTGGCACATCTTCCTGAAACTTCACAAGAGGAGTAACTGAAAACTCCAGAGAAAATAAACACAATATACAAAGGAATGTATCCTATGCTGTATAACATTTTGATACCTAATTTTGATCTTAGAAATTCATAAAGAACAAATTTTGGAAAGGGAGTCAAATCTAACTTCAAATTTTATACCCAGGCAGAACTTTAATCAGTAGACAACAGAACAGAAACATTTACAAATAGGTCCTGTCCCTGAAAATACACATGCTACGTATATGAGAGTCTACTATAGCCAAAAATAAAAGAGATTAAGTGAAGAGAGAAGATACACAGCTCAGGAAACAATCATCTCCCTACACTAAGACTGTAATAGTCCATTCTAGGCATTCACTTCTGCAAAGCCATATCCATACTGCAGGGCATGTTCATACTTCAGGCCCAGAAAGCATGAAGCCAGGACTTGAATTAAGAACATTGAAGGACTGTAGGAGCAAGGCCACAATGGAAAAAGACTTGTTAACATTATAAAATCATGAAGGAATACTTGTAAAGAAAAATATTTAAAAATATATTTCAGGCTGGGTTCTGATGCCTCATGCCTGAAATCTTAGCTACTCAGGGAGGCTGAGGTCTAAAGATCATGGGTCAAAGCCAGCCTGGGCAGGAAAGTCTGAGAGACTCTTCTCTACAATTAATTACCAGAAATCCAGAGGTAGTGCTATGTCTCAAAATGGTATAGTGCTAGCCTGAGCAAAAGAGCACAGGAACAGCACCCAGGCCTCCACTTCAAATCCCACAACCAAAGGAGGAAAACGTCATTGGCTTGGAGAATGAAACAGAAAAACAAAAACAAAATAGGAGACTTCAGAAAGGGATATTAATGTGGTTTGGTGATGAGATACTGGGGAAAAAATCTTGAATGATCAGAAGTAAAGGATTGTTTAAAACTGCAGTACTTACCAGTGGAAAAAGACATTAATTGGGCGATTCTAAGATAACCAGCATGGAAAATTTCTTTTTGTTTCTCTCCTACACAAGTACCTTGTTTTGCAGGTGATACAAAGTGGAGGAGGAGGAAGGATGCTGCCACAATTTCCTACATGTCTCCCATCTCCACACAGGAGACATCAGCTTTGGTTATTCAGCCAGAAGAGACAGAGATCTGATCATAATCAGGATCAGACAACCTGGACCAGTTCTACAGAATCCCTTTCTGTGAGTTCCCAAGGCTAGAATGTGTGTTTCTGGAGGAACTTGGGATAAGGAGATGGGCGGGAGATACCTTTTTTAAAAGAATCAAACCTGCAGTAGGAATCAGGCCAAGAAAGCAGTAAGGAAATGCTTTCAGGCTAAATAACAGCCTGGTAAGAAGAAAGGAGATTTTATCACATTCCAGAAACTGATACAAAGTCCTGTGTGGTATGTTTGAAAATATGCAAAAAAAAATAGGGAATGAATCTGGAAAATCTTTATTGGAAGACTAGATATTTCAAACCTTTACAATACAATATGAAAGAGTTCTAAGCACATGTCCAAATAAAAAGAATTGAGCTAAGAAAATGAGACAGAAATCCATGAATGGAGAAAGAAAGTTACATATATAAATCCACAAAGCACCAGGTGTTTTTGGCACATATATGTAATTCCAGTTATATAAGAAATGGAGGTAGGATGATTACAGTCCATAGCTAGCCTTAGGCATAAAGCATTTGAAAAATATCTAAGAGTAAAACTGTTTAGAAGTGTAACTGAGGTAGTACAGCATTTGCAAGAGAAATGGTGGAAAGCAAATGTGATTGCATTGAATAAAGGTAATTTCTTCAAGGTTCAAACATTATGACAGTCTTGGCATAGAGAAATGATATCAGTAGTTCTTCATGAATTACTTTTTGTTGTGAAATTCATGGGTATCATGTATTTAAAATCATGCTGGCATCCTTGAGTTGTAAGGTACAGAGAGCTGTGGTTTCAGAGACAGTCAAAGGGGCAAATAGGCTCGAGAATCTAGTCAAAAATGACTGGTACTTTCCATAATCACAGTTCATGTCAAGGAGAAAGATAAAGAGTTCTACTCAAAATAACTGAAAAGCCTTTTAAAGGCAAGGCTAACAAGCCCTCTAAAATTTGAACTTGAGTGCTAGGAAACGAAACCAGGAGTAAATGAGGACATTTTCTGATCCACGTCGCTTGCATCAAATGAACTGTATCGTACTCTGGTGATATGTTCACATGTGTTTTTCACGTGGCGGTTGTACTGTGGTTAATATTTTCCATATTAACTATGCCCATGAATTTTGCTTGCCTTTTTTCGCATGGCTGCTGTCAGGAAAATCAGGCAGTAGCCACTGTCATCAAAGAAGACTCAGAGGTTGGTAGGAGAATCTCTGCCCTGAGACTGGGGCTTTTCCGTAAGAGGCTGAGGCTTACAGAAAGGAAGACCAAAAGGAGACAACACAGAGTTTATGGAGAACTGGAAACTTTTGAGAAGCACAAAAGGGCAATGAACTTTGATGGACTATATATCTTTCTATCATATTTTTGGTAATATTGAAACTTCAGAGAAGAAAAAGAACTAATCTGCATATATCAACAATGCCAAATTAAAACAAAAGTGGACCTCTCTTTGGCTAAGGAGTAAATAATATTCTCCTGGAAAGAAATCTAATCTTATGTTTTGCTAAAATGCTGATGAATTGTTATAGCTACCCAGTAAGGATGTCCATTCAGGAAGATGAGTGATGATCCTATTCTGTTTTGTATTAAGACCTATTTGGGCATGTGTAAAGGGAAAGGAAATCTCTTCTCTACAGTCTCTTTCTCTAGTTCAGGTTTAGGTACAGAAATAAATGGATGTCTAGGGTAAAGATGATAACAAGGTGTTATGTTTCCAAACTTCAATCAGAGGGTTTCTTAACCATGATATTATTATATCAGATACCCTTAAAAGTAAACATTTTCTCGTTTCAACTTGAGTGAAATATTATTTTGAAACAAGTCTCTTAAATGTGCAAATATACATGAATTTGCCTTATACTCTATTCCTGTATTTAAAATACACCATACTTGGGTTTCCTCTTGGTCTAATGATGTGTAGTGTGCTTAGTAAACCTGCTGATTCAATGGAAAGCCTGGGGGTCTTGAATATGAGCTGCAGACCCCCTCGGGAATCTCCTTGCCTTTCAATCTGCAGAGCAGGCACATTACAAGGACAATAGTTGTTGTCCTAGGAGTGCATTTGCTTGCCTTTCTCATTAAACTAGAATTTCCTTCAGGACTGGTATGTTATCTTTAAACACCTTAACATCTTCATTTCCTTACCAAACAACAACAAAAATAAAGCCTAGCTACACAGGTATTTATTGAATGTATTAATCTGTATCATCTATTCATAAAAAGTCACAGGCCTATTTTTCACTGAGTTAACAAGGAGCACTCTGCAAACATTTCTGATAGAAAGAAAACTAGCTTCTGCAAAAATGTATAGCTACTCTCAACGTTCTATTTTGTGCAATATCATTGGACCATTTCACTTTTCTCAATGACTAAGGTATTTTGGATAATGCTATGGGTTATACGTTTGTGTTCACCTGTTCACATGTTCAAGTCCACTTCCCAGTGTGATGGCATTTTGAGGTGGAGACTTGGGGAGGTAAATGGATCTTTAGGATGAAGCTCTAATGAATAGGATTAGTGAACATATTCACAGACAGTCTGTCTGTCCGTCTATCTATCTATCTATCTATCCATCTATCCATCTATTCATCTATCTATCAAGTATCTATCTATCTATCCATCTATCTATATGTTATTTCCTTCATTCTTTACCTTTTCCTCTCCCCCTTCCATCACCTGAAGATACAAGAAAATGTCTGTCTTCAAACTAGAAAGGGCTCCCTCACCAGACACTGTATCTCTCCAGAATCCTTATCTTAAACTTCCCAAATACTAGAGCTGTCAGAAATAAATTTCAGTTGTTTATCCCATGTCGTCTATGAAACCTTGTTATATCCAAGCGAACTGACAAATACAGGTAGGGAAATACATCCATGACATGAGAGTGAAAAAAGTTTGAGATAAAACTGGCCTTATTCTAAGTAAAAATCAGATTGAGTCTTCTGTATATGATTTCATTATTGAAATGGAGATAGGACTATCTATTCTTCTTAAGCCATTTCTGGTGGTTTTAGAACTTAATCTTCTATACTTGGGTCAATAAAATGGAGAGGGTTCAATGACTTCAAGAATGGAGGAGCAAGTAATAAGGTGGTTGTGAGGCTTTGTTGACTATAATTGAAACCCTTACTTTAAACCAGGAAAATTACTTTTACTCACAATTTTCTTCAGAGTTAAACAGATCATTGAACTGTACTTGAATCCCTTTCTTTAAAATATGTATCAACACTATGCACATCAGACTATGGGCTCAGAAGGTTGTGCTGTGCCAGTATCAAAGTTGACATGCAGGGCTGGGTTACATCAAAATGTGTCCCTTTGTGGATGGTATGCTAAGCTGGTTGACTCATCTATACATAAAAGGAATTATTTACCTTATTTCTACTTATTTAAAATATCTCAAGAAGCAATTTGGTAATAAACCATTTCTACTAAAAGGGAAATAGTGACATCTTGTGGACTCATGAAATTTTATTCCCATGTCTAGTTATCCACATTTCTATGGTCTCAGAATAAGTGTTTTAAATACACACTCTCTTTCTTCAGAACAAATAAGCATTTATTATGAAGCTGGCACAAGCTATATTGCTTTATAGTGCTTATAACAGTAACTGGTTTTTAATTTTTTAAAAAAATCATAATCATTCAATGAATAAGCAGTACAAATACTCTGAACAAATAGTTATGATTACAAGGATTTTAGCCTTCCATCTTTCTAGCAACCTAAAAATAGCAACAAAATGCTGTGTGTGTGTGTGTGTGTGTGTGTGTGTGTGTGTGTGTGTGTGTGTGTGTGTGTGTGGTATTGCTGCTTCTATTTAGAAGTTTCTCCCAGAGCCATACAACAATAAGATCAGAGCCATACAACAATTGAGATCCTGGAGTCAGATCAGCAACAAGTTATTTTACTTCTCTGTGACCAGTTCCAGCATTTATAAAATGAGCACACATAGAAATAGTTACTGTGATGTCAGGCACCATGGAAAGAAATGCAATTTAGTTTTAAACTGTTCAAGAGGACTTGCCCCAGACCTGCATGAGTTTCTAAATACTGAAATGCCTGTGTAGCATATAATTTTTGTAATTAAATTATATATGAATGTAAATAGTGAGCCACATAATGGCTATAAATTATAGTGTTGAAAGGGTTGTTGCCCTGTAACCTTACAGCAGCCGGTGTTAAGCTCCCATGGTTGTTAATTGTACCACCTGGCCCAGAATATGATCATTTGGAATCATTGTGAGCTGCAGATGCTAAGCAAGTAAAGCCAAAGGACTCTCCCCTAAGTTCTATGGGAAGCAGTGTTCAGAAGTGCTTCCTATTTTTAGCTTGGATTCCTTTAGTCTTAGAATCGTAAGTTTACTGGCTGTTTAAAGTGAACACATTATTGTTTCTATAAGTGTACTACTCTTAGCTCGACTAGTACTACTGTAGTAGTGTTGTATTAATTGAATAATGTAGGTAAGTCTATATTCATTCCACTCTGAATGCTCCTGATTTGAACAACATAAATAAGATGTATTAGCAGAATGACTAGAAAATAATTCCTATTTGTTTCAGAATGTGGTAATATTGGTCCTTCACTGTGTCATTGTGGACTTCTTCCTTATGTGAATGTAAACTAAAAGATGGCAGTGTTGCAGCAGGGGAGATCCTGGTATCTAGAGTCACATTAACACCTAGACCAAATTCTGGCTCTGTCATTGACTACCTGTGTGATCCTGGGCCAGCTTCTTAATTTCTCTGTGACCCAGCTTCAATATTTGTAAAATGGGGGTAAAACTTTATCTTACCTCACAAAGTTCTATTATGAGGATTAAGTGAATTAATGCATGTAAAGTTCCTAGAGCATCAACTGGCACAAACAAAAGACATGAGTGTTAGTTTTCAATATTGTGTTGTCCAAAATCAAATGATGAAGAGAACATTTGGCCTATTTAAGATCATCAGAGGGGGAATGCATAAAAAGTATGAATAACCCAGAAGAGACCATCAGAGTGTTTGCTTATTCTAAGTCCACTTAACACTTTATTGTGACTATCTATATATGAATATATACTCTCAACTAGAATATGTAATTCATTTTCTCTTCTTATATAGATAGGATCCCAGCTTGAGCCAAAATTATCTTCTCGGTTGGGATTCAGCCATGGTTGAATATTTCTAGACAGCTAGAAAAGGAGGCCCAGCTTGAGCCTGTTTTTGTAAAGAACTGAAAATTCTTTCAGGAAATAACCCATGATAAAAGGCACAATTTCTTCACACGCAAATTTGTCCACTAACCAACTCTGAATTTTCTAAAAGGGTTAGTGATTCTCTGTCACTGAAGTTAATTTCTAGTCCACGTTTTATATAACTTAAGTTGGAGTCAGAAGCAGCAAGCCAGGTGAACACTAATATTTTAAAGCTACATAAGGTAAAAGAGTTCAAAGAAACCCTGATTGATGTAAAGGGAACAATGATAATGAGGAACGCAAAACAAGATAAAAGGATCAATTGCCTTGTCACCTACCCTAGGTTTTTCTGTTTGTTTTTGTTTTGTGGGTATTTTTGTTGTCAGTCCCCGGCCTGGGCACAGTCTCTGAGCTTTTTATTTGCTCAAGGCTAGCGCTCTACCACTTTTGGATTTGGGGGAATTAATTGGAGATAAGAGTCTCAAGGACTTTTCTACTTGGGCTGGCTTCAAATCACAATCCTCTGATCTCAGCCTCCTGAGTGGCTAGGATTATAGGTGTGAAGCTCCAGCTCCAGGGCCACAGGGTTTTAATCCCTATATTCAGAAGAGTAACAAGTCACAAGATGACATTTAAAGCTCAAGTCCCTTGTGAAAGAGAGGGGACTCTGGGACAACGAAAACTAGTAGTAAGCTGGAACGTTTTGGATTGAATAAATGAGAAGACTCTAAAGGTTTCCAGCTAGATGAAACTTTGAGGAAAAACTAGAGATCTATATCAGGGAAATGGAATTAGAGCCAGACAACTATAATTCATATTTGCATTACAAAAGTAAAATATCTAACAATAGTCAAACAAAATAGAGATAGAAATAAAACACTAAAGAGAAAAGGGAAGGACTAGTCATTTCACCCATGCATACATAAGTAGAAGAACAAGGCAGTGAACATTTCAATGGAATTTTTTTTATTTCAAACTAACTTTGTCACTTGCCAACTATGTACAATTGGTCAAGTGACTTGAACTTTCACCAACTGTGTTTCTTTTTATCCATTTTTGACCTCTTACCATTCATTAAGTAATGAGATAACCACAAAATTTAAATGGCATATTCCTTATGTTCAATATAGTAGAGAAATCACAGAAAAAATGTAATTTAACAAACCCACATGAGCATACTGGGAGAAAAGCTTATATACCAGACTTTTGGACCCCAAAATATCGATGTTTTTCTGGATAAGTAGAAAGGGAGGAGAGGAGAAGGATGCTCTAGCTGCTCTATCTAGAAGCAAAATCTGCAAAGGCACTGAGGAATGAAATACCATGATTTACTGGAGAATTTTCAAAAATTCTGGAAACTGCATATCAGAGAACCCTGCCTGCATCCCTCTTGAGCCATTGTCCATTCTCTTGAACACTTCTAGTGACAGACTTCATCACTTCCTGAGATAGTACCTCCTGCGTTTTTAAACAGTATTCCCTGAAGGGAGGGAAAGGGAAATAACAAAATGCAAAAACAAGGATGAAGGTTGACCTATTGTAACAATGAGACATATAAGACATTATGTTGAAAAAGAACATTACAACTAGTGGGAGAGGGGAGGGGGAAGAGGAACAGGTTGGGGAGCTAGGGAGGGAAGGGATAGTAGGGGAAAAACAAAGGCTCTATAGGAAATGAACACATTACCTTACTCATGTAACTGTAACTCCTCTGTACAGTATCTTTACAATAAAAAATATTTTAAAAAAGTAATCCCTGGAATTTAATGCCAAGCATGGAATGTTAACAATCCAGTTTTGAATGATCTTTTTTATCACTCAAGTAAAACAAGTAAGGAATTATTTTTAAAAACAAATCTCTCAAGCCCTCAAAAGCAGTCAAGAAAATTTTGGGTGTTGATTTGATGGAGCAAAGAAGCTTGAAACATTTACAATTTAGGTGGGTGGGGGGAGTATTGTTGTGGAGGTGGGGAGGGAAGGATGGTAGGGGGAAAACAAAGGAGGAGGCAACAATGCTTGATAAGAAATTTACTCATTACCTTGCTCATGTAACTATAACCCCTCTGTACAGTATTTTCACAATAAAAAAACTTATAAAAAAAGAAACTTGAAACAGCTTAGAAAAGGAGAAGACAAACCATGAACACATCTGACGTATGGGATTGAAAATGGAAGAATGTATCAAGAAGAGACTGCCACCATGTCCTTTCTTCACCACAAAAAGCCAGGAAACTACCCTTTCCCACAACAGCATGTGGGTTTCCTTTATATTGATGTGACATCACCGGATTGTTATGCCCAGACACCAGGCCCAGCAGTGTTCCTTCTTAAAGCAATGGGGTTATGTAGACAGCTGCACACTGGATAGCTACAGATCTCTTCAGCTTTCCAATAACCTGACTACCATCCAACTCTTCAACAGTTCTGTCTGTGGAAACTTACCCACCCAAATCTGACATTTGAGAGTCTCCCTATGTAGTAACTCCTCCCAAAAGAATTGCTTTGCTTTGATGTCTACCATCTTCATGACAAACAGACTTTCAATATCTGACTAAAATGTATGGTGTAGTGTGTCACTAAGATTCTCCTTTCAGACTGGAGATGGTAATCCTAACAGCTAGAAATCCTAACAGTTAGTGACTGTCCCTTCCCAGAAGTTGCCTTCAGATGAAGGAAGCTGCCTTGCTTTAATGTCAACTTCTCTCTGGGAATAGGCCAGATCCATTGACAGTCTAACCAACTGTCTTGCTTCAACTGAATGCATATCTGAGGACCCTTATTCCAATCCTGGTTTGAATATACACTCCTTAAGTCATGGTTTAGAAATCTCTGATAGAACAGTGTTGAAAGGTGTGAACTTTAAGATGTAACTAGGCCATAGAGCAGAGCCTTCATGAAATAGAGGAATGGTATTATCACAGAACAGGTTCGTTATAAAAGCAACTCCTGTCCTTGTGCAATCTCTTCTGCCTTGTCATAATGCAGCAAGACAGCCCATGCCAGATGCAGGGCATTGAACTTAGACTGCCTAGCTTCCAGAACCATAAGGACTCTCTGTTCTGTATAAATTAATTCTATAGTCTGAGGTAATCTGTTATGACAACATAAAATACAATAGTTATGGCTCATACTTTCTTCCTCAACTATAGATCCCTAATAAATTCCAAATAAACTTCACAGAGTCCATTTTCCTGGGAAACCAATCTTACACATATGATATAGAATATGAAGTAAAATTGAAGATCTATTTTAAAAGAAAGCTCGAGTTCCAGTGAAGAACTGAGGAAAATTAACACATTGGATAGGAGGAGGAAGTTGAATTAAGACAAACGACTCAGAATATTAACATTAATTACATAAAGATGATAAGTAATCCTGATGCTGATCACTCATCCTTGAAATACTAGCTACTCAGGGGGCTGAGACCTCAAGAATCACAGTTCATGAGCAGCCTCGTTAGAAGCGTTCTGAAGACTCCATCTCTAATTAACCAGCAAAATGCCAAGCTGGAGGTGTGGCTCAAATGGTAGAGCACCAGCAGCAAACAAGCAAAAATATGAGTACCTGAGTTTAAGCCATGTTACCAGAACATACACACACACATACACACAGAAAAAGAGATAAAATACTCTGTTTATAAAATTAAAAACATGATGTTATCTGAGAGAAGAAAAAGCTCTTGAGAATTCAAAATATAGTAATAAAATAAAAATTTTTATGAAATAATTGAAAGGCATAAATCATAGAACTCCAGAATGTTAAAAATACAAAGGGAGAGTCCACATGAGAAAATTAGATCCACGCGGAAAAATTGACTAATAAGTGTTATAGAAAGAGAACGAAAAAGTTGAGGGACAAAATTTTGTTTTCAAAGTAACTAATAAAGTACTCAAAAGTTTTTTTTTTCTGAGAATGAAAGCCAAAGCTTTCCAAAGTACCTTACAGAATGAAGAAAGAGGCTCTACACCAGAACAGATCCTTGAGAAATTTCATCCTAATAAGCAGAGATGCATTACTTAAAAGCTTCCCAGAAGGAAACCAACAAAGGCAACTACATACACAGACTCAGGCTGCCTAACCAATGCCCTGGAAGTGAGAAAACTATCATGTGACCGACGCTTCAAAATTCAGAGGGAGTGTAATGTTCAACGTACAGTTTTAGGGATTCTCAGGTTTAGAGAAGGCTAGGTGGTGATAGTCACCTCTTGATTACCCTCCAAAGGCCCATGTGATGACAGTTGCCGAGCTGTGGTGCTGTGAGGAGCTGGTGGGACATTTCACATGTAAGCAGAGTAGAAAGGAGAGGAGTCATGGAGATAACCTTGAAGGAGATATTGGTATCTAGAGCTCTTCTCTTTTTGAGGCAAACAGCATCACTCTGCAACAGGCTCTCTCCATCACGATGTGCATCAAGGCCAATCAACCATGGACTGAAATCACTGCAAGTTTCAAAGAAACAAACACTTCCTCCTTTTAAGTTGATTATCTGAAATATTTTGTCACACTGACTTAACACATATGGTCCAATTTCATTATCCCCCTCATCCCTCCTTCCTAAGCAAGTAACTGGTGAGAATGTTCCATCAAAATAGGAAGCTAGAACAATCTTACAGCCATAAGAGTTATGAAAACAGTGAACAGATTTTCCAGGACCACAGTTATGTCAAGATGGGAGCAGAGAGCTGAGAATTTCAGAAAGAATTGTGCTAAGAAAGTGGTCACCACGGATTGAGGAGATAATTGATCAGAGATTGATAGATATTCTATGTCACTGTATTGAATTCATAACTTTGTGGAGAAATTACGGAGTACCTAGGGGTTAAATCAAACAAACTGGGATGATAGCTGATTCTAGGGAAGACAAAACTTTGAACACGACAAAATCATGATGAGAATATTTTATGTGACTCAATCATAATCTATTTGCAGAAAATGCATTCTGAATACTGAAATACTAATTTA
Organism: Dipodomys spectabilis; assembly: GCF_019054845.1. Lineage (NCBI taxonomy): Eukaryota > Metazoa > Chordata > Mammalia > Rodentia > Heteromyidae > Dipodomys > Dipodomys spectabilis. The sequence goes on from NW_024871460.1 coordinate 26,699,098, forward strand.
ACCATACATAGTAACTTAAATGAAGAATGGGAGAGAGGCAAAGGAGTAGAATAGACAAACAAATTTCCATGCTCTATAGAAGTTATAGGATTTATTATAATGCTGAAAATAGATGTAATTAAATCTATCACTTTCTTTTCTGATGTATACTATTACGAAACAAATAGCTGCTATCCTTCCTCATTCACTAAATATTCAAAGTGATGCCATTTAGCTAGTCATTTCACTTGTCTTACAATGACAGATTTGAGATGCAGATTTTGATTTCAGCTTTTGGCTTTTAGGCCCGTTCGCTGGAAGTAAGTTTGTGTCTTGAGATATGTTACTTTTACTATTACTATTATTTTCTTAACTCAAGATTGTAAACCAACGTTCTTAGCTAGTTTGCATACCCAATAATCCTACCTGAATGTGGCATTGCTCCGTCCTGGAGGTCATATGACAGCATTTTAAAATGCAAAGGGCTCAGCTATTCCCATTGCTTTCTGACAACTGACTGAGGATACAGCTTTAAGCCTTTGATATTCCTAGGCAAAGAGTCTGTGCTTTGACATTTGCATTTATCTCATTATGTTTGATTGGCATATTGAGATCCATAAGCTTGTGGTTAATATATTGCCAAGGATTCTTAATTAAGCTGGTTGTGCAAAAAAGGCATCAGGGTCTCTGGAGAAATATATAATCTTTGCCAGTCATTCACTTTGAATCTGCCTTGCTGCCCTGGTGGCAATGCAGCTTACAGCGCTACAGGGAGTGGTGAGGGCTTGACATAGCAACCAGAGGCTTTTAAAACCCGGTGCTGCGTTTTGAGTTAGAATGAAAAGGAGACTGTTGCAACAGAGAAGGTGGACAAGCAGAATATCTAAGTCTATATTCCCCATGGAGAGATGAGACTGAAGAACAAAATATACGACAGGCATCGCTGTCAGTTGTCATACGCCAGGGAATTATGAAAGATGCATGTTTTTATCTTCCACTTACTTTATTAGCTTTGTCATGAAATGGATAGGTTAGGATGCTAACACACACACACAAAAAATGAGTAGAAAATAGATAAAAAGTCAATCCAAATGGAATTGATGCTACAAATACTCCCAAGCCCCTGAATGCCGCAGTTTGCAAAGTCTACTGTCCAAACCAGCAATAGCAGTTTTACCTGTGAACCTGACAGAAATGTTTAGCCACACTTTCACCCCAACCTATCAAATCAGAAACTTTAGGTACAGGTCCCTGAAATTGGTCTTTTTAAATGCCTTTTAGATATTGCGACACATGCCACTGTAAAAGAACCTGGGAGATTTTCCAAGATGGGAATCCCCAAGAGGACATGATTGAGTGATTCAGAGCAAGGTAAACACTGGTGAGCATGCTTCTTGGTTTTCATTTCCCTATTTGGCCTCCTTGGCTGTCATTGTACTGGCATCCCCTGTACAGTCAATTCTACAAGGATGCCAGCATATGTCCTCAGGAGTTCCCTGCAGGAGCCTGCATTCGTATAAGAGCAGCCTGATGTATCCTCTCATGATCTCTAAAGAGAACTTCTCCCATTGCACCAGCCTTTTTTTTAAGTCTTCCGTCTGACCACAAGCCTTAGGAGAACAAGAAATTTGTTCACTCCAGACACGACATGTTCATTTCTTTCCCAAGTCTGTTCCGATTTTTGCAGGCATCCCTTTATGGTCTGACTTCAGCGGGATGCTTCTGTTTAAATGTGGGTCATGCAACATGTAGCACGATTCTGGGAGCGATAGAGCTCTGCCTCCTGGTACCCTGTTGATTTCAAACGATCCTGCTCTCCATTCTATTCCAACCCTCCAGGTGATGCATTCCTGGCACACCATGGCTGAGGCATCTCAATTCTGCCACGCCACTAAGATGCTCTGGAATACAGAGAACACATTTTGGGCTTTCGTCCAAGGACTTGGTGACATGTCTCTCATTTGTCATATACACAAAATATCCTATGGCATGCACCCCTGTGCATTAATTGCTCTGCCAGGAAGTATTTGGGTTCATGCTGTAACCAATGCACTCAATTATTTTCCATCTGAGGATCCCTAGGTTATTTTCCTCTTGTTATTCACTCACATTTGCCAAATGGCTGTAGAGCTATGTCCTGGCTACAGGTTTATTTGCTTCCTTTAGTCATTTTCAGTTTCTTAGAAGCAAATACAAGTTCAACTAGTACCATGTGGGAAAATAGTATTACCAGAACAAATAGTATCTGAACAAGTAAAAACCCTGGCTTGTGTCATTATTCCTTAGACAATACAGTATAGCAACTATTTATATGGCATTTGTGCTGTCTTGAGTACTATGAGTGATCAGAAAATGATATAAGCTATGGGGGAGGGTGAAAGCAGGTTATACACAAATACTATACCATTTGCATAATGTACATTTGTGTGTTGTATATGTGTGCATGTATCCATGTGTCCATGTGTCCATGTGTGTCCCCTGGACATGTCTATAAGGGACAAATGTATCACAGATGTGTAAGCTGCTCGATGTAGCCATGAACTCTGTAGAACAGGTATTGGCAAGGAACTGAGAACTCTTACCTGATCAGATCTCAATCATTACTCCAGGTACTAGGATACACTTTTCAGAAGACAAAAGAGTACTCAAAATATTGTAGCAATAGAAAATCTACCCAGATTAGTTTATTACTTAATTTTAAATGATTTATAATCCCACTTGCTTCTTGCCCTAAATTTTTGGAATTGGAATGGGACCTTGTATGTGCCACTTCTTTGCCAGGCAGAACTCTATGACATAAAGAGAACTGTAAGAAAGAACTGCAGGGAAAATCTTTTCCTCCTGGGTCCTGTGTGTTCTTTATCTTGATCCTGAGGTTCACAGATGGTGGAACCATAAGGAACAACCCAATGACATTCACTCTTCAGTAGTTGTAGCCACACCTCCAGGAGTTCGAAATTAATGTTGTGATTTGTATCTCCTCATTGTACCTTGACTGATGCAATTATTTTTAATTTCCTTTTTTTGAGAAAGCAATTTTTGGCTTTGTTTATTGTACCACTGTACTTTTTTTTTGTCTGTTGTGGGACTTGAACTTTGGGCCTGGGAGCTGCCCCTCAGCTCTTCAGCTCAAGGCTAGCGCTCTACCACTTCAGCCACAGCACCACTTCTGGTTTTCTGGTGGCTTATTGGAGATAGGAGTCTCACGGTCGTTCCTGCTCAAGCTGGCTTTGAACTGCAATCCTCAGATCTCAGCCTCCTGAGTAGCTAGGATTATAGGCGTGAGCCACGGACGCCCGGCCCACTGCACTTTCTTGATATACTTAATTTCCAATCTATATCTTTTTTTTCCTACTTTGTGCTTCATTTGCTAATCTTTATCTAACTTGTGAGATAGATGTTTATTTTGTTATTTTCCTAAGTCTGTAATTTTCTAATGTAGGATATTTAAGACCATAAACAGATCTGTAAGGACAAGTATAATTCATGTTATTCAGCTCAGAATATAATATAATTTTTATTTCTTTATAACTCAAAGATTTACTTTCTAAATATTTGGTAAATTTTTTATATTGACTTTTACCTTTTATTTACCTTTTCAGTGCATGAAGACATCAATTCTTGGAGGTTTTTGACCTTTTGAACTCAAACATGAGCAAGTTTTGCTTTAAGACTTTACTAAATGCATGCAGATTTTTTTTTATTTTCTCTCTGAACTTAATTTTATCCACATGAGGCACTCTTCCTTAATTTCTCCAAAGTTTCAAAAAATAATTTGTCTGTCATTAATACAAATACCAAAGTATTCTCTGAGCTTATATTTTTCTGGTATTTATTTCCCACTTTCAACTTTGTCATGTTCTTATTTTTATGTAATTATTTTAAAGTAATATAGTTATATTTTTAAAATATCATCCAAATATTCCATCTTTTAGTTTAGTCTTTATCTATTACCACTCACATAACACTAGTGATTTGCAGTTAAAATTTACCATCTATTTTTTCTGTTTAATATGTACTCTCTCATCCATTGCTTACTTTCATCCTGCTAAGTATTTTAGCATTTTTAATTTTTTTCTTTTCTGGTTAAATCTTCTTAGTAGTTATCCTAAAATTTTAATCAGATATCCATAATAAAATTAATCAAAATATTTATCCTCCTCTGATTCCACAAAGGCTGGAGGACACTTTTAACTCCACTTATTCATCCTTTTGATTTATATTTTATATTTTCTGGATTGTTTGTTTCAACAATATTTAACCCCATTAAAAGCATTGTACCAGTTTTATGGGATCAATATTTATTTATATTTAGCCTCATAACTCGATATTTCCATTTTAATTCCCTTTTGCATCTCAAAATTTCCATCAGTGATCACTTTCATTCTTCCTAAACACTTTTTTGAATATTCTGATCTTCTCTTTTAAGTAATGCATGTTTTAGAATCTTTGACTAATTCTGCTGTTGGATATGTGTTTATGCTGTGAACTCATCCAACTCAATTTCCTAAGGAGATAAAATCAGGGAGGTGAAAGGATGGCTGTATTATTTCTTAGCTCTGGCCTAATATGAAGCAATGGTTCTGGCTAAATGACTGCTTCTCCGAAGATCAAACACAGTTTGCTAGTTAAGGTGTAGAAGGAGAGAGGACACTTCCTAGTTCAGAGGCTTTATCTACAGCTATCTTCTTCCACATTTACTATAAAGTTCCTATTTGACAGCAAACTCTGTTTCCTAGATCTTATTCCTCAATTGCTTCTCAAACTTGGAGGGAATAATTATCTATCCTATGTACCTTTTTATTCACCTTTCTACAAAAGAGAAAAACACAACATTATATATTTTAAATTTAATTTTCCATTCAATCCCTGGCTAAACATATATGCAAAAATTATTAAAATGTAGAAAATAAGGCCATAGTACAAGAAAACATGAACAAATCCTGCCTGCAGGTTTAGGTAACCAGATTGAGACAGAAGTCTAGAACTATCTTTTTACTCCTCTGCTGACTGCAGAAGCCCTAACCACTGGATGGTCCCAATGCTAAACTAACTGATGCTCACAAGGCACCTGCATGCAGTGTGTGTTATACAGCTGTGTCTCCTCAGTTTGCTTTCTCAAAGGCCAGAGATCAAGATGCCCACAAGTGCCTCTTTCTAGCACTTCTATTCAATTGTTCTCACCCTTACTTGTTAAAAAGCATTGTATTTGAGAGCTTTTACATTTCTCTGATTTCCTTGTCCAAAAACCACTTTAAGAAATATTAATGACATCTCAAGGAGGTTAAGATAAAAAGTGACAAAGATTGCTTAGATTCTTAATACACCAAAAGTATCAGTCACTAGGAGCTCTTCAAATCATTCTGCTCTCTGGTACCAGCATCGTACCAGCCTCTGCTGTAACTCAATTACCAATCCACTTGCATCAGTTATACACTGTGAGACAACATCATATTGGATGACTAAAGAATCTGTGCTGGAGTGTAAAAAAGTTAAAAGGTCAGAAAGGTAAACAGAATCAGGGCCATTGAGAGCTTTATAGGTCATTAAAAGGATTTTAAAAGCCATATGCTGTCTTGAAGCCTGCCAAGATAGAGTCTGTAAGATGGGAGAAATATGATCTGTAGATCAAGTCCTAGTAACAACGCTGGCAGCAGCAGCATTCAGAACCATCTGTAGCCAGTTTAGCAAACAATCTGGAATGCCACCAGGAACAAATTAAAATAGTCAATCCTGGAAGAAATGAAAGCCTATCATAGATGAGTGAAGCGTTGCTTGCTAGAGAATGAAGAGCCTGTAATCTTACAATATTTTAGAAGCTGAAAAAGAAGAATTTTCGCCACCAATATATTATGGAGATTTAAGTTAAAATTGAGAACCATGAAGAGAAGCGTGCACAATTTAACAAATTTAACTCTGCAGTTAAGCAGTGAGCCCTATGGACAGTGCTCTCCTGGCCAGTCCAAGAAGCACAATTATATTGAGGAGAGTTATCAGTTTGGATCCAGCAACTAAAATTCTTACTCTGATAATACCTAAGTATACATTCAGATAAAAACATGATCAAAACAATGATCTGTTGAGCATGAATTCATGTCATTCAAGAAGCATATCATTTCTTCAGTAGTAATCATAACCAGAAACTATCAGGAAAATATGATCAAGGACCTTTACTAAGTGTTGCTATGTGCTATCATATTTCCATGTGCTTTATGTGAAGTCTAAAAAGGTAAATTTAATTACATATTACATTGTTTTCTTTCAGCTGAATGTTTGTTATAACTCACCTCTTATTAATTTATATTAACTGTACAAAGTAATGGGCTTCATATTCACATTTTCATTCATGTATACAACATTGTTTTACCATAGCCACTTCCTATTACCATCCCTTGTCCTCATTCTTGTTTGATCATTTTCTGTTCCTAAATAGTCCCCTTTTCTAATTTAATGTCTTATCTTAAAATCTAGATTCAGCATATGAGAGAACACGCAACATTTGTCTTTATATGTCTGATTTATTTTGCTTAACATTGATCTTCAGGTAGACCTGTTTTCCTGCAAATGATATCATTTTATTATTACTCTTCATGTATGCATTTGTGTATATATATAAGTGTGTGCAGTATTAAGGACTGGACCTGGGGGTGGTCCATACAAGCTAGCCTAGCACCATACTGTTTGAACCATGTCTGCAGGCCCATTTTTCTCATTCTTCTTTATAACTGAATAGTACTCAATTGTGTATTATGCCACATTTTCTTTCTGTACTCTTCCATTGATGGGCACTTCTCAATCTTCCAACAATACTGTTCAGAGAGACGAAGATACGTCCTTCACAATCATTAGAATAAAACATTTCTAAAGAAAACATGGAAATTTTATCATTATATTCTATATCTAGAAATTAATGGGATCAAGCATTTACAAGGTTATATCTTACTAGCTAAATGATTTTTATTATCCCCATTTTATAGATTAAGGAAAGTCAAGTTTCAAGAACTTTAGTAGCTTGTATGCACTTTGCTGCTTTAAAATCATAGCTGTAACTACAGTGATTTTGTCTCAGTGAACTGTGGTAAGGAGGAACTCATAGGTAAGAGTGGCTCAACTTGCCTAGGTCTCCCTTTGATTTCCTCAAACTCTGCTCTAGTCCCTGAATACTCTTGAGCCAATTCTAAGGCAAGTCTGTTCCTCATTTTGTTAAGCACCCCCATCATTTAGTGAACCAGAATAGATTCAGAAACTAGAAATGCACTTCAGTGTCTAATGTCTTCTTCTGGATTTGACATCCTTAGCTCTTTGAACATTCATTGCTTTTTCACCTTCAGCAGATACTCTTTATCACTTGAGTCAAGCTTCCAGTCCAATATTTTTGCTGATTAAATTGATAATAGTACCTGGAGAACTTTATTTTTTTTTGGTAGTGAGGCTTTAACTCTGGGCCTGGGCATTGTCCCTCAACTTTTCAGCTCAAGGCTAGCATTTGAGGCACAGTACCACTTCTGGTTTTCTGGTGGTTTATTGGAGATAAGAGTCTTACAGACTTTCCTGCTGGGCTGGCTTTGAACAGTGATCCTCAGATCTCAGCCTCCTGAGTAGCTAGGATTACAAGAGTAAGCACTCAGCTAGAGCCTGAAGAACCTTTGTACATAGGCTGGATTTAAATCCTGATCTTAGCCTCCTGAGTTTCTAGGATTACATGTAGGCATGAGCCTGTGTAAAGCAGAATAAGGCCTCATTTATTTTGGTGATGACATTGGAAAGGTGAAGGGAAAATTTAGTCAAAATAGCTTCCTATCCAAACTTAGCAACCAAAGACAGTATCTCCATTGCATTTACTTTGTTAAGCTCTGTGAGTATCTTCTGTATTGTATTTATATAGTTTACTCCCTCTTACTGTACAAGAGTTACAAAAGTTGACCAATAGCACCAGACTGCTGTTGGATATTTCATGCTCATTCTTCATTAGCTTTATGTGCAAGTTCTGAAAGAAGATCAATTATAAACTGTGAACATTTTGCAATATGTTTCAACCTCTCCAGAAAGAACATTTCCCCTCTCCACCTCTGCCTCTACAAGCATGGAGAAGCAGATACATTTAACCACAAAATAGCAAATTTGATCAATCTGTATGGCAGCCAATGGAAAAAAGGTGTTAGATAAATATTTAAAGGCTTTGTTTACTTTCTAATTAATTTCTAAAGAGGAAAAGAAACAGGAATAATAGACATGAAAATCCAGATTTTATATGAAAAGTTTGAAAATGATTTTGAAAGTCCAAAAAGGCTTAGATAATGGCTTTGAAATGGTGAAGCTGATGGTTACTTTTCAATGTTTCTCTAAAATGCAGCATAAATGATTCTTTTAACTTTGAAGAGAACTATTAAAACTGAATTTTGAGAGGATTATGTGGACGTGGAAAGACATTCTGAGATTCTCAAGTATATAAAGAATCGAATTTGTATTGAAAGATGTTATGGTTGCCATTGATAGCAATTTATCCTCAGAATAAAGTTTACAACAGGCATATTGTCATAATTGCTTCTTTACTCATTAGACATAATACCAATTAGAATTAAGTATTTCAATAGCTAATTCAACAGAATGTATTTGATGATTATTTCTTTTAAACTGAATACCAGCTGTTTGTTTCCTAATTTATATAAAATTCCATAGCAGAGGAAGAAACTCAGGAATGGGACTGAAGTATATCAAACAATGAACCTATATTTAAAGCTTAATAACGCCTAAATTCTTTACACTTGGTATTCACTTGATTGACCCTGTCCTAATTATAGCCCTTTAGAAATGACATTTGATAAAAGCCGTAGTAGCCAATCTGCACCTAAAAATGTCAAAACTTATATTTGAATGAATGTTTCAGAATCCCTGGTTTCAAAATATTGTGTAGATAACATTGTTATAGGTATGTGTAATATATGTAGGCATCTGAATTGGCAAAGAATTAAGGTGTTCTGTTTATAGATGGCTTTACCTTCTGTGTAGAAACCCCTGAACACTCTTCCCAGCAAAAGACTGACCTCAGTTGGCTGCTTGTGTTCTTTTAGGGTCTTTGCTCTGTGCATGCACACTCCTGGTATTTCCCTTTTCCTTACAAACACTCCTGTACTATTGGATAGGGACCCATCTTTCTGAACTCATCTAAGCTTAACTTACCTCATTAGTGGTCCTATCTTTAACATACAACTTTTAAGAAGAAAACGTTCAGTCCCTAACAGATCCCTACATACTTTGACAAACCATAGCCTCATCATGGTAGACAATTGCTAACCACATTCTCGCACTTCCTCCCCTGTCCCCCATCGGTCATGGGGTTTGAACTCTGGGCCCCGGTGTTCACCCTGAGCTCTTCAGCTCAAGGCTAGCGTTCTACCACTTGAGCCACAACACCACTTCTGGTTTTCTGGTGGTAAATTGGAGATAAGAGTCTCATGGACTTTCCTTGCTCTGGCTGGCTTTGAACCGCGATCCTCAGAATACAGCCTCCTGAGTAGCTAGGATTACAGGCGTGAGTCACCGGCACCTGGCTCGCACTTTTTATAAATCATTCTCACAAAATTCTCTGTTGACAGTACCTTAATCATGATGGTGTTACCAAGTGAATACAAATTTAAAGGTAGAAAGTTAGTTTGAAGCAGGAGTTCATAATTGTCCTCTAGGAAAATAGTGCAAGCTCATTCCCTCAACAAGAACAGGCCTGGAGCATTGTCATTCGGGATGATATCACATCCATGAGACCAGGTAACTGCATCTTCATCCATCAAGGTACAGTAGAAACACACACATGATCGCAGAGCATCAATGCAGATGACTGTGAAACAAAATACTTCAGGAAATGCTTTGTCTGCTCTCACGATTCCATCCTTCAATAAAATTAACGTTACCTGTGGTCCACCTACTACGCTTCTTCGCATAGTATCTCTTACTAAAGTTTAAGAAAGTTTGACTAGCTAGACAAACAAAAGCAGCTTCAAGTAATAGACAAACACAAACAAAAGCTTTTTAAAAATAAGGAGAAAAAAGCATACTTTTTGATCATTTCCAATTTGATATGGTGGTGGCTGTTTTTTGCCTCATCCAAATACCAGTGAGCTGGTCTCACTGGTGTCATGGACGATGCTGACTTAGTCTTGTCCCTCAAGATCTTCCCTATGCTGTTCAGTCTAATTCAAATAATTAAGGACTCTAAAATGGCCATGTATCTTATTATCATTATAGTATCTTAAAAATCTGGATTTGATGCTCAACCTCCCTAGCCATAAAAGAAATTGCAAATCAAAAAAAAATTGAGATACCACCTCACCCCAGTTAGAATGGCAAAAATCAAGAACTCTAACAACAACAGATGCTGGAGGGGATGTGGACAGAAGGGAACCTTACTTCATTGTTGGTGGGAATGTAAACTTGTTCAACCACTTTGGAAAGCAGTATGGAGGTTCCTCAAAAGACTTCACATAGAGCTCCCCTATGACCCAGCAATGCCACTTTTGGGCATTTACCCAAATGTTTACAAACAAGACCACACTAAAGCTACCAGCACAACTATGTTTATTGCATCATTATTTACCATAGCTAAGATATGGAACCAACCCAGATGCCCCTCAGTAGATGAATGGATCAAGAAAATGTGGTATATATATACACAATGGAATTCTATGCCTCCATCAGAAAGAATGACATTGCCCCATTTGTTAGGAAATGGAAAGGCTTGGAAAAAATTATATTAACTGAAGTAAGCCAAGCCCAAAGAAACATAGGTCCCATGGTTTCTCTTATTTGCAATATCTAGTATATGTATGAGTCAAGCAGAAAAGGTCAGATAAGGTGATGTTAGGAAAATGAACCCTTAAATATGTATTTAAATGTTTTTTTTCTTTCATGCATTTGTTCCTAACACATTTATAAGATTATTTCTTTGTTGCTTTGTATGTCCCTCCCCCACAGCATAACCCCTGCTTTCACTATATTTGATGTCGTTATAATTTGTGGAGGAGAAGGGGAAAAACAAGTTGTTTAAGGACACAGGTGGACCCGTTGCAACAATGAGAAGTACAAGTTGTCATGTCAAAAACGAACTTTACAACTTTGGTGGTGCGGGGTGGGGGGTGGGGGGGGCAGGCGAGGGGAGGGGTTGGGGGGGTTGGGGGGGGAGGGAGGGCGGGAGGAGACTGGGAAGGGATGGGAAGGGTAAACAAAGGAGGAGGCTACAATGCTTGATAAGAAATGTACTCATTATCTTGCCCATGTAATTGTAACCCCTCTGTACAGTATGTTCACAATAAAAAATAAATAAATAAAAATAAATTTTAAAAAATCTGGATTTGACAGTTGAGAATAACCACTTAGATATATTAAGGATGCAAAATTCTCTGGGCTGGAGTTGTGACTCAAGTTATAGAGAGTTTGTCTAGCAAACACAACGTCCTAAGTTCAAACCTCAGTCCTGGAAAACAAAAAGAGAGAAAGAGCGGGCACCGGTGGCTCTTGCCTGTAGTCCTAGTTACTCAAGAGGCTGAGATCTGAGGATCAAAGCCAGCCGGGCAGGAAACTCGGAGAGACTCTTATCTCGAATAAACCACTAGAAAACCGGAAGAAGTGCTGCAGCTCAAGTGGTAGAACACTGGCCTTGAGCTGAAGAGCTGAAGGACAGAGCTCAGGCCCAGAGTTCAAGCCCTATGACCGACAAAAAAAAAAGAGAGAGAGAGAAAAAGAGAGAGATTACTTGTAAAAATAAATATAATACAGAAAATACTACATTTCTGGACTGACTAACCAATGAAACAATATCTTCCTGAAGAAAGAAATATTTCAAAAAAAATTAATGTTCTTTATGGGTTTATCTTATTTAAAATGTTTATTTAATACACAAGTGAAATTACCAAAAGTAGATCCTTTTTTTATATAGAGTATTAAGGGCAAATGTTTGATGGTTACATAGCTAATTCAACTGATTCATAAGAAAAGTCCTCTTATCTCAGAAGATACTAGAGATAATTAGTAACATATGCACATTACAATGGCAGGGTAAATTAAAGACAATACATAATAACCATTATATTAAAATTATTATTATATTATTTTATATTATATTTTATATATTTTATATATAATGTATATGTTTTATGTTATATCTTATATTTTGTATATTATATTGTATAATAATATAATATTTTATATTATATTATTAATAATTATTAAAATGTTGCTTTATTTTATTATGTAATTAAAATTCAAATAAAATAATTTTTATATGAAATGAGTAAAATTCTTATCTTCAAAAGTCATCAACATAATTATTGAAAATCCACAATGTGAAAATCTAAGCAATAATTTCTGAGGATAAATTAGTGCATTAGCCAACAGTTTAGAAATGATTGATAAGAAAAACAAGACATTTTTTTCTATTCACACATTCTTTGAAGCCCTATTTTCCCTCTGTATAACATGAATCCAGCTTGCATGATTCACAAACTTTCAGGTTTTTCCTTCAATGGTCCATGACTTCCACTAGTACCAAATTGTTTCTATATTTGCCACATATGGTTTTATCACTGCTGGAAAAGATTAAATATAGAAAAAATTCTGATCTGGGTTTCTGCTTGCAGGTTAATAATTTGGGCCAATATTGTCTGTCAACTCTCCTTGAAATTCCTAAGATTAAAAAAAAATAGAAATGATTGACCAGAGGTGGGAATATCAAGATAGCAAATAGAAGTTGTGCTCAGTTAACTTTAGCAGGAGAGAGAGAGACAGAGAGACAGCGAGAGACAGAGACAGAGACAGAGACAGAGGAAAAGTAAGAAAGAAAGAAGAAAAGAAAAGCTCATTGCTGGGCTGTTTTAGCCCAAATTATAAAGATCAAAAAGGAAAAAAGGATTTCTTTACACATTTCCAGCTTTCCTGTAGGAAAGAATCAGAGTTCATTGATTCAGAACTTTACCTTAGCCTATAGGATTGAAGTCAGATGGATATAGATCTTTTCCTTGGCTGAAAATTTGTGGAGAAATGTGGCAACAGTTGACCAGAGCTGAGAACCAGGACTGGTCTGACTTTTTTTCTGTGATGTAAGCTGAAATTTTTTTCTGATAATTCCAATAAATTCAGCACTCGCTATATAATTAGGATAAAATACCATTGTGCATGCTAAAAAAAAAAAAAAAGCCCTCCCCCCAAGAAGAACATTGCTATTGAAGTTAAAATGCCCTGTTTACAATTATTTGATCCTTATCCGGTGACTAAACAAATGGATCTCAGCTACAGTAAATAGTGTTAAATCACTAAAACTGTTTCTCTGGGTCAATGACAGTAAACAATTAAAATTTTTGAAAGAAATTCAAGTGATGATGCAATTTCATACAGAATGATTTAAAGTTTTGTTTTGAATATTAAGAAACTGATCTAAATTGGGAAGCTGCAAAGATTTATTTGTGCAATTGTGTATAAGTAATTGAATTTATCATTTTAATCATTAAAAATGAATTTTAACTCTTAAACACCAACACTAACACTAATTTAAGGACAATAATCACAAAGATATTTTTTTCTGAAAACTTGGCCTCGAGACTTGGTTTCATCCCCACTGAATTGCTCCATTTTTCTAACACTCTTGCTTCATAGTGCCCACAAACCAAGCCCTAAAGGAGTCCTCTCTCAGTTTTCTTCCCATCTTTTGTTAACATACATTTCTAACAAATATCATAAGCCACCATATTTTACCCCTTACAAAATAAGAACAATAACATTTATCCCTTTGTTTGTTTACATAGGATATACTGATTAGTGTATCAGCCCCAAGTCCAATTTCCCAATTAATGTACTGCTGTGTCTTAGCAGTCACATGTGAGTACATTTTTCCTTTTTTTCCTCTGAGTTAGTTACTGCTCATTGAATATTTATTACACAAAAAACAAGTGAATGAATGAATGATAAACTAGCATCTTTTTAAAAAATTAGCATACATTAACAAAATGAGAGTATTCATCCTGATCACTCCATAGATACATAACACGCTCTTGGAACAAGCTCACGCCTACTGCTATACTTCAAGCTCCTCCTTCATCAAACAGTATTTGGCGGATTTCATAATACTGTCTTCATAGACAAACACACACACACACACACACACACACACACACACACACACACAAGTAATGTACTTTATCCTCTTTCTCTTTACCCCTAAGTATCCATTTCCCTTCCCTCCTGCTGATCCCAATACACAGTCCCCACTTTAACTGCATGTCTCATCAAAATCATCATCATCATCACCACCACCACCACCACCACTACCAGCATCATCATCATCATCATCATCTTCATCATCATCAGATAGCAAGCATGATTAAATGTTCTTCTATAGTACAATTTAAGAACATGGATTATATTGGAATATTGTTGAATGTTTTTGAGGAAGTAATTATTTGAATTTCATGAAGATGGGTACAAATAACATCAACATCAGTATTTCTCTGGAAATATTTTCCTCACATCTTGATCAATTCATGAAGACATTTCTCTCTCGCACTCTCTCTCCCTCTCTCTTTCACACACACACACACACACACACACACACACACACACACACACACACACACACACACAAATTAGACTTTGCCTTGCTATATTGCTCTCAATGAAGGCACCAAAGCAGAAAATGGTTTTAGTTATTTTAGGCCGTGATAGAACCTACTTCACATTCTGAGGATTCCTGAGCCCTGGGGGTTAAAAGGAAGAGTCATGCCAACATGGATTAGGCTCTTCTGCTTGTATGGAGCTGTTTTCCTAAATTTGGAAATTGTAAGGGTGTGTGGTTTCTAAACAACAACAAAGTTCAGTCTGTAATTTCATCCTTCACAAATAATATTGCTATTTATTTGTTTAAAAGTTGCCCTCCAAAATCCTTGACCTGAATGTTCCATACATTTTGAATGACTATCAGGTTCTATCTATGAGTACATAAAATAATAAAAATTCACTTAGTGAATTAGCTTCCTTAAGTTGCAGGATCACAGACAAAGACTTTTAACCTTTAAAAGAAACAGTAAAAAAAAAAAAAAAAAAAAACAATGGTTTTTTAAATGTGATCCATTTAATATCCTCCATACAAAACTAGTATTAACTAGGATTAAGAATGGCTTTTTCAACTCTAGAAAAAATTCAAGTGCATGCATATTTTAGAACTGCTGGTCTACTTGGATTAAAGGAAATATATAGATAAGGCTATCTAAATTTCTCAGGTTTAGTTAGTGTATGCAAAGTAAGTTGGTGCAGCTGAATTAATCACAAGCTTGAGCTAATTCTTCTTCTATCCTTATTAATCAGGTTAGAGTTTCTGTTCTATTAATGTAAACAGAGAAAGGTCAACAATCTCGCTAGGGGCATGTTCCAGGGCATGGGAATTAAGTGAAAAGTCATCTTTCATTCCCTCACTAGACTAAAAACAGCCTCAACCCTCAATTTTGAGTTTTAGATATTGTAGAATGTGCTGGTTTCACAGAGCATATAGTTTCTGAGCAACAGTGATGGTCATTTATTACAGGATCGTCAGCCAACTCTGCAATGATTCTCTGATTAGTGAAAAAGTGCTTTTGCATGTTATGCCTGGGGATATTTCTTTACTGGATTTCCACATCCCCCTCCCCTCTCATTTCAAGAAGATTCGGGGAATTGAGCTAAAGTTCCTCATGAGAATGTTTAGCCTGAGACTGGCTGCACAATGTGCCAAAGTTAGTCAATAATAGACCAGATAAATTAATTTAGAAAAAAAATTGTTTCTCTAAGGAGAAAGATTATGTTCCAAAGTAAATTGCATAGAGCAAAACTCTTATTCATTCCTAAAGCTTAAATATATAGCCATTTGGAGAAAATGCAGAGTTTTTGTACTTTAGACATCTCTCTACCTTTCCAACCCTATGCCTCACAGATCAATTCTGCCATCTAACACACACACACACACACACACACACACACACAGAGAGAGAGAGAGAGAGAGAGAGAGAAACCCTGGTTTCTTCATTGTAGAGAATGCAAGGTTTCATAGAAGCAGCTGAACAGATTTCAGTTGAATGTATTCCTCACTTTCAAGTCTTTGCAATAGTTTTGGACAGTGTTTTTGTTTTGGAATAATGAAGCGTGGAAACTAAAAAATACTGACTGCTTTTCATTCTAGGATGTAACCCCATTCTAGTATCAAAATTATGCTTTTCGATGAATTTTCTGATGTTCTGAGTACCAAGTAGATTGCTCAGGGATGAAGAACTGTACCTAAAATCACCCAGGGCATATGATAACCAGGGATCTCATTTTCTCATTTTTGTTGTTGTTGTTGTTACTCAAACATTGAAAAAATGGTATTATACACCTTCTTTAAACACTGTGCTAAGTACTTGAGGTAAGGCTGTGGATGCAATGAACAAGCCGGCCATGAACCCTATCCTTTTAAAACATAAAGATTGGGGGCTGGGAAGGTGGCTCAGTGGTAGAGCGCTTGCCTTGCATGCCTGAGGCCCTGGGTTCGATTCCTCAGCACCACATAAACAAAAAAGAAAAAAGCCTAAGTGGCGCTGTGGTTCAAGTGGTAGAGCACTAGCCTTGAGCTGAAGAGCTGAGAGATAGCACCCAGACCCAGAGTTCAGGCCCCACGACCGGACCCCCCCCCAAAAAAAAACATAAAGATTAGCAGACTCATTCATAAATATATCCTTCCCCAAGGTGTTTGAGCTACTCTTCTCCAGAAAATCTCAGCTCCCTCTCAACTAAATGATTCCTTCAACTCTGCCAAAACATGCTTTCTTTCCATTGCCCAAATTAGTGAGCACAATCCAAAAAGAACCATTGCTACCCTTTCCCAGAAACCCCCTATCCTCTCCATATTGATCCAGTTGCCCTTCCAGATTCCAGACTGATTCTCACAATTGAACCAAAGGACATTCTTCTCCTCTTTATGAATCTATAGCATCCTTAGTATTTACTGTACAAAATATCCCATGAATCCAACGATTAAGCTTCTAAACAATAGTTTCAAATCTTTCACTTTTCATCATCATCCATGAACAATTTACCCCCTTGTGATGGAATGGCCACTGTTAAGATGCAAAGACAGAAATTTTACTAACTTCTCTGGAGAGGCTTACAGTTTAGCTTTGTCACATTTTGGTTATTCATCACTGTCTTTCTTCCTGGCCTCTTACATACTGGAGTCTACAGCTTTCCATACACTCCTAGTCAGACCTTGGAGTTCAACTGATCATTGCAATATACACTTCTCTGTGGCTCTATTTGAGCTCAGAAAACTGAACAATCATATGTGCAACAAAAAGTATATGAATCCATGTGCAATTAGAAAAACATCCTACAGGCCTAAAAGCCTATGATCTTTGGCTAGAAAGTAGATTCAAAATTAGTTTAGCTTACCCCAAAGTCTATGTTCTCATCTTAAACAAACATGTGATATTAGATCTATTCAGGGATATCAGCTTAGCACGATGCTCTTCATCTGTTGTCCTTCAAGTGACAGTTTTATTTCTTTGTGGCTGAATAATAATGGTGTATATGCATATATATGCATGTGTGATATATGTATGTGCATATTACTACACATATAATGTACATAAACTCAGAGATACACACATTTATATAGATATGTATACATATAATACACACACATATATATACATATATATATATATATACTAAACATATATATGTATATACACTCACACATGATTAATACATGCCCAGTAGTGAGTAGGATAGAGGCCTCACATGGAAATTCTGTTTTTAGATTTTTCAGGAAACTCCATCCTGCTTTCCACAATGGTGGAACTAATTGACACCCAACGAAAGTACATAGGGTTCTCCCCTTCCAAACCCAATATCTTCATCAACATTATTGTTGTTTTGATGATTGCTATTCAGACTAGGGTGAGATAAAAAAAATATCTATACCATTGCTGTTCAGACTGGGGTGAGATAAAATCTCTATACCATTTTGATTTCCATCCTCTTTATGGATAAGACCATTACGGATATTGAACATTTCTTCCCAATTTTACTAGGTATTTGTAGTTCTTGAGATATGCCTGTTTATCATAATTTCTATTTTACTAATCAGATTGTTTTTTCTTCTTTTGTGTGTGTTCGTTGGATATTCTGGTGTTTTTTCTTCTTTCGTGTGTGTTCCTTGGATATTCTGGATATTCATCCCCTCTCAGATACATTTTCTCCCATTTTGTAGGTTTGTCTCCTTACTCTTGCAATTGTTTCCTTTAATACACAGAAGCTTTTTAATCTGATTAATTTTGATTTAATTTGATTAATTGAATTTGATTAATTTTCAGTCAATTGTTGCTTTTATTAACCATTGAAATCTTATTCAAATATCATTACCTGTGCCTGTAATTCAAAGCACTTTCCCTCTTTTTTGTTATAGTGTCAATTTTTAGGTCTTCTATTAAAAATCTTTGATCCATTTTGAAATCATTTTGGTCTAGCATCTCTCTCCTTCATGTGGAAATCTAGTTTTCTCAACACCACTATGTTGAAGAGTCTGTCTCACGCATACATTTTGAGTACCTTTGTGAAAAGAGATAGCCTTAATGGTATGGTTACATTTCTGGGTCTTCCTCCTTTTCCATGGTCTACTTGTTCAGTCATTGTATCACTGAAACACGGTCGATGTTACAATGACTCTCTAGTATGATTTGAAGTCATATGTTATGTCCCTCCAGCACTGCCTTTTCTGTTCAAGAATGCTTTGGCTATTCTGAGTCATTTGTGTTTCCAAATGAAATAAAGATTTATTTTTCTTTGTGAAAAATGGGAATTTTGATGGAGATGTCATTGAATCTGTGGATTTCTTTCAGCATATGGCAGTGTTTACGACATTAATTTTGCTAATCCATGAATAGGGGCAGTCTTCTTTAATTTCTTTCTTCAGTGTTTTATAGTTTTGATTGTAGAGAGCATTTACCTCCCTAGTGAAGTTTATTCTTAGGTCATTTTATTTTGTATGTTTACTTTTTTTCTAGACACAGTGAATAGAATTGTTGGTCTTCTTCTTAGTAAAATCTGAACCAACCTTAGCTAAAATGCCCAAGCTTATCTTCCCTATTCCTTTTCACTAATCCATACAAGTTAAGGATTCGGGAATGGTCTACCATGAAGCCATTTACAAACAAATCTCACATGCTGCTGAGATTGCTTGTTGCTCAATATGTTTTCAAGTAGGCAACAGAAGCCTATTGATCAGAAAGATATTGAAGCTTAATCTCCACAGCTTCTTACCTAGAGGAGACTTTTTGAAGTCTTTGGGAAAGTTCTTGATAATGGCCCATATCACAACACATTTTCTTTCTAATATTACTATTTATGAAATTTGAACCTCAGTTAACCTCAATTGATTAAGACTAGCCTCTTGTTTCCATGCTGGTTCTTCTATTTCACTTCTTCCCTTTCCAAGGTTGGCTTTAGAATGGTTCTGTCTTCTGGGACTTAGCTCGGGCTTCAAAATTTGAGAACATGAAATAGAAGTAGTGTAAATAACAATGATGCTTTAGGAGTTTCAATTAAAGAAATAGAAATTACAAAGGACTGTGTTGGCTTTACGTGTTGTCTTTTCTGACACATACATTAAAGAAATTGTTAAAATTCAGCTTAAAATGATCAAAGTGGGGCTGGAAGTGTGCCTTAAGTAAAAGAGCACTAACTTAGTGAGCAAGGAACCTGAGCATGCACAGGCCATGAGTTCAAGCTCTGAGACTGGCCCAAAAAAAAGTCAGGAATAAACAATTTTAAAATGTGAACAAGGAAGTCAGAAATAGTTTCTATGATGAAAAATAAATTATAACACATCTCCACACAAACTTCACAGTAGTTCTTTCTGTGAAGGATTCATCTCCAAAGGGAAAAATGAATAGTTGGTTTCCTTTAAAATCTAATCAATAAAAAAACAAGATTATGACATATTAACCCGCTGGGGGAAAAAGATTTAAATTATCTATTCATTAGAATAATGACAAACATAATACATTGCTCGAAATACTACAATTCAACAAGAAAATTACAAGCTGGTAAATTCCATGTGTCAGTTAAAGACCTTATAATAGTAGTCATTGCATAGGAAAACTTGAAATATTCTGAGACTGATTGTTTGATACTTTTCCCAAACTTTGATCACAACACCCAGATTGGCCTGCGGTACCTTGCATATAGAGTTAGAATTTTTCTTATATTGCAACAATTCCTACTTCCTATTTTAGGCACTGCTTTAAGAACTGACACTGCTCAAAGCTTTCTAATTTTCTGTACAGAAGTTAGAGGATCCCTGGGGCCGATTGGGAAGTACCTTGTTGGTTCAGAGGAGGCCATCCATACTGCATCCCACATTACATCTTAGTCAATGTTTGTTTTGTCAAGTTTTAGCCTAAGTGCTGCAGAAGTGCAATGGACATTCAGTCACATGTTATTTTCATACATGTAGAGGATTTAAGAGTAAAGTTAAATGAATTTTAACCAAAGTAACCAGAGAAGCAGCTTGTTTTGTGTTACTAGTAGAAAGTATGTTATAGAAGATCAGCTAGAACATTAGAACTGAAAATAATTCCTAAACTTAAGATATCCCATACACCCAACCAGACCATTTTACCAATCCACCTCAGGCCATCTTCTCATTCATATAATCCACACTTTGTTCAACTATCTATAGCATCAAGGAGTCTGGAAATCTTAGATCCTTAGATCCCATAAAAGCAAATGACATAAGTAAAGTGCACCATAAATCAGTTCATTTAAAATAATTTCAATCATTTGGGGGATTATCTGGTTATTTACTGGTTTGGAAAAATCAAGTTTCTCATGTCACATAGCATTCAAACAGGATGCATATTATGACTTCAAATTGAAATTTGTTTCCAAATACATGGCTTTCAAAGTCACAATAGGACAGGAAAATAAAAAAATAGTAGAAATCATACTCCTGGAGATGAAAGCATAAAATTTCAATAATGATTTAATATGTGAAATTTATAACCAGGATTAAAGAAACTAGTCATAAATTTACAAACTAGGCATTAATCTTCAGTAAATCCATTTAGATACTGAGAATATTGGATGTAGAATCAGATACATCTGAGTTCAAAAGCTAGCTGACATGGACAAGTTATTGACCCAGACAAGCCTACATTTCCCCAAGTTTATCCATAAGCTAACGATACCGATTCATAAGATTCTTGAGCTAACATAGGAGGAAAACATACAGAATTGGCATCTAAAATCGAAGACATTTTTACTTGTTCTAGTAATGGCTAGATAATTATTTTTAAAAAATAAGAGTAATGTTATGTTGTGATATTGTAAAATACCTCCCATTGTTTATTACAATTTGTTTACCATTGTGCAATTTTTAAATTATTGGATCTAAATAAATTTCAGAATATATTTCAAACATATTTATCAAGGAATAACTACAGTCTTACTGAAGCAGGGAAGAAAACTGCTGACATTCTGTAGATACCACATGTGCAACACACATACACACACACACACACACACACACACACACACACACACACACACAAATGCACCAGTTTGTTATTTACAAAATGATCCCATGGCCCACATAAATTCAGCAAACATAGTGCGCTGTGCCCCAGAGAGGACCTGAGAGCCAAGAAACCAACAGCTATTAGAAAAATATTAAAAAACAAACCTCTCCACTAGATCAGGAGCACTTGCACAGAAGCTCATGCAAACTCCTGTGAAGACTGCTCAGAATCAAGAGATAATACACCTTGCAGCTACACCTTGCAGCTGTCCCATAAGGCAATAATGTATAGGTATACTCAAGGACCAAGATGTACTGTTTTTCTTAAAAATGTTATTTCCCAGCTGGGTGATTGACATATTTGTAACTATGTGAGGCTAAGATCTGGGAGACTAGCCAGTCCTGGCAGAAAAGTTTGCTAGATATCAACTCCCAAATAACCAGCAACAATGAGGCCTGGAGGCAAAAAAAAAAAAAGACAATGTTATTTTTCTGTAAATAGAAGTCTTTCTTGGAAGACTGCAAATGTTATCATTCCTATATTCTGGGTTTGTTCTGATCCATTTACTGGAGTTTGAACTCAAAGCCTCATTTTTACCAGGCAGACATACCTTCTGAGCCAACACCCAGACTTTTTATTCTTTATTTTTTGATGGGGTATCATGCCTAGGCCCAGACCTGCCTGGTCCTCATCTTCCTCTCTATGCCCCCTGCAGAGCTGACACCAAAAGCCAAGCCTCTGTACTGAGACGGGAATTTCATTTTTTGTCCAGACTGGCTTTGAACCACAAGCCTCCTGATGTTTACCTGGGATTACAGGCATGAGCCACCGCATTCCTAGCTCTTTGATTCATTTATTTTAAAATTGTCTCCAAAAGACTAAAGATGTAGGTTTTGCTTTGTAAGGTGAGGGCCTGAGTTCAAGCTCCAGTAGCCCAAACATAACTCTAAAGCATTTTATCTGTTTACCAATGTTTCCAAAATGGTGGAGAAATTACTTCTCTTTCCAGCCATCCAGATGCATCTAGTTAATTAGCTTATACAATGTAGTTCAGCATTTTAAACTGTATATAAACTATTCTTTCATTACAAATCAAATACTTCATATTCTTGTTATGTAACACATTGGCGTCTATACCAAGAACTTTCTGCCTCAGCTACAAGAAAGGCATACTAAGGGGTGATACAGAAGAACAAAATCCAGTACCCTCTACAAAAACTAGCAACCAGTAGATTGATTTTTAGATTCTCTCATTACCCCATACCTTAGTAAGTAATTAACAATCTGAATTTTTTCTGCAAAGTTATTGTAAGATTCAGCGTCATTTTTAACTCTGTAAAGCAGAAGATTTTAGAGTGTGTAAGATTATGCTAAACACCACTTAACACCATAGATTTTTCAAAAGATCAGCCGCCTGATACGATGTTAAATATAGCTGAATGTGGTCCCACATCACTGTACCACTTTGCCAAGTTTCCGTCGGATACGATTTGCAACAAGCAGCATATTAAACCCCCATAAATAGTCATACTAATGTAAACACTGAACACTCTTTATTATAGCAGTGAAAGCAGTCTCTCCAAAATGTATAAAACAGAAAACAAATCGTTGAATTTCATCTCAGGGCAGAAGGTGGATTTGAATTTGAAGACATGCCAAATGGTAATTTGGGGCACAAATATTTCAGACAAAGCTGATCTATTATGAGTAATAACAGCATATGTTAGTTTCTAAATTAGTTTGCATATGTCACAGGAAGTATACCCAATTAGTATGTGAGGCCATTTGTGCTTCAGCAGAGTTACTAACAGTAAATCATAACAAAGTAGGTATGCTTGAGTCACATAGATGACTTGGAATATACATGGAAATCTCACACAAAAGCAATACATAAGAAGAAAAAGAGAATTAGAAAGGATTTAAGTTAGAAAATTAGCTTCTCTTTTTCTTTTCTTGCCTATTATAATTCCTATTATTATTACTATTGTTTGCTTTTCA
Source organism: Dipodomys spectabilis (assembly GCF_019054845.1). Taxonomy (NCBI): domain Eukaryota; kingdom Metazoa; phylum Chordata; class Mammalia; order Rodentia; family Heteromyidae; genus Dipodomys; species Dipodomys spectabilis. Next base: position 26,722,641 of record NW_024871460.1, read on the forward strand.
CATAGGCAGTTGCTATGTCTCTTGCCTCTTAGCTAGCTGAGCCCGGAAGGATTAAAGGAGACATTTGGCCTTTATACTTTTCTGTGTCTGGTTGTGTATATCCTGAGGAAGAAAGGAACTGTGCGAGAGGCCATTTAGCACCAATGAGCGAGCACGGAGCTGGAGCGTCTGAGTTATGTTCACGGCAACAGATGTTGTGTCCCAGAATTCCCTGAGCTGCCTCAGGCTTTTGCTGGTGTCAACCCTGTGGTAAATGGGTTTTCATAATGAATTTACTGTTAATTCTCTCACACACACAAACCATTAGAATCACATTAAATGGCTGACTAAATGCCACCAAGGCTCAGAGCATGACTATCTTTTGTTCGTTTTGAAAGAAGCTCTGAAGAATCTTGAATCTCACATCAATCATTCATGGTAATATAGGGAGCTCAATGGGTCTCCAATTGGTCGGAGGGGCCAGATATTTTGAGTGGGAGGGGATCCTGAATCTCACTTATTAGGGCAGAACTTCTATGATTTTCTAGATGATCTCTGTAAAGATAGTTACTCTCATTTCCCAACCTGGAATATTTTGCTGAAGTAAGACCTTAAGTTATTTTGTTTTGTTGTGTCTCTTTCTTGAGAGGAAACAAATGTTTTAATAAATGAAGTGGACAAAAATATTTGGTAAGAATAAATGATGTCAATGTATCCAGGAACTCAGATATCCCAAATGAGCCACCAACTACGTACATGGAATATCTCAAAAATATAGTGCTTACTACTGACACTCTGAAAATCAGAATAAAATTCCAAGGACAGTCAGAAAGACAGTTAAAGAATCATAGATGAAGAGAGCATTAGCAAAAAGAGACAATGTCCATCTACTTTTTCAGAAAATAGCACTGCCACTAGCACCTCTGTACTAGTAATAAAAGTGAGAGTAATTCCTATCCACATAGCACCTATATTCTATATTAGTCACTTCACATCCATTGCGTTTCACGGCCTATCCTATCTTTGTTTATAGACACAATGGAATTCTATGCCTCCATCAGAAGGAATGACACATTAGCCTCTTCCTTATAAAAATCATTTCCTTTCCTTCATATCAAAGAACAGACGCTGCTGCCTTTTTGTGAATGCTTCCTCTGTGACAAGATCTGCTCTGACCTCTTGCCACTGTCTCCAAGCCATGCTTTGGGCCTTTCAGTATTTGAATGCCACATCTCTTTCCTGCTTCTGGGGTTTTGTGCATGATTTTCTCCCTCCTGGAGTCTTCCTATGCCTACCTACCCCTACCTCAATTTTGCCTGTGACATCTCACTTTCAACTTTTGTCCTCCAAGAAGCTTTTCCCAAATACCTAATGCATAGTAGCATTCCACTGTCTTACACAGTCTCATTGTTCTCTACCAGGACGGTGCTTACACGTAAGCATGTTCTCGATTTGTAGGCACTTATTTTCATGTATATTTACCTCATTTTATTTCCCCCTCCTTCAAGCATCACAAAATCGGGTTCTAGTTCCTTTTCCATTTGATAAAGATACACAGAACATAGCAAAGAACCTGGTGCGTAGTAGGTCCTCAATAAATAATTACTGAATGGAACAATGTGACTAATGACTTGTACTGATTTCACGAACAATCTTCCCTTGAATTGACTAAGGACTGTCCAGCTTACATAGCTGATGAAAACCTAAAATATGATCCAAGATGAATTTCATACTAAGAAAAAATCCTGAGATGAGAACTTTCTCTGGAGAGACAGCTCCAGAAAGTATACCTGCTCCAGCAAAGCCAAGCCCTTCCCCAAAGCCAAGCCCTTCCCTTGTGTTGCTACACTAATAAGGTTTGGTAGGATCCCAAAGACCGGCTCTGCTAACCACTCTGCTAACATTTTGAAAGTGAAATTGTAATGCCCTGAGTTTCTAAGTTAGGAAGCAGTTAGGATAGCAATAGATAAGTGGGAAAAGGGTGAGGCACTGACATATAACCAAAAAGCAAAGTAGTAACATTGGTTTGGTATAAGAAGAAGTCACATCCTGGAAGAGCAGTGAGGTGATGTTGTTGGAGGCTACCAGGCAATTGGGATGCACAAGGCAGAAGAGCAAAGAAAATATTACCTGTGGCAACTTGAGTACAGAAAATGCATTTGCAGATCCTGGCTAAAGTGAGACTCAGACAATGTCTAGAGTGCTATTTGTGTTTTGCTTTATTTTTTACTGTCTGATAAATTAAGAGGAGAGACCAAGGGAGATGAAAGAAGAGAGACAGAGAGAGCAAGACAGAGAACTGTTTAGTTGAAAGAGAAATTTAGAAATATAGAAGAGGTAGGCATTGTTGCATAAAAAAATAAAATTCATTCACATTTCCATCCTATAGAATATTTTCAGTGTAAGCAATGCTATTTGAGTATGAAATCACATAACCCTTTGCAATCTAGAAAAGGCTGAAAGTAGTGACTGGCTAACACACTGAGCAAGGTTTCTTTTTTTTTTTTTTTTTTTTGGGTCTGGTCGTGGGGACTGAACTCTGGGCCTGGGTGCTGTCCTTCAGCTCTTCAGCTCAAGGCTAGCGCCTACCACTTGAGCCACAGCACCACTTCCGGCTTTTTTCTTTTTGCTTATGTGGTGCTGAGGAATCGAACCCAAGACCTCAGGCATGCAAGGCAAGCGCTCTACCACTGAGCCACCTTCCCAGCCCCATTGTGCAAGGTTTCTAAGAATCAAGAGTGTGTGGTTTCCCTATAGCATTTTTCTGTGCTCAGAGTAAGCAAAGAACACTCATCAAAAGAATTATTATTATAATTGTCACTTTCAGTGACATGGCATCAACACTGTACGTTTCCCAACCATCTAAAGAGAATGGTCCAGACATTAACACTGCCTCTTTAGGACAAGAGAACACAGAACAGAGAAAACAAAAATCCTTTGGGCCTTCCTCTTTTTTACAGAAAAAAAAGCACTCACAATGCTTAGCTGTTTCTGATCAAAAGATGAAGACATCTCAGAAAGAAAAACCACTCCTCAGGGTGGAGCCAAGATCCTAGGACAACTGACTCAAGAACCACTCCCAGGATGCAGAACTTGATTCTAATCCAGGAACATCCCTTGCCTACAAGGGAGAGGAAAGAGTACAGCATCCTATTGCTTTTCAGACTTGCCACAAAAACAAGATTGCTAGTATTCTTATTCTCTTATGATTTAATGTCCTGTGTTTTATAATAGTTTTATCTTTGCTGTAAAGGTGTTAGCATACCACAGAAAATTCTCATTTCCCCCCACATGGTTCCCCATCAACATTTTAAATAACTGTGAAACATTTGTACCAATCAAGGAACTAACTCTGTCATCATAGAATCAATTAAACTCTGAATTTAGCTCTGCCTTTGCTTCACTTTTCTTAATGCCTTGATCTCCATAGGAGATCATAATACATTTGGGTTATTATGGGTTTTGCTTCCCTTTCATATGTGGCTGTATCTTAATTTCTTCTCCTCCCCCTCCTCCTCCTCCTCCTCTTCATCTTCCTCCTCCTTTCCTTCTTTTCTTTACATTTGATAATCTTAAAAGTTTGAAGCACACATTGATTGACCAGACATTGTGAAGACAGAAGTACATTTGTCTCTCAGATGTGGGTTTTGGGATTTGTTTTTTGTTTGTTTGTTTGTTTTGGGGTGTTATATTGTTAGATTACTCCAGTCCTAGAATTGGCCACTTTCTAATGAGTCCTGTTCCATCTTGTGGATGATAGTTATTTCAAAAAGAGAATATGAGTGCAGGATGTGCATATTCCTCAATTCTTACTTCTTTTTGGAGAAAGAGAATATTCGGACTATCCTGTCCCTTTCACAATAATGTCTATTGAGGGCATAGGTGGAGGCTACCTCCTGTGGGCACCAAACAACTTCAAGCTGTACCCAACAAGAGTTGGGAACCAAGATCTAATGATCATGAATATCAGATACCACTACAGTTTTATCCTGCTTTAAGAAAAGTAAGTTTCTTAACCAAGAGTATCCTGACTTACTTTATTTTGCCCCTACTTCTTAAAATGCCATTAACTTGGATGGTTTTCCTGAGTGATTTTCCTGAATGGCTTTCTTGAACAAGCATGACATAAGGAGATTGAGGTCCCCTTGCAGCTCCTCAGAGACTTGGACTGCTGAACACTGTCACATAACATTCACTAGGTAATAACTCCTGACTTCCTTCCGCATTTGATATGGAGCTTGAGCATTTATTTTTATTATTTTTGGATCTGCTAGGCATTTGATACACTTAAATCCACCATCCATAGAAAGAGAATCACTCTAAAAGTAGATAAGAAACACACTACAGTAAGCATATTCCAGAAAATGAAACCTGAAGACACACATTCACACATCTGGCAGTGATTCATAATTGAATATAATTTTCTCTCCAGTTGTATAGTTTACATCAGCCTCAATCCTCAAACTGAAAGTAGCTGAGTAAGATTGCTGGCACTAGCTCTTTCTCCAGCTCCATATGTGCAGAATAAAAGGTTTGACTATAATTCACTCTGGGAGCATCACAGGGAGAATTTCAATGAAGGTGGTGAAAGAAAATAATTATGTGTGTAGCCTTAGGCTACAAGGAAAATAGCATTCTCTCTTTTACAATGTGCTTCTAATGGATATGTGTGAGAAGCAGCCTGGAGGATGGGATCATTATCTTATGTGACTATATCAATATCTGTTGGGAACAGAATAAATTGGTGAAACAAGAAAGAGATTTGACTTTCTCATAATGAAATACATTAAATACAAACTAAAGTCTTAGGAAAACTATTGAAAATCCATCCAAGAATATAGAAATAGGGACAGAATGTTTCAGACACTTTCTGGCCCTGATAAATATATCTAGCTAAAGCTACGGTGACTCTAATATGGTACTCTGCAGTGTGATATAGCTACACACCCAATTCAGGCTACCTAAAAACAACACTATAGGCATACTGTATAGCCACATTATAGGACTAATACAGAAGCCAAAACACAGCAGGTGGTAAAATGGAGGCATTTAAGAATTTGAGTATAGGGCTTCTTACAAATTAGCAAACTAAAGAAACTCTTTGTACCTGTGATCCTAAATGTTAGTATAGAACATGACTGATTGAGGGGCTGGGAAGGTGGCTCAGTGATAGAGCGCTTGCCTTGCATGCCTGAGGCCCTGGGTTCGATTCCTTAGTACCACATAAGCAAAAAGAAAAAAGCCAGAAGTGGCGCTGTGGCTCAAATGGTAGAGTACTAGCCTTGAGCTGAAGAGCTGAGGGACAGCACCCAGGCCTAGAGTTCAGGCCCCACGACCGGACCCCCCCCCCAAAAAAAAAGAACATGACTGATTGAAAAATCCCTTTTATATTCCCAGGCTCATTCCATAGAAATCTGATTTCAATGGATCTATGTACTAATCAACTGCCCATGGCAATTCTGGTATAGATATTATAAGAATCATATTTTAAAAGAAAGAGTCATTGCCAATTGATTCATTTGAATTAACTAAATCTCTGTTAAGTTAGATCCCTATACTTCAATATTCTCATTGTAGTGCACAAAGAGGAAATTGAAAAAAAAACAAAAAAGAAAGGCTTCCATGCAATAAGAGTTGTATTTCAATTTCATCTTGGCAGTCAAACTGCTATTCTCAAATTTTAGTACCAGAGCCAAAGCAAAAGGCATGGGTCCAATCTCCAGGAAAAGCTGCTATGTGGGAAGAGCTGTGCTTGGCTTCACTGGAATGGGTGTAAGCGAACAACCTGACCCATTCAGAAATATCCACGTCACATGGCCCATCTGGCTCCCTCATCCCTCTGTGTTCCCTCAAAACCCCAGCCCAGCTCCTGACAATTTCTTTTTACCATTGTTCCCCACCAAAACTTCTTGTATGCTTTGTTCCTGTAGTTTCCTGTAAGTCCTTTAGATACTCTTGAAATCATACCACCAAAGGATCAATCATCCCAACCAATTTCCTCCTGAAAGACTTGATGTAATCCTGCTCATGTTCAAAACCATTTAGTAGTCAAGTGCTGTAGCCACATCCCTCTTCCCTGCACTCTCTAAAAGCTTCATTAGCCTTAGATACACAATAGGCTTCGTCTATAAATTCTAAAATACAGAGCCTGTGGGAACATAAATTAATGTGTAAGGAAAGATATAAATAGGGTATGAAATACAGAAATTGAATTTAGACAACACATGTCAATGAAAAAATGCTTCTATCTTCCCTATCTTTGTTAATTCATAACACCAGAACAGAACTTGCTTGACAGCTAAGAAATTTTAAAAGAGCAGCTCTAGAAGCAATAGAACTAAAGGTGAAATTCTAGTTTTATTTTCATTCATTTCATTAGCGCCTTTTCTTTCTTTTTCTTTTTTTGTAATGTGTGTACATGTGCCAGTACTGGGTCTTGAACTCTAAGCCTAGCTATTGTTTTTTTTACTAAAGGCTAGTGTTATACCACTGGAGCCATAGCTCTATCTCCAGCTTTTCTTTTTACTTGTTAATTGAAGCTAAGAGTTTTATGGCCTTTCCTCCTGGAGCCAGAATCCTCAGCCCTCCTCCTGCTGAGTAGCTAGAATTACAGGGCAGAGCCACCTTAGCCTGACTTTATTATTGAATGGTGTTTGTATGTCTGTGTGTGTGTGTGTGTGTGTGTGTGTGGATCCTGGGGCTTGAACTCAGAATATGGGCACTGTCCCTCAGCTCTTCAGCTCAGGGCTAGTACTCTACCTCTTTGAGCCACAGCTCCACTTCCAGTTTTCTGGTGTTTAATTGGAAATAATAGTCTCATGGACTTGCCTGCCTGGGCTGGCTTTGAATGGCAATCCTCAAGTTTCAGCCTCTGAATAGCTAGGATTACAGGCATGTGCCACTGGCATCTGACTGAATCATTTTTTTTTTAATGTAACAACCCTTGTTGTCAAGTATACATTTATTATCCAATTTCTAAATGTGGAAAAATGATAGAAAGCAAATATGTGTGTTTACATGTGTGTGTCTACATGTGTGCACTGAAAAGCTTCCTATGTTTACTGCAGAGAAATTTTATTATTATAATTTATGACAGAAAGTGAAGAAGTCTGACCAAAATAAACTGCCTGTTGCTGAATTAATTTAAACAATAAGAATTTTCAAAGTAAGTACTTTGGAAGAGAGTATTTCAGAGGGCTTAACCAAGTTGTAGTAACCAAGTATTCTTCTCTGTAACAAACAAACAAACAAGTAAAGCCCAAAGTAAAACCTTAGCAGCAAGACAACTCTGGAGCTATCTTTATGATAGCTGATGAAATTTAACCATGTCTATGTTGTTATTTTTATTAGAACCAATAGGATAGCACTAGCAAGCACTTACTATTCAATTCTATTTCCTTGAACAGATGGCTAATCATTAAGAAGCATCACAGGATACAACAGGTCTTGCTTTCACACAACCACTGGTACATTCCAAACCCCTTCCTGTCCACTTCACCTAGTTTCATGGCCTAATCCAATTTACTGTGTCTAGTAGCAGAAAGTTTTAACCAAGCCATTCAGGAATGATTCTATTTCTCATGCAAACGTGTGACATGTAATAGATATGATTAAATTTTATTAAGACTATATGTTCAAGACATTAAAAAGGAACTATTGTAATGTCTAAAGATTATAATGTAAACCTTTCCATCGTGGACTAAATTATGTCCCAACAAAACTCATGTGTTGAAACCCCAGCCTCCAATATCACTATTTGGAGATCAGGCTAATAAGGTTGTAATGGAGGATGAGTGAGGTCATGAAGGGGAGTCTTTGATGTCATAAGATTAATGTCCTAGCCGGGCGCTGGTGGCTCACGCCTGTAATCCTAGCTACTCAGGAGGCTGAGATCTGAGGATCGTGGTTCAAAGCCAGCCTGGGCAGGAGAGACTGTGAGACTCCTATCTCCAATAAACCACCACAAAACCGGAAGTGGTGATGTAGCTCAAGTGGTAGAGCGCTTGCCTTGAGCTGAAGAGCTGAGGGACAGCACCCAAGCCCAGAGTTCAAGCCCCACGACAGACAAAAAAAAAAAAAAAAAAAAAAAGATTAATGTCCTGAGAGGGAAAGACAGCATAGTGCTTTTTTTCCTCTCTCTCCACTAGGCATATTGAGAAAGTGTCATCTACACAACCAGGAGGAACTGGAAGTGGTGCTGTGGCTCAAGTGATAGAATACTACCCTTGAGCCGAAGAGCTGAGGAACAGCGCCCAGGCCCAGAGTTCAAGCCCCATAACCAACCCCAAAAAACCAAAAACCAAAACACATAACCAGGAAGATAATACATAACAGAAAACACATTTATTAGCATCCTTCATCTTGGACTTCCCCAAGATGGACAAAAAGGAATTAATGTAGTTTAATTCACTGTCTGAAGGCCAGGGCTCCAGACTAATGCATGGGAATTGCAGAGCTCACACATCCTCACTAGTTATCTTCTGGCCAATCTAGGGATGCAAGCCTTTTCCTCCACCAAACTTCTAATTATCTTTCCTTAATTTATACTTCCTCTTGGCATATATTAACATTTGACTTACAACCAATGTGTTTTAAATTTATTGTTTATTTTCTGTCTTCTCTGGTTAGAATATAAACTCCATGAAGACAAGGATTTTTTTTCCTGTTTTATTCTTTGTTCCATCTCCTACATTTCCTTTTGAACTTTAGCTTTTAAATATTGAATTCAATCTAGCATTTCAGGCAAGATAAAAATAAAACAGCATATAATGAAGAAGTAAAAAAAATCTGTATTAAAATTAAAAATGACTGAGACCTTGTATGTGACATTATTTAGACAATGTCTTATAGCAAAAGGTACCCATATGGACAGTACCTCACTGGCTTTGGTTAAAATTTTGTAAGGAAAAACCTGTCAGAAATACGGATATTTGCAGACATTTTCCAACATGTAATACTCCAGCCAGTCCAAGAATGCAAAACATATTTTTTGCCTTGTAGAAAAGTAAATACTCTGAAATCATGAACACAAATCTGTTTAAGTATAATGGTTATCATGTTTCAATTTATTTCTATGTAAATTGGTTGTTACATATTGAGTTAGTACAAAGGCTTTTTTAAAAAGGTAATCAAATGTATTGAAAAATATTTTAAAAAATAAGTGCACAGTATTAAACGACATGATTTTTAGCTAACCAAATCTTTAGATTGTGAAAGCACCATTTAACTCTCTATTTGAAACCTAGCATCAAACTCACTGCCAAAAAGCATATGATATCTTGAATTACATCATTCCCCCACAGAACACAGCATGTGCATTTCTAAGACATATATGTGTCCAACAACATACCAAAGGATTTTGTTACCCACTAAATGTTGAGCATTATCCACCCAAGATATTAACACATTGAGGTTTTCATTAAAAAAGAAAGATCTCTATCCTGTTGACATTCCACATTTATAGAGATCTGTCAAATAAATTACTGCAAAGTATTTTCAGCTAAACTTAAATTATATAATCCAGGGCAAATAACCTTTAAAGTGAAAGACAAATGGCAAAATTTAAGAGCACTTAATTTGCATAAGTGTGATGTTAACAGTCTTTTCCTGCTTACATGTTTTATGCTTAATTTGTATCCAGCATGCTGTTGAATCTTTAACACTCAAATCAGGTTTTTTTCTAATTTTATTCTATTATAACTGGTAAAATAGAAATATTTTATTGTGTATGGCTGTGTGTGTATGTGTTTGTGTAGATAGATAGATATAGATATAAACAAAATGTTCTTATCAAAAAAATTAAGTGTGATTCTGGAAATATTCCAACAATTGATCCATATTTTCATTTCTGTGTTGTTTTGTTTTAAAATAAACAATTGTTTTAAAATCTTGTGAGTCTCAATCTTATGTTCAATTTTTGGACTCAGGACTTAATTAAAGATCCTTTCTTCATGCCAACATTCATTGCGGCCTTGATTTCAGGGAGAAGCTACCAAAACAAGATTTCATATAGTGGGTGCTTTGGTTTTCCTTCTCTTAAATAAAATGTTAACATCTGACACCAGGTTACTTTCAAATGTTACCCACTAAACTTGAGCTCTAAGCGTTGAAATGCATTCAAATGCAACTGCTCAGCCACCATTTTGTCAGCATTAACAATAAAATAGAACAAACTATCCCTTGATTAACTACCATGATTTTAACAGCATGAATGCCCCATAATCTCTAACAAATTACAAAATGGTCTGCAACACATGAATTCAATTATAGGCCAAAATTGCATGGCAGAATATCAATTTACACATATCAAAATATATTTTCTTTTCTTGACTTTCTTTGACTCATGTTTATTTGCCAGTGACCAATGGATTAGGGATGGTGAATATTACTACCATCCACCATTGCAATAATTTAATTGGACGAAGCAGAGTATATTATATCCAACTTTCCCTGAAAGAGTATTTGATGAGAATGTGAGCCACTCTTGCTCATATTAATTTCTATTGGTGATGAAGAATCTAAGATTATCCTTTGTGTTCATTTCAATAATAATTAAAATGATTAGATAATTTCTGGGAAAAAATAAAACATTTACTGTTCCTTAATTCCATTACATTGTCCTACCAAGGATTTAGTGTCAAAATTAAGGGCCATGTGAATGTTTACTGCACATTTGTTCTGCATTGCTTTCATCCACACAAGCCCTGAGATTTCTTCTTAACAGATGCCTGTGAAAGCCATTAAACAACCAATCTATTAATGTTATTTTCAATTTGTTTATCAATCTCAGTTTAAAGTATCTGACTATTTCTTATATTGGCAATTTCTAGGGGAGTTAAAAACATTATTAAGGCTACAGAATAATTATGAGTCTATTTATAAAAATATTTTTTCTTTCCTGGGTAAAACAATTTGTTAGATAAAAGTATGAGTCTGTGTATTTGTGTGCAATTGGAAATACATATCCAAGCATGCAAACAATAACTTATACAGAAGCCAGTAGAGTTTGTTACTTATCTTGTTGGATGGGTGAGTTTACTGATATTCACATCTAAGCTCTCTTGTTAATTCTGTCTCTGAAATAAAGTCCTAAATTCTTACAGTAAAAAAGTATACAAGGCTACTCGATTTAGTGGTATTTTCTCATCTAAAAATCATATTTGCGAAAAAATTGCAGGGTATATAATTTCCATATTTTCTGGCTCCAATAAAATCAAAGTAGAAAATGGAGCCAATTATGAGATGGGGAATGTGGAAATTAGAGCAAACTGGCCTAACCATTTTCTAATATTTACAACAAAGGAGACCAACGTTAAAATCTTGGTTTTATTAAGCTACTACTGTTTTCTTACTAATATGAAGACATTTTTCAGTGCTTCAAGGTGAATCTGTTGAAAATATGAAGATAGATGAATTATAGTTTACCATTTATTCTGGTGCTTTATTTCTGTGAATATCATGTGCATTGTATTGACAAATGGCTTGTAAATATTTCAAATCACTCATGATAAAGGTTTTAAAAATCAGTTTTAAAAATCAGCTTACAACAAAAGAATTATAAAATAATATACAATACTGTGATAAAGAAAAAAATCATGTCTGTTCTTAATTTGCTATAGCTAAATGCATGTGCATTTCTTTCTATATAACAAGATGAATCTGCTTACTAAAAAGGATTAGGAAAAAAAATGTTGACAATTCTTGACCAGTGGCAATGCAGTTAGTAAGTCACATCATTCTTATTGTAGCAGAGGTCATGTGCAGGGTCTGTACAAAAAATATTGTGCAAAATGCCAGCATATGGTCCTTCTTCAGAGCAAGATCCAGACAGCAATAGGTGGACCTCACACTTCACTGTGGTCACTGAGCTTGTTCAAATTCTGAAAGAAGAGAGGAAAAAAAAGCATGTGTTTTTTACTCAACTCTTAAATCAGTGCAGAAGTAAACACAACAGATGTGGTCCCACCATGCTAGGAAAATGGATGATCCAACTGGGCACTGATTGCTCTCACCTAGGGTTACAGGACGCTGAGATCTGAGGATAATAGTTCAAAGCCAGCCTGGACAGGCAAGTCCATTAGATTCTTATCTCCAATAAACTACCAAAGAGCCAGAAGTGGAGCTGTGATATAGTGACAGCAGAGAGAAAGAGAGAGAGAGAGAGAGAGAGAGAGAGAGAGAGAGAGAGAGAGAGAGGAAGAGGAAAGAAAGAAAGAAAAGAAAGAAAGAAAGAAAGAAAGAAAGAAAGAAAGAAAGAAAGAAAGAAAGAAAGAAAGAAAGAAAGAAAGAAAGAAAGAAAGAAAGAAAGAAAATTCATGAAGCATCAGAGCAGATAGAGTGACTTAAAACTACAGGTCCAAGATCACATCACTGATTTTTAAACTGGCCCAAATGGCACACTACCTTCAGCTTTGGTTTTCTCATTTCTAAAAACGGTCTGAATAATAGTGTCTTCTGCTTAAGGCAGTGGCAAGTTTGGCTAGTTAATGTAATAATGCTGTTAGAATATCCTCAGAACACAGTGAGCACTCAATAAGTGTTAGATATGTAATAATAACAACAATAGTAATTACAATAATAATAGTGGTATTATTATTATTGCTTGGTAAATACATCCTATTCTCACTGAATAGAATAGGGGTGATCCTGGGAGGCATCAAATGTTGTTCTAGGGATGGGGAAATGCTAAATGATTCAAGTCAAAGAAAATGTTCTGGAACTTACAGCCCTGGGAGCATTTGGAAGGTGTGAACTCCACACTTCGCACAAGGTGAGCTCTACTCTGCAAATAATGTTTCCAAAGATGGAAATCAAGGTAAATGAGGCAGGGGAGAGATGGGAGGGCAGGGATGGGAAGGGGAAACAAAGGAGGAGGCAACAATGCTTGATAAGAAATGTACTCATTACCCTGCTCATGTAATTGTAACCCCTCTGTAGGGTATTTTCACAATAAAAAACCTTATTAATAAAAAACCAAGTAAATCTAGAGGAAAGGATATCTGAGCTGAGATAAAAGCATAAAATTCCACATTTATAGGGGTTTCCTCCCCCCTTTACATTTGAGAGCGATGAGTTGTATCCTGGGAGCAGCAGCAAAGTACAGCTCTTGATAGGTGATTGTTGAATCTCTCAGCAGTGACCTTGTGAGAACAGCCAAATGTATTAAGTACTTACTCATAACTGGCCTAATGGAAGACAGTTTCTTTATTCATAGTAAAGAACTGAAGTGGAGAAAAGAGGAGATTTGGAGTTTTTAAATGCCAGAGAGGTAGAAATAGAATATTAAAAATGCAAATCCCTTGATTTTAAAGTCTTATTTTCCATACAACTCTTACAAGCTACCTTGATCAACTCACCTTATTTGAGTAGATGTTACTGATGGCTGCAGATACTGAGTCAAAAAAAATTGGTTTCTCGGAATCCAGGTTTCCACAGTACGTCATTGCTTTTATCAAGGAGGCTATAAGAGAATGCAAGTAACACAAAGATGAAGAGTAGCAGAAGATCACATTTGCTGTCAGGGACGGAGACTCTCTTACCTGTGCAATTGGCTAGTGATGCATCCACATTCCTGCCCTTGCAATTCATGTAAACCTGGAAGAATTAAAATAATATACTCTGGATTAATTCAGACCAGCTGACAAAGGAACAAGTCTTCAGAAAGAAATTCCATGCTTTGAATTCAAACCACCAGAGGGAGGTATTGTTACACAGTTGGACATAATCTAACTGATTAAGGTGGATGCAATGAGGCATCCACCTATGCTGAGACTGAGTTTGGCTGCTTACGTTTTCTAATTCATGCAGGAAAACTCAAAACATCACCTTCCTTTCCCCAAAGACATGAGCTAAAACAGAGGTCAAGTTTTCATTAGAAGTCAATGAACAACCCACTTAGGAAAGTGTTGGTGTCTCTTGACCTACTGCTGACTTTAATGTTTTATAATAAGAATTTGAGACTATTCAGTCTCTTGATCCCAGGCATCGCTAGGACATTGGATTCTAAATGATGCGAGCCAATTTTCACCACTCAGTTTCCATTTTTAGAGTCTATCAAGTCTAATCTATCAAAATGAGAGATAAGAACTCACTTTTTTGCCTCTTTAAGTTCTAGAAAATATAAGGAGAAGAAACTTAAGGAAGGCATCGATCTCAAATTCACCCAGACCAATGTCAGCCTGTGGTATTCACTGAAAGTAAATCTAAGAGTTATAGTTACAATAGGATGGATGAATTTTGTTGTATAATAACAAAGTGTTGTGCAGATGAAATATAGGAGCTACATCTGTAATAATTCTAACCATATAATTGATCCATCCAATTTCTCTTATTTCTATTCTAAAGGTAAACAGTTTCATCTCTGTGAGAATTGTAGAAGATAGTTACATCAATGTGAACATAAATGAACAAACAAAATATGAAATATATATAAACTCAGACTTTGACATTGCATAAGTGGCTCCTGTTTTTTTTATAAGTAACAGTGATTAACTCAAGGTGACCTCCCAGTGTTGGACTTTTCTTTGAGCTCAATGAAGCACAAACATATTGCTCTGGGTGGCTTGTTGATGTGGATAAACATAATCTCCAGTTCATTGACCTCTTTAGTTCATCGGCTTCTCCAGATTCCCAACTGAAATAATAAATAGCAGTCACTTCACCCTACTGCAACTCTGGGAAGAATATTCTTTATAAAGAGACTGAACACACAACCCAGGGAGTGTTGGTAGAAAACAGGAAGGTATGGATGGCTGAAAAGTCCCTGTGGCTTTTTGCCCTGTACTTTCAAGATGGCTGGGCTAAGAACCAATATTAGTTACAATTACTTTACTTTTAGAAACATGGCTTTTTTAAATTGAGGCTAACAGTAATAGAATACTTACTGAGTACTGACTAACTGTCAGATAGGTTTGCAGGTACTTTATGTATAGTATATTATCTCTAAGCCTCACAATAACATGACAGATTCAGTATTTCCACTTCTAGTTCATCGAAAAGCAAACCAATACTTGAGCTTAGATCTCACAAATAGACAGTTATTAAAAGATTCATCTATCTTCAAAGCCTATGTTGTTAGCATATATCAAAATAGTACTAAACCAGGATGAAATAAATCAAACAGCAGTGAGAAATTAAAAAGGAAAAAGGGGAAAAAGACTGAGGTAAACTGCTGCTAGTTTTGTATACCTGTTTAAAAAACAAACTCTTAACTAGGGGCAGATGTCATTTTTCTACGAGGTTTTTAAGCTCATCAGTTGCCTCATTCACTCATTTCACTGTAGGGAGTTTTAAAACCACTTCTATGTGGGAGGAAAAGGGAAGCCCTTTCTCCGCAGACCCAGTGCTTATATTGCTGGGATTTCTCTGCACCATCAACTTTAGAACCCAGCTCAAGTAGAGAGAGTAGCCATTTCCTCCTTTTTACCCTATGTCATGTTTTGAAAAAAAAATTCTAGATAGAGTAGCTAACAATTTCAACAACAAATTTAAAATACAATTGAGCCAAAATAAACCTACTAACCTTTCTCTGTAAAAGTGCAATCCTAGTGCACTGTCTCCAAAAATGATCCTTAATCCACCTGGCTTAGAAACACCTGAGTGTTTAAATTGAAAATGCTAGGTCAGAACCAAGTTTTAGAAGAGTGCATTTTCGATGAGTACCCAGATAAATTGGAGTACTCTTCAAGATCTTGGCAGCACAAAGCACAAAAAAATGGAAGAGATACTATGCTTACAATCCAGGTTTAGTTGCAAAAAAATTAAATATTCATACTGAATCATGCATGTACTCAATTGTGCAAAAGTTTTATAGTAAACAACAACAAAATAAAAAGGTGTAACTTTCCAAAAATGGCCACTAGATTTAAGATCTGAAGTAAAGCTTTTATTTGTATATTATTATTTTGTTTTCTAGGTATCTGCTATTGCTAAAACACAAACTCCTCTTGTACTTTTGACTGGAGTACACTGAATGCATGTATGAAAGCAGCACAAAGAAATTCTCTGTGTACAATTAATATATGCAAATAAAAAGCTTTTAGAAGGTATACTAGATAGTAATGAAAGGCATCTGCAGAAATAAAGATATCTGGTAAAGGGTAATATATGGATAACTATTATTACAACTGGTTTATAACTTAATTTCTATTGTTTATGAGACTAATGTACAAAAGCGATTGGTCTGGTTTTTGGACATATAATACATAAAGATGGATTTTGTGACATCAACAACTGAAGGAGTATGTGGGTAAAGGTGATTAAGAGTAACAATTTTTGTTTGTAGCTGAAATTAAGCTGGTATAAATTAGTGCTAGAGTTCTAAGAAGTAAGCTGAAACTCTGATGGTAACCACAAAGGAAGTAGAGTATGCACCAAAAAGAAAACAAAAAAGTGAGAGAGAAAGAGAAAGAAAGGGAAAGAAAGAAAGAAAGGGAGGGAGGAAGAGAAAGAAAGAAAGAGAGAGAGAGAGGAAGGAAGGAAGGAAGGAGAAAGAAAGAAAACGAAAGAAAAAAAGAAAGAAAGAAAGGAGAGAAGAGAAAGAAAGAGAGAAAAAAGAGAAGAAAAGAGAAGAAAGTCTACAAAGTGATACAAGATCAACGTTGCTAATCAGAACTCTTTAAAAATCAATGTTCAGTTTCTACTTCTGACCATGGAAATATGTAATCCAATAGTGTCCTATCCATCAGAAATAAGCAAACCTAGTGTCTACTAGGTCTCAGGCAGCACAGCACTGAGTAGTACCCTGATAGAAAGACAAATAAGTGGATCCCTACCAGAAGCTCAGCTTTCTGCCACAAAGCAGGCCTGCAAGCCACCGTGAGGAGGGAACCCAAGTTGCTGTAGCAACTTCATTAGACCGAACAGACAGAAGTAGACAAGGAAGCATTAGGTAGATGAGATTTGCTGTGAACAAACCTATAGTAGTCTGAGGCCCCAAGTCCTACATCCCTATGGGAAAGGAGGCAAGCTTAGACTCTGGAATGGAGAGAATGGCTGATGGAAACGTCTACTACTAAAGAGAAGGGGTGATTCACTCTAAACCCAGTCTGTATACATACCTCGACAAGCATAGATACTCCAGAATAGTCAAAAAAGGTCAAGCCAGTGCAATCCAAGACTAAAGAACACTTCTCACTAGAGCAGGGCTGTGCTAATTCATCTGTAGGAAGAACAGATACTTAAGTTAGGGAGGGTTCCTAGGGATTTCTCTTGCTGCCTTGAATGGTAGGAAAATGATATGTTTAACAGCATGAATTCTCAACACTTATTGACATCTAATTTTGTCAATTATTACTTCTGAATCTGGATTTTTGATTATGAGAATGTTATCTCAGGTATCTACCATATAAATAAGAGAGAATTGGATAAGATAGTTTAATGATCTGATCAGGATTATTTCTCAAATAGAGAAACTAAGGCTCAGCAGGTTAAAATGAATTTGAAAGGATTATCTTACTAAATTGGGGGTTGGGACAGAATTCTCTCACATGGTAAATAACATGTTTTACACAATCCCACACACTCTTCACCTCATGAATAGGCACAGAGGTAGAGTCTGCTTTTGTGATGCATGAGGCTTATGCACTTTTGGATTCACTCTTTAAAGTAAATCCATTAGTAGGGCTTATCTGACAATAACTAGGGAAATGTGTAAGGAACCCTGAAAATTGAGTTTCATTTGGTATCCCAGGAAATCTGCCTAAATCTGCCTCTAAGCAGATATGACAAGAAAATGCTTTTACTGAGGAATTCTTGACCTCTTTTTGAACGACAATCTCAGGGCCACCGTTTCTTCATGTGACATTTCTAAACAGTGATAGGACCCAGTTAGGTCTTCCAAAATGTGTCATGTTCCACAGAGTAAGTCATGCACTATTTCCAGTTAAAGTCTATTAAATAAGCTCCAGTTCATTGGTCATCAAGAAATTCTCTGGGGTAAAAAATACACACACACACACACACACACACACACACACACACACACACACACACACACACACACACACACACACACACACACACGCTTAATTGGATTAGTTTTGCCATTGAAAATGCCCAAGGCTTTTCACTGTAGTTGTCCCACTAACGATCAAGTGGATGTTTCTGAACATGAAGGAAAATGTGAAAGAAAGAGCGCATTTAACAAAAAAAAAACTGCAATTAAGAGATAAAAGCAAATGAGCAGGAATATAAAATAGACACAGAAATAAAACACATTATTTTGGTTTTTAGGTATTTTGTTTAGTTTTGTTCTTGAGACAGATCCCACACCAAATCCCAGGCTGGTCAAGGAATCATGATATAGCTCACGTTAGTGTTGAACTCAAAATCCTCAAAAATGCTAAGATTAAAGGTATGAGCCACCAGGCCTGGATGGCATTGACAAATTTTATATGGCATTAACTGTTAGGAAAAGGAAAAATGTTACAAAGTAATGTCTAATGCATGTATTTGAATTTAAGTCTAGATTCATATCTATCAATTGATTAATAGCTACAGAATAGGTACTATATACAAGAAGTTGTTAAAAATGCAGTGGGTACTAACAGATGAACAACATAGTTTTACTCTTGTCTTCAAGATTATAATACTCTGAAAACCAAGGATAGGATTGGGACATTAAATGATATTTGATTAAAAATGAGTAGTTGAAAAATAATGGAAATTTATGAAAAGTAGATATCTCATTGGTTTAACAAAATAATGCTTTATGAAAAAAAAAAGAAAATAAAAAGCAAAAACAAAAAACACCAGCCACCCAACCAAATGGGCAGCTTTAATTAAACACTAACGACAGCTTAACTTCTCAGACCTCCCTGGCTAACATTCAACCAGTAAAAGCTGAAGGTCAAGTGTATGCCAGGCACTGTATTGGAGTTTCCCTTATGCATGTTTCTGTTGTAAGAAAGAGCAAAGTAGTTGATATGGATTAGGACTGTGCATCCATTGGCCTCACATGCTACACCAGAACCTCAAACTTCAAAGTGTTGGGTTGCAAGTGTGGCTTAAGTAGTAGCACATCAGCAAACCCAACAAGTCCAGTGAATGCAAGGCCCTGACTACTGTATCACTGCTAAAACTAAAAACAAAAAATAATTTGTATTTAGATTAACCAGAGAGATTGATGTTAACTGTCTAGATTACTAGTAAAATGTCAATATAAAGGTATTAGAATTTTTCAGAAACACTTTATTGACAATTCTCATCACTTGTAATAATTTTATAATTTGTCATAATAGTTTAATAACCATGTAAATGTAAATGTTTAGCCTTTATTAATAGCAATTCAAAATTTTTACTTCCATTTTTCTCACAGTATATGCTATTGATGTGCTTTGTCTTTTACTTTATATTTTAGTTTTCTAAGTGCTATTCTGTGTGTGTGTGTGTGTGTGTGTGTGTGTGTGTGTGTGCGTGCGTGCTGTGTGTGTGTGTGTGTGTGTGTGTGTGTGTGTGTGTGTGTGTGTGCCAGTCCTGGGGTCTGAACTTTGGGCATGGATGCTGTCCCTGAGCTTTTTTTGTTCAACTAGCACTCCACCATTTTAGACATAGCTCCACTTTTGGCTTTTTTTAGGTCTGAGTTTCATGGGCTTTCCTGCCTGGTCTAGCTTTGAATCATAATGCTCAGATCTCATTCAACCTCCAGAGTAGCTATGATTACAGGCATGAGCCACTAATGCACAGTGTACTATTCTTTTAATTAATATATATATATATGTATTCCCAGAATATCCTTAATAAAACCACATTAAGCAAAAAAAAACTCACACCATATAGTTGGGATCATTTCTTTGAACAAGCTACTTTATAAGAAGCAATGCATGATTCCTCTTTTAAAGTAAAAAAAGAAATTAACAATTCACTCAAATGAAAATTTAAATTCAATGTACATTTCAAAAACATTCCAAAAAATGAAGTTCCTTTTACATAGTATCCTTTCATTTCTGCCATTTCTGCCATTGTTACTGGTTTTATGAATATAACCTTGTGTTCTAAGCTTCTAAGTAAATCAACTACTGCAATAAAAATCACATCATACCAGAAAAGAGTAAAGTGAATGCACAGCTAATATCCTGCCTTAAGCAAAACAAAGTAAGCTTGGAGCATGTGCAAAGGAAACAACTAATCTATATCCATGTGGGATGTGGTAAATGATGGGCTTTATCTACAAAAAACAACATTTCAGAAAGAAATTAACCATCAGGTGTGGGTGGGCAATTAACTCCAGACTGTAGAAACCAGATCTTTCCTGTGGAATATTCATTAACTCCTTTAATTAAAAAGTATTCATAGTCGTATAATTTAGGAGTACTTTTTATATACTTCAAAAGATTCTTGACAATCTGAGTCACTCATAACTTTTTTTTAAATTAAGTGTTTTTCCTGTTGGCATCAATTAACTTTTGAGAAGCAATCTTAAAACTCTAATTTCTCAAGAAATAAGGAGATAAGAAACATTCAGGACAAGAAAGAAAACACGAACATATTACTGAACATTTCCCTCATTCATTCATTCACTTATCCCAGCAGTCAGTTAACACAGATGCACTGAATGATTAGTCAAAGACTCTCCTGGGAAATATAAGTCAATAGTGAGTGAACAAGAGAGATGAAGGTCCATCTCTTCAATAGACTCACTATCAAACATATAAGCAAATCATTTGAACAAATCATTTGAGCTTTATGAGACCTGGAAAATATATGAACAAAATGTTAAGGAAAGACAGGAGAATGTCACCAAAGACAGAATTCAAGGCTTTGTTCTTGCTGGACACTCTACCATTTGAGCCATAACTCCAGTCATCTTTTTTTTGTGTGTTGTTTATTTTCAACATAATGCCCATCCTGACCTGGATTGTGATCTTCCTATTTGTGCTTCCTCATGTCCCTATGAAACAGGTATGGGCCATGTCCCTAGCCATTATGCTTCTGAAGCTGGGATAATCAGGATGTGCCAACTTGTTCAAACATTGGTTAAGATGGAAATACCTGAAGGCTTGTCCTAAACAGTGATCTCCTGTTCTCTGCATCCCAAGTAGCTAGGATTACAAGCTTGAGATAACACACTAAGCTGATTCATATACTTCTATTCTATTCTGTTATGTATTGACTGGGAATATGTTATGCACTGTAGTACATTAGATACTTTAATATGCTTATAATTAAATTACATAAACCTTCTACATATCATTTATCCCTCATATTTTGTTCATTTGGGAGGTATTATAAACAATGCTACTATGAAGAATCTTTTACTATCTATCCATTTTGGTCAAAATTACTGATGAACACACTAAGGTATGAAAATTTTCTTGTCTATGGAAAGATTTTGCATTAATGATTTAATTTCTTTACCAGTTGTAGAAACTTTGGGGGATGTTTTCCTTTTATGTTTTAGATCAATTTTAGAAAATTATATCTTACTAGGAATTTGTCCATGTCATCTCAATTTTCTTTTGGTATCAAAATGTCTACTATTTTCTCATGTCTTACATATGCCTAGAATCTGATGATATATTACCTTTTATGTTGCTACTATTCTTTACTTATGATTTACCATTATTCCTTAGGTTTGTTTGATACTTGATAATTTTATTTTGCTTTTGAAAGACCCAAACTGTCAGTCCTCTTAATTTTGTATTTATTTCTTATTTTGATTTCCATTTTTATATTTGTAGACTTCAAGTTTTTGTTTCTTTCAGTACTGCTTTATGTGTTCCCTAAAACTTTCTGCATAGTTCATTTAGTAAAATAAATTTTAATCATTATTTTCACTATAATTTCTTTTTTGTGTGATATATAATTTCAAAGAGAATTTACTAATTTTCAAATAGAGGAAGACATGGAATGATCTTATTTCTATGTATTGTCCTTCTATTAAAGATTTGCAGTTTAATTATATGTTGGCTGATATGTCTAAATATATTATTTCCATTATTTGAAATGCCCGGAAACTTGAAAAGACTATTTAGAAACAAAACTCAAGGGGGGGGGGGGGGGGGCGGGGAAGAAACAAAACTCAAATTGCTTTGGAAATGATAGTAAATAAAAGTATAATCTATAGAACAATGCAGGGTTACATTGAGGAATGAAGGAATAACCAAGCCATTTAAAAAAAGGAATATTTATAACTGACTATTCTTTATAAAAATAACATTTAAGAGGGAAATAAATGTTATGCAGTTTGTAATGTTTAATTTTAAAATTGACTTATCATCAATTTGTTTCTAATAAGAGAAACATATGAGGTACTATTTCATTCACTAATAAATCATATCATCTATTCAGCTTCTAGATAGATATCTGTATTTATATATAGATAGATTTATAGATATATCTATCTATATGCTTATAGATATAGATAGATATATTTATAGATAATCTATATATTATCTATATATTGAATTATAGGTTTATTGTAATGATGGAATCATGGAATTTTTAACTAAAATTCAAAGTAGGTAATAAAATATATACTTTCAAAATATTTCCAATAAAACCACTTTCCATTTAGCAAGAAGATATTGTTATCAATAAATATCAACCAGGTTAACTTAACAGGCACCAATGATGAAAACATTTCTTGCCATTTCTTTAGTTTTTTTTTTCTCCAAAGTAAGTATGAACCTGTAGTTGTTTAAAATTGCTGTTTTTGTTTTGGGTGAAAATGAAAAACATTTGGAGATAATATTTGAAAGAAAATGCTGATTCACATTAAAACCACAGTATGAATGTCAGTCTGTGTTTAAAACATTTATTTTATTTACTGTTACTAATTACTTTTATTTACTTTTGCTTTGAAATAAACAAAAAAGAAGAGAAAAGGAACACTAAAGAAGGAGGAATAAAAGGTAGAAGAGGGAGAAGTCAAAGAAAAAAGGGGATAGAGAAGGAGAATGACGTAAAAGAAACAATAAGAGAAAGTAAAGAGGAAGAAAAAGACAAAAAAAAGAAGAGCTGACTAAGAGGAGGAACAAAGAGAGGAGAATAAAAGGAAAGGAAGTAGGACAAAGGAAGTGAGAGTAGAAGAAAAAGGAGACAGTAAGGGTAAGGAGAGCACAACAAAGGAAGTAGGAGAAGAAAAGTAGAGGCCAGAGGTGGAGAAAGGGAAGAAGTCAATGGGGAACCAATGGGAAAGGAGATTTCATCTCTAATCTAAATTCAACTCAGAATACTCAGTTTCTTCCATAAGGACAACTTACCATTGCAGTTGCCATTTGACAGCGAATTCAGCAATGTGTTTTGTTCACACTGAAATAAAAACATATATAAAGAAGAGACAAGTTACATAGATTTATTTCTGGTCCATACAAGCATCTCATTCCTTTCTCCATAGGACTAACAAAACTAATCTCCAGAAAACATTCTTCACAAGCCTTGTTTTCAGAATGCTGTATGCAAAGAACCTAGAAATAATAAAATGATAACGAGTTCTAAGTACACTTATTTTTTGAGTGTGAGGAATTTTATTTAGAAAAGAAGAATCTCTTGGGCTGGGAAGGTGGCTCAGTGGTAGAGTGCTTGCCTTGCATGCATGAGGCCCTGGGTTCGATTCCTCAGCACCACATAAGCAAAAAAGAAAAAAGCTGGAAGTGGCACTGTGGCTCGAGTGGTAGAGCACTAGCCTTGAGCTGAAGAGCTGAGGGACAACGCCCAGACCCAGAGTTCAGGCCCCACTACTGGACCAAAAAAAAAAAAAAAAGAAAAGAGAAGAAGAATCTCAATGAAAGGCCTCTGCTAAGTATACTTTAGATCAGAAGATAAGTTATATTATCTACTTAGAATATCTTCTTTCAAACTTTTTCTGCAAGTCTCTGTTTTGATTTTGGATCAAAAAATGATCAAACATTCATATAATGGTGTGACCTTACATTGATTCAAAAAAAAAGAAAAAGCTCTATACTACTCAAAATACAACTGCGTCCTGCTACATAATGTAATAAGGTTTTGTGATTAAAAATAAAACTAGTGTCACACTTGACCAATTATGACTACATCTTCTCCTTTTTAAAGAGAACAAAAATTACTAGTAACGATTCCCAATATTCCTTCAGAAGTAAAATCCTAAGAACACAGTGAGAGACTAAGAGTTGCAGTGATGCAGGCAAAATTGGCATGAATTTGCAATCTGCAGATCCAAAAGGCCCCCACAATTAGAAGGCTTTCTAACTTAGCTTACACTCTACTATCACTATGTTGAATTTTTTATTATTTGGTAAATAAAGAAACTTGCCTCTGCAAATCATATATCTGATTCTATATACTGGGCCTTTCTGGTATGGGTCACAGTGAGATCATCTGGTAGAAGCATGGGGTTGTAAACGGCAGAAATATCCTTCAGGACAGCTCTTAGAACACTAGAAGGGGCTGGGAAGGTGGCTCAGTGGTAGAGCGCTTGCCTTGCATGCCTGAGGCCCTGGGTTCGATTCCTCAGCACCACATAAGCAAAAACAAAAAAAAAAGCCACAAGTGGCGCTGTGGCTCAAGTGGTAGAACGCTAGCCTTGAGCTGAAGAGCTGAGGGACAGCGCCTAGGCCCAGAGTTCAGGCCCCACGACTGGACCCCCCCCCCCCCCCAAAAAAAAAAGAACACTAGAAATGGTTGGTCCAAAGTTTCCCACATATATGAGTGACTGAGAAACAAGAATGTATTTTACAGCCATACCACCCTGAATCTTATCTACTTTTAGAAGATAAATGGGACCAGGCCTGGTTAAGATTTGGATGGGACAGACAAGGATGTAAGAGAAAAAAAAGAGATGTTATGATCTAAAGTAGTTGAGGAAAACCTTATGAAAAGGGAAGGCAATCAAACTAATGCTTGCTAAGTTTGTGTAGCACTAGTAGGCAGAACACTGTTGAAAGTGCAGTACTGCGTATGCCGTACTCTATTCTAAGTGCATTTCATTCAACAACACACTTAACCATCTTGATTACACATAAGAAACATAAAGCTAAAGATTCAGCAAGTTAAAATCCCACAGCGTGCCGCCTGTAATCCTACCTACTCAGGAGGCTGAGATCTAAGGAACATAGTTCAAAGCCAGCCCAGGCAGGAAAGTCAGTGAGACTCTTATCTCCAATCAATCACCAGAAAACTGGAAGTGGTGCTGTGACTCAAGTGGTAGAGCGCTAGCCTTGAGCTGAAGAGCTGAGGCACAGCGCCCCAGCTGTCCCTCAGCTGGGATTTTAATTTTATTTTTAATTTTTAATTTTAATTTTTAATTAAAATTAAAAAAACCCACACCAAGAGAATGGTGTCTGTTATAAATATATTCTCCAAGAACCACCCCAGAGTGAATCCCAATGATAGACATGAAAACAAAGAATTGTTCCAGCAAGGCAAAATTTACTTTTGTGCAGAAGCATGCATTATCAGCCAAAAATCATGTGCCCAGGGAGCAGACACTGCTACCCTATTTATCCCTAGCACGGCAGGCTTTGACCTGCTGTTCAGATTGGTTGAGTTTAAGTTCAAAATCTGCTCAAAATTAGCTCGTTAGAAGAGAGTAAGATGCATTATAAGATCACCATTAAATGACTTTAAATAAGCAATTGCAAAACATACCCTCTGCTCTTTCTTGAATAATCTGAGGTATGTCTTCTGACGTGTGTCTTAATTCTATCTTGGAACAGCCAGTTAAGACAAAACCTTGCATTTCAAAATCCTTTCTTATCCCAAAGCAGTTCCTCTTTTCCTTCTTTCCTTCCTCTTTTACCTTTTTTACTGATGTTGGCTTAGCAGAATAATCAACAAGAGCCCAGCCACCAGGCCAAAGCAGGAACTTTTAAGCAATCCACTTTGATATGAATGGCTTTATTCACGGTTGGCAAACCCAGGCAATTTGGCTCCCAAATCTAGGCTTGGAACACTGGAAAAGGCTTTAGAAGTTGAATGATGATAGATAGCTAATTTACATCAAATCAAAATAAAGCACATTTGAAATCATAGTTGATACTACTTATGCTTCTTTGAAGTCATTTGTCATATTCTATATCTGTAAGCTTTAGGTCTAATACATATTTGTTAGGGCTTTGATAAAGAGGTTCTATAAAATAAATGACTTGTCTTATATTTTATAGTATATTTTTCACAGAACACCATGTCCAGTGTCATGATATATGACATTCTAAGCATAAAACCAGTGGTCTTACCTTGCTTATATCATCCAGTAGCTGGTTTTCCTTTTGGATTAAGTTCATTACATCAGCACCAAATTTCTTTGCATTCAAGAAAACAAGTGGATTGTTTATTGAGATGATTTTTACCTGTTGTAGGGTTTCCTTTTACAGAAGAAAAAAGAAGAGATTCACAATTCCGAATGAAAGAGAAATAATGACCATAGCTAATGAGTCAAAATCTTATCATTTCAAATACCAACCTCTAAACAAATGTTTTAGTGAAATGTATTTAGATGGCTTAAAATACTAACAAATCCTCTCCACTAAGAAACATTAATAACCATGACATTGACTCCTGCTGCCTGGTTTAAGAGGCCCTCGCCTACCATATCTAAATGGTACCAGGAAGAATACTCCTTCCAAGATTGGCTTTCCAATCAATCTATATGTTAGCAATTAGTTTACCAAACCATCAGTCCTTTTATTTGCAGTTCTGGGGATTAAACCTAGAACTTCTCACAAACCAAGCAAATGATCTCCCATGGTACTACAGCCCTAGCCCTCAAATCAGTATTTTTTAAATGAAAATATAAAGCTGTAAAGATCTGTGTCAGCTCTTAATTTTATTCAGCTGATATCTTACAAGTGACTAACAGTTCTAATTGGAAGAAAGATACAAAGAAAAGTCAGGGTCAGGGCAATGATTTCGCATGATATAGGCATAGGTAGCACTGCATTGCCAGGATGTAGGTGAAAGATGTAGAAAAAGAGCAGAAAAAATGAGCACAAATGGTATCTACTTTGACAACTTGAACAGATATTGCTGACAGTATTTAGTGCCATGTAATCAAACTGTCTTCTCTCAGCTTTTGGGACATGTGTCTGATGGAGAGGGTGGTCAATGGTATGAAATGGTAACTCCTTACCAACTAAGCAAAGCAATACTCCTTCAGGCTTTAGTACTTGCATAGAAGAGGATATGCAGAGAATAGTCATGCATGCAGGCAGAGGAAAGAAAGGAGAAAATATTAGATACATTAATCTGGACAATTCATTAGTCTCTCAGTTTACTTGTTTTGTATCTTAAACGAGATAACCCCAAAATGTTTCTAAAGCTATGAAACTGATTCAGCTATTAAAAGAGTTGGCAGAAACAATTCAAGAAAAAGTAACCTTAAGTTGTCAAACTAATTTTTAAGCAAGAGTAAACCTTTCAGAAACCAAAAATAAAGCATTAGTTCTTAGATTTATCATATTTAATCATTGCAAAATTTATGTGATTGTACCAGCATTATCTTCAGTTACAATAACATGAAAAAAATGTTACCATTGTTTCAGAAAGAAAATTCCTAATGGAGTAGAAAGGAGGTCTCTCAAATCTAGAATGGGTCTCTTGTAAGAAGAAGGGGTGGAAAAACGTGTATATGAATGAAAGAAGGGAATACATTTTGTTTAAAAATTTAAAAATCCACCCAAAATTTATATATAAATATTGTTGTTTTTTTCACCTCTTAATTTTGTCACAAAAAAGTAGTGAGATACAGTGTTTTAACAATGTTTTAAGTTTCCCATGTCATACAGTTCTCATTCAGTAGAATATGAAGACCGGAACGGAATAATAAGGTTTAAGAGTATGGAAATTCTTCCAGCATTTCATCTTTCCTACAGTTATTTCATTCACTTTACCATATGTTTAGTCCAAGAAGAAGGCATGAACTAAACAGAGTTTGTTGATTTTCTTGTGTGTGTGTGTGTGTGTGTGTGTGTGTGCACATATGTGTGTATGTGTTTGTGTGCTGGTCCTGGGGCTTGAACTCAGGGTTTAGATGCTGTCCCTGAGATTTTCTCCACTCACTCCAGGCTACCATCTCTACCACTTGAATTATTACTCCACTTTTTGATTTATGGTGGCTATCTTTCCTACTTGGGCTGGCTTTGAACGCCAATCTTCAGATCTCAGCCTCCTGAGTAGCTAAGATTATAAGCATAAACCATTGACATCTAATGATTTTTTTAAGCTGAAAAAGAATCAATCCAAAACTGAATTCTCTATCAGATTAAGGATGTCAAGGCCAGTATTAGTGGCCATGTGGGATGGATCCAAAGAGGACTTTAGGGGCTCTGATCAGGCTGGGACTTTGCACCAGCCCCAAATTTTGTATAACTGTTAAGGTAAGAAAAGAGAGAGGCGGTGGAAAACTTGACACTGGAAAACCATCAAAGACTGCACTCAAAGAGCTCTCCGTGAAGCAAATCTTTCCATGCTTATTTAAAAATGCAAGCTATTCCCCCTGGGTGTCACAGAAGGGTTCCTCATATTACTTCTTTCTTCCAGTTTACTTAGAAATACACTAACATTGGTCCTTCTGATGGGAGGCCAGTTCTCTCTGTTCTGAGGGAAATCATGAGTTACTAAAACAAGTGAATGTGAAAAACAAAGCATTTACCAAGCCAGTTCAAAGTGAGGGCAACTTTCAAAAACTGGCAAAAATAATTCAAACCAACATTTTCCCTCATGCTTTAAATTGTTTTGGTTATCCCTTAAAGCAAGAAAGTAACACTCAAGTGATATTAGTTGGCACTCTCAACACAGGTGGGCAATTTACATAAGTTTTTCCCTTTAAAAGTTCCAAGCTGATCAGCATTCTAGAACTGCTTAACTGTCATCTATTAACTATGCAGTCTTGGTTTTTCTTAACAACAACAACAACAAAAAACCAGTGGGGTGTCTCAAAACTGTATCCTAACTAATTGAGAGACAACTATTAGAGGATTGCAGTTCAAGACCGGCCAGGGCAAAAAAATTCACAATGGATGGGTATGGTGTCTTCCAAGGCTTTGGGGGAAACACAATAGCCAGACACAGTGGCATACCCTCTCATCCCAGTGACAAACAGAAGCACAGAGGCTCACAGTCCAGGTTGGTCAGGTTTTAGTCATAGGACTTGAACTCAGTGCCTCCCACTCTTGCGTAGATTTTTTTTTTTTTTTTTGCTCAAGGCTGGCATTCTATCGTTCTAACACTTGAACCATACTTCCATTTCTAGCTAGGTAATTGAAGATAAGAATTTCTCAGGTTTATCTGCTTTGACCCTCAATCCTTAGATCTTTATCTACTGAGTAGCTAGGATTACAGGTGTGAGCCACTTGAACTTGGCTCCTATTTTTATTCTTTTCCTTAATTATGTAACTTAGCAATTAAAAGGGATTTCAAATGCTTAAGCTGACCTTAACCATGAGTTCACTGTAAGCTCTAGTTCTTGGACTACTGATAGGATTTTTATTTGAATGCTAAGGATTTTTATTTGAATGCTAAGTTATTTGTTATGTATCTATTGGTATGGTGTTCATATACTTAGCAGTGTAAGTTCATACTAATTAAAATTGGAATGATATTATTAAATGAAATAATTTATCTGCTTTATGTCTTAAAATTATTTCATTCACAACATTTTAATAACTCTACAAAGAATAAAAGGAAACTAAACTTACATCATCTGTTTCGGTCTTCACTTTAAATTCCATTTCTTTCATATTTATTATGCTTAAAGTCTTTTCTCTGAATTTAAGGCAGATAGAAAATACAATCATTTCCTGATTACTATATTAACAATAGAGAAATAAGAGATAACTAGTTTTATCTTAACAATTAGAATGTCTGAAATGGTTTCAGTTCTATAACTTACTTGTTCATAAAATATTAGTAAATATATCTATATATGTATATAAATATATATCTATATACATATATGTATATATGTTATATATGTAATATATTTCTGTATATTACATATATTCCTGGAATCTCAGAAATAAAACAGATTCCTCGTCAAAAATCAATAAAACAGTTTACCTCATTTGGATTACCAGAGGCCCATATCATCAAGGTGTAAGAGCTGAACTGATAAAGAATCATGAAAGAGAAAACACTACAGAATATATAGCATTTGAGCACAGCTTGTTTTAGTGGAGTAAAAGGAATCAGTGACAAGAAAGAATAAGATAATAATGCATCTGTATCTACAGGTTGTATAAAATAGAATCAATGGAGATAAGTTTAGATCTTAAAGAACAAATTCTTTCATAAACAATTTTAAGAAAATGTTAAGAGATGACTATGAGAACTAGTCCAGATATATACTCAGAAAGTAAAACAGGAATTGGTAAATGAGTTATAGATGTTCAGCACAAAGACAGAAATAGTGTGTTCCTGAGTACATATACATGGGCTTCTGGAAAGTATGATTTTCTGAAGTTAAATTTTGCAAATGATTAGTGTTGCTATATGGTTGTGTCTCATTGGATACTATATGCCTTCACTTGTTAAAACCATCTATGAGATAGTATATGGCTAAGAGCACTTTCTATTTGTATAGATTTTGTATACTTGCTATAGCTCAGATTAGAAATGGCTCCCAAGGCCTATTCATTAAGGACTTCGTTGCTTTTCTGTGGTGCTAATGGAAAGAGTGGAAACTAAGATCCAACCTAGTGGTAGGTTAGATAAATCATTTAGCTAAATCATTGGTACACCCATGAAGAGGGTATTGGGAGACTATTGCTTTCCTCTCTCTCTCTCTCTCTCTCTCTCTCTCTCTCTCTCTCTCTCTCTCTCTCTCTCTCTCTCTCTCTCTCTCTCTCTCTCTCTCTCTCTCCAAACCATCAGGAGGTGAGCAGGTGAGCATATTTCCTCCACCATGAACCCCTACTATAATGTACAGGGCTGCCACAAGCCCAGGCAACCAGGCTAAGTAGCCATTGCATCAAAACCTTTTAAGACGAAATAAACTTCTTTCTCTCAAGTTGCTTTATCTTGGGGAGTGATGGAAAGCTGATTTTATAGTTTTATTTTATGATGTTGAGAATTCTCTCCATTAAGACCAACATTGTTACATGTCATCCGTAGACAAGACATCTGTCTCTATTGTACTGATCACAAGTAAAACATGAAATTCTAGAACTTTTGAGAAATGAAAGTAACAAGTAATATCCTATCTGTGGTTGTCGCATAAGAATAAACCAAGTCTTTAAATGAAATCATACCTTGGGAAACGTCCTATCACTATAGCGATGGTACTGACCACACCAAACAGCAGGCCTACGTTGGCAGCAAAGCAAATGGTAAATATGTAAGTACTGATCCAAATACCCTGAAAAAGAAGCAGGAGACAGAAAGCATTGGGTCCTCAGTATTCTCAAAGTCTTATGCTCTAAGAGTTTCTATGGCAAATCTGGTAGCCAAAATGTCTTATTTGAAAAGTGGTAAACAGAAGCTCAAAATACAGAAACAAATATTTGCTCCCTAAGTTGCTCTGCACTGGCAACAGAGAAAGGCTTCTTTTTGCATTTCCAGACACTGCCAACCCTCAGTTCCACCGGCAACAAACACTATATTTAAGATCTGTAAATAGCTGATGGATATGTATGTGGTCAGAGGTATGCCATAATTTCCCACTGTTTGTCATTTGGTGTAACAATATTATAGGTAATTGTTTGCAGATTTTTTGTCATTCTCAACAATATTCTGTATTTTCTAAGATTGCTATGCAAATAATAAATGCAATTTATTACTGCATAAAGTTCTCAAAGCCTAGTGTTAAAATGACGGAATCAAATAACACTGCCAATGCTACTTTTAGATCAGCAAGTATAAAGAACATTATAATTTTATTTACAAGGAGCCACTTATTGTGAAACGGAAAAGAGAAAAAGGAAAAGGAACAGGCAGGGCCAAGTTAGTTCACATGGAGATTCCAGAACAGTATAAGAAACTCTAATTCCTCTTTTAGTTGGTATTCCAAAATTATTTTAGTTTTTTCTACCACTTGAAGGCATAATAAAACAAGATATGCAACGGAGCAGGCATTTCTAAGCTTAACGATGCAAAAACTACCTTTAAAAGCAAAATAATTTGTGAAATCCAGAAAAGCTATATTTCTAAACACAAAATCTTGCATTGATCAAATTGTAGACTGCCAGAATTTCCAAGATCTCTTTTTCCCCTAAATAACCTGAATCATTTTGCCTATGCATACAATTGAAAGTTGATTTCTTTCTGCCCAATGTTTTAAGGTGTTACCACTTTTTAAAGGGTTTTAAAACATAGATCAGTTTTATTCACAAATGAAAGAGTTAGAAACTATTCTGTAATCAGAAAATAGCATAAAATCTTTAGAGGGGTTGATTTTTCAATCAAGTTTTAAGCAAATAATTGTAAAAGCTTTTTTTCCCTCTTGAAATGTGATTCCTTGTCTGGATATTTATCTACACTGAATGTGAGTTAATAACAGGTTGTTTCAAAAGTATAAACCTTTGAAAGCAAATTCAGAGATTCTTATCTGCAAACTTACTTTTTATATAAATAGAAACATTCTGGAGTAAGTAAAAGAGAAAATAACTTTTCAATAATTCTTAAAAAAAAAAAAAAAAAGCAAGTGCCAGTGTCTCACGCCTGTACTCCTATCTACTCAGGAGGCTGAGATCTTAGGATTGCAGTTCAAAGGTATCAGGGACAGGAAAGTCCATGAGACTCTTATCTCCAATTAACCACTGAAAATTGGAAAATAGTGCTGTGGCTCAAAGTTGTAGAGTGCTAGCCTTGTGCCAGAAATCTAAGCAGCAGTGCCCGGGCCCTGACTTCAAGCTCCATGATCACACACACACACACACACACACACACACACACACACACACACACACGTGCACAAAGAGAGAGAAAGAAAAGAAAGAAAGAAAAGAAAGGAAGGAAGGAAGGAAGGAAGGAAGGAAGGAAGGAAGGAAGGAAGGAAGGAAGGAAGGAAGGAAGGAAGGAAGGAAGGAAGGAAGAAGGAAGGAAGGAAGGAAAAGAAAACCCCAATAGAACTCTCTTCCTATAAACGTAACATTGTTACTTCATATTCTAAGATTATTTCAGTTTATCATTTGACAGGTTAGGATACTACATTGTGCTTTCTTTATTCAGATCAGTCAGCTGTCTTCTGATTGTACATGATGTGATTTTTTTCCTTCCTAATATATTACACTGTGCACAATCATACATAAAATATACTGCAAGATTTTAGCATTACTTCACCTTCTTATGATGACTCCAAGTCCCACTCTTCCTTGAATGTTACATGAATCTGTCTGACATAGTCAAAGAAAACCTCACCCAAGCCTTAGGAGTCCCATGCCTCCTGACTAACCTCCATGGAGCTAAGGATCCTGGTCCCTGCTATGTTTATAAAACCACAGGGCCTGGGGGCCAGAATTCATCAGAGCAACCAAAAATTTTGGTACCATCTGGTTCTATTTTTAAAGTATGTTTATTCTCCCTCAGCCTCATCAATTATAAATCAGGCTCTCCAAATGCTTAGTTCTTTCTTGGGGCTACTTTTATAGCTTTGGAAAAAAATGTCAACTGGAAATTAGTAACAAAGATCAGTAAATAGTTCCATTAGTTAGAATAATCCCTAATACTATTTTGCAACAATTTATATTAAAAACTAAAATGTTGATGAACACACAGTGAAACTGTATGGCTCCTACACCATTATTTATTTTTAGCTAAAAATTATAATTTTCAATCACCAAACATAATCTAACCTTACAGTTAACCTTAAGAAGAATACATAGAAATTCTTGTTCCTTACAGAAAATACAATTGGAAATCACAGTTTAGTAGTTATTAAATTACAGCATCTTTCCATGATTTATCTGGTACCATTCAAATTTCATAGCAATTCACCTATTCAGACTCAGACCTAAGCCCAGGAATAAATAGCTTCCTTTAGTTCTTATTACTTCATTACTTTGAAAAAGGGATTTGACTATGACTCATAATAAAATCAATATCAAATTATAAACATTTAAAGGCTTCTTATTTTTCACATGATGACTACTTACATAATTTTTAAACTCTAGCTTTCCAAATTATTTTACACATGCATACACACACTCACAGACTCACATCTCTTTGGTAATTTTTTTCCATATTTACTGTAGGCATATTTTCTTGTTGAGTAATCTAGATAATATATATTATATGTATTATTTATAAATAATCTAGAGATATATAGATACATATGTATATTCTTACATCAAATGTTATACCCAAATCATATCCTAAGCATCTTTGGACTTTCACTGTTGAATTTCTTAGCAGATAAAAGATATCTATCCACTTGGTCTATGATAATCTCAGTTGTCAAGTTTATTCAATTAAGATGCTCTGGAAGTTAGTACTAAACCCATGGCACGTCTCTAAGAGCACTACCTGAAATTCCATTAGTATGATATGCACCCTGGGGACACACCTTCAGATAACATTCCTAATTCAGCACTCACTCCAACTCACTTCCTCTCACTTCCTCTCCGCTTCCATCTTCACATTGTCTTTTGGTAAGTAGCTTGGTCCACTAAAAAAAACTAAGGCATTGTAATCCTAAAAGAATTATCAAGAGACATACTCATAGAAGGAGAAATTGAAAAAGAGAGCATACATTTGGATATGTAATAGCTTGGAGAAAAATACTCTCAAAAACATGTGAAAAGGTCCTAGTGCCAGTGGCTCATGCCAGGAATCCTCCCTACTAAGGAGGCTGAGATCTGAGGATCACAGTTCAAAACCAGCCTGGGCAGGAAAGTCCATGAGACTCTTATCTCCAATTAACCACCAGAAAACCGGAAGTGGCACTGTGGTAGAGTGCTCACCTTGAGCTGAAGAGCTCAGGACAATGCCCAGGTCCACAGTTCAAGCCCTGTGACCAACAAACAAACAAAAACAGGAAAATTCAAGGAAGAAAGACTATTAAACAAAGAAATACTGAAAGTGTGTAAAAGCAAGCTGAAAGAATTTATGAAATTTTAGTGGACATTAAAACATAAAAGAGATAAAGGAAATACTTAAAGCTAAAAAATTGGATAAGAACAAACTAGAAATATATAATCAGAAATCAAATAATTGTACATATGAATAAAAATAATCATTAGAAAATATAAGGGCACAACCAGGTGCTGGTGACTCACACCTGTAATCCTAGATATTCAGGACTGATCTGAGGATCAAGGTTCAAAGCCAGCCCACTAGGAAAATCCATGAGCCTTTTATCTCATTAACTACCATAAAACCAGAAGTGGAGCTGTGACTCAAAGTGGTAGAGTTCTAGCCTTGAGTAAATATGTTCAGGGATAGCACCTAGTCCCTGAATTCAAGCCCTAGGACTGGCAGGAAAAAAAATAGGCATAAACAAAAATAGACTCAACAGACAGCAGAACATATAGACTTTAAGCATATTTAGAGATATATTAGAAAAATTTAAATGTCTAAAATACAATGCCAAGTCTACAAGCTGTTAAAGGAAAGCATTTAGGAGTCAGCCAAAAACTTGTTTTTATTATAAAAAGTCAACATTTTCAAAATGAAAGAGCTCAAGAATACGAAACACAAGTACTTTCTTGAAAAACTTTGTGATAAGGTAAAAAAAACTAAAGACATGAAATGAATACTTCAGGAACAAGATGTTATAGTTTTTAAAAGCCTAATAGCAATCTCTGAATTCATTTAAACAATAAACTTTCTCTATTTTTCTCTAATTTAATAAATGAAATTTTCTTCCAATGTTGATCCTAATTAGAAACTCAAACATCATTCTAGATATCCTCTTAATACTATGAAATGCTAATGATGCCTAATTCAAAATCTTTTCTACTTATCAAATCTATTGCTTGCTCTAGAATGTCATGGTCTTAACTTTGATCATTGACTGAAGTAATGCTGCAATTCCTCTATTGTCTTATAGGGTCTGATCTATGCCTTTCATTCATCTTCCTAACTTTTCTAATATAGAAAGTATATTCTTATTTTACCTTTCAGTGATGCTTTGCTGTTTCAGAATGGAGTTTAATCTTGCAGGGTATAAGTAGTCTTTCTCAATTCAACCTGTATTTCACTTTTTCAATCTCATCTGTTACTATTACCATCCTCACAAAGTCTGGTCCTTGATTTTGTTGTAGCCAGATATGCTCATACCATCTCTATATTCTTGCCCACTGGGTTATCTTCTGTTCCCAAATGGTATCTTTCTGTCCTCCAATTCTCAACTTAGAAAGCACTTCCTCAAATAAGTCCTACCAAACATTTTCTCTCCTTCTCTGCTTCCTCCTACATGAATAACACCTTCCTTAGAAGTACCTTTGCACAAGATTAAGAATAAGTTTGAATCTTCTCTTCCCTTTGTTTCTTTTTAAAAATTTTTAATATATATTTTTTATTGTAAAGATACCATACAAAGGGGTGACAGTTACATGAGTAAGGTAATGAGTACATTTCCTATCAAGTATTGTCACCCACTCCTTTGTTTTTCCTCTACTATCCCTTCACTCCCTAACTCCCCAAATTCTCCATCCCGAAGCAGTAAAGTTTTCAACATAGTGTATTGTACATCTCATTGTTACAATGGGTCAACCTGTATTCTTATTTTAGCATTTTGTTATTTCCTTTCCCCTCCCCAAATTAGAAAAATGTGTATATACAAGATTCAGGCTACTGGAATCAAATACAATGAAAACGGGGGAAGAACATACAAAAGAAACAAAAAAATCACAGTACATCATAAGTACATTAAAAACAATAGCAGCAAAGATAAAACCTCTTGTGTCCCTATCTTGGGGTTCACTTAGCATCATCTTCATAGCATTTTAGCTTTTCTGCTTGTCTCAGACATATACTAGTTACTGCAAATAAGAGAAACCATGGGACCTGTGTTTCTTTGGGCCTGGCTTACTTCACTTAATATGATTTTTTCCAAGTCTTTCCGTTTCTAACAAATAGGGCAGTGTCATTCTTTCTGATGGAGGCATAGAATTTCATTATATATATACACAGATATATATACAGATATCTACACATATATCTGTAGATATCTGTATATATACCACATTTTCTTGGTCCATTCATATACTGAGGGGCATCTTGGTTGGTTCCATATCTTAGATATGGTAAATAATACTGTGATAAACATAGTTGTGCTGTTAGCTTGAGTATGGCCTTGTTTGTGATCCATTGGGCAAGTGCCCAAAAGTAGGATTGCTGGGTCATAGAGGAGCTCTTCCTCTATGACCATACTGCTTTCCAGAGTGCCTGAACAAGTTTACACTCTCACCAACAATGCAGTAGGGTTCCCCTTTGGCCACACCCTCTTCAGCATCTGTTGTTATTAGAGTTCTTGATTATAGCCATTCTAACTGGGGTGAGGTGGACTCTCAATCTTGCTTTGATTTGCACTTCTTTTATGGCTAGAGAAGTTGAGCATTTCTTCATGTGTCTATTGGCCATTCTTCTTTCCTCTTCGGAGAAGTTTCTCTTTAACTCTTTAGCCCACTTATTAATCGGGCAGTTGTTTCTTTGAGGATTTGGTGTTGGGGAGGATTTAATTTTTTGAGTTCTAAGTATATTTTAGATATGAGACCCTTGTCCATTGTATGGCTAGTGAAGATCTTCTCCCAATCCATGGGCTTTCTATTGATCTTGCTAGCTATGACCTTTGCCATGCAGAAGCTCTGCAATTTTATGCTTTTTGTTAAACCTTTCTTTGATTTGTTGTGTTTCTGGGTCTTTATTAAGAAAATTTCAGCCTGTGCCAGGAGCTCTAGTTTCTCCTGTTCCTTCCTGTAATGTTTTCAGGGTGTCTGCTTTGACTTTGAGATGTTTGATCCATTTGGAGTTGATTCTGGTACAGGGTGATATATAAGAATCTAGCTTTAGTGTTCTACAAGTGATTAACCAATTTTGCCAGCAGCATTTACTGAAAAGGTTGTCTTTCTTCCATTCTACTTTTTTAGTTCCCTTATAGAAGATTAGGTGGCTATTGGTCTATGGATTCATTTCTGGGTCTTCAATTCTATTCCACTGGTCCTCAGGTCTGTTCTTGTGCCAGTGCCAAGCTGTTTTGATTTATAGTAGCGTTTGATATCTAGTATTGATATTCTTCCAGCTCTGTTCTTTCTGCTAAGGATTGTTTTTGCTATTCGAGGTCTTTTTTCTTCCCTTTGTTTC
Source organism: Dipodomys spectabilis (assembly GCF_019054845.1). NCBI lineage: Eukaryota > Metazoa > Chordata > Mammalia > Rodentia > Heteromyidae > Dipodomys > Dipodomys spectabilis. The sequence goes on from NW_024871460.1 coordinate 26,760,774, forward strand.
TGTGAGCTACCTCATACCTACTGCTTTAGTAAAAGCCACTTTCCAACAGCAGCCTAGCTAATTATATTTTCGACCTACCTACCAAATAGTATTCCTTCAGGTGTTAGTTCATATTTCAAGTCAGTGGGTGATGCTTTCATATTGACCTGTATGTAGTAATGCTTCTACCTGTTTTTCCTAGCACTAGGTATGTACTGAGGTTTTATCATGTATGCATATGTTAGTGTTTCTGCTTTCTACACATTAAGTATCTAGAAGGTACAGGTTATTTTTTATTCATATCTACATTCCTCACTCAGAATTAGACTCTAGTTGGAGCTCAAAAATAAGAGCCTCAGAGGAGTGTAAAAAAGCAATCCTCCGAAGTTTCACAGAACAAAGGCACTAAAACACAAAGTGCATGGACCAGTATGTTACAATGGATTCCATAATCGAGCTCGTCCGAGATGTACATGAAATATTTCACACATTCTAGCTAGAGAGAATTTTGGATGTTCTTGTCTATTCAAGCTTATATAAGTATGCTAAACATTTGTGTTTATCAAAAGCACATCTTGTTGTTGTTCGGTGAAATTTAATCGGTAATTGGGAATATTTTATTAAACAATCTAACCCTTCCCTCAGTGGAACCCATTTGGAAGATAATGCCCAAGACTTCCTATTGTGTCAGGTGAATTTGGTCACCAATTAGGACTCAGCCTGCATTCATGTAGCATCCATTGACAGCAATAAATGCCAAAGGCTCGGTATTCATATTGCTATAAATCAAGATATTTCTGTCACTGTACACTTTCTTGATAACCTTGCTTCCAGAATCAATTCAAAACATAAATCATGCACCCCCAATCCACTCAAACTAGTTAGAAATTCTGTTCGAAGTTTCCAAACTACTAGTCCATCAGCACTTGAAAAAATTCTGCTTCTTATAAAAACAACTTGTATCTAATAATTTTATTAAGTTTTTAGAAAACAATAATTCATAGTATACTAGTCTCACCTGAATCTTTTTCAACAAATGAAAATGTTAAAATGTTCTTGGTAACATGTGCATAGGTCAAACCAAAAAAAAAGTCTGGCCAAACTTCTACTTTAAAAAATATTAAAGTGTACTTGTTGTTTAAATTTCTACTTACCCAATCGATTTTATCCACATTCCAATACTTTTTCAAATCTCGAAACTGTATTAACATTCCCTTTAGTCCCACAACAATAATGCTTGCAAGAACACACTACAAAAAAAAAATAGTAATTTGATGAAGACAGGATAAAAGCTTTCATCTGAATTCAAAAGAATAAAGCTATTCTTATTTTTGCTCTCTTAAATACTGAAAAGCAGTCACCAATAAAAAGACTAAAAAAATATTTCTTATTTGGAGATAACTCATTATGTTGCTTAAGAATATCGTACCAATTATATAGGAAATCACAGGACAAAACTTAAGAAATTCTGTAAAACAAACCAGAGAAGTCAAATGGACAAATGAAGAATTATAGGAGTAAATATTATAAGACTTAGTGTTCCCTTAACTTCAAGGATTATCATTGGTCTGATACACCTTTGTTGCAAAAAATACATATTTGTATCCTCTTTAATTTTTATAATATCAATTATCTGGCTTAATTTGAAGATGTATTCATATCTTTAGAAAATGAACTTGATTAATGAAAGATCATCCTGTGAAAGTGATTTATTCTTACTGCACAAGTGAAAAACTATAGAAATGAAGGACTGAAATTGACTCTCTTCGGATGAAATTCTTAAACTATGGTCACTATAATTCCTCAGACTTACAAAAGCAAGGTGAACTACTGGTATTATCTCAGTGACACTCTAAAAAGGGTATATCAAGGAGTGGGAAGATCCATTTTGTTCCTTAGACTGTTATACCAGTAAATTTTCTAACAAAGTTCTGAGAAAATTTTTCCAAAGTTTATTTTTGCTTCCTCTTTGTATTTTGTTGTTTTTTTTTTATTTGTTTGTTTGTCTTGGTGCCTGTCCTGGGCCTTGAACTCAGGGCCTGGGCTCTGTCCCTGAGTTTCTTTTGCTCAAGGCTAACACTCTACCTCCTAAGCCGTATCTCCACTTCCAGCTTTACTGGTAGTTTAGTGGAGATAAGAGTCTTATCGACCTTCCTACCCCAGCTTGCTTCCAACTATGATCCTTAGATCTCAGCCTCCTGAGTAGAATTACAGGTGGGAGCCACTTGTACCCAACTTGTTTATGAAATGCTAAAAAGAGAACCAAGACCACATGCAGTGTAGGCAAAATTCTCCTCACTGACCTACAAACAAAGCCTCATTATCTACATTTTGCAGCAGAGTATTTCTATTTCCACCCTCCATTTGCTTACAGAATAATACTGACTCCACAGGGATACCTTCATCCATGAGCTGAAGAATTAATCAGCCATGGTACCCTCCCATTCCTCCCTCATTAAATGCTGTTTCTCTGCAACCCACACCCTCAGTCAGCTAGCATTTATGGAAGATAATTTCAGATTATTAAATTTACCCTCCCAAGATACTTTATACACAAGCACTCTAATGAAAAGTTAAAAAGTAGATAGTGAAAAAGCATTACTGTACCATGGGCAGCCAGTATAGCAAAGGTCCTATTGCATAGATGACTATAAGGACGAAAATGCAAGAGATTAGACAAGCCACCTGCAAAATACAAGACAGACAAAAAAAAGAAAGCCTTGAACTTTTTTTGTTATTTCAAAGCTATGTTGGGGGTAGGGGAGTGATTCTTACTTCACTTTGATGAGACAAAACAAAATGTTGGCACATCATTGTGAAATTTTATAGACCGTCATTATCTGCATTTCAATGGGCAGCTGAGAGAAGCCACAGGTGACAGCTGACACACTGGTGCAATCAAATTACGTCAGTGATGAGAGAAGACCCTCTCCACACAGAGAGATAAGACAACAGCAATGTGTGCCACACATAGCTGGGACTGTCCTTGCTACACCGTGGAAATAGTAATTCCATGGAGCATTCTTTAGCCTGCTGTTGCTTTTGCCCGACTTCCCTCTGTTCTGTAGAGGGTTTTGTGGGTGACTAAACACGCAGCATAGGGGTTTTCTGAGCAGGCAAACCACAGGGCCCACTCCGATAGCTCAGTAAGGGACTTGGGAAATCCACATTAGCACAGAAAGAAAAAGATATTATCTGTTAAGGTTTGTTTCAAAACAAAAGTCAATGGCACAAATCCTCGTGATAATTTTTACTCAGACACTTACACGATACCAGAGAACAAAACCAGAAAAGAGTCTTAGGAACTGGGATGGATTTAGACAAGAGTCAAATCCTATGGAAGGATCTGAGGCATACACAGGAAATCTACCTTGTCTGAAGTCCCCAGAGCTAGGGAGTTAAGAAGTCATGAAATCAACATGAAATCTGTACTGGGATCTCTGAAAACCAAAGACAGATTTTTTTTAATTTCTTCAGATTGATCTCTTTATTGACTCCAATGTGGACATATGAACCATCAAAACCTATGTGACAATTTATGGATTTATTCTCTCATTTTAAAATGAAAGCTTCATTTGGCATCATTTTATTGATTTGGATTTGTTCTATCTACTGCCAAAGAGAGCTGCTGATGTTTAGCAAGAGGCAGACATTCATTGGCCAGCAGAAAATGGGATTGAGAAGGTGCCTTGCTGAACCTGGCCAACCTCTCTGTCTGTCTGTCTCTCCTCAATTCTCTCCTTTAAAAAAGTTACAGTAATAATTAAGATAATTAGTAATAATGTCTAGGATAGTCCTAGAAGAAGATCACAATAGCTCAATCGCTATATTGAGCTATATGACCACAGCTATATGACCATATAAAATGACGTTAATCAAAAGGAACTCTAAGATATGGAAACAGAAAAAAGTTAAAGTGACAACCAGGTTTTAAATATTTTTCAGTGCTGTTGATACATCTTAATTACATCAAAACACACACTGAATAATTTCTAAAGATTTGTTTACTATCGTGTCTGGTTTCACAGTATTAAAATTTTTCCAGCCAGGTACCTGTAAACCTACCAACATAGGAAGCTGAGATCTGAGGATCTCGGTTTGAAGCCAGTCAAAGCAAGAAAGTCCCTGAGGCTCTTATCTCCAATTCAGCACCAAAAATGCTGGAATTGGAGCTCTGGCTCAAATAGAAGAGTGTTAGGCTTGAGCACAAAAGCTTAGGGACAATATCCAGGTTCAAGCCCCAGGACCAGAACACACACACACACACACACACACACACACACACATACACACACCAAAAACAAAACAAAAACACTTTCTTTTCTCCTTGGAGGAGGATAAGCATCATTCATCAATAGTAAATGGTCAAAGTTGGCTCTGACTTTGAAATGGGAGCTGAGATTTGTAGTGCTGGTGATGAAGAGAATGTAAGCACACCACAGCCCACAGCTGGGTACAGTGAGCCAGATCGTTGGCTTTTCTGTTTCTCACAAGCTAGAGATTTCCCGATGCTATACTCTTTTTTTTTTTTTTTTTTTTTTTTTTTGGGTCCCGTCGTGGGGCCTGAACTCTGGGTTTGGGCACTGTCCCTCAGCTCTTCAGCTCAAGGCTAGCGCTCTAGCGCTTGAGCCACAGCGCCACTTCTGGCTTTTTGCTTATGTGGTGCTGAGAATCGAACCCAGGGCCTCAGGCATGCAAGGCAAGCGCTTTACCACTGAGCCAACTTCCCAGCCCCGATGCTATACTCTTAAGTAAAAACCAAATATATTATAAAGGTCCTGCATATATTACCATACACTAAAACCATTACTGAAATAACAACTCAACTAGATAGGCCTATTTAAAAATACAACAGCAATCTTAAGCTTTACTCTAAATAATATTTAGCCTGGTCCTTTTAAATATCAGTAAACAAAGAAAACTACTAATTCACTTCTTCCTAATCAGTTCCATTTAGAGTTCCATTATAATCAGTATGGCTCTATGTCCACAGCCTCTATCTATAGATCAACCACTGCTGTGGGATTCGAATCTTCATCTCTTTCCATATCGTGCCAGAGATAACCTTTGGTTTTGGAATTATAAATAATCACACTGACAATCCCTCATAAGTTCATGAAAGCTGAGCACTGGTGGCTCATGCCTAAAATCCTACCTATTAAGGAAACTAAGATCTGAAGGTCATGGTTCAAAGCCAGCTTTGGCAGGAAAGTCTGTCAGATTCTTATTTCCAATGAACCAGTAAGAATCCAGAAGTGTGGCTGTGACTCAGTGACAGAACTCCAGCCTTGAGTGAAACAGGTAAGGGACAGTGTGAAGACTCTGAGTTCAAGCGGCAGGACCAGTGTGAGCACAAACAGAAGAATTTAATGAGATCATCTATACCTTCTTCTTATTTCACCCTCAGATTGTGGATGTATATGTATGTGTATATGTATAGCATTTACAGGTGTATGCATGTTGCTCATTACTATAAAGATGACTATGAAGGCATTAGCATTCCTCAAATGTACACACACACACAGAGAGAGAGAGAGAGAGAGAGTTGTTGTGAGGAGGAAATATGAGATTCCAGTTGTTTGCTTTTCAACTAGTTGTCAAAGGACACATTGTAGGTGAGATATATACATAAATGAGTGTGTGTGTGTGTGTGTGTGTGTGTGTAAAGTACTGCACTAATAAAGGAGAGGTAACAGAAAAGAAAAAAATAAAGCCTTAGGTATGTAAGGCTCGATTAAGAAGGCTTTAAGGAAGTTACAAGCAATGAGCCAATTGTGAAAGAATAAAGGAATCCAGTTTGGCAAATCAGAGCCCAGAGGCAATCTCAACGTGGTAGAACCACACGCCAGCTGCTGTTTTCAGTGTGGCTTTGCCTCTCTGGCATCCCTCCAGGCTTTGGGTGACTCCAGAAGTCCCCCTGGAGAACTAGGGTGTCTCCTCTGTTGGAAGTGAAGAGGAACATGCAGGGGGACACTGAGCTCCCTCCCACAGTTCACGTTCCCACTCAGGGAGGGGCAGAGGGAGGGATGGAGGGCAGCATTCAGTTGTGCTATTTGTCCCAAATCTTCCTATATACAGCCTTTGCATGTCACATCTAAAAGAGCCAACCAAAAGATAGCTTTCCACAATTGGAGGACAAATGTATGCCTGAGCCTTTGATCACAGCACTTGCTACGAAATCATCTATATCTTCCCACATTGAGGCTCCAATGTTCCAGTTGGATTTCCTACAGCTTTGAGAGGTATTACACTCACTTATGTGAAAATGACCCTAAATTGACTATGTAACATCATCTTACGTAGCTCCTGAGCACTTGACTTGTGGATCAGCCTTATGAACGCAGGTTGCAGTTGTAAGATCTACACCATAGAAGCACAAAGGGGGGGGGGGGGAATGTAAAAATATTGGGAATCATTTTGAAGTTAGATTCCATGCTGAAGGAGTCTGTTCATAAATTAAATGACAGCATTCATGTGAATTTCCTTCGTTTCTTCTACTTTTTAAAAAAGTGACTACTAGGTAATTTAAATGTGAGTAGCTCCTATCATTTCTCTAATGCAAGATGGGGACAAAGAAGAAGGAAGAGGGGTAACGGAAGAGCTGAGTCTGATCAAGGGTTATGTGTGCATGTCAAAATGAAACTCTCTTGTACTACTACTAGATGCTAACAAATAACTTTAAGCACAGTGGTATTATATTTACTGCCATGGAACTATACACTTAAAATCACTAAGTGGTCAATTTTATGCTATGTGTACATACTAAAATTTTAAAATGGGACTGGTGGGAAAAATGACATTTTCCCAACTCTAAATGTGCTGAACTAAATGACAATTAAAAGCTGCCTGGTTTTATCTGTCTCTTTCAATGACAGCAAAATGTATACTGATCTTTTGTAATCATTGACTACGTTTCTCACGTATTCTTTTCATAACAGTGCATCGGCACCAATGTTCCTTTCCAGGGATAAACATGGTGGATGATGTGAAGCAAGGCAGGCTGAGTCAGGCTCTCTACCAGATTTAGGTCAATAATAGAAGGCAGATGTGAGTCAGAGGATCACAGGAATGAACACTATCCAACAGTTCCCAGGACTCTGAAGGAAAGTGGCACACATGAGGCAGGGGAGATGGTGAGACGTGAAGGCTGAGAGGAATTGGCTCAGAGGGGAAGAGGATGGCAGATCCCTGGAAAGCAGAGTTCACAGGGACAAGGAAGGACAGTGTAAAGAAAAGTGACCAATGATGTGAAAAAGAGTCCAAAAGACACTGTGCTTCAAACATTCAGAGCCTCATAAGCTATGTAGCGATCTGAATTCTGAGCCCTGTGCAAAGTTTTAAGCAAGAAATAGAATGATCACAGTTGCAGGTTAAAAACATATTCTGTTGTTATTTGTTTGGTTTGGCCTACAGTGCTAGAGATCAAACTCAGGGTCTTGTGCACACTAACCAAATGCACTACCACTGTGCTACACACACCCCTTACTCCTATAAACATAACTCCACAGAATTTTTACATTACAGTATTTCTGTGAGAATGTTATAAACATAGCAGTTGGTAAATTCATTGACACATATAATGTAGCTAACACATGCTTTAATGGTGGTCATTAATCTTGTTATGCATTTGTGTTTTGTATGTGTTTTCTAGGTTAATTTTGAAGTGTAGGTCCAGTCCTTAAGCCAATGTAGAGATAGTTTTATAAAATTATTTCACATTTAAAAGAAATATTTTTGTTGCTGTTTTTGCTTTCATTTCCTTTTGTCTTGTTTGTTTATTTATCTGTCTTTGGAAGGGCAAAGCAAGGTACAGAAATAGCGGCACAAAGGTTGAACAAATACAGCAGTGGTACTCATGGACACTTGAACTCTACAACTTGTAGGTGGTGAAAAACTGGGAGAAAATAAGGGAGGGGTGACATTGTTCCCAAAGAAACATACTCTTTATCTTATTTATGTAACTGTAACCCTTCTGTGCATCACCTTTACAATAACAATAAATAACTTTTAAAAGAAACATTTTTTTTACAAAAAAGTCTATTTATAGCAAGGCTTTAAATTGTTGGCTCTCTTCAAACCATGTCAGCTATCACTGATACCCACATAAACTTAATACCGGTAATGTGAAGGGTCTAAACGTCTAACAATGGGAAAGCACTGCTGAAATCAGATTTTCTTCTTGGGCATCTTAATAGGAATTATTATATTAATGATCATCCTAATCAACATAATTCTATCTTGAAAATATCCTGTGACCTAAGTTGTATTTTCCTGAACTTGTGTCTTATTAGATTTCTTTCATCTCTTTGAAAGTGTGGCAAACAGAATACTATGCAGGAAAAAGACTCTATTAATTAAAAGTTCTTAGGGGAATTTTTGCTGCTATATTATTCAAATAAGTGGTCTCTAGGACAGAGGAAAAAAAGAACATCCTTTTCTCCCTGGCCTCCTAATTAAACACATTTATGACCAACTCTGATTTTCTTAAATAAGTAGAAACCTTCTCAAGGCCTTCTTTATTTTAGACATTTGATGTTGAAAGTCACAAAAATTAATCAGGGGGTTTCCTTGTTAGTAAACTAGTAATTAGAAAAGTATGGTCAATGCCTAAGGAAACTCCAGTGATGGAATACATTCAGGGTAGAAACATCTCAGGGATGTTTCTAGTCCAAACTTCTCTGACCATATGTCAAGTAAAATTGCTCAAGAGCCCTCAGCAGAGGAACCAACCGAGACTAGAAAACAGTCTTGCCACATCCTACTTTATGGCAGGTTCCTAATAAATTATTTTAATTTCCTCGAATTATATAACAATTCTTTCTTTAATCTAAAATATTCACAGGCATTGTATCCCACAGTTTTATCTTGATTCATCACTATACATAGGAATTTCCATGCCAGGGACTTATTTTGCATATAATAGAGTCAATTTTATGTAAAGAAAGTACACGAGGGGAGGGGGGAAGGATTGGGTGGGGGGGAGGGGGGAGGCTGGGAAGGGAGGTGAAGGGTAAACAAAGGAGGAGGCTGCAATGCTTGGTAAGAAATGTATGCATTATCTTGCCCATGTAATTGTAACCCCTCTGTACAGTATAAAAAAATAAAAATTAAAAAAAAAAAACGAAAAGAAAAAAAAAAAAAGAAAGTACACAAACTAGAAAATTGTCATCTTGACTGTTTAGCGCAAAGGGAAAAAATCCAAATTACCACTAGAGGGCGCATTGGTCTCAAAGGTTACTGAACAATAAAGCTGCCATTTGAACAGAATGTGTTTGTTCTCTGCATCAGTCAGATTCCAGAAGAACATTCAGAAGCAGTGGGGAGATGGAGAGAGAGAAGGAAGGAAGGAGAAAAGGAGAAAGGGAAAGAAGAATGGAGGAAGGGAATGGAGTAGAGGAGGGGGAAAGAAGTGAGGGAAAGAGACAGAAACAGAGACAGAATGACTTTCTAGAAGCAGTGCAGCACTACTGGAAGAGATGGAAATGTTTTCATGATTCTGCGAGCTCACACATGCACTTTTCACACAAGGGACATTTGTCACCTGAGTCTTTGATCCTGTGCTGTACAGGCCAGCCGTCCTTCCCATGGCAGCAGCACTTGGTATGCAGAAGCAGAATGAAGAAATCACATTGCTCAGGCCATGCGCCAACAATTCCTACAGGATTAATAACAGAGCAGGACAGGTCATTTCTAAATCACAACCAACCTTTACAAATCCACTGTACCTTGTCCACTTTACAAACCAACTGTAACTTGTAAGGTGATTGACTTCTAATTTCTCACTAGTAGTGAGTTATCATTTTTTTTCATGAAAAAAGATCTCACATGTACTGAGTGTTGGCAATGAGACAGAAACTGTTCTAAAGTGCTCGAGGCATTCGATTCTTATAACTACCCTACAAAGAAATAAATATTTAAGTAGTTCTCTGATGTCTTCTCTCTCTTCATTTTTTATTGTCTCTAAGAAGTTGTACTACAACAAAATGGTGAGACAAAGGACCAAGGGGGAACCAATGCAATAGTGATACTCACAAACAATATGTTGGAAATGACCTGTACAACTGAGGGGGAGGCGTTGAGGGGGAGGGAAAGTGGGAGAAAAAATAAGGGATGGGGTAACCAGTTACTTAACTGTAACCCCTCAATAAAAAATGAAATTGTTCTAAAAAGGTGTATAAAAAACTTCAATTTAATATGTTAATTTATATGCACAAAGCATCTTGATCAATGTTACCTCTTCCACACATACACCCCATTAAAACAGGTGCTCATTTTTTTCCTTTTTTTTTTTTTCCAGTACTGGGAATGGAATCCAGGACCTTTTGCATGCTAAGTCAATGTTCTACCACTTGAGCAACTCCCCTGGATCTTTGGCCTTCAATTCTTGATCTTCCTGCCTTTGCCTCTTGTGTAGCTAGAATAACATATGCCCAACACATTTCTTCCATTGTAAGGATTATTTTACTTACTTTCTATGACCTCAGACTTCTCTAGTTTTTTACTACCTCTCTGACCACACTCAACTGCAATCATTGAACCATTTCTCTTTGCATATGCATGTCTAGCTTCTCAAATACATGTTGACAGAGCCCAAATTTATATCAACAGCTTAGACCACCTTTTGAAACTTCAGACTTATATATTCAACTCTTTTTCTTTACTTAACATCTGGATTTGGTGTCTAATAGGTTTATCACCCTTCTAATTTGAGTTACACATATGTACTATCTCTGCCAGATCCTCCCTAATTCTTCCTCATATGCCATCCCAATTACTAAAGTCAAAACTTCAGAATTAATCAGGACTCTATTAATCAGGACTCTATCATGACTCTCTTTCCCAGATGACATCTACATCCAATCAGTTTCCATCCACTTCTCTTTGTCATCATGACATCCAGAAACAAACGATCATATCAGAGAGAGGATATGTGGTTCTGCTCCAGCAATGAAGACTATAAACAACATAAATATGGAAAATAAACCAGAGGAGGGAATAGAAAAATCTAGAATTTAAGAGCTTAGCCTGTGGTGCTAGCTCACTCCTAATAATCCCAACAACTACAGAGGCAAAGATTGGAAAACACAGTTCTAAGCCAGCCTGAGATCAAAGTTAGCAATCCATAGCTCATTTCAATCCATAGCTTGGCATGTTGGTGCATGGTTGACACCATAGCTACAAAGAAGGAATAAATTGAAGGACTGTGGTCTAGGCTAGACCAGGCAAAAGTATGAGACATGATTCAAAATATAACTAAAGGAAAAATGACTTGGAATGTTATTCAAGTAGTAGAAAGCTAAAATAGCAAGTACATGGTCCTTGTCCAAACACCAGCACCACCAAACAGAAGAGTTTAGGTTGGCAAAGAAGGCCAATGTGAGAAAGCATAAAAGAGATACGGAGATATCTGAGAGAATAAAATTCCTGGCAAAGGAATAGTACATGCAAATGTCCTAAGGCAGAAGCATAACTTGCAAAGGAAAGTGAGGAGATATATATGAGTAGTGAAAAAAAAAGTTTCCTGTTAGTGAAATTGTTTTTACACTAAAAAATATTATAATAGAGATATGTCAGAGAAGAAATACAGTAGGAACTGTACATCCTTGTAAGCTATGACAATGAGATGATGATGAAGATGATGGTGATGGTGATGATGATTGCTATTGGCAGTATTGAACATTGAACTCAGGGCCTTGCACTTGCCAGAGCAGACTCTATCACTTGGGACATGATCCACAGTCCTTTGTGCTTTTCAGCTTATTTTCTATGAGGTCTCTTGCTTTTGCCCAGGTGTGAAGGCTTACTAGAATTCTCCTTCCTCTGTTTTCTGAATAGCTGAAAAAAATGAGTCTTTTAATCATATTGTCGGGGGGGGGGGGGGGGAGGCAGGGGCAGTGGGGACAATAAATTTTCAAGTAGAGGAAAGGTATGGTCTATGTTGCTCACTTTTTTTTTCCTTTGTACCTAAGTCAGTATCTAGTACATATAGGACCCTAAATATACACCACAGAATGGATAAGTCAAGTCTTTTTTTTCTTTTATGCACTAGCTAGGCAAGCATTTTGCAACCGAGCTACACTCCAGTCTGAAAAATCTACTCTTTACAGATAAGAAAAACGATATATGCTGACAAATAAGGTCAGGTAGTGTGAGCAAGAGTGGGGTGATGGTGGTGGGAAGGTGGCTCAGTGGTAGAGCGCTTGCCTTGCATGCAGGAGGTCCTGGGTTCAATTCCTCAGCACCACATAAGCAAAAAGAAAAAAAGGTGCAAATGGCGCTGTGGCTCAAGTGATAGAGCACTAGCCTTGAGCTGAAGAGCTGAGGGACAGCGCCCAGGCCCAGAATTCAGGCCCCACGACCTGACCCCCTCCCCCCCAAAAAAAGAATGGGGTGATTACTCAGATAGTTTGGTATCCATTATCAGCACATGCTTGCTTTTCCTCAGATCTCTAGCCCTGTAGGATCATGGGGCTTAAAGCAAGACTGAAATATATCAAATATATTCAGATCTCTATTATAAATTTTCAGTGTAAAGCAGTATAATGTGTAACAAGTATATTCTGCACTAGTTGATAGGCAGGCACTCATGCTTCACATTCTTAGATGTCTTACTAAGAACGCTAAGGAATGCTAGCACTGTGCTTTGAAATAAGTTTTTATATTTACCCTGCAATGATGAATATATTTGGATTCTGTCCTAGAAACAAACCAAAAGAATATCAGGGGTGTCTTTCTCCCTTAAAATGTAAGCACTTATAGAGGCTGAATGTCTGATTATTCACCTTTCTTTGAGAAACAAGAGTTTTCTTCCAATGGGTTCTATCCATTCCTGCCACATAGGTAGGAAAGCTATTTTGTTCAGTCTATTATCAGGATCTGACTGCACACAGAACAGTGCTACAACAGAGGCATACCGCACCTGGTTGTCATCAACGGAATATTTGAATTTCTTGGCAGATCCTTGAGCAAGAGCCAGGGAGGCCACATAGCCCACAAGTGCCACTCCAAAGGCTTCAGTGACCACAGCAGAGAGGATGCCCATTGAGGGAGCTTGAGGTGGAGGAATCCTGCAGAAAGACAGCCGTGCTGAAGTCACCAGCCTCCAGGTAACTTCTGTGACAGCCTGCAAAGCCCTCAGCTGTGGTCATGACTCTGAGGTCCACACAGGCTATGTGAAACACCCACAAGAAAACCAAACTGTCTTGCCCTCAGAAGCCCTTTATTTTCAACATTATTTAGCAGGAAAGCAAAATTATAAGAAACACCCACAGGGTCAGCCTCCTGTATCCAACTGGCATTTATGCTCAGGGAATTCAGGTTACACCACAGAAATTCTGAGAAAGAAAGAAAAAAAGAAAGGAAGGAAGGAAGGAAGGAAGGAAGGAAGGAAGGAAGGAAGGAAGGAAGGAAGGAAGGAAAGAGAGAGAGAGAAAGGAAGGAAGGAAGGAAGGAAGGAAGGAAGGAAGGAAGGAAAGAGAGAGAGAGAAAGGAAGGAAGGAAGGAAGGAGAGAGAGAGAGAGAAAAGAAGGAAGGAAAGAAAGAAAGGAAAGAAGGAAAGAAAGAAAGAAATTTCCTGTATCAGAAACAAAAGCAAATGTGGAAATGTTCTTTCATTCGAACCTTTCCAAATATTTATTTGGCTGCCATTGGAGAATGCATTTCCTCCCTTGAATTCTGCAGTGCTATGAGCACACTAGTTTTCTGTGGGCTGCGATTCTTGAGCTAATCCCTAAATATTGCCATTGAGTTCTTTATCTTAATTACATTTTTAATTCAACCCTTTCATAGTGCACTTAACTAAGGTTTACGCATGTTAAGAAAAAAAATATGTAGGAAGATTCCATCTACTCAGTATTGTAAAATACATGACAACACTTAGCTCCATTTTAAGGAAATGACCAAAATATTTTTCAAATAATACCCAGCCATTGTCTTGTAGCCCTTTGAAAACCACTTAAGCCAGAGTGTCCTCATTTATGAATTCCTGATGATTCTTTGGGAGATTTACCAAAACAAACAAATCAAAACAAAATTCTCTCTGGCAAACTAAAAGAAAAAGGGAAGTGAGTTCATATTGATTTAATATTTGTATGTAAATAGCATGCTGGGCTTTTCTTATTAGCTATTTCTTTATTCTCCTCAAAACCCTCAAACAAAGCACCATTATAACCACTTTAGGGAGAAAGAAAACATTATCAGTTAAAGTCACAAACAAAATGAACCAGCTGAGGTTCAGTCTCAGCTTCATCTCTTCAAACCCTTGCTCATTTTTATGATACTTTAAAAGGGTGTTTCTAGAAAGGTCATTTCAAATAAGGGAAATCAGTAGAGATTGGAAGAATGGCATGACTTTTTACCCATTTATTGAAGTGTATCCTCATGAGCTATTGATTTGTATGATCACAGGTCTTAAGACATAAAACCGCCACGATTTCTAAGTATAAAGAACTTTTGTTTCATGAAAATTGAATGTGTCTAATAGTAACAGCAATTGGCATGAAAAGAAAATGATAAGTTGCCTTTGAAAGACAGAGAAGCAGAGCCACCTTTAGAAGATTCCAGTTGATTCAGGTAATAATCTTTAGCCCAGACCAACGTAGGCTAGTAACGATGAGGGGGTGGGGGGAGGGTGTTAATATTTGTTGTTGTTTTTTTTAATCCTTGAGAAATGTCTACTGCTCCTCTATTTGAGTGTCATTAGAAACCAAATGAGGTTAAAATTTTTTTTTTAAATAGAGGTCCCAACAACAATAGCTCTCCCATCTTTATGTGTATCGATGTCTGGTACACACAGCTCATTAAAGAGAGAGATAATAAAAAAGAAAACCACCCTTTTCCCCCTAATATACCTTCTTTTTTTCAGTCTAATTTTGGAACAATCTTTTAGAGCGAACAGTGCTTTTAGTGTGTACATTTTCTTTGTTGTTAAATTTCTCCTTAGGTCTAGAGGAAGGCTGTAGGCTAGAAAGTAAGCACACTTGCTCCTCAATATCTTCCCCGTCTCTTGCTACTAAATTCCACCGCTGAGGCCTGGGTGCTTGCTGTTCAAATGTTTCTACTTTCACCATGATCTTAATAAAATAGAAATAGGCACAAGAATATGGGTGGGGGGAGGAGCGGGAGAAACTCATTCCAATAGCATGACTCTAATTTGCAAATGCAATTCCCTTGAATTTTTTTTCCCTCCAAATTCTATTTTTATAAATATTGTCTGAATTTCTTTACCTGGAGTGCTGTTATATAAAACATTTTGTTTTTATGGCCTCAAAAGTTACTAGAAAAGTTTGATTCTCCTCTGTACAGCATCTTTATAATAAAATAAATTTTTTAAAAAAGTTTTATTCTATCATCTAGAAAAGAAATTTCTTAGAATTTTCTCATACAGGCACAAAAAGAAATGAAATGCATACTCAACAACCAACCCCTCCCCTAGCCAACAAATAATATATGAAAAGAAAAACTACATTACCCTTTGGGAATATGACCAATGACTTCTAATCCATATGAGCTTTCCATATTGGTAAAATAGCAAGCAAATGATGCAGCGATAATCTGTATTGTTCCATTTGAGGAAAGGAAAAAAGATACATATTACTAGCCTTTTAAGTACCTTAAAACCATTTCAAAGTAAACATCCTATGCTTCATAATTACAAGAGGAATGTAGTCATTACATGTATTTTTATTCATTAGTAAAACATTAAAAAAAGCAAGCCAAGCATGGGGGTACACACTTATAATCCCATTAACTCAGGTGGCTGAGGCAGGAGAAACGTGAGTTTGAGACCAACATTAAGACCCTGTCTCAAATAAGTAAACAAGCCTTGAAAATCAGGAAGATGAGGTAGAGAGAAGATGATTAACATGTACAAAGGTACCGTAAGATAAGAAGAATAAGTTCTGGTGTTCTGTAGCACAGTGAGATAACCGTGGTTGACAAAGATTAATATTACACTTGAAAATAGCTAGCAGAGAGGATTTGTACTGTTCCCAATACAAAGAAATTATAAATATTTGACATGACACATCTGATTACTACATCTCACACAATATTTGCACATAATAATGTACCACACACAATTGTGCAATTCCTATGTAAAATTATTTTAACTTAATTTAATTGTCAAGGTGGGGTACAAAGCGGTTATAGTTATATACGTAAGGTAATGAGTACATTTCTTGTCGAACATTGTTACCCCCTCCCTCATTTTTCTCCAACTTTCCCTCCCTTCCATCCCCCCCAACTTGTAAAGTTCTTTTCCAACATATTGTCTTGTGAAAAATATATTTATAAAAATGAAAGCATATAATTTATGATCTCAAAATTTGATGCTCTTCTATTATTATAATAGCTCTTCTATTATTATACCTTATGTCAACACAGTTATGGCCAATTTTGAAGGGAAACAAAATGCAGAATACGGGATTATATAATTGTACATTGTGTGTAAGTGTGTTTATGTGTATGTTCAGATCCCACAGTCCAAACTAAACACTTGTCTTTCACAATCCAAAGGGAGGCTTTATAAAGCAATACATATGACAACAATGTCTCAAGAGGTTGAGATATTGAATTCTTATTCCCAAAGGGGATTCCATCCCCTTTGAAGATTTTTGAATTTTGAAAAATGACTCTTCCTTGAAGTAGAAGCATGCTAGTTCATGACCTGGTTTGGATCCAATATTTTAAACTAGTACATACTATTTGTGCAAAGGAAAGGGATTTGTTGTGTTACATGTGTTGTGTCATATTCAACTATTCTAATCTTGCTTACCATCTTCTCTTCTCCTCCCCTTTTGTTTTATAATTTTTAATGACCTCTGTGAAGTCTCAGAAATCTTACCAGGCTATTAGTGAGGGTTATAAGCAAGTCACAGGTTCTCTGCCCATACCCATAGTCTAGTCATCTTTAAAACACAAACCAAAGGCAGTTCAGCCCTGTTTTACCAACTACATCATCCTAATTTTTTAACCTATTTTCTTATTATCTTTTCACTCTGATAATTTTAACACGGTCGGGATATCAATTTGCCATAGTTTAAAAGACAAACTAATTATCTACATAAAGCAAAAAAATTACTGTATGCATGCCCACAAAGAAAACTATAGCAAACTATACCAACAACACAAAAAATATCTAACAATTAATGGCCAATAAAAGCATTTTGTAATTTCTTTCCTATCTGAGCATTTCTGAACTTGCAGACATTTCTAAAACATTGCATGACCTTAAAAAGTAAAATGTCCTCAAGGATTTGTAAAAGAACGAGAGAGAAAAATAACAAAACCATTCAGGTATACTGTGAAAATTATATAAATATTAGGATAGAATAGTATTTTTTTTCTAAGTGACTGAATTAAGTCTTTCAGATACTGTCTTACTTCCTTGCTGTATTTCTTTAACATAATTAAATTTTCTTTATCCATTGAGTGATTGGACCATCTTCAACATTATGTCTGTTACATGTATGTGTTTAAGGCCAGCTCTGCCTTTGAACCTGAGTGAGAAGACACAGAACAGGCACCGAGTGCTACAGAGCACTGCAATCTAGCCCATTTACAACTGCAACCTTCCCCATACCACAGAAGTTTTGTAGGGTCAGGAAGTCAGATCTGTGCTGCTCTTTCTAATCCATGTGCTCCATGTCTAGGGTTCTCATTTCCTGTTTAAATGGCTCTCAGGCTGCTTGTTGAGCATCTTCCAGAGTAGCCCAAGAAAAGGCACAGGATGGTTGCATTGGTGGTATGGGGATATTTGGCATTTGGACCCTGGGGACAGAGTATCCACGTTTACCCATGCATCTACTTGTGAGGGAAACACCTGGAGCGGGAAGAGAAGAAAGCCTAGAGGTTGGGTCTCCTTAGGCTGCAACATTCCAACTGCTCAAAGAAGCAGAATAATTCTCTATTCAACCTGGCTGTCAAGTCGTCACTTAGATACATGGTGTATCAGTCAAGGTAGAAAACAGACCTGCTTTGTTTGTCTATAGTATTAAGGCCTGCCTGGGGACTTGTGCCATGAGTTCTGGGAGTCACGTCCTTCAGAGGCGGCTTCCAGTGTGCTACCTTGAATAATTAACAAAATCCTATAGTATACCAGCATTGTAAAGGGATATTTCAACAGACAGAATCATTCAGACACCATTTATAGTACGTATGCATAATCCAAAAAGCATTAAGAAAATAACTAAATCCAGTAAAATGGTACATTAGTAGATCATGATTGTGTTAATTTTTTTGTTTTTCAATGTAATGTTTTGTTAAGTCCCCATTAAACACTATTAAATTTTTATGCATACATATACACATAAGCATATACATATACATGATGCCATAAGCCTTAGGAGTATGATATAATATATGGCTTCTCCATGCACAAACACACAAAAAATTATTTTAAAGAGCCAGTCCTGTTTAATGAAAACCAGGAGCACCCTTTCACTAAAGTAAAATCAAGTCAGTAAACATGAGTAGACATGCCAATCATTCATTGTCATTTTTTAATTGAGAGTATTTCTATGTACACTGTCTAGGTGTCAGATCAATGGGTTGTACTATCGCACTTCATTGCTTTCTTATGCCAGAGATCTCCTGAGTCTTACCCTTCGAAATGTCTCCTTATGAGATTGTAGGCTTTGTCATCTTATTTATATTAACAAAAAATCAAAAGCACATGAAAAATCCTGTATCAATTGAAAACATGTGTTGCCTCCCTTTTTAAATTGTTGACTCACAATGTTTCCTGTTCTTACATTAATGTATAGCCACGCAAATTAGCCCTTCTTTAATGAGTCACAGGAGGGGCTGTGGGTTCATACAGACAATACCGTAAGCGTCTGCAGATCACCCCAACAACTGCCAAGGACTCAATGGCAGTTAGTTAGAAAGTTGATCTCATACTTACCAAAACTAAATCGATAGGGAGAACAACTTTAATTTTCCTTTTAAACTGCTCATTCAGCTCTTTGACAAGCACCAAGACCACAATGCTCAGCGAGGATAAGAGCACAGCTTCCAGGCGGACTGACTTGATGTTCTCGAAGACATACGCATAAATCTACAGAGCGAGTGAAAGGAACAAAAAGCAGAATCTAGGGTCACTCATAACATCCAGTATGGAAACCTGGCCCTAAATAAACTTAACAATGATCTATAAAAGTGTGTTTTTGTCTGGTATTGACAGAAAGGAAGGCCAAGGATGAGCAATGCTGAAGGAGGCCAAAGCTATATATTCAACTGCAAGTACAGAATTGCTTTGTCCTTGATGCTGTCATTAACCTCAGAGTTTGTGTCTTCCTACATAGACACACTAGTAAAGAGAATGATTCCTCAGGCATCTTTCCTGGCACTTACAGGGTCAGAGCGTCTGTTTCTCACAGATGACATGCAGATTCCATCCTTCAGAGCAGCAGAGTCTATAGGATCCCCATCTTTGGGCCCCAGCACTCCTCCACAGATGCTAGACCTAAACACATATATAAGCCCCTCCCACAGTGAAGTTAGGTATCTAATTGATATCAGCTTTTGGCTTGCTGTCAAATATTACCCTGTTCTCAGTCGCTCAGCATTGGTTTGTTTGTTTATCATCACATGTTTATGCCAAGTATTCTGCAGTGCTAGATCTATGATGGGAAACAAATTGAATGCAGCCTTAGTAGTCATAGACCTTGTGGTGAGAGTAGGGACTGCTAATTAAAGTGATAAATGAGTGAAGCACAACACTGTGGCTGTGGAAGGATTCTTGAAGTGTTCTAACTTGTAGCTGAGTGGTCAAAGGAGTCCTTTTCCAAACGAGAGAAGCAGGAATTGGCCCAACTATAGGTTGGAAGGAGGTAGAGCAATGAGCTGGGGGGGTGGGGAGGGGAGCGGGCGGAATATTTTGCTTAAAGATTATATTTACAGAACATAGCTAATAGCCTATGAACAAAAGATTGTATCAATCCCCCTCCCTGAAAGGGGTGGGATTTATCCAGATGCATTGTATTCATAGACTGGTTTGTTGAATGGCAACTCCTTTGTACAACTACTTAAAGATAATAAAACAGCTGTGCACTGATGGCTCACGCCTGTAATCCTAGCTACTCAGGAGGCTGAGATCTGAGGATCTTGGTTCAAAGCCAGCCCAGGCAGAAAAGTCCTTGAAACTCTTATCTCCAATAAACCACCAGGAAATTGGAAGTGGTGCTGTAGCTCAAGTGGCAGAGTGCTCACCTTGAGCTGAAGAGCTGGGGGACAACAGACAGGTCCAGAGTTCAAGCCCCATGACCAACAAAAAAAAAGATAATAAAATATATTTCAAAAAAGAAACCAATAGAATGATTTGTCTTTAAAAATCAAGCGGAGCTAAAATTATGTTAACATCAAAGAATTTTCTTGCAACTATGAATATTGTACAATATATTAACATCAGATATTTGATCTTAGTTACTTGAAATAGTCTCCCCTAACAGAAAAGTGGAATCGATTACAAGTAATGTTTAAGAAAAGAATAAAATTAAAGCCATTTCTATAACTGAAAACATATTTACTCAAATAAATGTCAATAACCTTTTGCTCCACCACTTATAGGCTCTGTAGGTAATTACAAAAGTACCTAAAAAGCTAGCATAAAAATGAAAGAACAAGATTTTAAGAAATTCTAATTTGAATGCCAAGGGGAAAAGAATGAACTTCAATCCAATCCTTCTTCTCCATAAATACTTGGCATAAGGAAATAAAACATAATTTTGTAAGGAAAATTAACCCAGTGGTTAGAAAATTCTTATCTAATATGAAACACACAAGAATAAATGCTTGAAAATATATAATACAAGGATGTAAAGAATGGTAAGAATATGCCTGAAAAGCTCACACCCCTGCATTCAAATACCACTACGACACACAAATATATATAGATATAGAAATATATATAATATATACATATGTATATGTATTTACTTATATGCATGAAAAATAGAAATCAAAGCCCCCAAATATATAACAGCTTTATTACAAAAAACAGATTATATAATATGCACTATTTTATCCAAATTTAAACAAAATAGAATAAATTATAGAAAAAGGATTAAACATAAAATTGGAAATCATAGAAGATGTAGACATTAGAATGATCAGAAAAACAACAAAGAAACAGGAAGGATGAATAAACTTATGAACAAAGAATGCAATGTACTAGAAATTAAAGAAATTCAAATTCAAGCAATAAAAGCAAATGATTAATGATTTTAGCTGATAATAAAGGTGAAATTTCAGATAAGAAATGAGAACTGTTGTATGCTACCCATATGGGTGTAATTGTTGCAATCTTTTGGTCATCAGACAAACCATATTAAAACCTGTTTCTTGTTTATCTTAGTAGTTCCATTTCCAGATTAAAGTATGAAAATAACTAGACTCATGGGAAAAGACATTACAAATGAAGTATCCCAACTTCCTGGGCCCGGTGTGACTCGAACCCACAATCAGTGAAAGAAGTCACCAACACTCAGTCAGTTGGGCTAGGAATCTTTTAATAGCCAGGGTGACTGACCTCCACTATATCAAGACAGTGAAGACCAGCAGTGAAGTCAAATAGCTCAGGGTATTTAAAGGCAAGATCCATAAGGGGGCCACTGACAAGTGGTCAGCAGCAGTTTCATAACAGACAAGAAAGTTACAAAAGCAGAACAAATGGGGATTGCAATTCCAGTAACCAAGGCAATAAGTCATCAAAGCAAAGTAAGGTGGCTGATCCTAGATAATTTCTAGTCAATATCCTGGTGCCTAGGCTGGAGATGGGAGCTGTTTACTCAGCTCCAGGTCCCTCAGGACCTCCCCAAGTGGTAGAAAGCATGGATTAGCCCCCCAAATATCTTGGAGGTGAGACAAGCCATCCTTAGAAATGCAGATGCCTAGCCCAGCATCCTCTTGCACTTCACTCTCTACTGAAGCCTTTATCTTTGAAATTTAACATTTGGCCCTATTCTTAATTAACAAATGGTCAAGTTTCAGTAAGTGTTAGACCACAGTCTTGTTCTATTCCCAGGGTCTGTAACTATATTTCTCTGTTTACCTGGAACTTGTTGGGCCCAGTTAAATTTGCTTCTTCCTTCATCTAATCAATGCTGTATTAATTTTGACCTGGTCCTAACAATTTCACATTTTATGTTCTTTCTTTTTTTTTGGGGGGGGGGGGAGGGTGGGTCATCACACAAAATTACTCATTGAAGCATTGTTTAAAAGATCTCATTGTTGATGATATTGTTCATTAATACCACTGAAAGAGGAAGGCAAAATAGAAGTGTTTCAACTTAATTGGTTGCATATATACATGTAATGGTTTGCATCCATTAAACACATTATTTTAGAGGAAGTTTATTATCATGGAAAGACCTTAATGTGGAAAAGGTAGTTTGTGATTAAATATGTCTGAGGGATACTGTTATAGGTAGAATTGTGTTTCTTTCCAAATTCATATATTGAATTCCTATGCTGAAGCACTGTTTCAGAATGCAGCTATGTTTGGAAGCCAACCTTTAAAGAGGTAAGTAAGGCAGAACGTTAGATGACACAGGTGAGCCTTAATTCAGTAAGATTTATAAAAAGAGATTGCCTATAAGAGATTAGAGCACAGATATGCACCTGCACAGAAAAAAACATCATGTGAGAACACAACAAAGAGAGCAAATATCAAGCCTACAAGTAGTCTCAGAAGAAGGAAAAGCTCCCAATACCATAATTATGCACTTCTGGCTTCTGAGACTGTAAGAGATATTCTTTTATTGTTGGAGCCACCCAACCTGTGGCATTTGACAGAGTAGTCCTAGCAAACTAATAACATATTTTATGAAATATAATTCAGGCTTTAAATATCTGTGGCTATCTGTGCAATGCTAATAGCTCCATATAAAATATGTTCAACTGTATCTTCTATATTCTTAGGAAGATACATCACTTAGATGATTTTTTTCAGGTTTTAAATAAATCTACATTCTTATCTTCCACATGATTTTTACCTTTTTCTTCTCTTGAACACACGTAAGATGGTTTGCATAATTTCATGTCTATTTGTCGACAGAGTATTTCTCAAGTCTCATTTCGGATGAGAAAAACTAGTTCTGATTTTAGAATTTACTCTTCTTACAAGACTTTTACTCTTTTAGGAGACCAACTTATCAGTGTCATGTAGCAATAGAACAGGGTCAATTCTAATATTTACCTATGACTCAGAATCTAGGATAAAAATCCAAACTCTTCCTAATTGAGATGTCAAGGCAATTTTGTCAAATGCATAGCCCCCTGATGGTTTGTCATATCTGAGGATAATTCAGAGTATTGGGATGATCTGTCATGACAAATCCACACATCCAAACATTTTAAAGTACTTAGAAGATTATTCTTTATGTTTTCCTTTGCATGATACCAAAAGTGTACCAAGACAATGTCTGCCTAAGAAAGAGAGGAAGTATGCAAAGCCCTCAAGCCATAGCAGATTTGCTATAATACGCATTTTGCAAACATGTGTTTGCAGTAATAAAAATGACCACCCCAGAATGAAAGGAATGAGAAACCCCCCAGGGTCTTTACTGTCTGTTTGGATTAAACTATAGCTCATCAAGCAGAGCATGTCTTACAAGATGCTCTAGACATAAGGGTGGGGGCCTCACTACAACCAGCATGAAGAACACAATAGAAAGGCAGGCTGGTGAGGAGTTTCACTCTAATGACTAGCATGTGGACCTACAGAGAGACGTCATGAGCTAAACAAGCTCCTAGGACATGGAGAGCACATGGAGATAGAAACAGATTGACACTCAATGATAGTTTCTCTCTCTCCATCCTTCCCTCTCTCTCTCCATCCTTCCCTCTCTCTCTCTCCCTTCCCTTTCTCTCTCTTTTACAAGGGCTCCTTTAATGATGTTCTAGGCATTCTAAGCACATATTAAACTTCTCATTTCTAATACAAAATCCAGCTACTTGAGTACATCCTTATGCAGCAGAATCCTTCTGAGGATCATTATTTACTTCCTAGATTCCGGAGAAAGAAGGTGATATTCATATTAACAAGGATAAATAAGCTACTTCATCAAAAACTGATGGATCCACTTAATAAAAGAGGTGTCTAGCACATTTTGAGATGATAACACTAGTTCTTTAAATGCACCATTTATCGCAATGACACAAATCAGAAAATATTGTCTTCCTAAACAAGAATGAAAACCACATATCCACACCATCTATAGTACTTCTTATAATCTTCTTTAGAGAGGAGGCTGGTTTGAAACATTCAATAAACATTTCCATATACATGTACATTACAAATACTGTATTTATATGATGTATTTTTATCCGATTTGCTTATTTTGGATGCTCAATTCTAAGAATGCTATCTGGAAGAAAATAGGTATTCAGTCAATACTGGTGATTCAGTGAGTACTTTGCTTTAAAATGTTAACTGTTACCATACATCTCCAAATACAGGAGGTAGTATTCTGAAGAGGAGTGAGTAAAAAAGGAAAAGCTGAGATTCTTCTCACTATTAATACTTGGACTATATTGGCTATTGTGGGTGAATTCATAGTAATGAGATATTCATTAGGCATGTTTCTTGTTGTTTGAGCTAAATATTAAAGCTATGATTGAGGTTGTTTTGAGTAGTCCATTTTTAATATAATCAGTCTCTTCTAAATAATTGGCCGTTTCATAACTTAAATCTTATAAGAGTAAAGCAAAAATTTCAAGCTGGAAAAGCTCATAGTATTTAGTTAAGAAAAAACTAAATATCAGCCAGACATGGTGGCTCAGGTCTATAATCTTAACTACTTGGTAAGTGGAGATCTGGAGGATCATGACTGATGACCAGCCCCTGGGGAAAGGGAGCAGGGTGGGGATGCAGGTGGGGGAATGCCAGTGCAGGGGGATTTAAGGAGATCCCGTCTCATCAGAAAATAGGCATGGTGGCATCTGACTCCCACTCCAGCTACTGAAGGAGATCAAATAGTAACTCTGAGATCTAAACTGACCCAGGCAAAAAGTGAAATCCTATTTTGAAAATAACCAGAGTAAAAAGGGCTGTGTGTCTTTGGATCAAGCAATGGAATACCTACTTGCCAAGCACAAAGCCCTGAGTTCAAACACAAGTACTGCGATAAACAAACAAAAACTAAGGCCTCTCTAATGTCACACCTACTCAGTTGTGCTTCATTACACAATTATTACTGAGTTTTAAGTAAGGCCTTGTATTTAGAAAAACCTCCCCTGAAAGAAAATTGTAAAGTGTCTCACTCTGATAAACTTCATGACACAAAGTAAGAGATATTGCAGGCTTAGAAAAGATGAATAAGTATTAGAAACTCAATGAATTTTTGCTCAATACTCAATTACTAGAAAATGCTATCATTAAAATTACATCTTTACCTTGCATTCTGGTTACTACAATGAAGTGTTAAAATTATTTCTTATAAGGACATAGTGACCTTAATTTTTAAAGTATAATGATATTATTAATAATAATTCTTCAATAGTAATTAGTAACTACCTATAAGCAAACTACAAAGAATGGTTGACTGTTTTTATGCTGAAGGACAGTCTAGAAACCCCTTAGTAGTTTATTATTATAAACCACCCTTTTGGTGGTTTATTTTGTTTTGTTTTTCATGATGATACTGAGGCATGAACTTGGGGTTTCACATTTTTCACACACTGTTGGTGCTCTATCACTTGAGTCACACTTCCAAATCCAGCTTTGTTCTAGTTAATTGGAGATAAAAGCCTATCACATTTACCTGTCTTGCCTGTATGGCTTCAATCCATGGTCCTTTGATCTCAGCCTCTTAAGTAGCTTAGATTACAGATGTGAGCACTACTACCTATGCCCCTTTAGCACTACTTCCTTAGTACTAAGGAAGTATATATTATATATGATATATATGTTTGAATCTCATTAGAGAAGCTCAAAGTGATACAAAAATGTACAAACTTTAATAAATGTCAGCATACTGTTTGAATAAGACATACAAACTGCATACAAACTAATCTGCACTCTATGAATTTTAATTTTTAATATATAACTTTGAGTTAGTCACCAACCACAAAGCCATGACTATTTCCAGAAAAAATAAATAAGTAAAAGATAACATCCACATTTACATGCTACCACATGTGCAAACTTAGGTTTGAAAATGCTTTTGGCATAATCTATATACAAGATATTTCTGAAAATAAACGGAGGTTTTTACATCTCAAGAAGAGTGTCTTTTAGAATAAAACAAAGGTAATTGTATTGAATAAACTATTTTATTTGTCATAACTACTATGAAGTCTTTCACTGGACAAAATTCATTATATAACTCATATAGTTGCATATTGCTACAGTTAGTGAAGTTCAATTTACATCTATATTATGCCTTTACCCTAATGTCTCTCTATGCTGACCAAAGGAGTTTTTGTTGTCTCTACCACAGGAAGAAGGCAAGGGCAGATGAAGGAAGAAAGAATGGGGAAACTGTTTAATTTTCATCATGTTGTAGAAGAGTGAGTGTTTCTAAGAACTATTCTGTTTATCCAATACGCAATCGTTCATTTATGTTTTATTATAAAAGGTAAGCACTATTATTTCCTCTTACTTTGCAAGAAAAATAAGATTCAGAGATGTTGGGTAACTTGCTTAAGAATACACCAAAATTGTGACATCAGACCTAGGACATAACTCGTGACCTGCCTCCCTACTGACCTCTTTGTTTTGCCAGCTACATATGTAAGAAGTATAGTTTCATAGTCATATTTCAATAGTTAGTGGAATTGCATCACAGAAGTAATGAAATTCAATTGGAAAAGATTTTAAGATCCAAAAAATTCTAGCTACAATATGTCAAAACTTGCATTCACATTAAGGTCTTATTATTTGTTTCCTCTAGGAGTGTACTTTTTTTCAAATTTTGAATTAGCACCCATTAAACATACAAATGGGATTTGCTGTGATGATTTCACAAATGAGTCACTTTGAACAAGTTCACCCCACCATTCCATTGCCCTGCCCTCTTTCTCTCTTTTCAGTGTTTGGTGGGTTTCATTTACATATACTTCTTTTATTTTACATGTATGCATCTTTCATTTATATATACATACTTAGAATAGAATATATTGTACTATATGGGGGTTCATGCTTTTGTGTAACATTCTTTGATTTTTGTCACCCTTCAATACCCTTTCCTTTTTCCACTCGAGTCCCCACCTCCAACAGATACCCTTTTCCATTCAAGCCATGTTATTCTAGTAATTATCATCATCATTTTAGCTCAAGACTCCACAAATAAGCAAAATGGTAGGATATTTGGTCTTGTGTGCTTGCTCAACTTGATGATCTCCTGTTCTACCCATTTTCCTGTTTTCCTGTGAATGATTCTTAACCCAAATTATTGCAGGGCAATCTCTCTCTCTCTCTCTCTCTCTCTCTCTCTCTCTCTCTCTCTCTCTCTCTCTCTCTCTCTCTCTCTCTCTCTCTCTCTTTCTCTCTCACCTCAGGGATGCACTCAGACGTGTTCTCAGAACAGATATCTCTGACTCCTTTATATTAGCAATGGTGCCTACTTCACTCTATCACATCGCCTTCTTCAATCACATTGCCTGTTTTCCTCATTGATGCTATATGAGAGTAGCTTGCTCCCCTTAATTTTTATCTCTCTTCAATACTTCAATAAAAATTCATAAGGGTTGTTCACAAATAAAATAAAATTAAATTAAAAAAAAAATTCATAAGGGTAAAGATCTTATTTTTCATTGTACCCTCAATGCATGTGTTAGTCAATATTTGTTGGATAAACCTATTCCAGTGGCCGTGTATTAGGGATGTGCCCCAGGCTTTTTCTATCCATGTGTAGTAGTAAAAATCTCTCCAGATTATCGCATTGAATACTAAAGGCGCCTTTTGTTATCTTTGATCCTGAAAACATGAGCCTCAATTGTCCAGGCATGCTCTCTCCCATGCCAACTTGTTTATATTTGACTCCAAACGCATAGAAAATCTTGATTCTTGCTCACGAATACCTACACAGATTTCATTCAAAACATGATGCTTTCCAAGTTCTCCATTTCACAAGATTTTTATGTCTTTTAAAAACTTTGTCTATCTACCACTATGTTAATAACTATTAGGATAGGCACTCATAAAACCAAGCTCCTTGTCTCCCTTCCCCTTCCTAAAGAAATAAACAGTAATAAAAAGAAGGAAACAAACAATCCTAAGTTAAATACTATCCGCAGGATATATTTTCATTAGTATAAAATAAAGAAGGGGGGAACCAACATTCCAAACATTTTTACATCATTATCTCCAAATTGTTGATTGATAACTGTAGCTCACACTGGGAATCAATCCATTTGCCATTGCTTCAAGGTATAAATTAAGTCTCAGACCAGAATGCAGACGACGGGAAGCACGGTATGTGAAATTGCTAAAGACAACATGGGTACCCAAAACTCAGTTGGACCAAACATACCACCAGGCATGCCAAGGCCCGGGTGGCATCCAGCCATCCCTTGTTTAGAAAAATAAGTTTAATTTGAATTACTTAAGCACTGGGTTTTGTGGTAATGCATTTTTTTCCAGCAAATTGTGAGGGATGGAAAGAGTTTAGCCCAAAATGTTTGAGTTGCAAAATTACTTCGTCTCTGATTTCAAATTTGAAAGTAACCTTTATTATAGATTTTTTTATAGTTTTTCTGTCTCCAAAATGAACCTGCCACATTTTCTTTCTATCTTTTTTTATTTTTTATTTTTTTGGTAAGAAAACTTGGCGGAACTTTATTGAGTAAGCAAGCAAGGAGGTAAACACACAAGCATTCAGATAAGCAGACAAGCAGAATGTCAGGGACACAGTCTAATGGAGTGTGGATGCTTTCATAGGAATAGAGACAGAGAGGGGCACAGAGACACACACACACAGAGAGAGAGAGAGAGAGAGAGAGAGAGAGAGAGAGAGAGATCTGAACCTGTCACATTTTCTATCCTCTGACTGGATCATCACTGACTGGATCACACTACACATGAGCATTTATTCAACTTATTCTGCTTCTTAGGGCATATTGAACACCTCTGCCACTCATAATAGAAATGCCACAGGAGGCTTCTTCAAGGAAAATGTGGGCTTTCATTAACAACCAATGAATATTCTTGATTTAGAATCTGTCAATGTCTTTAAGGTAGATTTGTTCCCCACATATAAACTTCATTTGTCCATATTTAATTGTGATCACATTCTCCATAAAAGCAAGTGTTTCATTGGCTCTGATTTCCTTCTGACGTTTTGATTCCAGTTTATTAACACTCTTGGCTCCTACATTGCAGTCTTTGCAGAACAAACTAGAAAAAAAAATTATTTACTTGTATTTTGGGGGTGTGAGTAGAATTCATATTGTCTTCCAGTTCTGAAACTCCTCATTTTTAAGGAAGGAAATAAACTTGCCAAGAATATACTACCAAGCTTTCTTTCTGCTCTTGGGTTTAATGCACAGAGCTGCGCATAATTATTTAGAACAGTACTCACATAAAGCCATGCCAGTGAAGCTAGTTTGCCAAATTTATCAGAGGCTGCTACAGGCTGAGACACTGGCGCCATCTCAAAGAAATCCACATGTGCTACTATGAGCTAGGAATTTTTGTAATTTTTATTGTGCCTTTTGGGGGAAAGCATTCTTTGTAATAAAAAGATACTTTATCATCTCTTAATTTAAAAAAAAAAATTTACCCTAAAGGACTAAACTTTTTCCCATTTTTACCAACATGGAGAACCAAATTATCAGTCAAACATTGAATCAGAAGGCTGACCAAACAGAAAAATTTAGTACTTGAGCCAGGATTCCAAGACATAGAGACCCTTGTTAACATGATTGTTTCTACTTATTTTAAAATATATTACAGCATTGTTTATAATTTATTAAATAGGTTTACATCTCCTGAGAGGATTTTGAATTGAATGGATATATATATTTGCACATAAAGTAGACAACATAGCAGCTCCTCAAGTAAGATGAACAGCCCTCAGTAAGAGGAAAAATAATAATTGTTGTTTTATAAATTCTCAGGTTGCTTTGATTTTTAAATTTCAAAGGGACATACAACTTTATTGCTTTATTTTATTTTCCTCTACAGAGGAAAGAAGTTAGTATTTATTACTTAAACAGCACTTTTCAAAATCTATAACTTGTTCTATCTAACTATTCATTACTAATGAGAACAATAATGGCTGCCATTTAATGAACATCCAGGTTCCAGGCACTTCATTTTGAGAACTAACCCCATCCGGTGTCATTATCACCAATTTACAAAGCAGGCAATTGAAAATCAAAGACACCCAGGTCATAAGCTCAGGTCATGGCTGCAGATACAGTCGGAATCTGGGCTACTCTGACTTTAATGTTCTATCCCTGTTGCCATTTTCTTTTCTTTCTTTGAGGGGCAAGGAGTTATTTTATTTTTGCCAGCCTTGAGGCTTGAACTCAAGGTCTGTTGCTATTTTCTAAGAAAAAAATTAACTGGTTGATTAGTATCTGATTGCATGCACACTAATAAGGTCATTAAAGCTAAAAGGAAGGAGGGAAAAATTAACTGAAGGAAAAAATTTATTTTTACCTAACCAATAACCAAAGAAGAATGTATGTAAACTATTGTTCAGAGTCACTAAGAAATAATCTTTACAATAAAATACAATTTAAAAAGAAATAATTATAACTGTCAAGGAAAGATAATTTCCTCAGAAGTATGTAAACTTAAAGGAAAAAAAAATGGGAAAAATAAAGGAAGGCTTAGCTATGCATGGAGATAATGAGAGAGGCTACATAAGAAGATAAGTCAAGCCTAATTGTACCTGTTAGACATAGACGAGAGTCATATGACAGTTATCTCAGAAGCTTTTTTGTTTCTTAGGCTGTGGGTGTATCTCAACAGTAGTCTGTTTGCCTAGCAATGTTCAAAACCCTGGATTCAATCCTTAGCATCACAAAAAAACAGAAGCATTTTTTCTTTATATTTATTTATTTATCTATTTATTTACTTATTTATTTTAATTTTTATTATCTTTAAGGAGTTGTCCAAAGAGACACCTTTTAACAAGGCAGTTAATGAATCTAATGATCAGTGTCATTCCTTTCAATGTTCTTACCTCCCTTCCACCGAGCCCTTCCCTTACTTTTCCTACTTTGATGGTTCACCCCCTTCATTCTTTTATTCCTCTTCCTTGGTCCCATCTCCCATCTTGCTTGTCCCCATTTCCTAGTGCTGATTTTGTTGGGCTTTTACGTAGTCTTTCTAAAAGTTTATACTATATAAGATCTCCAGGGGGTCTATTGTACTTCAATCAACTCATTTGTAACAACGTGATTACTTGTAGATTTATAGGCACATTCTATCTACCACAAATGAGGGAAACCATGCAATCTTTGTTTCTCTGGTTCTAGTTTATTTCACTTAATATAATATTTTCCATGTCTTTTCAGTTCCTTAAGAATGGTACAATACCATTTTTTTCTAATAGATGAATAAAATCCCATTGTTTTATTTTCTCTTCCAGAAGCCCCTTTTAAAAAATATGTGGACCCTTAAAATTCTGAGTGGACACTCAGTGATAGGAGCAAAGCTTAGTAAGCTTTAAAACACCTGTCAGAGCCCTTTACTTGAGGAAACTTGTTAATGATCTTCATCCAGAAGAGAAAAAGTATCTAATCCAAGAGTTTAGATCAAAATCATGTTGTGTGCTGGCATAACTTGCAAACTTCTCATTCTATTGATTATCTGGGATAAGCAACCTATAAACATTCATTTTAACTGAGTTTTAGAGTTTTCTATCTATGTCTAGTTGGATTGCTTATGGGCCTGTTGGCAAGATAGAATACCATGGCACGCAGCAAAGCTGCGCACACCTCCCAGCCAGGGAGGCGCGGTAGAGCCACAGCTGCAACTTAGGATCCAGTCTCAATGACCAGAACTCTCTCTAGATCCCATCTTTTAAAGGTTCCAGCAATAGGCAAAATTGGTTAACTGCTTGTAGAAAACTAAAGCTAGATCCTTATATATCACCCTGCACCAGAATCAACTCCAAATGGATCAAAGACCTTGGAGTCAAAGCAGACACTCTGAAAACATTACAGGATGGAATAGGAGAAACCCTAGGTCTCCTTGGCACAGGCCGAAATTTCCTTAATAGAAACTCGGAAACACAACAAATCAAAGAAAGGTTGGACAAATGGGATTGCACGAAATTGCAGAGCTTCTGCATGGTAATGGACATAGCTAGCAAGATCAATAGAAAGCCCACAGATTGGGAGAAGATCTTCACTAGCCATACAACGGACAAGGGTCTCATATCTAAAATATACCTGGAACTCAAAAAATTAAATCCCCCAACACCAAATCCTCAAACAACTGCCCAATAAATAAGTGGGCTAAACACTTAAAGAGAAACTTCTCTGAAGAGGAAAGAAGGATGGCCAATAGACACATGAAGAAATGCTCAACCTCTCTAGCCATAAAAGAAATGCAAATCAAAACAACATTGAGATTCCACCTCACCCCAGTTAGAATGGCTATAATCAAGAACTCTATAACAACAGATGCTAGAGGGGATGTGGACAGAAGGGAACCTTACTGCATTGTTGGTGGGAGTATAAACTTGTACGACCACTCTGGAAAGTAATATGGAGGTTCCTCAAAAGACTCCACATAGAGCTCCCCTCTGATCCAGCAATCCCACTTTTGGGCATTTACCCAAATGTTCATAAACAAGACCACACTAAAGCTACCAGCATGACTATGTTTATTGCAGCATTATTTACCATAGCTAAGATATGAAACCAACCCAGATGCCCTTCAGTAAATGAATGGATCAAGAAAATGTAATATACATATATATATATATATATTTAATGGAATTTTATTTTATATTTTATTGTATATATTATATATAATGGAATTTTATGCCTCCATCAGTAAGAACAACATTGCCCCATTTGTAAGGAAATGGAAAGACTTGGAAAAAATTATATTAAGTGAAGTAAGCCAGGCCTAAAGAAACATAGGTCCCATGGTGTCCCTTATTTGCAATAACTAGTATATGTCTGAGTCAAGCAGAAAAGGTCAGATAAGTTGATGTTAGGGAAATTAACCCTAAGATATGTATTCAAATGTTTTTTCTTTCATGCGATTGTTTCTAACACATTTATAAGATGATTTCTTTGTTGCTTTGTATTTCCCTTCCCCATGGTATAACCCCTGCTTTCACTGTATTTGATGTTGTTATAATTTGTGGAGGGGAAGGGAAAAAACAAATCGTTTAAATAGGGATACAGGTGGACCCATTGCAACAATGAGATGTACACGTCATTATGTTGAAAATGAACAGCTTTGGTGGGGTGGAGGAGAAGGGCTGGGGGGGGCGGTGCGGGGGGAGGATGGGATGGGAAGGGGAAACAAAGGAGAAGGCTACAATGCTTGATAAGAAATATACTCATTGGGCTGGGAAGGTGGCTCAGTGGTAGAGTGCTTGACTTGTATGCATGAGGCCCTGGGTTCAATTCCCCAGCACCACATAAGCAAAAAGAAAAAAAGCCGAAAGTGGTGCTGTGGCTCAAGTGATAGAGCACTAGCCTTGAGCTGAAGAGCTGAGGGACAGCGTCCAGGCCCAGAGTTCAGGCCCCACGACCAGACCCCCTCCCAAAAAAGAGAAAAAAAAAGTAATATACTCATTGTCTTGCCCATGTAATTGTAACCCCTCTGTACAGTATTTTCACAATAAATAAAATAAAATTAAAAAATTTAAGAAAATAGTTCCAGCAATAGCCAGGTGGCTCATGCCCATAATCCTAGCTACTCGGGAGGCTGAGATCTGAGGATCATTATTCAAAGCCAGCCCTGGGAAGGAAAGTCCCTGAGACTCTTATTTCCAATTAACCACCAGAAAACGGAAGTGGAGCTGTGGCTCAGGTAGTAGAGTGCTTGCCTTGAGCTGATGAACGCCCAGGCCCAGAGTGCAAGCCCCATGATCAACAACAACAACAACAAAATTCCAGCAAGGAGTGAGGATCAAGGTATTAACATATGGCCCTTCACATTAACTATAAAAAGGGGGATGATAACCCGTCAGATCTGTCCTTCAAGGATGCTAGAAACTTATGCTTTATTTAAGATATTTGAGAATAGAAACAAGGCCACTTCTTATACCTGATTCAAATTTCTCCTTCAAAATGTCCCACTGAGGCAGTACATGTCAGCCATGAACAACCAAATGGATGGAGAACATAATACTATATTTGAATTCATGTGTGTGCCCATCTTGAGGTTTGAACTCTGGGCCTGCTTGCTATCTCTGAGCTTATTTGCTCAAGGCTAGTGCTCTATCACTTGAGCCACGTCTCTATTTCTGGCTTTTTGGGGGTGCTTAATTGCAGATGAGCATCTCAAGGCCTTTGAAACTCGATTCTCAGATCTTAGTCTCCCAAGCAGCTGGGATTACAGGTATGAGCCACTGGCACCTGGCTGAAACTCACAGTTATTAACCAGATATCCTCTAGAAGAAGATGCGGTTAAGACTCACAGTGCCACAAGGCAGAGGTCCTAACCTCAAGCCCCAACCTCAATCAGAATAAACATAGAGGCCATCTTCTCCCAAAGCTAACAGTAAAGATCACTACTTCTAGAATTAATTGATGGATATTTTGGCTTGGCTCAAACCTAACTTGTTTAATAAAGAAATGTCCCATCTCAGAATATGAAGATGTGTGACCAAGCTCATTGTGAATGAGTTTTAAACAATCTTGATAGTAATGTTCCAAGGAATTCCATAATACATTGTTTATCTCACATCAACCTGAATAGCTTTCAGAAAGTGAAAAAAAGTACTGAGAAGTCAGAAGCCGGAGGTGGAGTCAAAAGTGGAAATTCTAAAAAATATGTTCATTCTTTTTTCTTCAGGTCATTGACCTGGTGCAAGACCCTTTGATGTCGTCTGCCCCATTCTTTCATGCTCCTTCTGGTACTACTTAAGTGATCTCAGGCAAGACCAGCTTTACAGCTTCCTTATAAGACTCTCTCAAGCCGAACTATTCCAAACTCCCTTTTCAAATATTCCAGTCAAATCTGAAATATGATTTATTCCATTAAAACATATTAGCATAAATTAATTGTACAAAGGAGAAGAAATATCTTGGGGTAGCACTGGGGTTGAAACTCAAGGTCTTGGCTTGTTAGGCAGGTGCTCTACCACTTGAGCCACAACTCCAGCCAATATTATTTCTTAATCTAACTCTCAGATCATCCAAACTTTTGACATCACAAAGAGAGGAGGGAGGGATTCACACGAGTAAACACATGGATGTAGTATTTAAGCCCAGGATAAACAGAGAAACAATCTTAAAGACCACTGTTCATTAAGGCTACCTTGTTTCTTTACAATAGCATAGAAAAGAAAAATGACTATCTGTGTATGCAAATATTTCTAAAGAAGGCCAAGCTATAACCTGCAGGCATTTTCTATGCTACTTTGCACAAATGAACACAGGGTTCTCAGGCAGGAGATCACAATCAAATCTTCACTGATGTTCTGCCCTAGAGAACAGGCATCATGAACGTCTGAACTCTCCGCCAATCATTTGACAGCCCTCCACTACTTTTGTCTGCTTTTGTTTGAGCTAGATCTAAGAACTATATTTCTTCCAAGCCCAGTTCCAATTTTCTTGTTTTGGTTTTAGGGTTTCTTATTAAGTTGGCTGTTACCTAAGCCACAAAATTCGAAAACCAGCTTCCAACAGCATGTGGCCAATTACTATCTTTATTAACTATTTTAACACTCAGAGAAAGGCATATTTAATACAGTAGATTTTTTCCCATTTATCAAGCTAGCAATTTTTGTAAACAGTGTAAACCAGAGTTGACAAGCAAAAGAGCAGTGAAAAATTATGTGTACACTGTTCAGATCCACACGAGTGTTTTACTATTTTATTGGTAATTCTATATCTAGGAATTGACCTTAACAAATAATCAGTGATATACATTGTATGCAAATGAATGCTTACCGAGTCCTGTATAATAGGGAAGCACTGGCAACCACACATCAATAACAGGAATTAGATCCACAAGTTATGGGATGTTCAAGTGTTTGAGCTACTAGCAGTCAATCAGCTTTAAGAAGATTAAGGACAGCAATATTCTTATTACAAAACATTAATGTGTGTGTGTGTGTGTTTTAGAGTGGAGAAATGCATAAAGCTAAGTAAAATGAAGTTTTACCATCGTCAAGTGCACTGACACAGTAATACGATGAACTATCATAGTCTTTTTTAGGCTAACGTTTTAGAATCATGCTCACCTTTGGTCCTCAGCAACACCCAGACCTGAGCCCCTCCCATCCCTGAAGTTCCCACCATACAGCTGGCCCCTCCCTCTCTGCCCAGATCCACCTGGGCTCCCATCCACCTACGTTCCACCCTCAGACCCTCCTGCTACCTGGATGGTGACTGAGGCCATGTGCTCCCTCTTGAGGGAAATATGGCTCCTCTATAAACTTTATAATAATCTTTTTCCTGTGCCTGCCTACCTCTGCGTGGATCCCTGGGATGGATATGTGGGACCCTTCAACCTTCAAAAATAACAAGAACAATAGTGTTGCTACAACAATATGTGGAAATGGTGAGATGTTCCTCTGTCAGTTTTAGGTGGCTTTTAGTAGCCAATTATATGTTTTTGGAGGATCCAGCCACCAAAGTTAACCAAGCCTCTGCTTTGAGCCCTAATGACTGTGTTAGAGTATACTATTGTTCAACTGAGGCACAATCTTGTAGATAGCAGCTGTTAGAAGTTAGCATCACATTGAGCTCATTAAAAAAAAGGTCAAGCTATTTTTCTGGTCTCAAATTTTATGTTGCATATCAAAGTATGCGTGATAAGAAATGCTATTTCGAAAATTAGTAGATACTACTCATTCAATTACTTTCACATCTGAGGACACACTTAAACATAGTCTGAAAACAATCCTTAGCAGAAAGAACAGTGCTGGAGGAATATCAATACCAAATTTCAAACTCAACTACAAAGCCATATTAATCAAACAGCTTGGTACTGGGACAAGAAAAGACCTGAGGACCAATGGAATAGAACTGAAGCCCAGAAATGAATCCACATAACTATAGCTACCTAATCTTCTATAAGGGAGCTAAAAAAAAATAGAATGGAAGAAAGACAGCCCCTTCAGTAAATGGTGCTGGCAAAATTGATTAATCACCTGTAGAAAACTAAAGCTAGATCCTTATATATCATCCTGCACCAGAATCAACTCCAAATGGATCAAATGCCTCAAAGTCAAAGCAGATACCCTGAAAACATTACAAGAAGGAATAGGAGAAACTCTAGGGTTCCTTGGCACAGGCCGAAATTTTCTTTTTTTTTTTTTTTTGGTAGGTCGTGGGGCTTGAACTCTGGGCCTGGGCGCTGTCCCTCAGCTCTTCAGCTCAAGATGAGTGCTCTACCGCTTGAGCCACAGCACCACTTCCGCGAAATTTTCTTAATAGAGACCCAGAAACACAACAAATCAAAGACAGGTTGCACAAATGGGATTGCATGAAACTGCAGAGCTTCTGCATGGCAAAGGACATAGCTAGCAAGATCAATAGAAAGCCCATGGATTGGGAGAAGATCTTCACTAGCCATACCACAGACCAGGGTCTCATATCTAAAATATACTTGGAACTCAAAAAATTAAATCCCCCAACACCAAATCCTCAAACAAACAACTGCCCAATAAATAAGTGGGCTAAACACTTAAAGGGAAACTTCTCTGAAGAGGAAAGAAGAATGGCCAATACACACATGCAGAAATCCTCAACTTCTCTAGCCATAAAAGAAATGCAAATCAAAACAACATTGAGATACCACCTCACCACAGTTAGAATCAAGAACTCTAGTAACAACAGATGCTGGAGGGGATGTGGACAGAAGGGAATCTTACTCCATTATTGGTGGGAGTGTAAACTTGTTCAACCACTTTGGAAAGAAGTATGGAGGTTCCTCAAAAGACTCCACATAGAGCTCCCCTATGACCCAGCAATCCCACTTTGGGCATTTACCCAAACGATTACAAACAAGGCTATACTAAAGCTACCAGCACAACTATGTTTATTGCAGCATTATTTACCATAGCTAAGATATGGAACCAACCCAGATGCCCTTTAGTAGATGAATGGATCAAGAAAATGTGATACATATATATATAATGGAATTTTATTTTATATTTTATTATATATTATATATAATGGAATTTTATGCCTCCATCAGAAAGAATGACATTGCCCCATTTGTTAGGAAATGGAAAGACTTGGAAAAATTATATTAAGTGAAGTAAGACAGGCACAAAGAAACATAGGTTCCACCATTTCTTTTATTTGCAATAACTAGTAAATGTCTAGGAAAAGCAGAAAAGCTATAAAGCTATGTACATATGACCATATAAGATGATGTTAAGCAAAATGAACATCAAGATAGGGACACAAGTGTCTTTTTTTTCTTTCTTGCTATTTTTTAACATATTTATAATGTACTATGTGATTTTTTTTGTTTCTTTTGTATGTTGTTCCCCCACAGTATAGCCCCTGTTTTCACTGTATTTGATTCCGGTGCCCTACATCTTGTATATACATTTTTCTAATTTGAGGAAGGGAAATAACAAGATGCTTAAAAAGGGATACAGGTTGACCCATTGTAACAATGAGATGTACAAGACACTATGTTGAAAGCGAACTTTACAACTTTGCTGGGGAGAGGGAGGAGTTGGGGAGGTCGGGAGGGAAGGGATGGTGGGGGATAAAACAAAGGAGGAGGTAACAATGCTCCATAGGAAATGGACTCATGACCTTGCTCATGCAACTGTAACCCCTCGGTACAGTATTTTTACAATTAAAAAAACATATATTTAAAAAAGCCTGGATTGTCATTAAACCCAGTTGCTGTAAAACAGAAAATTCATAGTATTATAGTTAACTATATTGCACATTGTAAAATATACAACCTCAAAGTAATAAACAAAAACATTTGGAATACTCACGTAAAAGAATCCAAGTGGCCCAGATATGTATGGCATTTTTATTCCCAAGAGATACTTGACTTGTGAAGTTACAACATGGGTGGCAGCCCCCGTGGTCATGGCGCTAATCACAGGCTCTGTAACCAGAAATGTGGCACTTCCTAGTTGTAGGACAAACATGGCCACCTACAATGACAAATGAAGAGTCACATAACACATTCAAGTCTCAAGGCTCCTAGAGGGCCAATGTGTGACACATTTTATTTTACAGAGATACAGAGAGTTGATATTAACAGTTTCCTTTTTTATAACTTTATATATTAGATATTTGGGGGTTTCTTGAGAATACTAGTAAGTACCAAGACTCTCTAAATTTTGTTAGGAGAAGTGTTTGTTTATGCTTTAAGTAAAAACAAACACTATATTTTTTGGAATACTAGCTTGTTTTCCTTTTATAATCCTATATAAGAAAGGAGTAAAGCATTTCAATAAGTTAGGGAAATATAATTTGTATTATCATATTGGAAATTTTTCAAATCAAAATAATGATTCCCCACATGATAACCAGTAGAGTAAAACTTCAAAAGCATTTAGCAGAGAAAGTGATTTTTTTTTCAATTTTCCTAGGCCCTGAAAAAAAAAAAAATGAGGACATCCTGGTTGACCAGATACCTGTCAAACACCTCAAAAGATTCATGTATATAGGGAAGACAGAAAGCAAAGAAAGCGGAAAAGATATGTCTTTAGTAACCCAGAAATCAGTATAAAAATTACTGTACTTAAATTTTTTCTTAGTGCTCTTAGCATCATTGGTACTGGGAAAAAATGATGACAAGAAAAATCAAAATTCTTTGTACCAAGGAACCAGTGTTCTTCCTTAATCAGAGAGAGAGAGAGAGAGAGTTCCCTAAGTCCTTTGTCTTCAAACTGTCTGCAGTCATATTAACTGCAAGTTATAAAATTTTACAGTTTTGAAAGTAACACTAAATTACATTTGAGAGTATACACTTTGGAAAGAGAAAACAACGTTTGTGTGTTAATTATAATACTTAGGTCAGGTCTTAAAATTCTTGTTGGAAAATGAGATTAACTATTAAAGAAATGGAAGCCAAGAGTAGCAATAAGATTCTCTTCACCAAGAAAGATGTAAAATTCTGATACAACCAGGGTACAAATTACAAAGTGCATAATTTCTGTTGAAATCATATTGCAATAATACCTTAACAACATTTATGTTTTGACAAATGTTAAACTGGAATTGCTTGGGCTGAATGTGGAGGCAGAGGTTCTGATCCTGATCTGACCATGTACTTGCTTTGTAACTTTAAAAAGCCTACTGGAATTCTGATCATCTTTGAAGTGCTATCTGCCCTATTTATTGTCTGAGCTACAAAATGACAGGTGAGTGTAATGTAATGTGTGAAAGGATTGGAAAACTAAAATGAACAACAGCAGTGGTACAGCAAGAATATCATGAGATGTCTGTCATACACGGTACAGAAAAATCAGCCATTGGTTTTGAAAAGGTACACCAAGCCATACAAAATTGCAAAGAATATATCAGTACAGAAATACCTCTGAATTGCTTGCAGCTTAGCAGTCACCTTTTATTCAGTATAGTATTAAAGAAAAGAATATTAGGCAAAGTGTTACTGCCAATATAAAAAACTAAGGCTACAGCTTCTGCTACTAACATTATTTCACAAACTATTTGTCAACGTAGCAACAAATTCAGGAGGACATACTCAAGCAATCAATCTTATGGGTACAAATGGAATACAGTGATATTTTGGCACCTCTTGAGTCATAATTTTTGGTATCCATTCTGAAAACGCAATTGGTTAAGGAAAACTTCCAACCAATTATTCCCAAGTATTTCTCAACTAGTAAGATCACTCCAACTTTATAGCATTCTTAGAGGCCAG
Organism: Dipodomys spectabilis; assembly: GCF_019054845.1. Lineage (NCBI taxonomy): Eukaryota > Metazoa > Chordata > Mammalia > Rodentia > Heteromyidae > Dipodomys > Dipodomys spectabilis. The sequence continues at coordinate 26,801,716 of NW_024871460.1, forward strand.
GAGGATAGTGTGTGTGTGTGTGTGTGTGTGGTGTGTGTGTGTGTGTATGTATGGGTACAATGAACACTAAACAGGCTTTCATGTTGGCTACCTGCAGCATGCAAGTTGTTGATGCCTTTGACACAGTGGAAACTCTTTGTAAAAATGAAATTTTATTTACATATAGCATGTCAAAAAATTCTTTGGGGTACATCAAGTAGTCTTTTCATCACTGTTTTGGCACAAAATTTCAAGAGGCCTTTGTACATCACTTCTATTTCACTTTCCTGTTCTCCTTCATTTCCTAAATGATGGTGTCTATTCCGATGGGTTAAGGATTCGCCATAAATGAGAAACCCAAAGTGATCCACTACAATTACTAGCTAAACCAGTTATCTTCTAGCAGTCACTTCTCTGACATTTCCACACCTGAAAGTTATAAATAGAAGCATCTGAACAGTAGAAGATGTAGAAAGTTCAATTATTTCAAGTGCTGAAACTATGGGAAACTACATTGCAACAGAAATAAACAACAGTAGAGTATCAGCTCTTAGAAAAAAAAAACCTCAAAAATTGTAATGTTCTGCTTGTCCTCAATTGTGCTCATTTAGAAATCCTCCCCAGCAAAGGATAAAATCTAAACTTGAGAGTGCTCAGTGAGAAGGTCAACAAGTCCCAGACGACCTCATTTCTACACAGACCATTAAGCATGGGAAAGACAATATCAAACATGTGAGATTTAAACAGAGAGAAAATCTCCCCCGCCCTCTCTCTCTTGCTTGCAGCCTTCCCAATAACTCAAAACAATGGCAGATATTTAAGAAGGAAGAGAAAGAGTGAGAGGATTTGGGTAGGCAAAGAAGTAAGGGGAGATAGGGGAGACTAACAACTCCTCCTTTCCCTACAGATTTTAATCGTTTATATTGCCATCAAAATCAGGGAAATGTTCCATGATGCTGATGCACAGAGCTTGAAGGTAGCAAGTACCAAGTGACTCTCACATTCCAAAAGTGGACCACAAATTGAACTATGTTTATCTTCAAACTTAAGTATGTGAAATAAGGGTCCTCTAGAACATGTAAAATTTAAGTTTTATGTTAACATTAATGGTATTTAAGTGAATGGTTTGATAAACATATTAGCTCCTTTTACTAATAGTATGAATGATAATCATTGTACTCTGGTTAGTCAACTCCTCAAACCTGACCATACAACATTTTTTGAGAAAAAATAAATGTATAGGATATACTTTAGCTGTGTGCAGCAATGTTGATGATATGAACTAATCTTGAAAGGTTTATAACATATATCGAGGTTCATGTGGATAGAACTATTTGGTAATGCTTGTATAAATACCATGTGTTCTATATAAATATAATGTATCTCAGATTTCAGGGTGTTTTTTTTACAAGTGTCCTTCAAATATTAACAAAAAAGAAGACAGAGCAAACATTGGTATATCCAAATGGATGGACTATGGCAAGCATTTCAGGATATATTACTTTGTCTGTAATATTGAAGTTTACATTAGACCAAACCACCTGTTTGTCCATTCAATAAAAATTTATAGAGAACTACCTAGACAATGCACAACATTGTTGCAGAATACAAAGATAAAGATACAGGCCATACCTTTCAATACTGTCTGAAGAAAACAGAAATAAAGAAGCTAAGAGAGAGGAGAGATAAGCATAGCAATTTAGACTAGTTCACATTCAGGACGTGTTATACTCACAAACTGACACTGAATTAAAACTCTCTTGTACAATTATATTTGTATTTTTTTAATGTTAAAAGAAAAAATACCAATCCTGGCATGGGAAAGTGAAGTTTATAAAGTTGTTTGAGTGGAATGTGAACACTTGCTGCTCAGCATAGAAAGGTTAGGGAAGGAAGAGAAATTGTTCATGACCTTTGGACATTGAACCTTGCATAAGAATGTAAAAACAAAAATTTAAAAAAAACTCTGTGTGACCAGAGAACTTGAGAGAAAAATACCAAATGGATACTGTGTAGTTATATGTTTTACAGGTGAAAGTATAAAAGCCTCTTCCAAACTATTTTCAGTTTAAGTGATGAGCAAAGGCTGAAAGGACAGATATTATATAAATCTTGAACTTATATTCAAGATTTAAGCTAAAGCAGATGCCCCAACGTTGAAGCAATGTGTGTCCATAAATAAATGAGTGAATGGATATGCAAAATATGGTTTGTACATGCAGTAGAATACTGTTCAGTCTTTTTTTGTTTTTTTGCTTGGTTGTGGGGCTTAGACTCCCGGCCTAGGCACTGTCCCTTAGATCTTTTTGCCCAAGGCTAGCTTTCTACCATGTGAGCCACAGCTGCACTTCCAGCTTTTTGGTGGTTAATCAGAGATAAAGTCTCATGGACTTTCCCTATGGGCTGGCTTTGAACCATGATCCTCATATCTCAACCTTCTGAGTAGCTAGGATTGCCGGCATGAGCCACCAACACCCAGTTTATAGAGTTTTTAAACTTAAGAAAATTCTAACATGTGCTTCAATATGAATGACCCTTGAGCACATTATATTAAATATGTGAAATAAGGGTCCTCTAGAACATGTAAAATTTGTTTTATGTTACACAAACACAAGTACTGTATGTTTCCACTTACAAGAGATATTTAGGACAGTTAAAATTAAAAAGACAAAAAGAATGGTGGTTACATGTGGATGAAGTGTAAGAGGCATGATCATGACAAGTTATTGTTTAATGGGTATAAAATTGCAGTTCTATGAGAACTGTTACATAGATAGTGATGACAGTTAACTGATGACATAGTCATATAATACTATTAAATTAGAAACTTTGAAATGACTAATGTTAATATTTTTATGTTATTTTTCTTTTGAAATAATTATACATTGTATAATTCAATCATATAATGTGTATTAAAATATAATACACAATTTAGGTGGTCAGAAATTCCAGAACAGTCTCTATACATGATCATAATTCCTCCAAACTGTCATTCTACATCAACTGTAGATTTTTCAATCTAGCTGAATGTATGAAACCACCTCTCCAAAGGATTGGAAAAACATGTGCTGACATTAAAATTTTTGGAAATGAGTAGTGTCTGTTAAGAGTAAAAGCAAAGATGAAACAGAAAGGTCTAGTAGACAGCAGCAATTCTGAAACCACTCCACACATATTCTAGAAATGGAAATTTAAGTAAATGTCTGGCACACAGTAGAAATCAGATTCCTGCCTTTCAGAATGAGAGGTTACAATCAAGATGAGAAGACTAGAATAATATTTCTGATAATAGATAATAATATTCTGATAATGAATTCATACAGAAGTACATATTTTTGTTTAAGTATGTAGCTATATTTAAGTATATAGATATATACACATGGATCTGTTGGCCGAAAATCTCCAGAAGCTACAACCACCCAGTAACAATGAGCATAATAAACACCCTTGTCTTGATTTCTAACTTTCCCTCATAAAAGGAACTAGAGTTCCCTAGAAAGCAGGACATATGCATTATATACATAGATCATCTTATATTATTAGCAAGTATGCAGGTAAATAAATAAGTCAAGAAGGGAAACTGATAAAAGAGCTCTCTCAGTGAAAAATCTGGAACAATATTAAGTAAGACTGGATTTTAAAAGACTTATCCTGGAGTCCATAGTGATACAAATAATTGGCTAAACACATGGAAGACAAGAATAAATGTTCTTTACAGACACAGAATTCCTTTACATCGAAGAAACTTGGTAAGTACCATCTCAGCCAGGTGACCATGTTAAGATGCACAGTCCTTTTGACAGTCTATAACGTGATGAGAATGTCACTCTCCCTCTTTGATATTCCTCTTTAAATTCTCCATAACTTCAGCCTAGTCATGGGGAAAACATCTAATACATGTTCCAGTGAAGAGACACGTATTAGGAACGTCCAAGATGAAAAAAAAAAACAAAATTGATAGGAATTTCCAGTGAAGAGAAAGTGGAAGAAAGACAAACCAGCTAAATGTAATACAATATCCTAGATGGTATCCTGAAACAGAGAAAGAGTGTTATATTACAAATTAAGGAAAGAGCAATTCAATCTACGGACTTTAGTTCATCATGTATAAATTGGTTCGCTAATTATCATGTGAATCACATTCTGATGTAAGATGTGAATGAATAATAGGTAATTTAGTGGAGAACATGGCAACTCTATTTACTATGTTGGCAACTTTACTATTTAAAAATATCCTACTTTCAAAAAAGAAAAAACTTTCATCTCTCTCACAGAGACATCAGGTGAATCAGGTAAATATGTGTGTTGTGCATTAGACATACACTGTAGGCAAAAGTCACCCACCAGATGAATTTCACAGGTTTGACATGTACACAAATACCATAACAACAAACATTATGTAAACATTTGCAAGAGAACAACATGCCACTGAAAGTCAAGAGAGAGCTGTTTCAGGATAGGCTGTCCCGTGACACTTAAAGAATTCAACACATAGACATTATCAGAAAGCACTCCAGAAAAATGGAAGAGGATAAATCTAAAACCATTCAGCATGGGTTGTATTCAGATGATAAAGTGACTTGTTAAAATAAAAAACTAGCCAAAAGGGAGTCATAGAAAATAGGCAAGAGAATTTGATGGCAGTAGTATGGAATGCTTTAAAAACAGAGCAAGAGGAGTTTTGCAGAAGTTAGTGACATCATTCCCCTACATATATTAAACACCTAATTTTGCCAAGAAATGTATGGCACACTGGCTCTAACATCAGAGCAGTGCTTTATAGGACTGATCTGATGGTAGAATGTGGTAATATTGGCCATTTAAGAAGTTATCATTTCTTGGATAAATTTGGGTCTTTACAACTTTGGTGTGGGGTGAGGGCTGAGGGGGGAGGAGATGGGAAGAGATGGGAAGGGGAAACAAAGGAGGAGGCAACAATGCTTGATAAGAAATGCACTCTTTACCTTGCCCATGTAATTGTAACCCCTCTGTACAGTATTTTCACAATAAAAAAAAGTTATCATAAGATGAGTTGGTAGAAAAGAACAAAAGTACTTACACTGGACAGGGTTGGAAAGGAAAAATGAGTTGTGATTACCCAGTAGACAAACTGAGCATGTTGGGAAAACAAACATATCATTTGATTTTTATTATAGTATGTATTAGAAATGTGCTGGCCCTTCTTTAAGAATTGATTCTACTTGCCATGATTTATGAAGTTGAATGAAGGAACTTTTCAGTTCTAAGACATAACAGGACAAAACTATTTCTGATGAAAGAGAGAATGGGACTCAGGAAGGCATGATTTAACTTCTTGGACTTCCTCCCTGTTCCTGCTATAGAGAAAAACAGCTAGAGAAAACTCCATGGACACCTGGAGTCATCCTACTATTAAAAGACAGGAGAGTAGGGAGTTGATGAACTATTGTCATTGTAATTTTATCTCTCATCAGGTATGTGGAATTGTGGGAGAAGGTAGAAGCCTTTGCTGGTTAGAGCTCCACATTGAGCAACATGAATCTTACAGGGCATAGGAGCAAATAAGAAAATTAAAGGTGTTCTTGCTCCTTTTTCAGAAATTAGAAACTTACAACCTGAGAAGGTATAGACAGAGCATCTTCTGATGATGAAAAAAAAAGAGAAAGAGCAAGGTGTGAAAAGGCAGATGAATGCATAAGCAAACTTCACTGAATATCGGTCACTTAGTGTCTTGGTGCCACTAACATTTCACTGCACTTATTTCTCTTTCATTGCTTTAGCTCACACGTGTTAGGGCAAGCTTCTAGAATTATAAAGATAATGCTCTGTTCCATAGAGACTCACAGTGTAGAACAAAATCAAATACACACAAAGTATGTCCTGATAGATGGATAAGCCCCTAGACAGTAAGACATACTCAATGTCTTACAGGAGAACATAAGAGGAGTCACTTATAACCACGGCTAGAGATTACAGGGAAGGATTCTCAGTGACTATATATGAGCTAAACTTTGGAGGAAGACAGGGAGGAGCCATATAAATAGTCTGAGAAAGAGTCTGGCAGGCCCAGGGGATGGCAGAGACATGATCCTAAAACTATCTACTCCATGATGCAGAGACATCATGCCATGCCCAGTACAACTTCCGCTACTGCTCTGGAGGCATGATATAGAAGGAAGCTAGCATCATACTAGGCCCTGGAAGATGGTGGGTTATGTTTCCTTGACTCTTTCTCAATATTAGTTTATAAAGGTGGGCGTGGTAGCACATATCTGTAACCTTAGCACTAGGGAAGCTGAGGCAGGAGGAATATGTGTTCATAGCCTCAGCTTGGACTATAGAGCAAAACATTGTATAAATAAATACATCAAAATGTGCAGCAAGACAGTTATCAGAGTATGTACGGAACTCCATCTTCTACTCTGCCCATTCCTAGTTATAAAATTCAAATAACCCACTTTATCTTCAGCATCTTCACCTATGTAATAGGGAATAACATATATTATATATACTATACTGTATATTATATTGCATATAATATACTGCATACTTATATTGTTTTATATATGCAATATATAAGATATAGTTCAACATGTTATTTTATACTGTATATAATTAATTTTTTCTGGAAAGAATAAGGGTGATTTGCTGAAAACACAGGTAAACATATAGTTCAATAATTATTAAATTATTATTTTCAATAATTATTTTACACTATACAATAGTATATAACATATAATTGTTTTTTGGAGGGAAGAGTAAACATGATATGCTGAATAGACAGGTAAAATTAACTTATATCTTATGTCCTTCTTGTACTCCCAATCCTCTTACTTCATACCCCTAAAAAAAAAAAAACAAAAAAAACAGTTGGGTCTGCAATCAAAAGTAACTGGAGAATCTCCTATTTGGGTCTTTAGTTTGTTTATTATCTTTAAAGACATAAGCACACACATTTCCAGAATGTACTAGCTCAGTAATACACTCCACCTTGTGTCACCCAATGCTTACGCAACTGTCAAACAAAAGAGCTGTGTATCTCTTATCCTTCAGGGCAGAAATCTTGTCCTGTAGTTATTGCAGAAAAGTAGATCTTGGGAAAATTTCCAGAAGTAAATGGGCCAGGAACAATCCCAGACCTCTCTTAGTTCCTGGAAAAAGGAATAGGCAATATGCCCACCATGCAGAATAAAAAAAAAGTCTACAGGGAGAAGAGAAGAAAGTTCTAAAAGTATATTGAATTGGAGGTAGGGTATTGGTTTCTCAGCAGAAAGGTTTATTGATGCTGGCATTTTAAAAGGTTTCACCTTGACTTGAGGTTCATACCTCATTGTTGTGATCATGCAAACAATTCCTCTTTTTGGCTGCTACTAGTGATTGGCTGGAAAATTTGTCTTTTTTCTTTTGTATACTTCTTTAATGAAATACAAACAACACAAATTGCATCAGTTACTTAGAAGGACCTTTTTATTTTTTGCCAATGAGATATTTAGATGGTAAGAGGGAACTGTTTGGGAAAACCAGAATTGGGAGTGGGTAAAAGTAGAAAATGACGGGGATGAGTCTGATAGAAATATCTTTTTTTTTTTTTTCCTGGTCGGTCGTGGGGCTTGAACTCTGGGCCTGGGCGCTGTCCCTCAGCTCTTCAGCTCAAGGCTGGCGCTCTACCACTTGAGCCACAGCGCCACTTCCGGCTTTTTTTCTAGTGGTTTATTGGAGATACGAGTCTCATGGAAGGCTGGGAAGATGGCTCAGTGGTAGAGCGCTTGCCTTGCATGCATGAGGCTCTGGGTTCGATTCCTCAGCACCACATAAGCAAAAAGAAAAAAAGCCGGAAATGGCGCTGTGGCTCAAGTGGTAGAATGCTAGCCTTGAGCTGAAGAGCTGAGAGACAGCGCCCAGGCACAGAGTTCAGGCCCCACGACCGGACCCAAAAAAAACAAAGGAGTCTCATGGAGTTTCCTGCCCCAGATGGCTTTAAACTGTGATCCTCAGATCTCAGCCTCCTGAGTAGCTAGGATTACAGGCGTGAGCCACCGGCGCTCAGCTAGAAATATCTTTTTTTTGGGGGGGGGGTCCGGTCGTGGGGCCTGAACTCCGGGCCTGGGCGCTGCCCCTCAGCTCTTCAGCTCAAGGCTAGCATCTACCACTTGAGCCAGAGCGCCACTTCCGGCTTTTTTCTTTTTTTTTTTTTTTTTTTTTGCTTATGTGGTGCTGAGGAATCAAACCCAGGGCCTCGAGCATGCAAGGCAAGCGCTCTACCACTGAGCCACCTTCCCAGCCCCTAGAAATATCTTATATGTGTTTAAAAGCAGAATAATGAAATGCATTATTTTTTGTGAAAATAAAAGTGGAAGAGGATAAGTAAGAGTAATAGAGAGAGTGAAATGAATCAAAGCATCTATATGCATAGTAGACCCATCACAATGAAACTACTTTGTATAAGTAATATATGCTCATTGTTTTGGCTTCTTACTATGATTTCTTACTTGGTTTCTTATTATTTTTTGTCTTTAAATAGTTTTACAGAAGTTTCAATTCAATATGAGTACAATTTATGAGTGAATGGACTCACGAATGAATGAGTCTAATGCATCTTGGTCAGTGTTATCCATATTTGCTGATTTCTTTAAATATGATAAAGTGATAACAAAAACATGAGTACTTCAGTATTATCCACAATCAGAAATTTATATAAGTTCTGATCACAGAAACTTCTATTATGTTCTAAAATCATCACAATAAACATAAGTAATCAACAATAATAATGTTCCACTGAATGGGAAAATTTGAGAGAAAAAAAACAGAATAGTAAATCTGCTTTCATAAAACCTGAGAAAAAAGTAAGCTCATCTACAGTAACAGGAAGTGGTTGACATGGAAAGGAAGAAGGAAAGGGTGTAAATGAGAAGGAGGAATCAATGACAAAAGATGGCAAGGGCAGTGACAAACACCATCACTGTCTTGATTACATATGTCAAAATGCATCAGACTGTATCTTCTACAAGCATGGCATTTTTATGGGAATTATGTTGCAATAAAATTCCTTTCACAGGCCCATAATTTAATATAAAACACAGGACATATCACATTACATGATTGTGACTGTGTCAGTGTGCTCTATTTAAAACTGTGCTCTATTTAAAATAGCACTCTAAGTAAAATGGTAAGAAACGAGAGGGACAGGAATATATTATTTTGCTTGAATGACAATGAGTGAAAGGTTGGGACGCATTCGTATTTGCAAATATACACACACCTACAACTTACCTAAGTGGTGAACAAACAAACGACTAGAAGCCATCATTCTGGTGAGGATAGTCCACAAAAATGTATGTACTATTATCAGAGCAAGAAAAATCAGACAGACAAAATAATGAACACTCACAAACAATAAGGCTGACTTATTACTATGCACTACAGATTCATGCTTCCCTTCTACAGCTACCTATACCTATTTTCCTCTTTGTGCTGAACAACCATCCACAAAATGCTGATTATAGAAAACCATTAGTAAATTAAGTAACACTAAATTACTAGAACCAACACCTCCTGGCCACAGTACAATTACACTAGAAATTATTCACAAAACCAAAAAAACAGAAAGACCCACCTACCTAAAATATCTACAACTTCTGTCTTAAACAATTATTAGGAGAAATAAAATTAAAATCATTCAATTTTTAGTTCTTATAAAAATGCTAAAAGGTAGACACTACATATGAGAATCCACAAAATATTTCTGAAAAACTGAGTATAAAAATGGGTAGCATTAAATGTTTTTAATCAATAAAAAAGAAAAACATATTAGAAATTAATTAAATATCCAGCTGAAAACTAATTTAAAAAATCAACAAATAACCCCAAATATACTAAGGAAAAAATAAAAATTAAAGCAGAAATAGCAATGGGAAAAAGTTAGTCTATTTCAAAACCCTGCTTTTAAAAACTGAAGTAGCAAAATATACATATCACTACCAAGCATAAAACTGAAGTTTAAAAAGGAATCATAATTGATTGGGTAGATCTACAAGCAAATAAATTTGAAAATCAAGATAAATGATCATTTCCAAGCAAAATACAGATTTCCAAATTTGCCTGCATTAAAAGAACCAGATTTTTTTGTAGAAAAAATTAGAGAAGACTGTCAGGAAATATTATGAGTACAGTAAAAAGCACTAGATAACTGATCATTTCAAAGAAAGATTCTACAAAGCCTTCTTCAAAGACTAAATGCTCCCCGAAAAGGGCTGTTTATGCTAAGAGGACTGAAAGGGATACTAAGAAGAAAAACGTTGTCATTCCTTGTCAAAGAAAGCTACACTCCAATACCATTGGAGAAAAATGCAAGTATTGAATAAATAAATTCATTATTTACTAGATTAACAGTATTAAAATAATAATAATAATAATGCCCAACAACATATGAGGAAAAAAAAAGAAACCATGGTCATTAGGAATAATATTTGAGCCGCTTTAAAGTTGACTCATTATTAGAAAAATAATACGCAATATGATCGTTTCAAGAAAAAACATGATTATCTCTACATACATTGAGAAGCCCTCAATAAACATTCACTATTTTTATAAAGCTCTACACCAATTAATTTCATCCCTTCTGTCACATTCCCTAAACCCATATCTCTATGAAATACCACCCCCAAAAGGTTTCCCTGTTCCAATTTCAGAGTGGCAGATACTCTAGTTTGAGAGTATTCAGCCTTCTCTTTCATCCTCCCTCAGCTACACCCTGATTTTAGGAAACAGTTCAATCTTTTAACCTAAATAATTTTACCGCTTAGTTTTCAGAGGGAAACATATCAACCTGGAAACAAACAGTGTGTAAACTGAAGAATACACAAATAAAACAAGGCAATAAAACACTTCCTGTGTTTATAGAAAATGGATACTTGGTCATTTTCCTGATATTCAGCGCATTTCAATTCTGAGGAAGAAAAGCAAAGGGGGAAAAAGTGACTGAGAAGCTAGATACAAAAAGATCCAAAGGAACTGGGCCTAGTGTAGTCTGGAGATTTTCTCAGCAAAGTTAGCCTCCAGACCAGATGTGAAAAACAACAACAACAACAACAATAAGCGGAAAGCAAAAGGACAGGGCGGTACTCAAGAAGTAGAGTGCTTGCCTGGCAAGCATGAAGTCCTATGATCAATTCTCAGTACCATTTTTTAAAAAGATGCTAACTTTCTCGTTGGTGATGTACAGATGAGTTTGCAGGTCAAATAAAGTCCAGCCATCTGTTCAAAAATTGGCTAAAACATAGGTCACATATCAAGGACCAGAGCTAAAGAGGAAAGAAAACAGATGTCTGATGAAGTTATAAGGGAAAACATGCAACTATCTGGATCAGATTTACATGTAATAAAAGGCCATGAAAATGAAATTACTTATGTTATCTATAACAATATCCTGTTTCATCCTTACTAAATTTTACTCATAATTCTAGTGAATTTCAGTTTGAGAATTTTTGTCTTCTGTTGTTTATAGTGTTAGAATCCCAACTTTTAAATTTATATTTATCGTAAGAATTCTTAACTAAATTAAAAATTTTAATCCAAATATGTTAGATAATTATAAAATGACTGATGATTGTTTTAAATTCATGGAAATCAGTTAAATGAGAACTCTGCACAAAGTTACTAGTCTTATTGTGAATTACTTATTCTCTTAGATTTAAAAACTAATACTGATATGTACATAAAAATAGTTATCCTTCACTGTATAAAATAAAAGAAATCCAAACCTGAAAACTAACTCGTAAGTTCAAAGAGAAACAAGACTGGAAAATAATGGTCAAGGTTAAACAAGTTCTTTTGTGTTAATGCAGAGATTTCTTTTTCAAATGAACAGAAATTAGGGAAAGCATATATGACAAAGCAATGCAACATATTCGTGTTTCAATTACCAGTTCATATGGCTGGTTATTTTTTAAATGGAGACAAATGGTAAGTCTTTCACAAGGCCTCATAGAGAACAAATAAGCAATGAAAGATCACTAAGCCTTCCTGTGCGAGTATAGGAATTCAATCATGTTTGAAAAATTAAAGTTCACAGAGTTCCCAGGCAACTAGTTTTTGTTTCATTTTTATTGCTATTTTTAGCATAGTTATAAAAGCCATAGAAATTATGATTGGCCATCTAGTTTCATCTTCTTCTTCTTCCTTCTACCTAATTCTAGGCAGTCACCAACCATTTTTCTGCCTCTTGGTTTATATATAATCTTGGTCTTATAAATAATGTGACATATTTAGAGAGACATTCCTAACCCCAAACAAAGACACCCACCCAGGGTTTGTAACCATATAATTCATTTTACAAGAAGGGAGTAAGCAGAAATGACCACCAGACAGGCAATCCCATGTCTACTATGAGCTCCAAAAGCTCAGGTGGCAAAAGTTTGGCCTCCAGGGATAAGGGGTGTTATCTGGGGAAAATAAATCGATTGTGAGGGTCCTGACATAATTTACTACAGGTAAGCTATTGAAAAATGTACAAGAAAATGGCATGACTGGAAAATTGTTGGAAACCTGGAAGTCAGGCCTAATTGGAGAATGTATTGCACTGGTACTGTACCCTTGAAGGGCTTCCTTGCCCCCAGATTTCCACTCTGCACTCTATTTCCTGGCTGCCATGATGTAAGCAACTTTTCCTTCCCCACCACCAAGCTCTGCTTCATCCCAGGCTTAGAGGACTGGTCTTCTTTAAGTTGTTCTCACCCATTATTTTCTCACAATGACAAAAATTGACTTAAACACTTTATTCATTTTATAGTTACTTCTAAGTTTTCTACCTTTGACTACTAATTAGAAACAACAAAATATCTAACTCTGACATTTTGCACAAAATGAAGCCAACAAACCTGGCAGCTATATTCATGTCGGGTTGTGAACGTGGCAAAGACTTTGGTATCATTTGAAAGTGGCACAACACTGGCTCTAAAGATCACAATGCTTTTGATGCAAACAAAGTTCTCTTTGTCACTGATGTCAACAATAAAACCAATATACAATGTTAAAATTGGGTAAGATTCTAAAATTTAGTTATATCTCCTTCTCACTGTACAAATTTCTCCAACAACACCCCTTTCCATGACAATCTGGCCACTGTGTGAACACAAGGACAATGACAGACTTTGTGCCTCACAGAGAATCTATTCTATTTTCAAAACATGTCTTTAGAAATCTGTTTCTTAAAAAGTCAACTACAACTTCCTCAATTCTTCACAGTATTGATTCTAATTCAGTAATTTGAACAACATGTATAGAGTAACTACTGGATGGAGAAGACAATAACTGCATGAAGATATAACACTTGAAGATAAAACTTGCCCTTTAACTTATCTGGAGACACAAACCTATAAGCAAGAATACAAATATAACCAGTGCTGATCACCTTTCCACCACCACCGTTTCCCTTGCTATTATTTACAAGTCTCAAAATGACTTACCTGGATCACACCAGCCAAGAAGGAAACTGCTGCAGCAACTCCAATCCTCTGCATCTCAAAGTCAGAGAAGCCTAGCACACTTGAGTGATTGTGTGTGGTGAGGTTCTGGCTGCTCTGAGGGACCAGTCGCTCCACAGCATTGGCTGAGATTAAGGATGTCAAGGCAAAGGTGCCTTAAAGAGGGGAGGCAAGTAATTTTATTAATTGCAGACACATGATTAAATTCTACCATATTATAGTGCCAAATAGATCTCTTAGCAACTCTATCCTTCCACTGGGGTTTCTCTTCTCTATTTTTCACCCCATTCCTGAAAGAAACAGATACTTCTATATGCCTACAGCCACATACATCTATCTACTTCGTCCTAAGCTTTATAATTTTGTACCTCTCATAGATGACTATAGAGAGAGATCTTGAAGCAAGTATCAAAATTATGGCCTGAGTCAGGTGCCAGTGACTCACATCTGCACTCCTACCTATTAAAAAGGCTGAGATCTAAAGATGGCAGTTCAAAGCCAGCCCTAACAGACAAGTCAAGAGAAGCTTATCTCCAATTAACAAGCAGAAGAAATTCTGAAGTAATGCTTTGGAGCAAGTGGTTGAGTGCCACCCCTGAAAGAAAAAAGCTAAAAGATAGTGCCAAGCTCTGAGTTCAATCCAGCATATACACAGATACACAGACACTGACCTAGACATACACACACACACACACACACACACACACACACACACACACACACACACACACACACACACACATTATGCACATTATTAATTCTTGCTTGGATTTAACTCCAATCACTTAACTTTCAATGTGACCACACGTATTTTACTCGGTGTAAATTGCCTTGTCCCTTAAATGATGGCAATATATGCAGTTTAGGCTTTAGGGTGAATATAAAGGAGAGAATTGAAGACTTCATTAAATTCAGTGGTCAATATAATCTCTTTGGCTGAAACATTTTCTCTTCACATGCACCTGCATAAGCCTGATTTTCTTTAAGTATCTGGCTCAAATTTCAAATATACAAGGATGCATCCCAATTAACTATTCCTGGCTTAAAATTTTGCACCTGTTATGACTCATTGCTGAGTATTCCTTTATAACAGCATGGTATGGCCTATAAAATGATTAAATATATCATTTCTTTTTATAGCTATTAGACAAAGTTTAATGATATTTCCTAGAAATTGTCATGGCCTCCTACTTTTATGGGAGCATGGTTATTGTGGTCTTCTATTTTTTTCTTAGAGTTCCTAGCATCAATTTTGACATAGTTTGTCTAACAATGCAGTCACACAAATAGGGAAATGTTGACTTCCTCAGACAGGCTCAAGATAAAGAACCATACTACATGTTGCAGACATCCCCTGACTCAGCAGTTAAAGATTGCTTTGCTTCAAGTTGTAAGTGAGGCTTTGTGAAAAAAAGTACATGGGCAGCAGGACCAGGAAAGAAAGATGTGAGTCCGACAGAAACAGATCTCAATGGAAACCCACAACACACTACTCTTGATTGATAAGGGCATTTGGATAAGACAAGCAATATGTGTTTTGAATTCAGAACAATATGATGACAATATAGGAACTTAGCCTTAAATGCCAAATTGCTACCCTAGACCACTTTGTAAAAGATCATATTCTTCATACACTGGGGCTATTAAGGCTTACATAAGATAATAAATTACAGCATATTTCGTAAAGTTAACTACTGACATGTAGTTAGCACTGAGTGTTAGTGTTAGTTTTTCAGATGATTCCTACAATTAAGGTCAGAATGGTCTGTTATGGTCTGTTATTCTTTGTTTTTCTCTAAGAGATGATGGTATATAAAATCAGAGAAATCTTCAGTGCAAGCTAAGTCATTCTCTATTAATAAATTCATGAATACTAATCATCAGGATCACTATCATCATCACCTCAAGGAACTAACATAACTGATGATGAGAGACAAGAATCCAGTTTCCAGGATAGATAACATTAAGTAAGATATATTCACCATGGAACCTAGTTTTTAGAAAACATATTTTTCATGGTGTTTTACAACAGGATGATATTGAGACCAAATGAGACACTCCTGAAAGTTAAAAGTGTCTCTTCTGGTCTTTAAATCTAGTAGACTACAGAATAAACTGTTTTATATAGAAGTGATTGTGCAAATGCCTAAAGAAACTTTTTAAGATAGAAGTGAGTTCATCTTTGCATTCAGATTTAACTTTCTTGGGATTTTAAGAAAGATAAGAAGGAGTCATCAAATGGTAGGAGAGTAAGGACCTTTGTAGGCTTTGATGGAGAGAGAAAAAACAAGTCTTCCCTGATTTGAAAGCAATTGGTTGGCAGGGTTGCTCCCTCATTGTAAGCTCTCAGTAAATATTTATTTCACTCTGTGTAGAGGTTATCCTTGACAAACATCCTCCATTGCTGAACAGACTGTGTCCTCTCAAAACACTTTCATAGTTAGCTGAGGAAAAGGTCCTACAAATTACCACATTTTGGTAATCTTCAGCAGTATTGTTTCCATTGGATACATATCCAGATTTTTTTTCCTTTTGCATACGAAGAAACAAAGTTGGGTTTTTTTGTAGCTTCTAGATGTCAAGATTATGTTTTGTTTTAAAATAATTATATTTTAAGTTTAAATATTTGCATATTAAGATTAAAATATTGCATTGTTGAGCAAATAGGACTTTCTGTGGCTTGATGAATCATTTACTTGTTTTGAGTTTTTTGTTGTTGTTGTTGCTGCTGTTGTTGTTTTCGTCAGGCCTGGGATTTGAACTCAGGGCATGGGTACTGTCCCTGAGTTTCTTTTGCTCAAGGTTAGCAATCTACCACTTGAGCCACAGCATCACTTCTGGCTTTTACTGTTTATGTGGTACTGAGGGATTGAACCTAGTGCTTCATGCATGCTAGGCAAGCATTCTACCACTAAGCCACATTCCCAGCCTGAATCATTTGTTTTTAAAAGATGCTTCCACCATTATTTGCCATGGAGTCCAGTATTCCATTTTGAACACCTAACTGGAAGATAAAACCCAAGTCACAAAAGTAACATTAGTATCTTAATAAAGCAGAGTGAGTAAGTCCTTCCATAGCATATACTACAGTAAAGTTAAATAAAAGAGAAATCTGTTCTGTGTATTAAATATTTGTAGGGACATTTGGTGAGACTCATTTGTTCCATATTTAGGACCATAGCAAGTTCAAAAAGTGATTCATTTCTGATTTACATCTTGTGCCATAAAGTCTAAGGATCTGCTCCTTCTTACTGATTTTAAACAAATAAATATCAGGTTAAAACTAAAATAAGATGTTTCAGCTTACTCTGTAAAATATAAATTCAGAAATAAAATAGCATTAACATTTATTTTTCAGAGAGAAATGTCTGTAAATTGCATGTATTTTGAAATGCCTGTTATTTACCTAAAGAGACCACAAGTTTCCTATAGTTGATAATAATCTGTTAATAATCTGTTAGTTACAGAATCTTATGTAAATGATCATTTCAAAACTATGTGAGCAGCAAAATGTTTGCAGTACTTATCCAACAAGTAAAATGGCTATCTAAGTACATATTTAAGCATTATCAATTTGGGTATTTTTGACTTCTAAGTATAATTATGGTCTCTTGAGCAAATTGGCTTTGCTTTACTCTTTTATCTTGTGCCTAAACAGAGGAAATGCTTGTGGGGTCAGCTCTAAAACCATTTGGTTCTTTATAAAAACATATGTAAATGTTCTAAAAAATAAAAATAAACTGTTAGGAAATAAGGACACAGGATAATTAAAAGGTAATAAACATGAAGAATTTTTAACCTACTCTAGTGCTTTTCTCCTTTTGCATCAGGACAACAGGAAAGATCCTTCAATAAGATAAAAAAAATCGCTTAGGTTTTAGATTCAGCTACATGGACTTTTCAAATGGTATATCTAAGACTTTAATCTGAGCTCTCATGAGAAACTTCCTGAATTTTAGGGCTTGCAGGATCTTTACTTTTCTTTCCTTTTTTGTCTGAAATATGCAAATAACACTGTCTATTTAAGAGGGGTTCTTGAAAATAAAGCTTAATTTGTGTGATGTTAGTGATTGAACCTAGGGATTTGTGCAAACTATACAAATACTCTTCCTCAGGGATAGAGCAAACCGGTAGAGTATTTGTATAGTTTCCTTTCCTTTTTTTTATGTTGCCCTTTCTTTTTGTTGTTTTTTGAGACAAAGATCTCATTATATTAGTCCAATCTAGCCTGAAACTTACTACGTAGCCCAGACCAACTTCAAACTTATTATCCTCTTGTCTCAACCTTCTGAGTGCTGGATGTCCCATTATGCCTGCATAAAGCTCTTCCATAATTCTCTGAAATAGATATACGTGCATATATGTACAAACATATACACATACATGTATGTACATGTATATGCACACATGCAAGCTATGTATACATGTATACATTGCCCTAGACAATATATATCTTATGACAGTCATGTTTCTCTTAATAGGGATACATTCTGAGAAATACACTGCAGACAATGTGTTGTCAATATCACAGTGTACTTACTCAGCCTAAGACAACTGGGACATTACCAGGTGACCTCATCTTATGGGACTTTGCTTTTATATGCTCTTTATTGTTGATGGTGGCTTATAACGTGTGTGTGTGTGTGTGTGTGTGTGTGTGTGTGTGTGTGTGTGTGTGTGTGTGTGTCCATGAAACCTGGAGATCTTCTGAAAATGCTGATTATAATTCAGTAAGTCTGAAGAAGAAGCCAAGATTTTTTTTCCATTTCTCACAAATTCTCACACAATGCAGCATTGTGCATGACTGCAAATTTCACATACTACCCCCACTATAACGCTATTTGATATAAAAATCCAAGTTTAGATGAATTTCCTGAGAAAATTTACAAGCCAATGTGGTGGACAAAATTTGAAATATGCGTAGGTCCTAAACTCCAGAACCTGTGAATGTTATGTTCTATGGCAAGTATAATTCATGCTCCAGATGGAATTAAGATTGCTAATCAGCTGACCTTAAAATAAGGAGATTATCCTGATTATTCAATAAGTAAGTTCAGTGAACTCACAAAATTCTTCAAAGATAGAATCAGAAGGGGATTCAAAGATGTTGCACTACTGACCTTGAAGGTGTTTGATAAGTCCCTGAGCCAAGGAAAGCAAGAGGATTCTAGGAGACAGAGAAGTCCAGAAGATGGCTTTCTTCAAAAACAAACACACCCTTGCAGGCACTTCAGTTTTAACCATGTATCATTTGAAATTATGGACCTGCAGAGCTGTGGAAAACTTTTCCTTGTTCTAAGTTTCCAAACTCATGACAATTTGTACAGCCACAACAAGAAATACCTCTGTAGAAAATTCCATTTAAATATAATTGTATTGCCAGAATACTTAAGATTAAAGTTATCATTTTATAATAATCATAACCAAATAAACAACTTTATTAAATCTTATTAGGAAGCAAGTACTAAATATTATACATTAATTATCTAGCTCTCACTAAAATTACATGAACTGTAGGGTTCATCCTATCACGAGGATGACAGAGTGAGTCACTCAGGTAGCACATACAGGAGACACGAACCAGGCCCAACTATGACCAGAATTCACCCTGCTGTATTACCAGAAAAATTGTGATTGCTTACAAATTCTTGAGTAATGAACACCTAGGCAATGCAGTACATACTTATTAAAGGGTACTATAGAATGCAGTCTGGAAGAAACTTAAAAGATCATTTGATCTAAGTGTCAAATACATGTAAAATATTCTTCAATATAATAAACTTCATAGTCTTTGTTTTCTTTCAAGTGTGCACTTTCTCTTATTGTAAATCCAGAAGCTTCTCCCTTTCTTTCATTTTTTTGTTACTAAAAACTGCACAAGACTTCTTAGTAATAATTTGCATTCACAGTAATATACCAGTAAATCACAGTATGCATTGCTTATCTGAAACACGGATATGCTTGGCTCTAATATTTGCTAAGCTTTTCAGCATTGCATTTAGAACTGCTTTGGAAATGCAATCGGTAACTAAGGATTACTCTGAGTCTCTTTGATTAGTAGCAGGAGAAACATAAACATAGAAATGATTACCTGTGGCCACATGACGTCCCATTCCAAATATGGCATAAATGATGGCAGGAAACAGAGACCCATACAAGCCAAACACTGGGTGCACAGAGGAGAGAATAGCAAAGGCCAGTCCTGTGAAGAAGAGCAGGGCAATTAGGACCATTTTGTACCCCAGAGGTACAATCCATTATGAAATGCAATGGCTATTGGTTTCTTAAAGCTGAAATTAATCATCATTTTATTTTCCTACTTGTTCATCAACCACAGAATCTAGCACTATTGCCCTAAATAAAAGAAAAAAAATATCCATTTGTTCATAGGCACAGTTCAATCCCAAACACTACTCTTTTTAGCCTACTACTATTTCTCCTTGTTGCAGAGATGTTTATACATAAATAGTGGTTTCTTTTTCTCCAATTTTTTAATTTTTTGAATGTATTGTTATAGTAGAGTTGATATACAGAGGGATCACAGTTACATGAATCAGATAATGAGTATAATTCTTTTTGAACCATGTCTCTCTTTCCCTCTCTCTGTCCCAATTTTTCCCTCCTTTCCCCACCCACACGATATAGAGTTCGTTTCCCACATACTTTCTAGTGAGAATAAACAATGGTTTCTTTTGTCTTGCCAAGGATGGATAGAAGGGATATCATCATGGCAAGATATCTCTCAGCATGCTTATATTTTTATATTTTCATATGTACTTTTTTATTTGTGCAATAAGCTAGGCAGGACCAATAGCTTTACCACTGAAGGATGAAAACTCTGACAGGGAATACAGTCTTGGATCGGGATCAAAAGGAAGCACATTCAAAGTTGGCTGGTTGGCTGCCAGGGTGACCAACTAAGATTTGTATTACAGTGACAGGGTCAATGCATGGACCTACCTACTCCCCACTAATTTAACCCTCGACTGTAATCCAGGAGTCATATCTTACTGTGGAAAAAAAT
Organism: Dipodomys spectabilis; assembly: GCF_019054845.1. Classification (NCBI taxonomy): domain Eukaryota; kingdom Metazoa; phylum Chordata; class Mammalia; order Rodentia; family Heteromyidae; genus Dipodomys; species Dipodomys spectabilis. The sequence continues at coordinate 26,822,179 of NW_024871460.1, forward strand.
CAATTTTGCTTATTTAGTGTTCAAGGAGTAAGGAATAATGCACAACTATTCAATATTATACTTTATAGATACTAACATTTATGTATTTTATGTTACATGCATGTTGAAAATATGCCTAGCCATGTCCAAATGACATGTCTAAAGACATGGGTTTTAAGTGGAACCAAAAAACTGAATTAGTACAGGTTCATTTAAGCAGTTAGATCATATCTAAGTCAGATGTGGTGATATATTCCTGTGTTCCCAGCACACGGGCAATGGGATCATGCGTTTGAGGCTAGTCTGGGTTACACTGTGAGGCCCTGGCATTCCCTCCCCTCTCTTGTCTGAGGCTGGTCACTGACATTAAACAAATACTATAGTAGGTTCTGAAGTTCATTTATGACTATCAACTTAATACTGGAGAGCTGATTGGGCATAAATATTGTTATAAGTTACACAGTGGCTCTACAGAGGTAGCATTAGAATCTGGAAAGTCTGTATATAAGGCCAGGTAATTATTCACACTGTGGAGCCTAGGAGTCTGGGTCCAATTTTTACTGCTGAAATTTTGCTGTTTTAAGTTAATGATACCTTCCTGGTTATATGTTGAATATTTTCCAAGTAGCACAAGAAATTTTTGTTATTATAATAAGTGAAAAATCTACTAATAACTATCTTCTCTTTAAAAAAAAAAACCCTCCAATTTGTTGTTTATTGGTCATGTTTTCCTGGCTGGAGGAAAGGGCTGTAGTTTAGCTTTGGAAAGCTAATTTTTTCCCACCCTTACCAAAGCATCTCTTGGAATTTTTAATTTTGTCAAAAGCAGTGTGCTTGCTTCAATTACTTGGGAAGCTTTTTTAAAAAATCACTTTTACCTGTGATAAGTTACCTATTGAGAGACAGAAATGCAGCGTAGTAATAAAGGGCTTGCCTAGCATGTTCCACTGTTACACACATACACACACACACACACACACACACATAACCATATAAAGAGACAGAGATGCGTGGACAGAGATGTGTGGTATTCCACATAAGAAAGATAAATGTGGCCCATATTTTACTAGATCATCTAAAAATGCAAAATCAATGGTGGGAGGAAGAGGATGTGTCATATCTAAGAGAAGCACCTTGAATACAATCATACAGCTGTTAAATTCTGGTCATTGTGGTTAATATAGACAGGATCTGGATTAGTCCCAGGTAGATCTGATTGGCTACATTTCTACACTAGCTATAGTAAGCAAATGTTAATACAGACCGGCAAGCCATCAGCAACTTTCTTCTTGCCCTATGAATACAGAGCTCCTATTTAACCTGCCTAATTACAGTAACACTCATCTTTTTCTTTTGGTTTAGCCCAAATACAATTCAAAATAAATGGGTCTAATCACTCATCTAATCTCTGCTTCTTCTATCCATACAAATTTAAAATGGGAATAATCATGTAAAGAATATTTAGTACCAAGTTTTTTAAATAATCTCTTGATTGATATATCAAGTGCAAAAATATAATCATCGTAGTTTTCTAACCTCAAAATTAAAAGTGGTGTATGCATTTCCTTTATTCTGTATTACACTGCTACTAAGCTTTCATTTTAAGCAATAAATTCACTCATCCTTGATTTGCATATATATATACATATATATGTATGTCTCTGTTAGTATGGCAATGAACAATGCCAAATTGAAGCAAGACAGAATGAATTCAGATATATAACACTTTAATATTTTATCTATTCTTGCATTAAATATGAATGATAAGCCCAAGACCATCCTACTGATGTGTAAACCTCGAAAAAAGGGTAGATAAAATTTCTTTTCCTAATTCATTTATTACTATGATTCGTAGATAAAGAACATACATTTTTTTCACACATGCACACAAGAAGCAAGTCTGCTCACTCTCTGCCTCCTCTCCCACTTGCAGTCTTTTGTCTGGATTAAATCTACAAAAGGAGAATGGAATATCACAAAGATTGATTTTCATTGCCAGTTAGAATCATTCTTCTAGATTTCAGTAATAGTAATTATTTTTAGGAAAGACGGATCATGTCTAGAAATTGAGTAATGATATTAATGGAGAATTAGTACTAAGATGACTCTACTGAAGATATTACGTTTTGAGATCTTTCTGTGTTATTTTAGAGACTACACCTTTTCATTGTCACATCAAACAGACAGGACCCCAGAAGCATTTGTTTTTCTCCTATGGGAATAATAGTATTTTATAGTTTTTAACCTCTGATTATGAAAGTTATATGGCCCAGAAAACTAAAGTTACCACAACTCAATTTCAGCAGAGTACATTCTTCCCAGAATGTTAATCATCATGAAACACCTTTGAGTATTATGATTTCAGTTGTATTCCCCGAATTTCATTTGTTGAAGTCATAACCTAGAATCTCAGAACGTGAAGTACTTATTTGGAAAAGGATTGTTATGGAGGTAATTAGTTAAAATTAGGGGTCAAGAGACTAGGGTAGACCCTAAACTAATATGAGTAGTGTCCTTATTTTTAAAAATCATGAAAATAGGAAGATGTGCATACAGGGAGAGCATCACATGAAAATAAAGCAGAGAGTGGGGTACTCATTCTACAAGCAAAACAACACTAGAAAATGACCAGCAAGCCACCAGAAGCTAGGGGCTGTAAGGGAAATAGATTCTGTCTCACATCCCTCAGAAGAAACCAACCCTATGACAATATGAGCTACCCTAAGGCTATGATAGCCTTAGCAAAAGTACATAGTATCATAGATAATGAAAAGTCATTCGAGGCTTGGGGGATTTAACCCCATGTTGTGAACAAAATCAAAGTATTTGTCCTGAGGTGAGAGTGGTTAAGAAAGAACAGTAGAGAATGAGTAAGATCAAGGTGCAGTATCTGCATGTATAGCACTGTGTGTAACTAAATGTGCTAAATGGCAATATCATTTACATTTTGTACTTTTGAGTCATTGGCATCTGAGATGTTTAGTTCTTAAATAAGTGTCTAGAGATTCATTGTTGAATATAAAATTCCTTTATGAAACTGTGTGCCCAAAGCTCAAATGTAAAAACCAAAACCCAATCCAGCGCCATCACTAGGAATGTTTGCAGGATTCTCAAGAAAAGTGCTCTTGGGCTTCTGAAATGTCTGGACACATATGAACTAAGGTAGGCCAGGCACATTTGGAACTGTGCTCAATGTTCTAAAGCTTTGTCAAATAGAATTGACTCAGAAGTAAGACTATTCCACTGTCTCATTCGTCTCCCCAATTTCTGGTCCACAGAAAGAAAATAGTCACAGCATATTGAAAAGGCTGAATGACCAACTTATGGTTTGAAACTCCTTTCCTCATCTGGCAGCCTGTATCTAACCCAGCCAGAGTCAATGCTACAGCATTCAGCACCCAGTCTCCTCTCCCAGAGGATTCATTTTACCTATGACAAGAGCAACTCAGAACACACTGATAAATTTTCCCTAGTGTTTGCAATAAAAGAAAATGGAAAGCCAGGTGCCAGTGGCTCACACCTGAACTCCTAGCTACTCAAGAGGCTAAGATCTGAGGATTGCAGTTCAAAGCCAACCAGGGCAGGAAAGTTGGTGAGACTCATCTCCAATTAACCACCAGAAAACCAGAAGTGGCACTGTAGCTCAAGTAGTAGAGCACTCACTTTGAGCTGAAGAGCTTAGGCCCAGAGTTCAAGCCCCATGACCAACAAAAAAGAACAAAAAAGAAAAAAAAGAAAATGGAAAATCTTCAGTTTGGTCAATTTCAAAACAGATTTGTTTCTCCAAATCATGTTAAAACATTATTTGTGATACTTTCAAGTAACCAAATAGAAAGCAAACAATGCTAAATATTGGGATCACAAATGATTTACTGCATTTTGATTATGGTAGAAACAAAACTGTAGGACTAAAGATATCTATTTTAATATCAAAGTGTGATTCTTACCCTAATAAATTGTAACACATGATAGATATTAGTATTAACCAAATAATATTCTCCACAAAGACACTCATATGAGTAAAACTTAGAAAATGACTCAAAGCTTAAATATTTCCTATGAATTTCTTGATTTGTGCATGAGGTTACAGACTGATGCCTTGAATATAGAACATCAGAGATATCTCAAATTCATCCTGAAGCTAGGCCAGCAATGAAGGCTAATTATCGCCTACTCCCTACCAACTAGGAAACACCTCCCAACATTTTTTTTGTTTTATTTTATTTTATTTTTATTTTTTGTGAACATACTGTACAGAGGGGTTACAATTACATGGGCAAGATAATGAGTACAATTCTTATCAACCTCCCAACATTTTTAGCTCTGTCAAAAGTATTGAATTTAGCCAATAATCTAAAAATAGAAATACTTTAAAGCTCTTACTCCTATGAATAAAGACTAAGTATCACTAATTCCATGAAAGAAGGAATCAGGAATTTGGGAGGAAATACTAATAAGACCCAAAGAAAGGAAATGAAAGATTCAGTCTTTAATCACTTAAAGTCCTTGTGAGTAGCTTTATAAATAAAAATGGAAGGGGAGCTTGAATAAACAATAGAAAGGGTGGCCCTGAGGCACATTCCTAGGCTAACAAAAAATGCATACTCTCAAATAGCTTTCTTTCTTTAGCTCTTTCTCTTCCTTCATTTCGTCTTTTGCCTCTCTACTCTCTCTGTGTCTCTGTCTCTGTCTCTCTTTTTGGTGCTGGTTCTCAGTTTGAACTCAGTGCCTGAATGTTGTCCCTACCCCTGAGCTGTCTTGGTCAAGGTTGGTGTTCTACCACTTCTTACTTTTTGATGGTTAATTGGAGATAAGACTCTCGTGGACTTTTCTGTACAGGCAGGTTGTAAGCCATGATTCTCAGATTTTAGCCTCCTGAGGATCTAGGATTATGGGCGTCTGCCACCAAGGGTTGGCTCTTAATTTTCTTTAACCAGCTATCTCAAGAAAGAGCAAGGCTGTCACATGATATCCCCTCTCTTTCTTTTCTTTCTTTTTCACTTTCCAACCATTCCCATCCTATGTTTCGCTTTACCTCATATATGCTCTGATTCTAAAGGAGTCAGTGGAAATATCTGCAATCTAACAGTGTGGTCGAGGGAAAAAAAGAATCTGCAATCACTACAAATAACCTATCAGCTACATTTTTTATTTCCTTCTTAAAGTTCTAATCTTCCTTCAAGACTTGTCATTTCTTTCATCAGTTAATCACTGGTATGATTGTTCAATATGAGATTATAATTTACATCATAGAAAATGAGAAATTTCCCACTGATGCCCCTCTACAGTTGAGAGTTTTTTAACACAAAAATTCTAGAATGTTTTTACTTTGCATTTATGCTTTTATGGATACCTAAGTAATATATTTGTATTGGTTATTGTGACCAATAGCTTGCCATTAAGATGAAGAGTAATGACTGGACTGACGAGAAGTCATGAAGGATTTCCACAAATGGAAATGGTTGTAGTAAATATTGAATGATACATGATGTATGTTTAGGAAAGCATAGGAATAGATGTTTGAATGAAATTGAAGAGATCATTTTAGGCAGAAGCAACACATTCAAAGGGTCACAGAAAGGGCAGAAAAAAATGTTTACTTGAGTCCTGGAATAGAAAGTCATTTAATATCCTGTATCAAAGAGATTTATGAAACAGAGAACTTTAGAAAGTAAAGAGTCTTATGTGCTAAGGTAAGTGGTACCAGCTCACCTGGAATACGGAAGATAACCACAGAAGCATACAGAACTCCTAACCCCACTACTTCTTTTGTGTAATGCAACCATCAGATTAGAAAAATGCCATGCAACCTATGTTTCTCTGAGTCTAGCTTATTTTGCTTAATGTAATTTTTCCAAGTCTTTCCACTGCCTTTATGAATGGTACAACAGTATTCTTTCTGATGGGTAGAATTCTATTGTGCATATATACCACATTTTCTTGATCCATTTCTCCACTCTGTGCTAATTCCATAGCTTAGATATGGTAAACAATCCTGAAATGAAAACGGTTGTGCTGGTATTCTATTAGATAAATGTCCAGGAGTAGAATTGCTGGGTCATAGGATAGCTCTATGTTTCCCTCATTTGTGGTAGCTAGAATGCACCTATAAATCTGCAAGTAAACACGCTGGATAGAAAAAACTACACTGGGATGTGATAAACTATGCAGGTCTCTAGGCATTCACACACAGTGAGAGCAAAGGAGGAAACCCAGGAGGGGAACATAAAGGCATAATACCTGATCATATAAAATATTTATCAGCATAAACTCCAAGAAATGGAAACAAGAGGTTTTTACCTTTTGTTGCCATTTTTTGTTTCTTTTCCTTTTGTCTTGTTTCTTCAATTATCTCTTTGGAAAGGGAAGGGGGAGCCCAGATATGGTGGGACAAAGGGTGAACAAAGGTAGCAGTGGTACTCACTAGACACTATGTTGAAAATGAACTATACAGCTTGTGAGTAGAGATGGGGACAGGAGGGAAACCCTGGGCGAGAGAGTGAGGGAAGGAGTGACATGGTTCAAAAAGAAATCTACTCTTTATCTGACTTTTGCAGCCACAACCTCTTTGTCTATCACCTTTAAATAGCAATAAGAAAATGCACGAAAGGAAAAAAAAAACAAAAGAAAATTCGAGGTCAAATTTGGAACATCTGTGTAACCAAAACTTATGCTATAGTTACTTGTACTAATGGCATTCTCTTTGGTGCCAGATAAGACAGAACTAGCCAAATTAGAGAGGACAGAGCGTGCCTTGCCCTTGAGAGTAAAATTAGAATGTAATTATTGCTCAAGGAAGAAGAGGAAGGTTCTGGACAGGAGCAACAAGAGGTTTCTTGGAGAGTGACTGTCTCTTTGATGTGCTGTGACTCTGGCATGGTCTGTAAGGATGCACAGAGTTCCCATTGCCAGAAGCCATCTACTCAACCCTGAAAAGATCTCCTTGTACCTCTACTGACCACCCTTGGCCCACAAAAACAGAGCTTGCTGTACCTTCCATGGCTCCTTGCTTTTTGTTTTGTTTTGTTTTTGCTTGACAAGCTCAGTGGTTAGATTTTCATCTTGTATAATGAGTTCATAAACATTTTCATAATTTAAAATCTTCTGACAAAGCCTTTTTAAATTACCATAAACACTATTCTGAATTTGATAGAAGTTTGTTTTTTTTTTTTTTTTTTTTTTTTTTTTTTGTCGGTCGTGGGGCTTGAACTCTGGGCCTGGGCGCTGTCCCTCAGCTCTTCAGCTCAAGGCGAGCACTCTACCACTTGAGCTACAGCGCCACTTCCTTGATAGAAGTTTTTAAGGCTTTCTTTTCTTTTTTTTTTTAATTGTGAAAATACCATATGGAGGGGTTACAATTACATGGGCAAGACTTTCTTTTCTTTGTTCTAGCTTTAAAAAAAAATTTTATTGTAAAGATACTGTACAGAGGGGTTACAGTTACCTGAGTAAGGTAATAAGTACATTTCCTATCAAGCATTGTTACCCCCTCTTTTGTTTTTCCCCAACTAGAGCAATATGACAGCATTTATTTTCTTAAAGAAGTTATAATGATTGGTAGCTATAATCCTACCAACTCAAGATGCAGAGATCACAAGGACAAAAGTTTCAGCCAGCCTGGGCAAAAAGGTCATCCAACTGCATATCAACAGACAAAGCATGGCATGGTAACACAGAAACATGTCTGTCATCTCAGCTAAGGCAAGAGACACAAATAGGTATAGCACTGTCCGGGTCAAAAAATGAGACCTCATCTCAAAAATGACCAGAGTACAAAGGCTAAAGGCCCAGCTCCAGTGGTCGAGTATATGCTTAACAAATACAGAGCCATGAGTTCACAGTACCACCAATAGTTCATAATAGTAATAATAACAATAATAATAACAAATAGCAGTGAAAGGGAGTACCATAATATTTCATTTTGCTTAAATAGGTATCACACATTTAATAAGGAGGTAACAAGGGCCAGGCTGAACCTCAGATAAAGAAATATATATATATATATATATATATATATATATATATATATATATATATATATATAATATATTACAATGAAACCCCACAAAAACTGTTTAAAAGGAAGGCATATGATTAAGAAAGAGCATTTTATAAACATTGTAAGCATCACAAGGAAATCCCTTCATACCAAAATCCACATTCTGTGGATTTTTTTAGTTAGGGAAAATGAAGAAGAGGAGTGATTGAGAAAAAACTGATTTCCTATGGTGAGGAAGGGTGATGGGTGCCAAAGGCAAAACGTTCAGGCAAAAAGTCCATACACGTGAAATATGCCATTGCTTTGTTTGTGTTTTCCTTAGTGTACCTGCTTTGGACTCTGGGACTGCCTCACTGAGAAGAGAAAGCAAAAGAGTTGCAGCTCCTCCCTGCTTTTCCAAGACAAAATGTGACATGGAAGAAAATCACCAGTTTGTGGGATGTGGAAGGAAGTGAGTGATAAGATAATATGCACTACAAAACAACAGCAATTCATGGTCTTGGCTGAGAGTTTTAAATAGACAGCTAGTGACCAACCTGCCTCTGCTTCCACCAAGTGTAACTCCCGTGCAGAAAAGGACGTGCGTCCCAACAAGAAAAGCGTAGTTTCACAGAGAGCAGAACGACCAGATGCAAACCCAAAAGGGACCAGTGATACTGGCGGCAAGGCCTCATCTGATAGAGTATTTACTCTGACTTCTAACATCTATTGGCATCTTTCACCGTCAGCATGGAATATCAGATTGATGGACATAGCTGGGCTCATAGCATGGCAATAAGGGTATTAATTGCTCCTTGGGCAAATGGAAAATGTCGTGTGAATGCAAGCTAAGAGTGCTAAAATATACAAAGGTAACTGGGTGCTGGTGGCTCACGCCTGTAATCCTAGCTACTCAGGAGGCTGAGATCTGAGGATCTCAGTTCAAAACCAGCCTGGGCAGGAAAGTTCTTCAGACTCTTATCTCCAATTAACCACCAGAAAACCAGAAGTGGCACTGTGGCTCAAGCAGTAGAGTAGTCGCCTTGAGCTAAAGGGTACAGGGAGAGCGCTCAAGCCCAGAATTCAAACCCCACAACCAATAAATAAAGTAAACAAAGGCAAATTTGTGGTGAGTTCGCTTTCTCAATCTGTTTTTTTAAAGCTCCATTAATTATTTCCCAACATCACTAACAGAAATCCTCATTGCTTCCACATTTAAATATTTCTACTGGAAGGGACAGTACTTAAATAGCTTCAAAAATGGGAGTTTGTAGGGAGGCAAGAAGCAATGTCTTAAGCTGACAGAGACAGAATTTTATAAATACACATGCACATGAAACAGCATTTTCCAAAGCTTGATGGTTTTAAGTTACCTCAGAAAATGGATTGTGTATGGGTTAATTTGTTACTTAAAGGAAATTCATCTACATCTAGGGAGGATTACTTTGCTCATGGACATCAGGGGGATAAGTGTGCAACACCAAACACTAAGGCCATGTGGAAAGGAAGAGCCACACAAAAGAAAGGCTCACTTTGACAACCACTGTCTGGACAAGCCAGAGCAGTGACTGGTGCAACAGGACACATAGCTACAGCCCAGGTCGGTACTCCCTTCATACGAATGCAGTCTAAGAGAAAATAGTAACTTGGACACCCACTGTTGTGCCAGATCAATAATGATGGTTCTCTCTGCAAATGCTCATGTCTAACCACATCCCACACAGTTTCTGCACAATAAACTACATAAGAGCAATCATGGTCTCATGGGACACAAATAGCTGCCACAATGTTCCTGTATCCAGTCATAGACAGACGCTGGCTCTCCTGCCTAAAGACATTAAGAGAATGATGCAATGGCCTTAATATGCTAATTTGGCTATTTGGCATCTCTGCCTTTTCTTCTTGGGATTTGTTTGCTTATGATTCTGTTTCTTAACTGGGTCAGTAGAATTGAGGGGAGGAAATAAATCAGGAGAGAGAGAGGATTGGTGTACATCTATGTATAGGAATCTCTGCATATGTTAATGATATCTATCCAGCAAGCATCATATCAGTAATAGCTGTATGAAGTTCTCATCTTGAAAAGATTGATAAAGGATTAACAATTTTGTCCAAAATATCTCTAATTTAATCATTTGGGGAGATTTCTCCATCCTCTTACCTTCACGTAATAGAGCTGAAAATCTACTGCAAGGAAAACATCTGCCTAGAATTTAGTACCCAATTAACAGCCCACATGCAAAATCCCTGTGGAGTTTCTGTTTATAATATCACAGGGAATGGATAACAATAAAACCATCACAAAATAACATCTATTCAACCATTCACTTATACTAAATCCTGCCCTAGGCAGCTGATAGTATCTCGTGTCTTCTCCAGAGTAGATCCATATAATAAGTAGGTACTATGATTTATATTTTATATATTGTAAGACTAAGGCTTAGAGTAGAAAAAGAACTTTACAAAGGGATGCAGGCAGAATCCAAAATGAGAGCTCTCTGAATTATTTTGAAAGTACTTATAAAACTCTTCTTATATACTCAAAATCCACAGTAAATTCCATGACAGATATCGACAAATGGAAACAGTCTCTAAGTGTCAAGGAATGGGGAAAGAACACATATACATAATTCAGCCAAAACAAGTATGAAATCCTGTCATTGTAACAGCATGAATGAACAGGAGATTGGTATGTTAAAACACACACTTTACGCTGCTATCACTGCTCTGTGGAATATAAAAAAGCTGACCTATCAGACATTGGGAGGATGTTAGTTACCTCAGGCTGAGGAGGGCAAGACACGGGAAGGATGGGGAAAGGCTAAGCAGTGCCTACTAATTATAGTTAGAGAAGAGCATGAAGCCCTGGTGTTCACTATTAAGACTTGGAGGAGGAATTTTACAAAGTGATAGAAAGGGAAGAAGAGAAGGAAGAAGCTGCTTCAGGAGAACTCAGAAGAAGACTTCCTGAATCAATATTGTGCTGGTACAAAGTAAAAGTTACATAGATGTCTGGCAGTGGTACAGCGTAGACATCGTTAACACCCTCTCTAAAGGCGTGGTCAAGGCTTGAAGGCTGTATTGAAGAAAAAACAATATGAACTTACAGGTGGTTCTCAGGCAAGAATTGCTTTCAAAATATGAGTTGAACCAAATTCCTCCAGACATAGTGTTTGTATACATGTGTGTGTACATACATGTGTCCGTGGGTGTGTGCGTTTGTGTGTGAAAAGATAGCCCCAGTATAATGTGGGAGTACTTGTATCTATAACTGATAGAACCAAAGCTATGAAGTGAAGGCATTGTGGTCATAGGTAGTGAGAGAAGCAGAAACTTTGTGCACAGAGGAAGCCATCATAATAGATTTCTGACAACCACCTGGGTGTTCTCATGCTATAGCTCAGTTTTCATTCGGAGGACCTACAGAACTGAAATAACACCCTGCGTTATAGATTTGTGGGCACTAGAGAAGTACCTCTCCGGTATAATTTGACTCTTCTGTAAAGGGGCAAATCTAAAATAATATTGATCTCTTTGCTGTGACTTGAAATACAACTGTGGTGATTTGGAAAACAACTGCTGTGATTCAAAAGCTTGTGATAAAATCGGTTTGATTATACAAAGTATTGGTAAATTATTGCATTTTTATATATTGCTACACCAATTCTTTATTAACACAATTATTTAAATATAAACTCATGACCCATTCACTTATTCAATGCTGAAATATTAATTTTATTGATAATAATTGTGTTAAATATTAATTAGATTGGATACTCTACCACTCTTCAGTACGTACAAGGGCATTACCCCAAACTCAAATATCTTACAGCCTATAAATTTTGAATAATGAAGTAATACTTAGAGTCAATAATAGTAAACCTCCCAGTAGCTTCAAACCTAAGAGGCACTGAGATTGTACTAGTCACTTGGGTATCTAATCTATCTATCTATCTATCTATCTATCTATGTGTGTGTATATATATATATATATATATACAATCACATAAAATAATACTTACTAAAATGAACTCCAAGAAATGGAAACAAGAGGTATATTTTTTTTCCTTTGTTGTTTTTGTTTTCTGAGCCTTTAGTCATGTTCGTAAGTTTCTATGTTTTGGACAGGTAAGGAGGGAGCATAGAAATGGAGGGACAAAGGGTGAACAAATGCAGCAGTGGTACTCACTAGACTCTGTGCTGAAAATGAACTACACAACTTATGAGTGGGGAGGGGTACGAGGGGAAAACTGAGAGAGAGCTAAGGAAAGGTGACGCTGTTCAAAAGGAAATGTATTCCTTACTTGACTTATATAACCGTAGCCCCTCTGTACATCACCTTTACAGCAAGGCTTTGAAGAAAATTCATAGGCATAGAGAGATCAGCCTGGTGTTCTGATATAAGGATAGAGAAGCAAGGCATGATGTGCCAGTGCCTCCCTACCTTAGTTCTCCTGTGAGCCAGGCATCTTCTCAGAAGCCTGAGTTTTTCCTACACTTTATCTGATCTTGTAACACTTGACTTCCCAGCTTAACCATTTGTGCCCTGGTTCCAGGCTGAGTTTGGATAGCTTCGCTGTCCTCTATGAACTCGACCTCAATCCTAGGTCAAAATCTCTTCCTATCTGCACAGAGAGTTCCATGACCACAAATGTGTCTGTGGACTTCTTTAACTCTTCTATCTACTACTTTCTGTCTCTGCCACAGAGGATGGCTGTTAGGTGGAGAGGGAATAGTTGAACACTTAGAAAAGGACAGGTCTCCTGGTGGAAGAAGGCTATGCCTAAGAGCATGTTTTTCTTTCTTCTCCTGTTTCTTGATCCATGCTATTTTCCTGATACATTTTTTTTAATTTTGGGGGGCCTGTGTAAAGTAAGCTCTGATGTGTTTCTCTTTCTCTTTATACAAACATTCAATTCTAATCTTTTAAAAACCTTAGATCTCAGGTCTAAACTATTTCCCTCCTAGTGTGCATGTATCATACACACTAGCTCAGGTAATAAACTGGATATCAGTGGTAATTTCTTAAATGTTACCTGTACAGTCTATAGAGATTCCTGAGAGAAAAAGTGTCTAGAGGACTTGGACTTATTTTTTAATGTTGATGTCTATGTGATCCAAACTTGTTGGTTATTTAAGATTGTCATTTTTTATTCTCTATGGTGATCCCATTTTTAACCACAAAATGCTTATGTAATGTTACATTAAATAATGTTATAGACAAAATGGTACTAGTCTTCATATTCCTAAATAAAAACATAAATTTTAAAGCAATTTTATGGGTTATACAACCTAATCAAGGCAAAGAGTGGTTGAAACTAAGACTCTGCAAACTTTCATTACAAAAATGTTCCCACCCTTACATACCCACATCAGAATGATATCTTCAAGGTTGGAATAACAAGATCATATTCTCATATACTTCTATACACATTTCTAAGAGAAGAAAAATAATAAGCCCCTTGCGAGCTAGATTGTTATCTTACACTTTTTCAGTGTCTTTCCAAGAACATAGCAGAAGGCTATATATTCAGTTAAATATTTGTTTTAATAGAAATGAATAAAGAACCTAACAAGACCACATTCAGTATTGTTGACAACAAAATAATTAGATAGTGGTAGGCACTTCCAAGAATTACACATACAAAATCAAACCCAAACTGCGTGGGTAATGATGAAAGTTATTTCCATCTGCCAACTGGTTTGTGGTGGTCTAGCATTGTTATTAGCATACCACAGCATAACCAGCTGTCTTCTTCACACTATCAGCAGGCTCTGGGTTACATGATATTACATGTGGGTCCCTAGAGTAAATTTACATATAATTAACAAGCATAATTGTGTGCAAACAAATTTCCTATCACACACACACACACACACACACACACACAAACACACACACACACACATACACACACACACACCCTCAGTTCACAGATGACTTTTTAATCAAAGGTCAAAGGTTCTAATCACTTTTGTTCTGTAACTGGCTGTACAGAAGAAATCTCACAAGCAGGAAAATAGAGAACTTTAGTGATCCAGAAGCCTCGTGGTCAGCTGGTCTACTAGATCAAATATTAGAAATAGTAATAAATTATAAATCTCTCTGCAATCTATTAAATAAAAACAAGCAAACATTTTCAGGACTAGGCACAGTAACTCACACCTCTAATCCTAGCTAGAGGATATTAGCAGAGATCAGAAGGATCTCAGATTAAGGCTTTAAAAAAAAGTTTGTGAGACCCAATCCCAACAAATAAAGTGGGCATAAATGTGTGAATCTGTAATTCCAGCTATGCCAAAAGCATAGGTAGGAGAATCCTTGTCTGAAGCAGAACAGGCAAAAATTTAAAGATTATGCCTGAAAAATAACTTAAGTAAAATCACCTAGAAGTATGGCTCAAGTGGCAGTATGCTTGTTTAGCAAGAACAAAGCTCTGAGTTCAAACTCCAATACCATCGAAAGGCAAATATTGGAGGTTAATTGGAGCATGAAATAGATAAGAGAGAGAGACAGAGAGAGACAGAAAGAAAACTGTACAGGATCTTAGACATTTTAACTGGCAAGCAATGAATTTAGGTGCCTCTTAATTAAGGTAGGAACATGGACTTAAGAGTCCCTCTTATTTTTAAAACTATATTGCCTTGGTTAATTAATCAGCTTTCCATTATATTTCCATCATATAGTATTAAAAGTGCTTGAATTTTCTGTGACATTTAATATAAAATGCAATGAATGCTTAGCACTCTGTATGGCAAATTGTAAGCATTTAGCAAATGTTAGTTATATTTCCTATTACCAAGAAGTTACCACCAAGATGATGGGCATCAGAAGTAGCAAAGGACTTAGGGAGGAATGTGCAGAACATGATTCATAGAAAATGGCTTCCAAGGGGCTGGGAAGGTGGCTCAGTGGTAGAGCGCTTGCCTTGCATGCCTGAGGCCCTGAGTTCAATTCCTCAGCACCACATAAGAAAAAAGAAAAAAGCTGGAAGTGGCGCTGTGGCTCAAGTGTTAGAGCGCTAGCCTTGAGCTGAAGAGCTGAGGGACAGCGCCCAGGCCCAGAGTTCAGGCCCCATGACTGGACCCAAAAAAAAAAAAGAAAAAAAAATGGCTACCAAGAAGAACAAAGATCATTTCCAGATTCCTGGCATGGACAACTGTGTAGTTGGGGGTAACCTACATTATTATAATAATAAAAAAGAGAGGATAAGGACTGGTTTGAGGAGGAAAATGATGTGCTCAATTTTAAATATGTCCCTAGGAGACATTAAGAGGGTATCATCCAATAGGCAGCTGTATCTCTACATCAACATGTGGGAAGAAAATATAGTTCTTCCAGAGGAAAAGTAGAAAATGAAGCCATGGAAGCTGATTAGCTCACGAAAAATGAAATGTATATAGAGAAAAAAAGATGATCAAGCAGACAAAAAACACACCATACCATTCTTTAATGAGAGAAATAATGCTGAGATGAGATGGACATGTGCCCTTCAGGTTCATGGCAGATAGGACTAGAGTTGTGTATGGGTAGAGAGAGTCTCCAATATTAGATCCTAGTTACTCAGGAGATCTGAGGATCTGAGATCTGAGGATTGCAGTTCAAAGCCAGCCCCAGTAGGAAAGTCTGTGAGACTCTTGTCACCAATTAACTGCTAAAAATAAAGCCAAAGATTGAACTGTGGCTCAAATGATAGACCTCTAACATTGAGCAAAAAAAGCTCAGGGACAGCACACCGGTCCTTAGTTCATGCCCCAGGACCAACAGGAAAGAAAGAAAATGAAGAAAGAGGGGGGGAAGGAAGGGAGGGAGGGAGGGAGGGAGGGAGGGAGGGAAGGAAGGGAGGAAGGAAGGAAGGAAGGAAGGAAGGAAGGAAGGAAGGAAGGAAGGAAGGAAGGAAGGAAGGAAGGTGAGAAACTTTGAGTGGAGCCTGGCTGTAGTGAAACCTGAGATAATAGTTAATGGAGAAGGAGGAGGTGAAAATGACACCAGCTTCTGTTGGGCTTAGGGCCTGAACTCTGGGCCTGGGTGCTGTCCCTCATCTCTTCAGCTCAAGGCTAGCGCTCTACCACTTGAGCTACAGCACCACTTTTGGCTTTTTCTGCTTATGTGGTGCTGAGGAATTGAACTCAGGGCTTCATGCACGCAAAGCAAGCACCCTACCACTGAGCCACCTTCCAAGTCCCCTGAGAATATTTTTATGGGAGTCAGTGCATGTGCTTGAGACTGACAGGGATATTTACTTACTGTTATTCTGTGTCTACAGAGAATTCAGGGGTTGAGTTAGAGATACCCAGCTAATGCAAGGACTCTGTATCCCTAAGGCTGCAGAAGGCAGGGAAGAATTCCCAGACAAGCCTTTAATCTTTGCAATGCAGTATGCTTCAGGAATTTCCACTTATTGTTCCACATGTCACTGAGCTGCCCTCCGGAGTGCAATGAAGCTGAGCTTCCACACATACGTTTTGGTGCCAGTAATGCCACACATTCTGCATAATTATAAGGAACATCCAGCTTTTGTCTAAGGCCCAACACATTGTGGTTTGAACGTCAGGCAATCCTGTGGCAGCTTAAAGTTTTCATGGTGTGGGAACAGAAATTCTAGGTGATCCCTTGGAATACAAAGCAAAACACTCTCAAATTCCTCCTCAGTGGATCAGGTTCTTCCATGGCAAGTCATGCATTTCAGACTCCTGCTGTGTCTCAACACTTGAGTTTTCATGTTGCAAACAACATAGCCCCCAAGTGCTCATGGAGACAAGCATAAGAACTAAATGCTATAAAGGCTAGTCTTAGCTTGCCAACCATGTTGCTAACATATTTTAAGTTAATGGCATTCTCTACAAACATTTGTGTATCTACAAAACATATCCAGTATTGAAGGCCTTCAAGATAGCAGTTGAAAAATATGATGGTAGATGCTACCAAAAATAGAAGGTTTCTACATGGGAATAGTCATAAGAATTTCTGAATTTTCAAAAATATTTTTCAAAGTCCAAACAGTTTCTAAGAAATGTTTGAACATGGTAAAAGAAAGACCTAAAGGTTTCTTTTGTCTTTCTTTATTTGATATGCACATGTCTACTACATTTATTTACTCTGGTAACTTAGCAGTCTGATAAAGTCAATAGATTCTTTTCCCCAAAATACTTTTTAAAACTAAGTAACAAAAAATACATATGATTGTGAAGAAATAATGTATATTAGAATATGTTAGTCCATGTTTACAGCCCTGAAGGTTGTGTGGATGCAGGTTAAGAAATTAATTGTAATGTAGTGTCTTTAGGATTGTTTTATTCAAGGATAGATTTGAAGCATTTTGAAGCATCCCCCCAAAAAATCACATAGGCAAATGAAAAAGGGAATAGGAGGGCATTGAAGTCAAGAATCTAATGAATATCCTATAAAATTGGAAGATGAGAGAAGCAGTAGGTAGTGGAGGGAAGAGTGAGAATATTGAAAGGAGTGAAACTGATCAAGATTGATTGTATTCAGAAACTGCTCTGTTCAATGGCAACTCTTTTGTACCATTACATAAAGATAATAATAAAAATGTAAAATAAAAAATTTTTGAAAGAAAATATATTTGCAGATGGAAAAAAAATCCTCAGCCACCCACAAGAGTAATCAGGAAGCGTGGCAGAAGAGTGAGTTGTAGAGACTGTGCAAAATGCAAAGTTTCTAGGGGAAGCTTCTGATGAGAGCATCCAGATTCCTCCAGGGAATGTGTGCTCTGTATGGCCATGTCTTTTCTTTTGTGAGAGAAACTAAGTATCTGTATTTTTATATCAACTATCTACATTTGTTAATGTTGGTTGAAGAAAACATTGCTTGGGACAAAGAATTCATACCATTTAGCAGATTGGTTCAGAGGGCAGCAAATTTATAACTACGTGAAATGAATATAAGTTGGAAGAAACCAATTACTCGTTAAGTTTATGTAGTTTTCTACTATCTGCAACTTTATTATATTTCTTTCTGAAACCTAAAAACTAGTTGAAAGTCAGCATGCTTCTTTCTTATGGAAGTAGCACAGTCCATAGTTTATAACATGTCTTTTTCTGTACATTTTTAGTAGCTTGTAATAATTGTCCAATGAGAGAGGTTTCATTGTGATATTCCCACAAGAGCATATTAATCATTGTCACCCATCTATTACACTTTTATCCCTCCTTCCCAACTTCCCCATGATTTTACAAATTTTAAGTGTGTTTTATTATGACATTCCCATCATGCATATAGTGTATTTAGATAATATTCTCCCTGTAGAATATCCTATATGTTGAGAAGTTACTTGTATGCACTTCACAGGATGCAAGTTGGTAAGACTATAAAGCCAAAGACATTGTCTTTGGTTCCAAAGTTCACAGATCAGTGCGGAAAACATTGTGCCAAAAGTTTGTAATACAATGTGTTACACGAAGCGTATCATGGAGATAGGTGAAAGGCACAAAGGGAGTAACTGAGAAGAAAACAGACATGTTCCCATGAGACTGAAGGCTTCTCAGAAGAGATTTTTATATAAAAAAGCCCAGATTAGTTTACCATCTCATAGGATGTGCTCAAGAATCAGGTTTATAGCCAAAGGAAACAGAAAGCCATTAAAGATTATGAACAGGGAGAGAAGCAATCTGGTCATATTGTTTATTATTATTATTCGGCTGTAGTATGGAATATGGCCTATAGGCAGGGACAGGGCAGAGACTAAAGATGTACAAGAGGCTAATGTCAACTCAGACAGCACAATCGGGTAGCACATACACCATAGAACAAGACCACTTGGTTGGAAAGACATTTAGAGGAGATAAATGAAAGAAGTTAATGACTGATGTTGAGTGAAGAGGGTGGTGGGATAGAAGGAAAGCTCCACAATGACTCACAGGACTTCCTGTGAGAGTAATTCTAGTACAAAGATGATAGCATGCTCTCTGGAATCAGGTTACTTAAATTCAAATCTTACCCTCATCTGCTGTGTGGCTTCAGGAAGTTATTTATCTTTCTCTGTGTTTCCCTTGTGTATATATGCCAAGTGGCCTGGCAGCATGGCTCATATTTGTGCTTGAAGATTACTTATTTTAGAAGATCAAATGTCCCATTAGACATGATTTCAGAACAAGGAGGTTTCTATGAGTAAGTATGGGAAGGAAGAATGTTTCATTCACACAGTGGTAGTGGCTAGAGTCCTTCATGCAGATGAAATCATCTAGGATGCTTTTAGAGGAAGATCATGATTTGAATCTTCAAGACTCTAATGTTTAAGGGGAAGAGTAAGAGGCAAAATCACAGAGCCTCTTTGAGAAGAATACACCAGAGAAGTAGCAGGAGGAAAACAAGAATGATACCTTAAAACCGAGACCAAAAAAAGGCCCAAAGTAGTACAGCATATGTAAGAAATACCTAGAGGAATCAGGTATATTGATAAATGAAAAGCATAAGCCATTCACAGCTACAAAATGTTAAGTAGTATAATTTGCTGGATGAAGTTGCTCATGCTTGTCCCAGGTACAAGAAAAGCACAGGTGAGATCATCAGTATCTGAGACCAGCTCCAGCAAAAAGCATGAGACCTTCTTTATCTGAAAAATACCTAAAGGAAAAAAGGGCTAGGGGCATGGTTCAATTGGAACTGTACTTGCCTAGCAAGCACAAAGCCCTGAGCTCAAACCTCAATACACCCACAGAAACAGATAAATAATTAAATAAACAAAATAATTAAAAATGAATCTTTGGTATTTGACTTATTGGAAATACTCACATGCTAGCTTTCATTATTTTCCTTGATTTTAACTCCATTTCTGGAGATGAGAGAATGAAAAGCAATGATTAGATTGAATCATTAACTTTCCAGATTTGTAGGTCAACAAACATTGGATTCAATCATTTCTTCTAATTTAGTTAGTGATTGAAAAGTTGTTTTAAATATCAATAAAGTTTACAAAAGGGTATTTTTTCTGCTGCCTGTATTATTATTCAAGAGCAAGCATTACCCCTTCTTTCTTTTAGAAATGGAACTGATGCTAATCACCAATGTTATGTTCATCCAAACAGGAGTTAGTAGTATCAAAATACCATCCTTACTTTGTGTCCTTCTATAGTTATGTTTCTTGTCATTTTGCCTTTCATTCTGAAAACTGCAAGGATGAAACTTAGATGCAAAAGTAATTTGAAGGGAAGAATATTCTTATTTTTCCAAAGACATGTCTCCTATTACCAATAACATTGGCATTATGAGAAGTTCATTGTTTTTGGCAGTAGGAGTACGAAGTGGAAATGTTAGGCATGTTGGCTTTGGAATGGAGTCCTGACTCCACCACATCTCAGGTAGGAGGTCCAGTGAAAGGTCCTTACTCTTCTAAGCCTCCATTTCCATACATGGAAGGAAACTGTTGTCTCAGAATTGTTTTAGGATCAAGGGACAATATACGTAAAGGGTTAGTCCAGTGCCCCTACAAGAAATGTAGCTTTACAGTAGTTCACTACTTAACTCTCCATAGTAGATGAGAATGAAAAACGAGAGAGAACTATGTTTAGGTAACTTTGAGGAAGATTCATCCTTTTTGTATACCAACAAAAGCCCCTATGTTCTTCATAGCAATGTAGTGTACCTTGTCAATATATCTTGTAACTCGTCAATTCCGTGAGTGCCTTCCAAGGCACCTAGCAGCTAGCTCCATGAGCTCCCATCGCATGAATGCTGAGTGAGCTTTGTGCTTCTCATCAGCTGGGCACTTATCAGCATGTTTCTTCACAACTAGTGAGATACTTACTTGGAACACAGAATCCTCCAAAACCCAAATCCAAATGAAAGCCAACCCATCCACTACCAAAGGATTACCCCTAAACTATATCAATAATGATAGACAAAGGAAACTTTATCATATCCCCAAATCTTATTTGTCTGGCTCTCTTTTAAAAATAAAGAAAACTAAAACCATAATTCTCTTTCATTTTACATTATACTGGAACCAAATAAATGTATAACATATGCTGAAACTATCTAGAGAATACCCTCTTTTAAGTCTATCACCTAAGTCTTCCAATGACAGAGTGGCTTTTCATTTGGAATTTAAAATCAAATAAAAACAAGGCCAAGAGTGCCCTAACCAGTTATTAACTTTGCATTTTTCTGAAAGATTATTATGCTTTGCTATTGGCAGAATAGTCATTAAATGTGTAATGCAAGACTGTGCAGTGAAACAGAATCCCATAAAGTATGATAGCACTATGGATGTGAAGTAGAGCTACCAAGGCAGATGTTCCTCATCATACTGAAAACACAAATATACAAATCAGTTAGCTTTAGCTACAGGATAACTTAATTAAATGAGTGCTTATAATTTAACAGAATAAAATAATTGTTAAAGCCATGGAGGTAGGAAAACTGCAAAGAATGTAAATCTATAAACTCTATGCCAAGAGAACAATCCCCAAACCTTAAGGATGAGAAATGGATATATCAATTCCTGTTCTTACTAAAGTAGAAAGTTATTATGGGAATTAGGCAAAAACTTGTGATGCATAGGCCTTTAGGGAAAACACACATGTGTGTGCACACGTCTGCACACACATACACACACACACACACACACACACACACACTTTCACAAATAAACACCCACACACTTTAGGTATCTGTCACAAAGAGAAACACTATCTAAACTCAGAGTATCATTTAGAATCTGCCTTGGGAAAGTTAAAATCAGAGTTCTCACCAGGTTAAATTTCTTATTGAGATATAAATGCAGCAGGTAATGTGATACAGAAGTAAACCTACACACACAGTAAAACATAAGCTCTAAGGATACAGAAGATTCTCTTTGCAAATAATGATCTTGGCAAAGAGCCTTCTTTATGTACAGAAAGCTTTGTTCCCTTCTTACAGCAACCCTCAAGGCTACAACAGGTAATTTTGTGCTGTTACTTAGGTTCAAAAACAATTGCATTCAAAACAGGAGATATTTTACAGCTAGAGTCTATGAAGGTAGGAAAATATCCCAGCAAGTTCTGGTTAGAAAAGCTCGTTTTCCCACAATTACTTATTTTTTTAAATTCAACACCAGAATGCATCTGAACATCACAAGTATGCAATGCCATTCAAATTTTGGTTTGACACTTAATTGCTAATAAAATTTTAAAGCAATTATACCAGAGATATACATACACTCTACTTATTTTCCCAAAGTTGATATCCATTTCGTTAATCACACTGTCACTCCCATTATAATACCTTTCTAAGAAGCAAAGTGACATCTATTCTGCATAAAATTGGAAGAAAAAAAAAAAGAAGAAGGAGTACATTACCTTGTGTCACCTGTTGAACTGCCAACATTACCCCAGACACAATGTCTGGAAGCAGGTTTTCCTTCAGATTGTAGTGTGGTGCCCATTCCAAAATAGGGAGCCTCTTTCTACACCAGTATTTGATGTCTTCACAATGGGGGGTATGCATCTTGCTCCACAGCACATTTTTCTTTTTCCTCTTAGCCCCTGTCATTTTTCAGATTCTCTCTTGTAACAGTCAACTTCTTCAGACAAGGAGGAAAAGAAATCTGTGGCAGAACACCTCCTTTCAAATGCCAGGCTCCAATTCGTCTGTGGTTTACAATGTCAAAGCTACTCAGAAAATAAATAAATGAGAGAGAGAGAGAGAGAGAGAGAGATTAACAGAAACACTTAAATGGATACAGCTGGGCTGTCGGTCTTACTATGGTGCCGTTAATTATTGTAGACAAAAATTATAGATATAAACCTTGAATTCTTATCTGAATGAGAAATGGTTCCTGTTATTTTTTTCTGATCTTGGAAAAGGAATGGGTTCAGTGGTAAGTTGGTCTCCAGCTCTCTCGCCAGTAATTCCGTTTATATTCACTGGAGCTTTATGTTTTTGGCTGAAATCCCAATGGTTAATGAGGTAGCTCTGGGCGTGTGTTAGAAGTGGGCTGGGCTATGCTAATGAAACCAGGAAGCATCCAGCTAGCCCAGTCCCTCCCTACAGGCTATTGGAAACCATAGCTCTGCCAAAAGGATCTGTTGTACAAAATATAGACAGAGAATCCAGCCACGCTTCTCTGGGAGGTATGTATTTTCAATAGACCCAGTGAACTTCCAGTCTACAAGATTCAGAAACATGACAAGGCACTGGGAATGTCCTTGTGATTTTTCTTCTCCGATAGATGAAGTCTTCACTCACACAAACACATACAGCCAGCCACTTGCCCTGCTGTCTGGGTAAGGAATGGCTAGTTCTCATAAAAGCAAACTGATATTCTATCTCCTGGGCTTAGAAAATAAGTATCAAAATGAACAAACATTTGTGGCTGGAGACTTTTCTTTGTCTCTAAAACTGATCATTCAGTTTTCTTCAACCATTTCCCTAAATTGTATAGTTCACATACTTAATGCTATTGTAACTGAAATTTGTTGAGGAATAATGTATCTTTAAAATGGTTGGCTTGAAGTCTCTTTAACTTAATGTGTGTGCGTGTGGGGGAGAGGGGAGAAGGCGGTGTTGTTCTCTATTTACATAATTTCTTTTGGGAGGGGGAGGGGTGCTGTTCAGAGCCTAAGTTGTAATATTCTATTTTTTGGTATTAAAACTTAGATTCAACTGATCTATTTAATCTACTTTTAACACTTTATGTTGCTATTCCCTCACAAACATTAATCTTTGTTTTACATACTGCATGAATTCTATACTAGAAGAAATTCATCTAAGTCCCGAACTTACACTTAGAAAATGAAAAGAAATAACTGAAAACTTGGTGAAAATCATCAATCAACAGCTATTACTTGTGTAATTTCAATCATTTAAAATTTCGTGGTAAATCTTAGTAATGAAGACTTTGCTGCTGGGTGCCAGTGGTTCGCACCTGTCATCGCCCTAGCTACTCAGGAGACTGAGCTCTGAAAATCACAGTTCAAAGCCAGCCCAGGCAAGAAAGTCTTTGAGACTCTGATCTCCAAGTAACCACCAAAAATCCAGGAGTGAAGCTGTGGCTTTACTTTACTTTACAGGAGTAAAGGTGATAGCCTTGAGCAAAAAGCTAAGGGACAGCAACCAGGCCCTGAATTCAAAACCTAGCTAAACTGAACACACACACACACACACACACACACACACACACAGAGAATTCACATAAACAGGTGGATCTATGTAGAAGCCTTAAAATCACATTACTGCTAGCACTTCTAAAATATTTTATGACTAAGAGGGAGGAGAAATTCAGCTAACGAATAGTATTGAAAGTTTCTTAGTCAAAAATTTCCTAAAGAGGGGCTGGGAAGGTGGCTCAGTGGTAGAGTGTTTGCCTTGCATGCATGAGGCACCACATAAGCAAAAAGAAAAAAGCCAGAAGTGGCGCTGTGACTCAAGTGGTAGAGCACTAGCCTTGAGCTGAAGCGCTGAGGGACAGCACCCAGGCCCAGAGTTCAGGCCCCACAACCGGACCCAAAAAAAAAGAAAAAAAATTTCCTAAAGGGGCTGGGGCTGTGGTAGAGTGTTTGCCTAGCATGCATGAAGCCCTGGGTTCGATTCCTCAGTACCACATAAACAGAAAAAGGTAGAAGTGGTACTGTGGCTCAAGTGGTAGAGTGCTAGCTTTCAACAATGTCTAGACCCTGAGTTCAAGCCCCAGGCCTGGCAAAAAATTAAAATAAATCTTTTCCCCCAATATTTCTAATCAACAAAGGAAACATTATGAAGAGATTTCTGTACAGAAATAAGATTGCACTCAAAAAATTCTAGGAGGTTAAAATTATTTGTTCAAAAATTTTAATGACAAAGGTACCTTATTACATATTATCTATATGGGGTGCCTCTTGTTACACATCTAGTACAACACCTTTAAATTAAAAAGATGAATTTATTTTCTTCTATCTCAGATGAGGACCAGTAGAAAATTTATTCTTAAATCATCCCTTTGGTCACTGCATTGCTATGTTTCAATTTTTGCAACCTCCAATATCAGTCTTAAAGCTGTTAGTAAAAGCAATATGGCCCATCTCTAGTCTCTTGTAGTTGGTATCTCTTCAACTCTATTTAGGCCAGTAAAATTTTATTAAATAAATGTATATTTGAGATAATATATGAAAGGCTATAATCCAGTAGATTCTTGTGGGAAGAGTGTTCTTACTAGAGGATTCTGCATAAGGATGGAGTAGTGATTGACTCTGTATTAAGAATCATTTGATGAAGAAAATTGGAAAATGTGAATCTAACTTCAGGGAAAATAGAGTAAATTAATAATAAAGTCATACAATAATTAATACAGGAGCTCAGAGGGGGAGAAATGTTATTACCATTGAGGAAAAAAAGGCTTTGCATCTGCCTAGACCCTCTGCTTCAGTGGATAAGAGCACCCTTTATGTATTCCATTCTACTTTGACTCCTCAGCCTAATATTAATTTCCCTAATTTTCTTCTATATTGAGTTCCCAGTTCTCTAATCACACCATCTAAACGTCTACTATTTTTCTTTTCCATGAATCCTTCCTGGGCTTCCCAGAGTTCGTTGCGTGCAATATTATCATCAACCCTTTAAGATTTTCATGGATGTAGAGCTGTAGTAGTTTTTATGGCATATTGATTTTCTTCTTTAAGCTCTATTCATGTGATTCTATTGAGTTTGGCTTACAAGACTGTAAATGTTTTGAGTAGCAGTTATTTGAAGATGTTGCTTTATCATTTTCCTTAGGATCTTGTAGAAAGGTCTACTGACTGTAGGATCCAGTTGGTACTATTCCTGAAATTACCCCCAAATCACTTAATCCATCTCAGCCTAATTTTTACACTGTGCTGTGAAAGAATCAGGAAAATGGGCAGAAAGGGAAAAAGAATCAGAGATAGATGAGGAAAGATTTGATCTTCTGCTTACTCAATTTCACCCAGTTCTCTTCATGTTCTAGCAAAAGTTCTCTCTTCAACACCAGTCCATCCCCCTATGTTATAAAATTTGCAATGTGGATAGAGGAAAACCTTAATGGAAAGTGCAGGAGGGACAGGGAGGCACAAGATAGGTAGAAAACCACATGGATTGAAGCTTCAGAGAGATTTTCAAGGGTTGGCATATGAGAGTCCCTGGAACAATGATGAAATGTAAGGGAACTGGGCCAGGATTGAGTGAGGTAAGAGTCTTTGGGGAAATATTGTTCAGGTTATAAACTGGATCACATTTAATGGTTTTTGAGAGATACAAATGAAGACTGACATTCTCATATAACTTTTGATTAAAGCATGATGTTTACCTGTGTGGAGACTGGGACAACTCAAAAGTTGACTTATATCAAAGTTATACTTGGAAATTGAGTCTTGTAAGCCATGGATGGCATCAGTTCCTAATTCATACTTAGTTCTGTAAGTTGATCTATGTCATTTTAATAAGAATACACTATAAGAGGCTATTATCTAAAGAGAAAAGTAGAAGCTGAAAGCCCTTCTCTGTTCAGAACTATATCCATATAGAAGGAAGGAACTTTATTAAGTTTACCAGACAGGGTATATCCTAATTTGCTTAAAGTTTTATATAATTTGGCATTGACCAGAATCCAACTTCTGTTTTAATTTTTTCCAATGACTGAAGTTAACAGGCTTAGAAAAATCACCTATTTCAATTTTCAGACCTTCTGATTATTAGAACATTTTTCCCAATTACTGAGCCAAGATCTGCAACGTAAGATTTTTGCTCTTTACCCAATCTCTGTTACATTACAAATCTTTCGGCTTCAAGTCTAATTTATTCAATGCCACACCAAAGAAAAATTATTCATTGTTTCCTAATGCAGTTCATCTCCTACAAATACAACTATGTTTAATTGTGGATGCACATTTATGAGGTAACTGCAGACCTGAATGGTACAGTTTATCTTTTTCTCATGACAGACCGATCAGCCAGTACAGTGTAGTATGCAAACTTCTCTGCTCTTAGCATGACTGCTAGTGTGCCTTATTTTACTTTCTTTAGACTGAGTAGAACATTCCAGTCTGTTTCATTACCACCTCTTTTCCTGCCATCTTTTTATATTCAATAATGTATTTTGACTCCTACAAGAAATCTAGATAGTCACATAGTGAGACCAAAGGAGGATATTCTTAGGATAGGATCACAAAAGCTCAACAGCTATGTGCATATGATCATATAAAATAATATTTATTGAAATTTATTTCAAAAAATGAAATGAGAGTTTTTTGTGGGCTTTTCTTGTGTTTTTATTTTCTTTACCTTTTATCGTGTTTGTTAGTTTATTGTCTTGGGGGGATAAGGAAAGGTACAGAAAGGGTGAGACAGAGGGTAAGCAAATGCAGCAGTGGTACTCACTAGACACTATGTTGAAAATGAACTATACAACTTGTGGGTGGAGTTGGGAGGGAAAAACTGGGAGAGGTGATATTGTTCACGAAGAAATGTATTCATTACTTGACTTATGTAAATGTAACCCCTCTGTACATCACAATTACAATAACAATAAGATATGTATGTATATATTTATTATATATATATATATGAATGTATATAAAAACTAGCCCAACTTGCAGGTCATTGCCAAAAAGAAAAAAAGAACTAGCCCTAATAAAGTCAACACATGCCTATGAAAAGAATTACTTATACATTCAAATGCACATTTGATAGTGATCCACACTTTCAAAGATATGGAATCTAAAAGGAGAGAGGGGGAAGAAAAGAAGGACAAAAAGAGGAATAGGGAAAAAGAAAGGAAGGGGAAGGAGAGAATATTAAAGAAAATAGCTATTCGTTGAGGATTAGAGGTTGTTTCTGACCAAAATTTAAAAAGAATAATTATAATGCATAATGGTTTAGGATACATCACACTTTTATGATGTCAAGATGGTAATAAGAAAGTTCTTATTTTCAGTATACTACTGGAAATCCTCTACACTAAGTTCTACATAATTGTGGGTCTGTGATTGATATGTTAGAACTCTGCTCTGTTTTACCACATAGTTTCTATGATATTTGTCACCTTTTTACTTTTAACTTAGAGTGTCTTTGATAGGGGGGAGCTTGAACTCAGTATTTGGGCGCTGTCCCTGAGCTTTGTTTGCTCAAGGCCAGTGCTCAACCACTTCAGCCATAGTTCTACTTACAGCTTTTGGTAATTAATTGGCGATAAGAGTCTCATGAACTTTCTTGCCTGGGCTGGCTTTGAACCCCAATCCTCAGATTTCAGCCTCTTGAGCATCTAGGATTGTAGGCTCTAACCTAGTATGTCTTTACATTCAAATCAGGTTTATTATGGAGACCGTATAGTTGAATCTTCCTTTTTAAATTCAATATAACAATCCTTGATTAATTAAGCCATTTACACTTAATGTGATTTTTGAATCGCATACATTTCAGTCTGATATCTTTTTTGTGAGATTTTTCTACTCTGGCTGATTGGCCCATGAAAACTATCTGAGCTCCTGAGCTCACTCATTCTAATTTCACTAGTGTCTGTCTCTTTTCATGTTCATGTATGTACTACTCTTTACTTAGGTAGACGTTATGCATATGCAGGATTGTAGGATTCACCAAGGAGTGTTTTCCACCCCTTGTACTCTTCTGTGCTAAATAGAGCTGTTTTTAGATTCTCCAGACTCATGTTCTTCAATTCAACTTCTTCAACCTAAGAAGACTGGCAATCTCTTCCAGTTCTCCTTCATCCTCCATGCTCTGTTTAGAACTTTGCTAACAGAAACAGGAATGTTCATAAAGCTTATTTTGTCTATTTCTTGTATGTCTGTGGTTAAATAGAGCTGCCTGATGTCTAAAACTTTGACACCATTACTTTATATAGTCTAGAAAATTAGTTTTATTTGTTTCAGGCAGGAGGATAGATTTAGTTCTTGTTCCTCAAATCTAGCTGGAAATGGATGTGATCTCTTTCATGATATGCTTTTCAAGTAGCCTACAACCCCTATGACTCCTTTCCCATAATTTGTTCCCACTTTTCAAATTATCTTTCATAATACTAAAATTTAACAAACTATTGTGCATTATCTGGGCTCTGAATTGAACCTTAACTTTTTCTAAATTCATGTATTAAATGGTATATTCTCCATCCTTTTTATGCAAGAGATTTTAATAAAATCTTAAGCACCCAATTACATATTCAATTTTCTCTAATGTCTGGAATCAAATAATTCATTGAATCAAAAATCTCTCTTAATCTGATTCTGCCATTACCTAACTAATAGAGAAGGTTGTTACTCCAACATATTAGCTGCTCTCCAAATATGGTAACTTCTATTAGCCATCTCATGTTCCTATAACAAAGTACCAAAGCCCAGGATTTCTCTCTCCTGTTCTAGAAACTGGAAAGCCTAGGATAAAAGTGCCACTTCATTCAGTTCCCTGTCTTAGTGGCTTGCGAATGTCTACCATCTTCCTGTGTCCTAATATGGGAGAAAGATGAAGAAAGTTTTCTGGTAAGTCTTCTTATAAGAGCACTAATCCTACCGTGAGAGCCAAACCCTCACAAATTCTTCTCACCCTAATTAACTCCCAAAGGCCCCATCTCCAGATACCCTCACACTGGGGATTTCAGCTTCAACACATTAATTTTGGAGTAACACAATTCAGTTCATAACATTGCCAAACATTGATTAAGCATGCTCAAGAATCTTTTATCCAAACTCCTAATAAATTTGTTGAAATTGGATCTAGACTGTATTTTTACCAAAAAAAAGAAGCAATGTTTCATAAGTAAATGGTATCTCCATTTCTGTCAAACTGCAAGTTTTCTACCTTTTGCCCTGTTTGTGCTAATATGAAACACAAAGTCATGAAGCATTCTATGAAACACAAAGTCATGAAGCATTCAAGTGATAGAAAAGGGTAAAATACAGTCCCTGTATTTCAGATGGAAATGTATTCTTTTGGAGGAATTATTTAAGAATAATGAGTCAAATATAATATTTTAAATCATATCCAAAACATATCATAAGGGCTGTTATCAGATATACTGTCCTCAGTAGTCATGTAGCTTTTCGATATAAACTTTGATTTAAAAAACAGATGCTTGGGGCTGGGAAGGTGGCTCAGTGGTAGAGTGCTTGCCTTGTATGCATGAGGCCCTGGGTTCGATTCCTCAGCACTACATAAGCAGAAAAAGCTGAAAGTGGTACTGTGGCTCAAGTGGTAGAGTGCTAGCCTTGAGCTGAAGAGCTAAGGAACAGGGCGCAGGCCCAGAGTTCAGGCCCCACGACTAGCAAGAAAAAAAGATGCTATACTTTGTCTAATAACTTCATATACTCTTACCTGTATATAAAGTTCTCATCAGAATGAATATTAATAGCAAAGAAAAAATAGACTATTTGAATCATGGTTATTAATAATAATAATAACAGTTAAAATACTCCAGATAGCTTAAATATTCTCCTTAGGATCAACTCCAAAAGCAAATTCCCCTAAGGTTATGAAATAGTGGTTAACATAAGAAATTCCTATTAGGGGAAATTCAACAATAGCTTGAACGTTGTAGTTAACATTAGCCTAATTAGGAGATCAAGTTGAAAGAATATGTGGTGGACCTCTAATTAAAAGGACTTAAGCAATGTGGAGATTATAGCATTTCTGAGAGATGCACAAAGTAAGATTCTGTTAGAAGATTCAGACCCTTGAATTACCTGAGGCTCTTGCTTCCTTGCATCAGCAAGCATTTATCGTGGATGATAGGAATACAGTGTACATAGAAAGATAAACTAAGAAAGTTGAAATATAACCAAACTCTCCCCTCTGTATTATTAAAAATGTCAAAAGATAAAAGTCATGTTCCTACTTATCCATTGCTCTCACTTGAATGCTTCATGACTTGGTGTTTCATATTAGGATAAACAGGGCAAAAGGTAGAGCACTAGCAGTCTGACAAATATGTAGATACCATTTATTTGTGAAAACATTACTTCATTTATTCTGGTTATTAAATGATTAAAATATTATTTTAAGATAGGAAAATTTGGAAAATGTAGAAAACCACCATAAAAGGAAAGTATGTTCCATATATATACACATAACAACACGGTTAACTTACGTAAGCATTGATTAGATTGTCCAGCTTTTTCTATGTTTGTCTTTACATACTTAAGACATTATTGTACAGGTAATTTTATTCACTGAGCACTATGTCGAAAGAAATTGTTATGTCACAGAAAACCTTAGAGAACACAGAGTTTAAGTACTGTATCATATTCCTTCACAAAAATATCATAATATATATATATTTTTTTCCAATGACTAGATACTTAGATTGCTCCCAATAATATATTATTGCTGAAAACACTAGGAAAAAGTCATGGTATAATCTTATCTAGATTTCTAATAATATGTTTAGGTAAACTCCTATGATCCCAATGTCAAAGAACCATTTTTATTGGTGGATATTTTTCCCAAGATCCAATGAGGGTTTTGGATCAATATCTCATGTAAGCTCAGATCTACAATGAGCTCATCTTCTGAGTTATCTCACTCTTTTATGTCCTGTGTAGATTTCCACAGTTCTTCATCATCATGATCTTGTTGTCTCTAGCAACTGTTCAATAAAAATTTACAGTTTCTGTGGTTAGACCTTCCTGATACTTTAAATCAATGAAATACACTCTTGTGCTTATTTTTATTTCCATTTCACAGCTGACAACACATTTCAAATATGAGTTGCTCCTAATGTTTTGTTCCACAACAAACACAGGAAATAATATTCTGAATTTCCCTGTATTCAAGTATCTTTGTTTCCAGAAGCTAAGTAAAACTAAGACAGGATGATAGAAAAAGGAAAAGTGAATACATTGGGGGTTTATTATTTATCCAAGTGTAGAAAAGCCTCCAAACAATTTAGTTTGTTCAACATATTTTAAAGGAATTTTTAGGTTTTCTACAAAGTATATCTTTCATGTCAACAAGTACCAGGTTGACAGCACCAGAGTTTTCATTCTCTCCCGTAATGACTGGCCCAACCGACATTTACAAGTTTCAAGGTTTAAAATTTACATTGACTGTATTGATATTTAGTATTGCATTTATTATATATTACTGGGGGTAAAAAAATAGAACAGGTAAAGCAACTCCTAAGGAATATTTTACTTATACCAAGAGGAATATGAAAAGAAATATAGTTGAATTGTTATGCTAGAGCCAGACAACCAACTAGCACATTGGCAAGCAGAGCTAAAACTTTGTGCCAACTTTTCAAGGTCTTTAAGAGGAGGACTTTGATAAGTGGGCACCAAGAACAATGCTTGGCCTATGAGGAAAGCACTGATAAATATTAGCTGTTAGCTCACATGAATTTCTTTCATTGGTTACTAAGATTATTTGGATCTCATTGTTTGAGTCCCTTGAATTTTGAATTAGGTCTTTATATGCCTTCCTACATTAAAAGTATATTCATGGAAAGGTACCATTTATGTCTCATGTCACATCATTGCTTAATTGCAATGAAATATTTTCTTCTTGTCTTGGGATAGACAATTTTATCTAGTTTGTAATTTTCCACAAACTTCTCCACTTGCTCAATCTAGAATTTAATAACAAGTTCTATGTTCTATGCTCTGTGTTCATTTGTGTTAATCCATGAGTTCATTCTTCAGCTAAAATGCTGAAATATGTGAAGGCAAGAAGAATTCTGAAGCTGTGCATCATCTTTAATAAGAAAATTTGCATAGACCTATTAGTCATATCTGCTATTTGCAATACTGGGAATGAGCAAAAACAAAGTGCAAGTTACTATTACTGTTACAAGAGATTTCACTCTAAGGCAATTCCTTATGAAATTTCCCTGACTATCATATTCTCTCATATTTTCATCTAAAAATCACTTCTGATGAATTGACTGTGGATCTGAATCCAATCTGCATAAACAAGGCCTCATGGCATTTGGAAACTAAAAGCAGTGCCAAAATAAGAAGTAATAAATGTATTCAATGATCTACCGTTCTTAAACCTATCAATTCCTTCAGTTGCCTGGATAGAATTTCTAAGGGCTATCTATAAACTTGAAATTAAATGAAAATCACCATCTAATTAAATATGTAGTCACCAAAGTCTCCTATCCTATGAACATTCTTACTATTTGAAGTTATTCCTCCAATAAGTTGCTTTAAAAAATTATGCATGACTATTCAGGAGGCTGAGATCTGAGGATCAAGATTCAAAGCCAGGCCAGGCAAATAAAAATAAAAACCATGAGACTCCATTATCTGTTCATCAGCAAAAAGCCAAACTGGAGGTGGGATTCAAGAAGTACAAATTGTGGAAAAAAAAAAAAAAAAAAGATCTATGATCAGGAGCTCAATGTCCAAAATTTAATTCCCTCATACAACTGGGCAAAGTGGTCAGTGTTTACTAATACATCTCCATTAATTATCAAGACTCATGAAAGGATGTGAAGGGTAAACAAAGGAGGAGGCTACAATGCTTGATAAGAAATGTACTCATTATTTTGCCCATGTAATTGTAACCCCTCTGTACAGTATGTTCACAATAAAAAAATAAAAATAAATTTTAAAAAGACTCATGAAAGTCCCAAGAATGAGAGGATATTTAACATAACTATGATTTCCATGAGTTGTTAAAACTAAACACCACATGCTTTAAAAGAGTTAAAAGTCTATAGTTCCTTGCTGGAATTAGTCTTTGAGATTTGGAATAAGACAGATTAGATGAATGATCTTTACATCCTAGTCCACACTTTGAGGGGACAATGCTCCCCAAACTGAATGTAGTTATGGGTGGCTGAACCATAGTCACGGCGCACACCAGTTCTGAACTTGATGGCCCTTATTGGTATCAAATAGGAAAATCATTTTCATAGCCTACCTCCAGTCACAGGGACATGGTCAACTCCCAGATAAGGGCTGTTTTATATTTTTAATTTATTTGTTTTTATTGTCTTTAAGGAGTTGTACAAGGGAAGTGTCATTTAATGATCCTTGATCTGTCGTCCCCTTCAATCTCATCTCCCTATGTCCCACCTCTTCCCTTACATTTCTTAATTGTTACGGTATATACAATGGATTCTTGTCTGTGTACTCCTCCCTTCCCCCTGCTTTATTGTCTAACCATCTCCCCTGGACCCACACTGTCCCCCCACACCCCCCCACGCAAGTATCCATTTCTGGTGCTTTTTTGTTGTTGTTTTAACCAACTTTTTCGCAAGGGATAACAATGCAGAGTCCTAGCAAAAGAGTAGGCTTTTTATTCTTGCCATTCCAGAGTAATCATTAATTAAATAGACTGTGATAGAATCTTACATTCCTTTGAAGATTTGGCTTTCTTTTATTGATAACAGAATCCTATTGAAAATCAAAAGGAGAATAGCAGTTGAGTCACATAAATTATGTTACTGTTTTTGGGAGGATTTTTTCATTTTTTTGGGGGGGGGGGGATGGAGGGGGTGGTCAGTCGTAGGCTTGAACAGGGCCTGGGCACTGTCCCTGAGCTTTTATGCTCAAGGCTAGTGCCATTTTGAGCCACAGCTCCACTTCCACTTTTTCAATTAATTTTATTTATTTTTTTGTTGATTTGGAACCAAGGAATCAAACCCAGGGCCTCATGCATTCTAGGTAAGCACTACCCCTAAGGCACATTCCTAGCCCCTGAGTCACATAAATTATAACTATAAAATATTTTGAACTAAAGAGTGTTTTCATGTGGTTTAATTTGTAGGAACACTGTTATAATGACTGAGATTGGAAATCTTGGAATCTGTCACAATAAGGTGATAGTTAAGCCACGGAAATAATACTAGGAGAATGAAAGAAGGGATTAGAGATGGAACACCATCAAATAGGAATTAAAAAGTAGACAAGTACTTAGTAAACATGGAATTTAGCAATTAGAAAGTTGCTGAGTGACTGAGAGAGAGGAGCTTTATTATGGTAATAGATGGAGAAAGCAGACTGTGCTCAGCTGCAGAGCAAGTGTAGGGGTAAGAAATCGGAGGTCACTACTTGCTCATGTAACTGTAACCCCTCTGTATAGTATCTTTCCAATAAAAAACATATATTAAGAACGAAAAGAAAAGAAAAGAAAACGAAATCTACTCTTTCAAGAAGTATAACCAATTAGAAAGCAGAGGATACTGGAGGGTTTTTTTTTTTTTTTTTCTGGGTCCAGTCATGGGGCCTAAACTCTGGGCCTGGGCGCTGTACCTCAGCTCTTCAGCTCAAGGCTAGTGCTCTACCACTTGAGCCACAGCCCCACTTCCAGCTTTTTTCTTTTTGCTTATGTGATGCTGAGGAATCGAACCCAGGGCCTCAGGCATGCAAGGCAAGCACTCTACCACTGAGCCACCTTCCCAGCCCCTAGAGGGCTTTTAAGATAGAAATTGTAAATGTGAAAAGGGCCTGGTAGAGAGAAAAATAAATAAAACAAGGCAAGCATAGTGCCACCAACTGACACAAATCTGGAAAGAGGTAAGAAGCAAAAGTAAAAAGGGCAGAATTGCACCAGTGTCCTTTAAATGGTCAAATGCCCATTCTTCAGACAGAAATTGAAGGGGAAGCAGAAAGAAGAGTCTGAGATAGAGGAAAGAAATTAGCTGAGTTTTATTCAACTTCTCCTAAGTTAATTGAGTAATAGTTCATGTAGTATTACCAGAGTAAGCAAATAAGAACAGAGGTTACTTAGTCAATTAAATTTTAGATGCATTCAGAAGAGTGCTTTTGGTATGAGAATGTCTCATGCTGTTTTTTTGGAATGTACTTATACAAAAGACAAATGCATTGCTTGTTTGTCTGAAATTCAATTTTATATGGAATATTTGATTTTTAAAAATAATTTCTCTGAGCCGGGCACCAGTGGTTTAGGCTTGTAATCCTAGCTACTCAGGAGGCTGAGATCTGAGGATGGCGGTTCAAAGCCAGCCTGGGGAAGGAAAGTCTGTGAGACTCTAATCAACAATGAGTTGTACAAGACACTATGTCAAAAAAATGAACTTTACAACTTTGGCGGGGGAGGGAGGGGGTTGAGGGGAAGTGTAGTCCTGGAGATGGGAGGGCAGGGCAGGGATGGTAGGGGAAAAACAAAGGAGGAGGCTACAATGCTTGATAGGAAATGTACTCATTACATTGCTCATGTAATTGTAACCCCTCTATATGGTACTTTCATAATAAAAAAACTTATTTAAAATAACAACAACAACAACCAGAAATTCAGAAGTGGCCCTGTGGCTCAAGTGGTAGAGTGCTTGCCTTGAGCTGAAGAGCTGAGGGACAAGGCCCAGGCCCAGAGTTTAGGCTCCACAACCCACAAAAAAAAAAAAAAAAAAAAAAAAATCATTTCTCTGAAATACAAATTTAAATGTTCTTTTTGTGTATTTTGGCATGGTGACCTACATCTGAAATATTATTCCAGAACCCAGGTCCTGGCCCTCCCACCAGCCAGTAGCTTGTTGTATAAACAAGGGACCCTATCTGTGGGGAAAACAGTACCCTCAAGAGGGTTGAATTCTAATTCTGCCCCTTCCTGACTTTATAATTTTCAGTTAATTTGGCCCATCAAAAGGATGAAATAAAATAACTTTGTTACAGAGTCAGTAGTTGACAAATACTAGATATTGATGGGGGGGGGGGGGGAGGGGGGGATGTAAATAAATGGCTAGAGACGATGTGGTAGGTTTATTCTCTCATCTCATTATAACAGAACTATTTGTAAGTTGTTGGTCATCAGTATTATTAGTTTGATTCCAGAAAATCAAATGTTCACCTTTAAACATAAACAACACATTTATAACAAATATAGACCACAGTGCTTCTTCCTGTGTAACTTTTCACCCTCGTGATGGTGCTTCCTACAGGAACTCTTGAAGCAACAGTGTCACCTAGTGGTCATCAAGACAATAATGAACAGTTAAGCTCTAGACAGAGCTGCTCAGGCTTTCTCTGCACAGAGCCAAATAAACCAAGTATAGGTGAAGTGACAAATATGGACTCTACTTCAATGATGAATATTGATAGGGAATTGTTTCCGAGACGTATTCATCAATTCATTTTATTTTGTGTCATTAAAATGGTGCATATTCCACCAACCCAAAGGCATAGTACCTACCTTCACTCAACAGTCTTGCTTTGTTAAACTTCTTCCTGCTACCCAGGAGATTTCCATTAAAAAATTACCCACATGGAATTTGAATTTTTCATAGATTCTCCTAACTCTATTATTCCCTGAAAATTTATGGAACAAGGGATAAGCAGAACTAGAAATATGAAGCTTGAGGGTATTCTCAATTACCAGTTTCAAATTTACTTTCCCCTTTCCCAGCACACCCACCCCCCCCAGCTTCTATTTAGGTTAGAAGTCTCTATTTTCTTTCACATGCAGTCTGAATGCTATATGATTTTCTTTGGGAGAAGAATAATAATTCAAACACAAAGTAAAATATAAACATTGTTATAAATTTGGTTTCTGCATTAATTGGGGGGAAAGTGCCTGCTCTTAGATATATTACTGTAGCTTCTGAACCTTTCAAAAACCAGGAAACAGGATTTATAGCTTATAAGATTAAGCATATAAATAAAAATTTTGAAAAAAATGAATGAACAGGGCAATTTTGGTTCCCTTCCTGAACTATCAAGAGAAATTATATTAAGAATCACAAGTCACCTCTGAGGGAGGTTTGATTTTTTTAGACTTATTTAAATTTCTTTCTTATATCATGGAAGTCAATCCCATGGTGCAGTGAACGAGCTTGGCATTAAAAGTTTTAATATATCAACTCAGATATGACTTGAGGGCATTAATCAATGACTGTTAGAAGTATTTCCTGAGTTTGTTTGTTCAATATACCACAAATTTGGAAGTAGGACTATTTTTAAAAAGCAATAATTTTAGATATATAATTTTAATTCCAGGCAATAATTCTAATTACCAGGTATTTCTGTGGCCTCAGAACTTTCTTCGATCCCCACCCCCTCCCCCAACTCCTCTTCACGTGAATCTTTCACAAGATTTTAAAGTTATACTGTTTCACAATGCTCCTAGACTGATGGGAGTTTGGATTTTCTTTTCCTCCTGCTAGGAATGAATGCAGCTATAAACGTGGATTATTTATTACAAAAAAACAGGCCCAAGTTTCTGAAGTCAGTCATAAGCATAAGTGGGAAATATATCTCCTGTAATATTTCTTTCCAAAGTATCTAGTTCTCTTTTTCTCTATTTTTATTAATTTTTTATTTTCATTTTCAATCCAACTTGGAACTTACTAAGGGACCCAGAATGGCCTCCAACTAAGAGTCCTTCCTTGGTCTCCACTATGCTGATATTAGGGCATGTGTACCCACACTCAGCTTCTCTTTCTTATTGATGTTTAGTTTTAGGGCTCTGAGGACTCAGCTCTTTCTGAGTAGAGATAGACAGTTCAGATGTCATTCTGACCTTCAGAAGTCTCAGGCCTGGTAATGAAGCCAGAGCACTTAATCCCCTCAGGAGCTCAAACTGTTGCACATCTGGGAAGCTAGATCCTATATCCATGTCGTGCAAGTTTTCAAGACATCAGTGACCCTGTGACAAGAGAAGCTAAGTTTGAAATAAGAGGAGAATACTGCATCTCTTCTTACTCTGCACTCTGTAGCTCGTTTATGAGTGACATGAGGAAAACAACAGTACCTTGTTCTCTCTGAATGGACTTCTGAGCTGAATATGTTTGAGGGAATTGAGTGGCAACACAAAGACTGCCTAGCAATGGCAGCAAGTCTATCCATGGAACAGGGAAATTGTTTTCAAGCACTATCATTTTCCACCTGAAAGAAAAGACACTTCTCCTTCAAGTCTGTCTATTTCATTTAAGAGCATCAAATATTTAACATTTAATTCTCTAATTCCATCATGTGACCTGAAAATGAACAACATATTTTATGAAGCCCAAATGGTAAAAGTGAATGCCCTTCACTGCCAGGTTTCTCAGGAACATTTTTATATATTTGCATATATTCAACAACTATGAACATCTATATGAGCATATATATGTGAACATTTATATATATGAACACATATATTATTACTTTAGTAATTGCTTAATGATAAGAAAATACTATTCTAAAAATTATCTAACCCCAAAAACCAATTAATGATGCTTTTGAGGGACTTACCCTAAAAAGTAATAGTTTAACACTGACCAAAAATTAATTTAGAACTATTTAATTTACTTAGAGCTAATGAGCTCTAATTAAATTCCTCACCAGAACTATGAGTGATATTGGTCACTTTTTGTAGAGGAAGAAAAGAATAGATACCAAATTTTCAGAAAACAGACTATTAATTAAAAAGATATTAAATTAATTAGAAGAAAATGAGTACACAATTTTCAGCAAACAAATATCAACTCCATTTTAATTACTATTCTAGTCTCCTACTTATGCCATCTAATCTAGTTTGAATTAAATGTTTCTGAAAACTTGAACTGAGAATATCATCCTTAAAAATGTAAAGGAGCTAGGTACCAGTGGCTCACAAGTATAATTCTAGCTACTCTGGAGGCAGAGATCTGAGAGTTGAGGTTCAAAGTCAGCCAGTTCAGGAAAGTCCATGAGACTCTCATCTCCAATTAACTATCATAAAAGCCAAAAGTGGAGTTGTGGCTTGAGTGGTAGAGCACTAACCTTGAGCACAAAAGCCTAATGACCCCTTACAGGCCCTGAGTTCATGCCCTAGGACTAGCACACACACACACACACACACACACACACACACACACACACATACACAAAGAATGTGAAGAAAGCAAAGAAATAAAAGATAAAAGGCCAGCTTTGTACCATATACTTGCCATCTTAGCAACTTGGAAGGTAAAGATGGGAAGATCTTGGTTCCAGGCTGGCCCTAGCAAAATTACAAGACCTTCTCTGAAAAACAAATTAAACAAGCTAAGCCAAATGACTGAGAGTGTAGCTCAAGAAGTAGAGCTCTTGCCTCGCAAGCACAAGGCCCCAAGTTCAATCCCTAGTATTGCCAAATGAAAAGAAAAGAAAAATAATAATAAACTTGAGAAAGAAAAGAGGAAGGACAGAGGGAGGAGAGGGCAAGCTGTTTTCTAAAGGACTAGAAGACAGCAGTGAAGTGTGTCAAGAGTAGCACTTGTGTAGCACTTAGAAAATTAGAGAGAGAAGCAGACTTCCTGCTCCCTGAGGAATCTCTGAGTGAGACACTGGCCTATTTGGATTAAGTCACATTGAATGAAAACAGGGAGCTGAGGGTTTTTCATTTTGTCATTGGTATGCTGTATAATTTTTGGATAAATTGCTTTACCTATTCAGGTTTCTGGAACATATTAAACTGAAAAGTGGGCTGACCAGATTCCAAGCTGCTCTCCCACATATCCTAAAACAACACAAGTACTGTCCTCTCATACTTCCTGTTCAGAGGCCAACTTCCTCACTCCTTTTCCTCCATGTTTTCTCTCCTCCTCTTCTGGGTCTATCCTGTTATTATACTATTGCAAGGAACAGCCTGACAAGTCTTAAACAGACTGAAATACATTACCTTCTGAGAGTATCTTCTATATCAGGTTCCACAATGATACCAGCTTTCAGAAAATGCATAGTCTTTCTTGAAATCACAAGCCTACAAGACGCCTCAGAAAACTACCTCAGTCAATCTTTAGTATCTCCCTAATGGTAAAAATCAGTATTTTGTTTAGATTGATGTATTGGAATCCTGCTGGGCACAGACAGTACTTGATTCTTCTATACAGTATTGACCGCCCTGTGGATCTTCTTCCAACAACAATAGCAAACTAAAGTAGGCCAATTTGGAACTTCTGACACTTGTTTGTCATCTCTTTGTCATGCATTGGCCTTCCAATTTCCAAATCAAGCCATTTAGATTTTCTTAGATGCATCTAAATTTTAGAAAGACATGTTGGGTTCAAATTACTGGTTATAGGACATGTACACTGGAAAATTCATTGGTACTAAGCAATGGCAATATCTGTAATATTGCAAGCCACATAATACAGTGGAAAAGAGCTTTTCTAACAATAAATCATCTCTTTCACCAGAAGTGAACTTGGAACTAAGTAGTGAAATACTCAGCATGTGTTTCATAACAGATTCAGTGTCTCTAAATATCTTTTTTAAAACTTAATGGATCAGAACTCCAGTTCATAATGCAGACCATCAGGTGAAGGGAAACACAGGTAACATATTGTGAACATTGTTTTGGTTAGAACTCAACAACCCTGGTAAATGTCTGCACTGAAACTACTTAGTTCCATATTTTTATTGGAAAGATGGTACTTTATTCCTTGCCCGTTATCTATAAAACGTATTAACTGTATTTTTAAATGCATTTAGAAAAAGACAAATTAACTTCAGATGAGTTTTGTTTTTCTTAAGAGGCAAATTCTGTTTCTCAAGAAAGTGCTCAGCCTGGAAAGCTTGGATGATTGTTGCAGTGTCTGCTAATAAAATTACACAACACAATAGATGAAGCTTTCATGTATTTAGCTTTCTGAAAGATGACACAGAGGCCCACTACTATGACTGTATACTTATTCGATTAGAGAATGCTGTACTAGTGGATGCTTTTCTGACCTCCAGCTCCTGCCTTGCTGTGGACAAGAATCAAAACAAGGAAGAAAGGCAACATATTCACTCCCACAGGCATGAACACCATTTCCTTATGGTTCCATCAACTTGCTCTTGCCTGTGAATCAGGAACCCAACAGGCAGTTACTGGCTCCACCATTTCAATATTCAAAATAATGTAACCTAAGCCATGTATTGTAACATCATGATTCAAAGTGACAGCCTTAATCCCTTAGAAAAGAAAGGGAAAAAAGAGAAAGAGAGAGGAAGAGAAGAGAGGAGGAGGAGGAGGAGGAGAAGAAGGAGGGGGAGGAGAAGAAGGAGAAGGGGGAGGAGGGGGAGAAGGAGGAGGAGGAGAATCAGCAGCAGCAGCATGAAAACTAAACAAAAACAAGCACTTCGTGGCAGACCTAGATTAACCTTATGAAGTGGTCTCCTGTAGACAGTGCTCCCTCTGACTTTTAAACAATCTCCTCTTGTGTCGCTGGCCTTTTTACCCATTAACAAAGCCATCAATGATAGATGAGACAGCATCTGTCTACTATCTGAGTCAGTAGAGTGCAAAGAAGAATTTGATTTTTTCCTTGTTAAAGTCCTATCTTTGGCTAGCCTGAAAGAAGAATTCGGATCATGGGAGAATGTCTTATTATTTCTTTGTAAACATAGTCATAAGATGACAAAAGGAAAATGCTATAAAAACTAATACAGTTACAAAATGGAATAGTATTCAGTAATTTAAAAAAACATATTTGAAGCCAGGCACCTGTGGCTCACATATGTAATCCTAGCTACTCAGGAGGCTGAGATCTAATGATTGCAGTTCAAAGCCAACCCCGGTTGGGAAAGTCTGTGGGACACTTAATGCCAATAAACTACTCAGAAAAATCCAGAAGCAGCACTATGGATCAAGTGGTAGAGCACTAACCTTGAACCAAAGAAGTGCAGGGACAGTATCTAGACCCAGAGTTCAAGCCCCAGAACTGTCAAAACAAAACAATAACAGAAAAGATATTTGAGCCAGGCATCAGTGGCTCACATCTGTAAACCTAGCTACTCAGGAGGCTGAGATATAAGAATCCTAATTCGAAGCCAGCCTGGGAAGGAAAGCCCATGAGAGTTTTCTCTCTAATTAACTACCATAAAGCTGGAAGTGGAGCTGTGGGTCAAGTGGTAGAAGGCTAGTCTTGAGCAAAAAAGCTGAGAGATAGCACTCAGACCCTGAGTTCAAACCCAAGTCCTGAGTTCAAGCCCTGAATGCAAGCCCCAAGACTGCATTAAAAAGAAAAAGGAAAGGAAAAAAGAACATATGGTTGCAATTTATGCATTTATGCATTTATTATGAAATAATATGAATGATTAGTTATTATGCCACAACAAAAAGTCTTATAGAAAAGAATATACATTGCATGATTCTTTTGAAAGGAGGTTTTAGAACAGGCAAAATCTCTGGGGAAAAAGTCAGCACAATGGTTCATTTCAAAGGCTAAGTAGTGCTACTAGATAGAATATAAAAATCCTAGATGAATTTGAATTTTTAGTACAAATATACTCCTTGCATTTTTACTTGAAAAAGCTAGCAATCCATTAGGGAGAGGACAGGAAACATCTTTCCAGGGAGGTGATAATGCTGCACATCTCAATAAGAGTTTGAAAGTGATTTATTAAAGTCATATAAACAAAACAAGAATTTTTAAAAATATATTGAGCCCCGGTTAGCAATAGGATTACTAAATTGTTTCTATTTAGAAATATATTGATGTTTAAAAGTTGTTTCCATGAACATTAAAGAAGATGGATTGGTAACTCAAGAGAAATGGAAATGTAATAACACTTAAAATATAATTTCAATATAACAATTAACTGATAGTAAAGGTTAATGATAGAAACTCAATGATAAGCACCTGATATAAAACTCTTT
This sequence comes from Dipodomys spectabilis, assembly GCF_019054845.1. Lineage (NCBI taxonomy): Eukaryota > Metazoa > Chordata > Mammalia > Rodentia > Heteromyidae > Dipodomys > Dipodomys spectabilis. The sequence goes on from NW_024871460.1 coordinate 26,865,567, forward strand.
CAGCTTTACTGTAGCTTTGAGAAATTTCATGACAAAATACTAGGAAAAACTCCTGTTCAGCCCTACTTTTAGGGAGTTACAAAAGAGGTAATAGACAGTAAACAACATTACTAAATACATCATAGATTGATTGGCATAGAAAATGACAAAAGGAGGAATGGAAGGGCAAAGCTTCATGCATGCTGGATAGTACTCTTAAATAGGGTGGCCAGGGACCACTTCCTGAAGATTGAGGAAGATAGAGGAAATAGCATTCCAATCTGAAGAAAGATGATGCAGGAAGAGAAACTGAAAGATTGTATCCCATAAATATGTATAATCATGTGTCAGCTCAAAATCAAAATAAAAAGGGAGAGTGAGCATGGCAAGTTTTTAGCAGAGCAAAGCTTGATCCAGCTAGTCTTCAGGTAATTCATGTCTGGGTCATGGTACATGGAACAATTAGGGGCCAGAGACCCTTGTTCATTCCTAGACAATGTTTTCCCTCTGGGAAGTATCTATATTATTTGTGAGATAGGTAACTATAAACATAAAATGGAAATATTTCAGTGGAATATGGGTAACTTAATTTCTTTTGAAAGTCAGTATTCCCTGATGGGAATACTTTAATTGGCCCGTTTTAAACATTGTAAATGTATCTTTATGTCCTTTGTATAAATGACAAACAACAAGCCATGTGTACATCCATGTCAGTGGCTGGAGTTCTATTTTTACTGGGACAGCAACAGCTATAAGCCACCTTTATCCCTCAGATAAGTTCTCAATTTTTCCCTCCCCCAAACTTACTTATGGGGAGAAAAGGTAATGATTTCCTATAAGGTGGCCCCTTTTGATTCAAGCTACTGCTTCAAACCACCTGCTATGATCTAGGCTTACTACTAACCTTCATCTTGAGTGTGTCATGGGGCTCACCAGCCTATTTCTCTTCTTGAGACCCACACAGTCTTGCCTTTGAATATGTCAGATAGCTCATACTGGATACTCAGCTGACATGATCTGATGATACTAAAAAGCCATTACTTTCTTCTGCTAAAGTGCTTTAGTAAACACCCAAGCCCATGCACATAAACCATCTTCACTCTCTGCAGCCCTGCCTAGAAATAGGTGTGCGCCATGGACTTTCTTCACCCTGAACAACTTCTCTGGCCCTTCACTCTACACTGGGTAAGAACCATTTTGAGGTGCCTTCATTACTCTCTGTGTGCCGTGGAAAGGTTCAAGAGAGAATTCAATTAAAGGGGTAGGAAATAGGAATGAGCCTAAAGAGTATAATTTCAAGGGGGCAAAGCAGTGGGGTCCAGTCCAGCAAGGCTTAACCCTTCTGAGGTATTGGTGAATTGGGGGGGGAGGGGGAAGGGGAGTCACCGATGACCACTGAGAGGCCAGTGATTGTGGAATGGTGAAACAGAACCAAGGCTACAGGACCTTGAGATGTGAAGAAACCAAGGGTAAAAAGGTGGAACAGTGAAGATCATCCCTCACATCACATGAGCTTCAAGAACTACCCAACTTATTTGTTGAATAAACAAGTGTACTGATGGGTGAATGGATCTGAGATTATGGGATTCAAATGGTACACAAAATATTTTTAATAGCATAGGTTGTCTGAAAATATTTCTCTAGTCAAAACCAGTTTACTGAGCATTTTCCCATCATAAACATAGTGTATTTCTATAACTCATTTTCAGTGCATGCCTATGTTTTTGATGTGCACTCTGATTTAGGTGCATTCTTGGTTAATGGAGCCTTAAAGTTACCTTGGGATAACTTTCTCTGTGTGAGTGACACCTGACCCTAGTGCTTGGGACAGAGTCTCTGCTGTGTTCCATTGATGGAGCTTCCCAGTTGTGGCAGCGGCAACTCTAATACATAAAGGAATATGTCCTGAATTGAGTTCATAGAGGCCTAGCTAGAAAATAACATCATGATGAATATATGAAAGGAGAGACTGTTTCCCACAAGGACCACCAAAGACTTATATGAAGAAATACGTTTCCAATAGAATTAAAATATAAAATTAGGATTAAATGCCTGGCTTTTCCAAACACACAGCAAACTAGAATAAACTGTGGTTTGCAAACTAGGGCACATAAGTCACTCAGAGCATTTGTTGAAGCAGCGATCCCTGGCCCAGGCTCCAAGAGTTTCTGATTCAATTGTTTTAGGTGAGGCCTGATTAACTGCATTTCTAACAAGTTCTCAAATGATGCAGATAGTGCTGGACAAAACCACACGTTCAAATCCACTAATGTATGCAAAATGTACGAAACATTTTCATAATTTCTTTCTCTTTTTTATTGTTCCTCAAAGCAAAGGAACCACATTAAAATCATGAAAGGTAGTAAATTATCAACTAAAATTAGATTATTTCAATTGTAATAACTCACCAAACAAACTTTTTCCCAATTAAAGTCTCAATATTTTCTTGAAAAGGAAGACTGAAACTATAAATTGACAGAAAGAAAATAACATTATGCATGGATCTTCATTTGCCTTTTTATTTTTAGCCAATTTTTCAAACCTAAATAGGTAGAATTTTAGTGCTTGAAAAGAGATCTTTGACATGGAATGATTTGTCTTCATTTGTTTAATGGATTCATGAAAATATCAGTAGTAGGCATGTGTTGACTGGGAAGAGCAGACAGTTCAGTCCAGTGAAATTCTGTTTAAGCAATTCCAAAGATGTTAGGGCCACGCTCACAAAAACATTTCTGAGAACAGAGTAATACTCGAAGAGGTATCAGCTTCAGATTTTTGCTGATCTTCCAGGCCTATAAAGTAAAGATGAAAAATTAAACTAAGGCAGTACCCAATAAATATTTTTAAATAAAATATACATTGGATTCCTCCAATGTTTCACAACATTGATTTCTAAAGGACACACTATTCCATTTATGCTTGATTTGTTCTTTTCCCATATATAAACACACTTAACTAGCTAAGAAAAGCATACCCAATACAAAACAAAATCTAAATAATAAAGTTTATATGTGTTTTTATGTAAACATTAGTGTATAGTCTAAATTCAGTGAGTTGGGGTAGAGGTGAAAAATGACATGGATTCAACAGGAACTTGACTCCTGTTGAGTTTGACAGAAGTGTTAAAGCCAAAAAATACTTATCAAATAGTATTTTGATTTGCAGATACTGAACCCATTCCCTGTCTTCTAAATATTCTTTACTTATAATCTGAAATTTTCATGATGATAGTTACTGGCTGGGTCTCCATCAATTTCTTCAATACATAACTTTTTGCACTTCATATGTTTCTGTTTTTACAGCTTTGGGAACAAAATAGGTAGCCAAAATTGGGGGGAGGGAGGGAGGGAGGGAGGGAGAGAGAGAGAGAAGCAACAGGGAAACAGAGAAGCAAATAAACAAATGAAGCAAGGAAGGAAGCAAGGAAGAGAGGAGAGGAATTAAGGAAGAGAAGAGAGGAACTAAGGAAGAGAGTAGAGGAATTAAGGAAGGAAGGAAGGAAGGAGCAAGGAAAGATAGAAGGATAGAAGCAAGAGGAAAGAAAGAGAAAGAAATAAAGGAAGGAAGGAGGGAGGGAGGGAAGGAGGGAGGGAAGAGAAGGGAAGAAAAAGAGGGACAGAGGAAGGAGAGAAAGAAATTCCAATTTTAAAAGAAAGTTACAGGGGCTGGGAAGGTGGCTCCATGGTAGGGCGCTTGCCTGGCATGCATGAGGCCCTAGATTCGATTCCTCAACACCACATAAGCAGAAAAAGCTGGAAGTGGTACTGTGGCTCAAGTGGTAGAGCACTAGCCTTGAGCTAAAGAGCTGAGGGATAGTTCCCTGGCCCAGAGTTCAGGCCCCATGACCAACAAAAAATAAACGATACAACCTTGTACTTACCATTTCTGTGCTTTATAATCAATTTCTGTCTTAGTAAGACAACCCAAAAGAAAGACACATGAGTAGGCATTAAGTAGTTAATAACAGTATTTTGTTTTAACCATGAAACTATTTGACCATCATCATCACAAGCCACACTGAGAGATTTGATTACTGTGCTATTCACTAATCCACAAAAGAATTCTGAGATTGCCTTTAGTTGTTTGAACAAAACATATGAGCAGTTATTAAGCCATCCAAGATATGATGCTGTATCCGTGGAGAATTGAAATAACAGGTCATGTCATCTTGTTTATGGTTAGTGTGATACTAACCATAAGATATTCTGGATGAGAGTAAATAGGCACAGTATCTAAAAACCTGGCATCTTCCTGCAAAGACAGCTGATTCATCATTAGTAGGCAGTCACTGGACTCCCTGATGAGTATTCGTTTTGCCACACTGCCAGCCCCCAAGCCCACTTTTCCTTTGAAAATCCTCTCTTCCTCTAATCCCAAAAAATATATTGAAGACTGAAAGAACCAATGATCCCAACTCCTGGGGCCAAGATATGACCACAAAATTCAATGCTAAGCAGTGATCCATCTGTGACAACCATGATCAGTTTGGGGAAAGAACACAAGCCATAGCACCAAGGAGCATCAACCTCAGACTGTTACTGGAAGAGAGAGAAGCTCCTATCCTTCTCCTATATGGCACAATGAGAGAGTTCTTACCTGGAAACAAGGAAGGAAGGAACAATAAATAGAAGACATGTATTCATAATGATAGACTTGGGAATCTGATCTAGTCATACCTATATATTCAGCCAGACCCTTTCCCAGACTTCTAATATTTTTCACATCAGGGTATCCACTTGGTTTCTTAGTTTCCAACCAAGAGTCCTGACAAATTATAAGTAACTTGAAATCAGCAAAAGTGCCAAGAATACAGAAATATAGAGCAAGTAACTCCTGCCATGAAAAAAAATCTTTTTTTTTGTTTTCCTAGTAAGTTTTTTATTGTACCCCTGTACACAGGGGTTACAGTTACATGAGCAAGGTAATGAGTACATTTCTTATCAAGCATTGTTGCCTCCTCCTTTGTTTTTCCCATACCATCCCTTCCCTCCCACCTCCTCAACTACTCCTCTCTCCCACCCTAAATTGTAAAATTTATTTCTCAACATAGTGTCTTACACATCTCAATGTTGCAATGAGTCAGCCTATATCCCATTTAAACATTTTGTTTTTTCCCTTCCCCTCCCCAAATTATACCAGCATCAAATACAGTGAAAACAGGGGTTGTACCATGGGGAAGGGACATACAAAGCAACAAAAAAAATCACATGGTACCTTATAAATATGTTAGAAACAATAGCAAGAAAGAAAAAAACACTTGTGTCCCTATCTTGGGGTTCATTTTGTTTAACATCAACTTATCTGACCTTTTCTGCTTGACTCAGACATATACTAGATATTGCAAATAAGGGAAACCATGGGACCTATGTTTCTTTGGGCCTGGCTTACTTTACTTAATATAATTTTTTCCAAGTCTTTCCATTTCCTAACAAATGGGGTAATGTCATTCTTTCTGATGGAGGCATAGAATTCCATATATATATATATACCACATATGAAAAAAATCTTATGGTCTAGATGGAAGGACAATAAACACAAAAAGTGACTAGAAACATTTGCTCAACTCAGTGATAAGTCCTCTGTGAGTAAAGAGAGGGGACATGCTGCTATTCCACAGCATATAAAAGAGGAGCTGAGTTTGGAAGAATTGTTAGATGTCCATAGAGAAAGCAAAAGCAGTTGAGTAAGGACAAATTTGAGAGCTGAAATTCAAGAATGCATTTAGAATGCTTGGGAAACAATGTCATGTAAACACTAAATAATTATAAATTGTTCAACCATGGAAATACAATAATAAATATCCTAGTCCAGGAGCAAAAAGAATTCATAGGTTTTTTATAATGAGAGTCCCATTATGTAAATTATCTTATATCTACTCTAGGTAAGATAATATTTACTCCTCAACAATTCAAGCATTGAAATTGTGTGTGAAGAACTAATGACATAAATAAAAACCAAATGGAGTCTTTTCCCTTTCCAGATAGTAGATAATTCTCTTTTCTGAACACTACTTCTGGTCTATTCCTGCAATACATCTCAGCAAGAACCAAAGGACTATTGAGAATAAACCAAGCCACATCCGTTCTACTCATTCAGTTTAAGAAAATAGAGCCATGAACCAAGAGGAGGAGGTTAAAGAAAGGCATGGACAGAAATCAGGGAAGCAAGTGGGATCATGCTGTTCTCCTATATACTTTGTCCAAATTTCTTCATGAGATGAAAAGTTGGTAATAGAAAGTATTGAAAGCATTTTCTGTTTCCACTGTGGTTTTTCCCTTTTCCCTCGTGCCATTAAGAAATTGCATGGACAGAGTTTGGATTGGCTCTTGTCACAAACGGGAATGTGGTTCCTGTGTCCCTCTCTTTCCTTTTTGGGGGGAAATTATTGTGTAGTTAATTTTAATAAAATGAATGTTCTCTTTAGCTTTTGAGTAGTCTATGTTGCAAAAGGCCACATGAGGTGAATGTGAGATTTTTCTGGAGTTTATCCTCAAACTTAATAAGTCATGTTTGTGATCATATATTTTAAGGACTTATGAGTTATTTCCCAGATATTTTACTGAAAACAAATAACTAGACATGGTTCATTAGTAATATACTTTCCATCATGTTTGCATGAAAAAAAGATATCTCTAATGTGGTAGGCATTGTACAAGTGGTAGAATGCCTTCGTAGCATGCACAAAACCTTGAGGTCAAACTCCAGTACCACTCCAGTGGACCCCTTTATGTCCACTTGAATTTCTACTTCAGAGACATGTGTGACATACCATGGTAAAACACCCTTGAACGGTTTGCATACCCTAACATAATAAATGACAAGAACGTAGAACAGGCCCTATGGAAAGCACACTAGTAGGGAAACATGGAGAACAGAGATGGCAAAGGAAGGTGAGCATGACCAAAATACCTTACACACGTGTATGAAAATGTAACTGATGAAGTTAGTTTTGGAAAGGGGAAGGTGAGGGGAGTGAAAGTACCAGAGACCAACGTATATTGTACTCACATAAGGACCTATGAAAATAAAAGCCCCTTGTGCAACTAATTGGTGCTAATTTTAAAATATGGGAAGAAAATATTTAAACAATAAAATTCCCTTCCATTTGTAGTACCATCTTAATTGTTTCCACTGGGAGGACATATATCTATTTGAAAAAAACATGCTACCAGGTGATCGTGACACTCTTTCTTGTCAGGACCTAACTACATAAATCTTGGCTAACAAAATCTCATTATTTTATCAAAGATGGTTACTGCTATGATTACTGTTTACAGAAAGAAATTGAAACAGAGCAAAATACCTGTTTATCAAACCACAATAAGAAATACTTTCATTTTGAAAAGATATCATTTTACATTTAAAAGTGAAAGTCTATATACATATGTCTAATTTTCATTCTTGGCTATAATGAAATGCATTTTCCTTAAGCAAATAAATACAGCAATAGGAATTATGGTTATTATAAGTAAAAGTAGCCTTTTACTTTCATTTAAATAAGTATGTCTGCTAAGTTTTTTGTCGTTTGAATAGTAGCATCAAGATATTTTTAAGAATCATTCAAAATGTGGCTTGGTGACAATAACTGCCATATTCTAAATTTTAAAAGTTGAAAATCTTAAATGGTTTTTCTTTCTTGCTATTGTTTCTAACATATATATAAGATGATTTCTTTGTATGTCCCTCCCCCACGGTATAACCCCTGCTTTCACTGTATTTGATGTTGGTATAATTTGTGGAGGGGAAGGGCAAAAACAAATTGTTTAAATAGGGATACAGGTGGACCCATTGCAACAATGAGATGTACAAGACGTTATATCGAAAAACGAACTTTACAACTTTGGCACAGGTTGGGGGCAGTGGTGGGGGCAGAGATGGGAAGGGATGGGAAGGGATGGGAAGGGGAAACAAAGGAGGAGGCTACAATGCTTGGTAAGAAATGTACTCATTACCTTGCCCATGTGATTGCAACCCCTCTGCCTGGTATTTTCACAAAAGAAAGAAAGAAAAAGAAAGGAAGGAAGGAAGGAAGGAAGGAAGGAAGGAAGGAAGGAAGGAAGGAAGGAAGGAAGGAAGGAAGGAAGGAAGGAAGGAAGGAAGGAAGGAGAGAGAAAGAGAGAGAAAGGAGATAGAAAGAGAGAGAAAGAGAGGGAGAAAGAAAAAAAGAAAAGTTGAAAATCTTGAAATATGTACTTATATTTTACAGCATAAAATGAAGTTTGATTGAAATTTAAGTCATATGTGTAGTAGATGGAAGAAAAAAAAGGAGAGTAAGATGATTTTCTGTTTTCTCATTAAAAAGTATAATGGTAAGCAATACAACATCAGCTCCCATGATACCCTTGTACCTTTCAATATGTATGTCACCTCACACGTCAAAAAGTGACTTTACAGGTGTGGTTATGAGATAGGTAGGTTAATCCTAAGTGGGAAGAGAAAATGGAAAACAAGTCCTAGAAGGACTAGATCTAGAATCTTGAGAAATTCGTCATATCCAAGTGCTTTTTAGATCTAACTTCCACATGTTAGAGAGAACATGTGCCATTCGTTTCTCTGATCTTGGCTTGCTTCACTTAAGATGATTTGTTCTAGTTCCATCCATTTCCTTGCAAATGACATTATTTTATTCTTTTTAATGGCTATGTACAATTCCATTGTAAAGGTACCACACATCTATGGTGGGGCATCTGAGTTAACAACAGTGAGACCAAAAGAGGTTAGTCTTGGGAGAGAATATCAAAGGTGCACTACCCAAGCGCCTCTTCATGTATCTATAAAACTATGCACATACTGAAACGAACTCCATTATATGGAAACAAATGACTCTTAATGTTTTTTCTTTTGCTGATGAGTCCGTAATCTTTACCTCATATACAGTATATTCATGTGCACATCTGTGGGAGGAGGACACAGAATCTGAGGAAAACGTATGAAAAGGTGTAGCAGTAGAAGGTACTAATGAAAGTGGGACATTAATGAAAGTAAACTATACAACTCATGAGTGGAGAAGGAAGGGAGGGAATGGAAGGGAATGAGGGATTAGATGACACTGTGTGAAAGAAAGTGTACCTATTGCCTGACATGTAAATGTAACCCCTATGTATATCACCTCTATAATAACAATAAAGTAAATTAATACTTAAAAACAGAAAGACTATCTCTATCAGTATTATCTTTAAAGAAAGAGAGACAATTGTTTCCAAACAGGGTCAAGTTCAAGCTCCTTATTTTTTGTCAGGTTTGTGGTATTTTTAGTCATTTTTTAAATAATGTTTCTCCCACCATTCCCATCCATGCTTATTGATTCACTGTTCTGTGGACATGACTCTTTCTTCTCCATACATTCTCTCTTAAGATATCTTCTCTGCTTCCCGCTCCATATGTCTGACTTCTACCTGTTTCAAAGCCTGGTCTCTGCCTGGTTAAGGGCATTTCTTAGAACAGACAACCTGCAGTCATCTCCCCCGTCACTTTGAAGCCCATAAAGCAACTGATCTCTACCACTTATTAAACATTTAGCTTTGATAGCTAGTGTCTTACGTCTTTAGAATTTAAACTCTCGTGTTAAACCACTTGGGACTGAGTAGCTGCTCCTACTCATTGGCACTGTAGTGAACATACAATTTTCCTACTTAAAGTCGACCCACAATGTTTATATAGAGATTACAAATAATTTCTAAAACCCAGGATGGATAATGTATATGCAGAATGACCACTCCTCTAAGCTAGGAGTGACAGTGCTGGTAATGAATGTCCTCTGAAGTTAACTGATCCATTTAGGAAGAGTCACCATATATTCAAATGTGCAAAGGACAACTCTAGTTAAATGAACTGAAACAGAATACAATGTGAAATTCTTTAGATGAAATATATATGTATCTATATATATGTGTGTTTGTGTGTATGTATATACACACAGACATATATATATACTGAATGTAACACTATGATTTATTTTTCCAGCAGTTTAAGAACAATAGAGAGAGCTCTATCAGGGAAAAAAGAAAATTGAGGGACTTCTAATGGGAATAGAAGTGATCAAAACACAGTGTGTAAGTTCATTTATACTGTAATTGTCTTTTGAGTTCATGTGAATAAAATAATAAGGAACTTACATTACCATCTCAATTCTTCTGAACAATAAATACATATTACTTTCATGACCATTTAGAACTCAAAATGCAATGCCTTCTGATCCTAGTGCCTAATGCACATTAAATTGACTAACCACTGCATAAATGTTTTAAAACCTACATTCATTTTCACAGTTGACTGCTTGAAATGATCAGTTCTGTAAATTAATGTCAGTGGTATCTTAACAGTAATAACGTTTTACTGCAAAGTAAGATTTTACTCCATAAGTAATGAGTAAAATTATTAAATGTAACCTTATATTATGTTTCATTACTGGCAGCTTGTCATAAAAAAGGAATTAAGGCTACAAATTTTCATTTATTTTCATAAAGTAGATGAGCATTTTCACTCATTTGTAGTGAGACTTATTCACTCTAATCTTCTCTTTTGAGGGTAGGTTTAATTACATTACATCATTCAATACAGGGTTGAGAGTTCATATCCCAAACTGTTCCTCCCTGTGTGCTCCAACTTTAAAGGAATCTGGGGAAATGTTAAGTTCAACTAATGAAACTTCTTATAAGAAATGAAAACCATCAAATGCATATCTTGAGCACAGGATCACTTAAGGGTTTGGAAAGGGTTTTATGAGAATATTTAGGTTACTAGTTCAAATGTGGCCCCAGTTAGTAGTAACTAAAAGGGATTATTTTTTGTTGGTGTTTCAAAGATTTATATTCTTAGGAGTTTAACATTGAAATATCAATTATTTTGGACTTACTGATAATTGCTAAGGGCTAACATGCTAACAGAGCTCTAACATGTAGGAAAAGAACAAAAGCAACCAAATGAGTTAAAGATTAATATTGGAAACTGGGTAACATTTTTATCGACGATTTCCCAATTGTCATCTTAATAATTCTGAAGACAAACGTGACCTAATTTTATATTCACCTGGATAGAAGCTATTATTATATATTAGGGCTTTTCTGGTTTATGTAAAAACAAAGATTTCTATCATCTGGAGCAAACACTGCTACAGGCAGAACATTGTCATGCATTGTAAAGCATAACACAGAAGCCCGACATAGGCATTATCAAATGGGATCTTCCTTTCTGCTCAAGTATGTACAATAAACGTTAACATTCTTCAAATGTAGTTCCTGAAGAGATAGTTAAGAAGTGGAACACAGTTTCATTCAATTCCTCTTTATGTATCTTGTTATGTATCTTGATCAAAGTCTTCCCTTCCACTATTCTCCTCCATCTCTCCCAACCCCACCCATCCCTCAAGTTTCCAGGTTCCATTTTCATATCGGTTCATTGAGTACTGTAACTGCTTTAGCCCATCCTTCCTCTCTCTGTTCATCTGCCCGCTGCCTTTCACTTTTTTTTTTCTTTTTTTGTCGGTCGTGGGGCTTGAACTCTGGGCCTGGGTGCTGTCACTCAGCTCTTCAGTTCAAGGCTGGCACTCTACCACTTGAGCCACAGTGCCACTTCCGGTTTTCTGGTGGTTTATTGGAGGTAAGAGTTTCATGGCTTTTCTTGCCCGGGCTGGCTTTGAACCATGATCTTCAGATCTCAGCCTCCTGAGTAGCTAGGATTACAGGCCTGAGCCACCGGCGCCTGGCTCCAGTATATTTTTAAACCATTATATTTTTGATGCATTCTGTAGTTTCATGTCCTTGTTACTTTTTTATATTGGTCTCATATTTTGCCTTAAAAAATGAATTCTAACTTCGTTTTTAATTTTTAAATGAAATTATACAAATAAGTAATATCCTCATGCAACTATTATATTTTCATTTTATTTAGGAAAACTAATATTTACCTGACTGTGTATATATCTGTGTTTGTGTATGCGTGTGTGTGTGTGTGTGTAAAATCCTATACTAATATTTTCCTATCTATATACTGGTTCTGTGTTCTACTTTACTGTATTTAAAAAAAAAGATCTGCAGGTTATTTCTCCAAATGTAATCATCTGAAGGTGAAAGCATAAACAATCAGTTGAGCTGAAGCCCTAATTCTGTTATCTGATAGGTTTGAACAGGGAACCGAGCACTTTGTTTAACCTTATCTTAACCCTGAATGGGAGATCCCTGGACTTATCCTAAAAGCCAAAAATTCCACATTAGCAGATGTTAACAAGAGTAAGTTTGATGAACTAAAGATAGGCAGATTTGATGATTTAGACAACAATAAAGAAAAACAAGTGTCAGGCCTATAATGCTAACTTCTCAGTAGGCTGAGATCAGGATGATCATGGTTTGAAGCCAGTATGGGCAAAAAGTTTGTGAGACTGTGTCTTAGCCAATTTAAAAAAAAAAATCCTTGTACATGCCTGTTATCACCAGCTACAGAGAAGCAAAAATAGGCTGGCCAGGACTGGCTAGCCTGGGCAAAAATCAAAACCAAAACTCTATGTGAAAAATAATGAAATCAAAAAAGACTGAAGGCATGGCTCAAGTGGTAGAACATACGTTTTGCAAGTACAAGGCTTTGAGTTTAAACGGTATTTTTACTAAACACAAATTTTTAAAAAAAAAACAGTAGACCCTATGCATAAATGTCTTAAATCCATTTGCAGTAAATAAGTAATAACTAAGCTTAAAGATAGTCCAGTATGTCTGGCTAAGAACAAAGATTTCACACGAAAATTTTTTTCCCTCAGAGTCTCTATTTGATGACTTGGTAGATGTAAAATTATTGACTTCTTTGTATTTGGGTTTTCTCATTAGTGCCCAGGAGTGTTTTAAATACCAAGTAGCAAGTATGAGCAATTCCAAGTAACACTACGGTATCAGAAGTACACCAATAAATATCGGCCCTGGTTACTTTTAGTAGGTTGTAATTTCTCCATGAGAGATTTAAGATTAGGTTAGTAGTTTATCAGATGATTTTGAGAAGGAATCTGTTAGAAAAAAAGTGAACAAGGCAACTTGTCCAAGGTATTTCAAAACATAACTAGTAGAAAGCAAAGTGTTTGGCAACTATTGCCAAGTAATATGATATATTGTACTCACTAAATGCTAAATGTCTCTTGACTATAATCTATTCCAGATGATGATATGACCAATTCACATATAGATTAGTGCAACCAACATTATGTATAGACTCCCATCAGAAGGACTAATATATATTTGGTCATCATTTTCCCACTAACAATTGTTATTTTCTCCTGAGGTATAATATTAAGTTAGGTTTAACTTTCAAATTTCTCTTAAACAATTATGTTGTCTTTGCTAATATAGTTAAGGCCAGTTCTTTTTTTTTAAGATCTTGACATTAATTCTCAGTGGTAGAAGCTCTGCTAGACGTTGCTGTATATTACATTTGATGTAATACATTCATAAATTAATAGGAGGTGAATTCAAATTCAGATCTTCTGATTCATCAGTCACTCATTAGAAATAAAATATGCCCAATACTGTGCCAAGTTTTGTGACTAAAATAGTAAACAAAAGCAAAATGGTCCTTAAGTTCCTTAAACTTAGTTTCAAGGGTCAATGTAGATAGTAATAAGCAAGTAAACAAATGTTCGAATTGCCAAGTGCTGTGAAGACTCCAGGGCTTTCTAACAGAAACACTGAGTTCACTGAGTTAACTTCTTTTTTTTTTTTTTTTTGCCAGTACTGCAGCTTGAACTCAGGGCCTCTGCATTGTCCTTGAGTTTCTTTTACTCAAGGCTAGGACTGTACCACTTGAGCTACAGCTCCACTTCCAGCTTTTTCTGAGTAGTTTTATTGGCAATAAGAGTGTCACAGAGTTTCCTGTCCTGCCCTGGCTGGCTTCGAATCAAGATCCTCAGATCTCAGCCTCCTGAGCAGCTAGGATTATAGATATGAGCCACCCGTGCCTTGCCTGACTGACATTTTCATACAAAACATCAAAGTAGTAAAATACTGAGCAATTTAACTGGCTATTTATTATTAATTGAGAACTTTTATAAACACAAGACTTTTCTAGTAGAGTCAAATCCACATGTCACTTTGTTGAGGATGTTTTCTTTGATTAAACATTTGCTGATTTTTACATTTGCTTTCCTTAAGTACAAGTGGCTAAGCATAGCACAAATATAATTCGTGCATGACAGGATCAAGAAGGAAAAAGCAGCCTTCCTTTAAGGCTATCAATTGCTAACACAAACTAATTTAATTAGTGTAAACCTGATACCAAAGTAGGATGATGGTGATGGTATGGATTCATTTTAAATGTTTATATTCACAATTAAATAATTCTTCATTATATTAACTATTTTGTGATAAGCAAAAGTTCATTCATGAAAATAGGGGATTATTATGTGTAACATTTAACAATGCTTTTGGCTAAGTGCAGTAGCTCAAACCTGTAATCCTAGCGATCAGGAGGCTGAGATCTGAGTATCATGGTTCAAAGCCAGTCTGGGTAAGAAAGTCCCTGAGACTCCTATTTCCAACTAACTACCAAAAAAAAGCCAGAAGTGGAGTGGTGGCTCGAATGGTAGAATGCTAGCCTTGAACAAAGATGCTCAGGGACAGTACTCAGGCTCTGAGTTAAAGCCCAAGAACCAGTACACACACACACACACACACACACACACACACACACACACACACACACACACGTTTCTGATCTTAAAAAAGTTTGGCAAAGGACAATGTGAGGGAAATATTTAGCAGGTCTGACAACAGTCATAGCTGATTTAAATCTCCTAGTTATTACTTTCTCTGGGGATCCTGAGAGCCTCCTCCTTCTGTAGAGCACCCTGGGGAAATGCCTGACATTAGGTGATGTGCATTCCATGGACAGTTCCCCAACTTCATTCTACAGGAATGTAAATGGCCTAAGGGAAGTGGCTCTTGAGAAACCTGTACTGACCTCCTAGAAGTGAATAGATACCTCCACAGCTTAAGTGTGGATTGGTATAACTAAAATAACTTACGTGTTTTCTGCATCATAAACATTATGTTACTCGTAGTTATGCTTAATAAAAGCCTTCTACTTGATAGAAAGCACAGGTGTTTATATATTTTATAATTGGAATCTATTCTTTTCATTCCATGAGGTTATTGATCTCTTTAGGGAAGCCATTGCTTTGCCTTGTCATGTTGTTTTTTGTCAAAATGGAGTTTCTTTAGATAAGATTAATTTTTTTTTCAGTCATGAGGCTTGAACTAATGACCTGGGCACTGTCCCTGAGCTCTTTTGCTGGAGGCTAGTGCTCTACCACTTTGAAGCACAGTGCCATTTCTGGTTTTCTGGTGATTAATGGGAGATAAGAGTCTCACGGTCTTTCCTGCCTGGGCTGGCTTTGAACCATGATCCACAGATCTCAGCCTCCTGAGTGGCTAGGATTACGGGCATGAGCCAGCAGGGCCTGGGATGATAAGATTAATTTTTGAAGATGAATATAGTACTGAGGATATGGCTTAACAGGTAGCGTATTCACCTAACAAGCATGAGGTCCTGAGTTCAATCACTCACCAGAACCACCAAAACAAAAACAAAAAATTATAAACAATAAAACCCTAGTATAAAATATTAAACATTCAAAACTCTAGGTAAAGGGTATATGAATGTTTGTGATATGACTCACTCAAGTTGTAGGCTACTTCTCACTTTTTCAACAACAACAAAGTGTTGTGCTTACTGTATTTGATTATGAGCAGCACACATAGTGAATTGATTCATGAAAGAAATTCCTACATTTAACACTTCGGAGAAATCTAATATAACTCTGCAATGTAAATAGTGATGATCTCATCCAGCAGTTAGAAATGCAAACGTATGGAATGATTCAATACTTTTATCAGCATTCATGTAAGGTCCCTACTGTCCTTGAGGAAACACTGGCTGTGAGAGACCAAACCCTGGCTCTATAGCTATGGACTCAGTGACACAATACTTTGTGTTCCAGAGACTTTATCTTGATTCCAATAAGATAAATAGAAAGCCTCTGGGCACACAGATTCCAAGAAGTAGATGGATGGAGAGAAAAGTCCACAGTGTGCTCTAAAGTAACTTTTTCTTATCATCTGAAAAGCATGCATTTTAATAATAATACTTTTGTACTTAGAATTTAAATCCCACCCATGTAATTGTAACCCTCTGTACAGTATTTTCACAATTAAAGAAAAAAAGAATTTAAATTCCAAGTATCCATGATTATTAAACACTTATCCATTTGAAAGAATCTGAAAAACAGATTTCATTTTCAGATAACAATAGGAAAGGAAAAACAAACAGTAAGAAATAGTAAGCCAATTTTTAAGTTAATGTCTTGGCAAAATAAACCCTCACTTTTAAAATTTTGTTTTAATTTTCCTTAGGTAGTTGTACAAAGGAGGTGCCATTCAACAGAGCAGTTTATGAATAGAGTGCCCCCTGATCAAGGTCACCCCTTTGGAGATTCTCACCCATCCCTCTCACCCCACCCCTCCCTCATGTTTCTTTTGCCATTTAAGAAAGCAATGTATGCATACAATGCATCTTCAACATCTTCATTTCCCCCCTCCCCCTTTCACCCAACCCTTCCCTCATTTTTCTCAGTTCTGTGGCATGTACAATGCATTCTTGACTGCAATCTACTCATTCCCCCCATTCCTTCTCCATCCCCCTCCTCTACTGAAGACTGACCTATGGTCCAGTATAAGCAACACTTGAAAATCTGTATTTGTCATTTCTCTGTATTCCACTGGGCATTTACCCCACTTTTTTCTTACTATTATTTATCTTGTCACCAGCTAACTTATTAATTTGTATATTCATCCAATTATTTGGACCTTTTTCTGTGTGTTAGTGACAAAACAGTCCTTGCTCCTTAACTCCAGGAGTGATATAAAAGCCTTAAGGAGGCAGAGCAGAAATTCCTAGCCCTGGACGCATTATAACAATGTGGATGTCCAGGGCCCTTATCTCTGCCCAATCTGGGTTAGGATAGGTTATCTGTATTTTTTTTTTTTTCAAATTTGGTGAGTGGCTAGTGATAAGACACACTAAGACTGGTGTCAGCGGACTCAACTCAGATCCTTCATTGGCACAAAACTTCTTGAGTCTAATGATACCTTCATTCCCTAGAACCATGCGATTATGAATTCCTTGTTGTCCTTTAGGTATCAGTTCAAGTTGTTCCCCGACACACACCCTTCACACACTCACATACCCACACACAAATTCATATGGTGAAGTCTTTACCTCCAGCGGCTCCGGTGTGCAGTGACAGCCCTTGCTAAAGCAATCAAGTGAAAAGGAATAGTTCAGAGTAGTTCCCAGTGCAATATGATTTGTGGGGGAAATTTGGACACATTCATATGAAAGAAAGACAGTGGGAGGACGTAGAGGGAGAAGATGGCCTGATAAGAGCAAATTGTTCTTAAATCTTCAGAAGGAACTATCTCTGATAGTAACTTGATACTGGACTTCTGTTCTCCAGAACTGAAGACAGCAGAATCTGTTGCTAGAGCTACTCAGTTTATGGCACTGCTACATCAGTTCTAAGAGACTTATATACTACTCTATTGGAAGTTAAAATTGCATGTGTGTTTATTGGTTTAATGTTTGCCTCTTCCACAAGATGATAATCTTCAGAATGGCAGGAACTGCATCTGTTATTCATTTCACATTGTCAACGATTGCACTTCGCTGTCCCAAGAGAGGTCAAGTGCTACTCAGAGCAAAAATATATGGTGCCAAGAACAAATGTTGTCGGGACAAGAACAGACGTAGGCAAACTGTGATCCTCAGGCCAAATCTGTTTCACATTCGGTTTGCATACGACATGTAAACTAAAAATCACTTTACTTTTTTTTAAAAAAAATGGTTAAAAGAAACAGGCAACTATTTCATGTCATGTAAGTAGAATATGAAATTTAGGTTTCATTGGGACGAGGCCAATCTCATTTACATATTATGTATAGATATTTTCCTGAAGGAGAGTTTTGAGTTGCGATAGACTCCACATCGCCTAAGCCATACTTTATGATTAATTATAGACAATAAACATCTAGTATAGACACTTCAATAGGCCTCAGGAGCGTTGCAATTGCCCAAGGACCCACATCTTCTCAGTGGAATACTGTTGTAGGCTCATACTGATACTCAGTGTGCTAGAATAGTATGATGAAACAAACCAGCCAGCACAATCTTTTCTTGGCTCACAGCTCCATAACAGACGAGTGAATAATCCTTCTCCCTAGGAGCAGGCAGCTTTATTAATGGTTGATGAATAAAAGAGATTTGCTGAATAAAACTTTTTAATTTCCATGCAATTTTGATGAAATGCGAGTTTAGATATAAAATAAACAGATGATAGTGATAATTATATGCACATATCAGATTTTTCTGCACACACTGGTTATACTATCATAGAAGTCAGTCCCTTACATACGAAGTTTGAGTTGTCTTAAATAAGGACAATCTCCCATTCATATTCACATAAAAGCACCACTTACCTTTGATGGACTAACAAACTGAACACATTCCAGCCATGTTGTTAAAAAGGATTTTCCACATATTACACATCTTTTCCTCTTAGAGATTTTGTCTTTGATATCTGGATACTCTTCTATGGCATGCATAATGAAAGAATTTTTTTCTTCTAGCTGATTCATGATAAATCTTGCTGTTATTTCCTAAAGTAAAAAGAATATGGCTCCTCAAATTAATTTCAAGTTTTTATTATGTTGTTTTCTGCCTTATTATCCAGTTTTTGTTAAACCAATATTAAATCTATATTCTACATATTCTATATATTCTATATTCTAAATTCTAAATTATTGTGAATGTAATATGGAATTATAAATAAGTTTGACTTTTATCAACATACAGAAAGCAGGTTACTTCCACTGTAATATATTTCTGCCTTTTTTTTGTGGGGGGGGGGGTCCAGTCGTGGGGCCTGAACTCTGGGCCTGGGCACTGTCCCTCAGCTCTTCAGCTCAAGGCTAGCGCTCTACTACTTGAGCCACAGCGCCACTCCCGGCTTTTTTCTTTTTGCTTATGTGGTGCTGAGGAATCGAACCTAGGGCCTCAGGCATGCAAGGCAAGCGCTCTACCAGTGAGCCACTTCCCAGCCCCTATTTCTGCCTTTTTTGTATAGAAATCTAGGTCACAATAGATTGCTATTATCTTTTAAAAATTAGATATAGTTTAGATCTAAATTTGGTAAATTTAGTTACAATAAATAAGGATTGTACAAGCATTCATACTGGACTCAAAAACTGGATCTGGCCAGGCGCCAATGGCTGACGTCTGTAATCCTAGCTACGCAGGAGGCTGAGATCTGAGGGTCATGGTTCCAAGCCAGCCTGGGCAGAAAAGTCTGTGAGACTCCTATCTCTAATCTCCACTAGAAAGCTGGGGTGGCACTGTGGCTCAAGTGGTTCTGTGCTTTCCTTGAGCTGAAGAGCTGAAAGACAGTGCCCAAGACCAGAGTTCAAGCCCCATGACCGACAAAATAAAGAAAGAAAGAAAGAAAAATTGTGTCTGTCCTTAGATAAATATCTTAGTTTTTCTCATATGTGGAATCTAGACTTTAAAAAGATATGAAAGTAGAAAAGGAAGGGAATAGAGAAATGAGTGGTGAATTGAGCAAAGTATATTATACAATTGTTGACATGTAAAGAGATATCATAATGATACCCTTTACTTTGTACATTTATTAGAATATACTAAATAAAATTGCATTTTTAATATTCACTGAGGTCTAAATCCAAACTATTTAAGCTGAAGTTCACAAGCCAATATAATCTGCATCATCTGGGAGCTTATCAGAAATGCAGAATATTTGATGTACCCCAGATCAACAGAATCAAAAATTCAATTCAACAAGAGACTCTTATTTATTAATACAATTGTCTGCCTGTATGTATACTTATTTGATAAAGGCTGTGATTAACTGCACTCAATATCTGAACAGCACCGCTGTATTGAACAGCATTGACTTCTATGAACTAAATAACTTGCATCATTCTGTAATATACTTGGCCAAAGAGATGGTCACAGAATTGACTTGATGAACTATATAAATAGTATTTTATTTTTAGTATTAAGTAGTAAAAGGGATGAGAAAATGGAAATTGCTTTTACCAGGACTATCAACATTATCAACATTGTAATACATAAAATCAAGTCTTCATTGATCAAACAAAGGAAATGAGCACAGCTATTAGCTTTATTCCCAATTTTTGTCAGTAGCAGAAAAGTCTTGCATAAATGTTACAGAAACATTTTAATAGTATATGGAGAGAGTTTATCTGGGACTTGTTTTACTTAGCCAAAGTAAAAAATTTCCCCATAGAATTACATTAGTACATCAAGCAATTCATATATATATATATATATATATATACATATATATATATATACACATATGTATATATTTTTGAGACTACATGTATATATAATATTAAGAATATGTACATTCATAAGTATATACATGATCTTTCATTTATTTACCCTAATGAAAGTCTTAAAAGTTTTCATTGAAAATAACAGGTTGATAATAGCCCATAAAGTGCTGTGACCCTGATCCCTGTCACCTTACTCTTAGAATTTAACAAAAGACTTGGAAAGGTTTACACAGCCACAACAAGCATAGACTTGTTAAATGTCCCATCCTTGTTAAATTTTCCATCCACAACATATTCTCTTTCCCACTGAATCTCTGTTTCCTGCATACAGGTAAGTGGCTGAGATCAATTCAAAGACCAGTCTGAAAGCATTAATATTACCAGGCCTCCAACACCAGACATTTACTTTCATCTTTTTTCTAACTATACACAGCAGAGGTAGTGATTCTAAATGAAACACCATGTTGACTATATGACTTCCCTGGTTTGGTTCAGTCTGCAGAGAACTTATAGACAAGGATTCACTTTCCATGCAGAAGGTAGAATGATTTCCTAAAATCTGTGAGACCTACAAATATGTTTATAGAGATTGCTTTTTTCCATTTATGATTTCTGGATCCAACACATGTCAGTTACACTCAGTGTATCTTGACAGTTCTTACATAAGACATTATTTATATACTTCGGTGTACTGCCAATATGTTACTTTGGAATGACAAGTTATAATATTAATATATAAATTTTGATTTGGAAATGTGAGAATATATGAAGTAAGATAGTTTCAACCTAATAGGACCTCTTGGGATACTTCTTAGAAACACATTTAATATGGTTGTCAAAAATATATATTGATGACTTAATTCCAGTGTTTTAAAACACAAGAAACCTTTTCTGGACAAATAAATCACTCATTTTAAATAGTTTATATAGTATTTTGTTAGAATATCTATAAGGTAACCATATGTAGGTTTGGAACTACAATTTTGAAATAAAAGAGAGTAGTCTTCTGACACCTTGAATGCTGGAAACATTCTTGATCTTAAAGCTTTTCAGAAAGCCTGCTAACACTTTGGTTTATCTGCTCATGGGGGCTCCTCCACAAACCAGGATCCCCTCCTATCCAAAACAACTTTCTCTCCCTTTCCTTCACTCTCCTAGATACCCTTGCTGAAGCAGCACTGTGGGCATGGGATTTGAAGCCTAACTGTTCAAGTTGGCATCTCTGTAACAATACTATCTTTGCAACTTTGAACAAGTTATTTAACCTCTCAGGGTCTCTGTTTCTCTGTCTATAAAAAGGGACTGTGATGGTACCTTTACCTTTCTAGTTTATTAGTGACTACATTTGTTTATTCCTTTTAAGAGTTTAGAACAGTTCTTGGTACACATAAAGTTAAAACAAGTGTTAGCCAGTGTAGTATTATTCTGAAAAGTTTCACATGGGAGAAAAATAAGCTGGAGAGATTAAGTAAGTTAAAATAATTGTGTTCTAAATTATTTACAATTAAATGTTAAATGAGACATTTAGGGCACAAGAATAGAAAATAATTGTTTATGGAAATATTTTCTAGAAGATAATTTGAAAAGAGCTAATGTTTAAAAAGAAAGAAAATTACTATTAAAAATTTACTATTAAAATTTACTATTAAAAAAAGAAATTTACTATTAGTATGGTCATGGTAACTCTACCTATAAAGGGGAAACAGACCTTAAAATTGATCATCTAAATACCTCAGAGTGGAGAAATGACTAAAATATTATCACATAACAATGTCATGTGTTCATCAAAAAACGTTTTAGTTTTTTATCTGATCAGAAAGCCACAATATTTTGAGTGAAGAAAAAATAATGTACAGAGTTTGACTTCACCTTTAAAAGCACACTCTAGATCCATAGTAAGGTCTAGAAGAATAAATGTCAAAGGAAAGAATGATTCTATCTCAGCATATTAGAATTTTGAGTATTTCCATTTAAAAGTTCTCTTCCCCCCCCCCCCCCAAAAAAAATTCTCAAAATGAGCTTGGATAAGTTACTTTTACAGTGTCTTATGGCAAGTAACTTTTAAGGAATCTTTTGCTATATAAGCATATCATAACTTATTTTTATTTTCTTCCTTGTGTATCTCTATTTTCTGGATTTTATAATGAACATGCAGTATCATGCAGCTAGTTTTTAAAAATAAATTTATAAACAAACTAAGCCTTTGAATGAAAGCGGCTATTTACTCTGGTCATGAAACTTGAACTCTGTAAAATCTGAACTCTGTAAAAGCTGGAAGTCAAATGAAACTTTTGCATGTTCAACTATAGCCTGGTGGATCTGACAAGTCCAAATTCATGATGGAGAGCTGTTCTCTAAGGTTAGAAGATCTGAAATCTTCTTTGTCCATTACAAATTGAATCCTCTATCATGGTTTCCTATTCCTTATGATATCATCAATGTTTTGTATATGTGTTTGTATGTGCGTGCACATGCTCTCTGGTACTAGAGCTTGAATTTAAGGCCTGGGCACTGTCCCTGAGTTTTTTTGCTCAAAGCTAGTGTTCTACCACGTGAGCCACTGCTCTACTTCCGGCTTTTTTGGTTGTTAATGAATCTTCCCTGGCTGTCTTCAAACTGTAACCTTTCATATTGCAGTCTCTTGAATTGCTAGACATTACAGGCATGAGCCACCAGCACTTGGCTTATCAACACTTTTAAGTACAATAAGTGTGAATTTTAGATCATATTCATTCCTTCATTAGGAGTGAGGACACACAAAAATGGAGATCCAGAAGATAAAGATATCACAAGAACAAATCAGACACATCTTTAGATGACACTAAAATCATACTTGGAAGGCTAGAGTGAAAAATAAATTCCTCTCTTTTCATCTAACAAAATTTCCAGACTTATGTGTATGTAGTCACTCTGGCAATCATGTAGGACGGTATTGGATTCTGTCAGCAAGTCAAAATGATGTGCAGGGTCCACATTGCCAACGGACTAAGATTACATTAAACATTTTCTGGTTTCGTAAGAACACTTTAAAAGACAAACCTTGAAATTTGAAGCCATGGAGAACAAGGAAAGGGGTGACAATTGTCCAAAAAGAAATGTACTCTTGCTGGATTTGTGTAAGTAATTCTAACCCCTCTGTACACCACCTTTCTAATAACACTGAAGCAATTTACAAAAGAAAAAGGAACATCTTAGCCTTGGCATTAGTTTGCCCACTCATGCTTATAAGCTAAGTCTTTACCCGGAGATTCCACAGGTCCTCCTGTTGGTCAGCAATGATTGGCTGCTTCTGGAACAGTGGGTTTTCTTCGCAGTAGAACTCTTGCAGCTTCAGATCCTGAAACTTTCAAAACAAAGTCAGAACATGCTCAATTTGCAAAGAACATGTACTATTTTTTTAAGAAAATCCAAATCCAATAAGATTCAAAGAGGCTCCAATGGAAGTCTATCACTTCTAAAGATTCATGTATATTAATATTAAGAAGGACATAATAATATAATTAGGAAGTTACTTCTCTGAGACTAAATCTCAGCTGTAAAACAGAGACATTAAGAAATTACTTTCAATGGAATGCTGGTAAAACTCTTCTCTAGAAAAAAAAAAAGAAAGAAAGAAAAAAAGAAAAGAAAGGAATGGAAGAGAAGGGAAAGGAAGTCCTGATTGGTGTTCATCCAGGACACAAATACTCCTGTTGGCAGCCAGAATAAGCTGGCTGCACCACAGTGTAGCACCTCACAAATTTATGGGAGAGTTAGAGATTTCCATGATTTCAGCCCAGAATTGAAAGATAGAAATTATTTAACAAATTTAAAATAATTGACTTGAAACATATTTCCAGAAAGAGAATGTAAAGATTTATAGTCAATGGAGAATTAAAGATAGTGAATGATGAATCTAAACACTAACCCAAATTATACAATGATTAGATTGAAGAGAAGAGAGCCAAAAAATAAACCCTTTCTCACTTGCCCTTCATGAGTAGTAAGAAAAATAGCCAAAAAGTGAATTAGTCATAACTCTTCAGTATCTGCCAGATGCTCTTCTGATGAGAATAAGAGAAGATCCTCAGAAAGAACTGAAGAGAGGAGGCTAATCCTAACAGTAAAAATAAATAAATAAATAAATAACTGAACTCTTAGGTCATAAATCTAGGCAGAAAGAGAGAGAGGGAAAGATCAAGAGACAGATAATAGATAGATAGATAGATAGATAGATAGATAGATAGATAGATAGATAGATAGATAGATAGATAGATAGATTGATTGATTGATTGATATAGATAGATTCCTCCTCCCAGTTAGTAAGAAATAGCTGAAGGCCTTTAAGCCCAGTCCCTTCCATGGCCTCAACATCCCTACCTGGAAGCTGAAGGGACAGTAACCTAGCATTCACTTCAGGTCTTTGAACTTGAACATCTGTGCTGAAAGACTGATGTGGAAAGACTTATGTATATCACTTCACAGTTTCCATTTCATACTTGCTTTACATCCCACTCTGCCGTTAAACTACCTGAGAACTCAGCGTAAGAGGCTCTGCTTCCACTCTTCCCTATATCCCTCTATGTGTCAATGCCAGTAGAGTGATCTATACACCCTAAGGAAAGTGGCATCAGTCCCTTGCTCAGCCATCTTCCTCAAAGTGAAATGCGAGTTCTGTGCCCTGGTTCTCGGTGCTCTGTTATGATTTGGATTCTGTAGTATCTTTTGGATCTCGTCTCTCAGTGTTTGCTCTCATTTTTACTCTATTTCTCTATTACCCTACTTATTATTACACTATTTAGTTTTAATTAGCTTTCCCTATTACCTTCCTCCATCATTGATTTCTTTAGCTAGCTCCCAGCCTTCATGTGACTGCAATCCCAGATGACTTCACTGCAAGTCACATGAGAGACTAGAAGCCAAAAGCACATGGCTAAAACATTCTTAGCTTCCTAAGCCTCAGGATCTGCATGAAATAACCATCCATTTTACTGCTTTAAACAGCTAAAATTTTTGACAGTTTGTTAGACAAAAGCTTACATATTTATTTATTTATTTAAAATATGTATTAGTACAGAGAGAGAGGAAAGGGATAACATTATCCAAAAAGAAATATACTATCTGACTTACATAATTGTAATCTCTTTATACATCATTTTTATAATAACAATAAAAATTTTAAGTACATATGTCAGTAAAATAAGGGATTATATACAGTGTTTTAGTAAAATAAGAAAGTAAAATTAGCGAACATATTGATAAATCCCAGCGTCTACTAAGAATACAATTCTATGCTTAAAAAGGAGTTGGTGGTTAATTCCTACTTCCAAAAGTTAAGCCATTCTGTTGGACTCACATAATCTTAGTATGAAGTTCTATAACTGTACTTAACCCACTGTAGTATAATGCCCTAACTTTCATTTTAAAGTTATTATTTAGATATCAGAAAAGTTTCCCAGGCCCTTCATAGGAATCATTTCTTATTGTTGCCAGAAACTCTAGATCTAATAGAAGTTTTCTACATAAGAGGTGTCCAAAAATGTTTTCTAGTGGATTATTTATTATTAAGTGTTTATCAGTCAAAGGTAGTGAATGGCTATGGTCAGAGAAAACCTCTTTGGAGTTCATTTTGATTTTTAAAGACTGGTTTTTCAAATCTGACCTTATGAAGTGATGCAAGAATGTGGATAAACTCAAATTGATCACCATTTTACAAATGTGCAACACATGTTGGCCTACTTGATAATATATAAATTTTCAATTTTATCAAATACAGAAAATTATTTTCTCAAGTGTTTTGATCAACTATTTTCCTTTCTATTAGTGCTATGTATCAGAACCAAAGACCCAGAAATGAACCTGCAGACCTATAGCCTAATCTTTGATAGGGGAGCTAAAAACAATAGAAGGAAATAAAGACTGCCTCTTCAGTAAATGGCGCTGGCAAAATTGGTTAAATACCTGAAGAAAACTAAGGCTAGATCCTTGTATATCACCCTGCACGAGAATCAACTCCAAATGGATCAAAGACCTCAAAGTAAAAGCAGACACACTGAAAAAAATAGGAGAAACTCTAGAGCTCCTTGGCACAGGCTGAAATTTTCTTAATAAAGACCCAGAAACACATCAAATCAAAGAAAGGTTGGACAAATGGGATTGCATGAAATTGCAGAGCTTCTGCATGGCAAAGGACATAGCTCACATGATCAATAGAAATCCCAGACTGGGAGAAGACCTTCACTAGCCATACAACGGACAAGGACCTCAAACCTAAAATATACTTAGAATTCAAAAAATTAAATTCCACAAAAACAAATCCTCAAAGAAACAACCACCCCATCAACAAGTGGACTAAAGACTTAAAAAGAAACTTCTCAAGAGGAATTAAGAATGGCCAGTAGACACATGAAGTGCTCAACTTCTCTGGCCATAAAATAAATGTGAATCAAAACAACATTGAGATTACACCTCACCCTAGTTAGAATGGCTATAATCAAGAACTTTAATAACAACAGATGCTGGAGGGGATGTGGTCAAAAGTGAACTCCATTGTTGGTGGGAATGTAAACTTGTTCAACCAATTTGGAAAGCAGTATGGAGGTTCCTCAAAAGACTCCACATAGAGCTCCCCTATGACCCAGCAATCTCACTTTTGGGTGTTTACTCAAATGATCACAAACAAAACCATAGTAATGCTACCCCCACAACTATGTTTATTGCAGCATTATTCACCATAGCTAAGATATGGAACCAACTCAGATGTCCCTCAGTAGATGAATGGATCAAGAAAATATGGTATGTGTGTATATGTATATATGTATATACATGTATATACATATATACCAATATATGTATATATATACATACAACATTTTATATATACATATTTACATATATATATAATGGGATTCTATGCTTCCATCAGAAAGAATGGCACTGCCTCATTTGTTAGGAAATGGAAAGACTTGGGAAAAAATCATATTAAGTGAAGTAAGCTATTCCCAAAGAAATTCAGGTCTCATGGTTTCCCTTATTTGTAATAACTAGTATACATATAGGATAATTTTTTATCAGATGACTGAAAAGCTCAAAAGCTATGTACATATGTCCATATATGATGATGCTTCGTGAAATGAACGCCAAGATATGGACACAAGAGGTCTGTCTTTGTTGTTATTGTTTTAAATGTACGATGTGGGTTTTTTTGGTACCTTTGTATGTTCTTCCCCCTTTGGTATATACCCTGTTGTCACTGTACTTGATTTTGATACCCTGCATCTTGTATAAACATTTGTCTAATCTGGGGAGGGGAAGGGGAATAACAAAATGCTGAAACAAGGACCCAGAATGACCCATTGCAACAAGGATACCCACAGGACAATATATTGAAAACAAACTTTATAACTTGGGGAGGAAGGGGGTGTGGGAGGTGGAGGAGGAAAGGGATAGTGGGAGAACAACAAGGGAAGGGGTAACAATGATCCACAAGAAATGTACTCATTGCCTTACTCATGTAACTGTAACCCCTCTGTTCAGCATCCTTACAATAAAAAGGCAAAAACCAACCAACCAAACAACAAACTAGTGACAACAGGGGATAAAGTACAGGGAAAAAAAATAAAAGAAATGTACTTCACACAGTACATTAAAAAATGAAAACAAAGAAACAAAAGAGAAAAAAAAATTCTTCTAATAGAATTTTTGCCTGATACCATGTCTACAAAAGAGGCAAACGAAAAAATAAGATTAATTAATTATTGTCGGCTTTCATATAATACTTTCACAAATAATTTAAGATAAAATCATACTCATTGTTAAAACTATTAACAATTACCCATTTTACTCTATTTAAATCCCTATGAGAGTCTCCTCAGTCCTCCTTTAAAATGGAGTTGTTGGGGTTTTTTTGTTTTGTTTTTTGTCAGTCGTGGGGCTGAACTCTGGTCTTGGGCGCTGTCCCTCAGCTTTTCAGCTCAAGGCTAGCACCCTACCATTTGAGCCACAGTGCCACTTCCGTCTTTATTTTTCTGCTTATATGGTGCTTAGGAATCGAACCCAGGGCCTCATGCATGAGAGGCAAACACTCTACCACTGAGCCAACTTCCCAGCCCCTAAAATGGAGTTTTTAATATGCATACCATGACATACTTTAGTATGTCATAAAACTCTCTTTCCTGCCCTCAACAAATAAACATGTACTTTCATGTTTGTTCTCTTTTATAAAACTAGAAACAAAACTTTTACAATTAAAAAAAAAACCCTCTTTCCTCTCAAACAACAGTGGCTTTTCTTTTAATCATAAGTCACTTTTTCTTTAGAAAAAGTCTTCTAATTGGAATTTGAAAACCAATTATACGATTAGTATTTCTCTGCTGGAGAGGAAAGGCCACATGTCTACAAACACTCCTTGACCCATATCATAAACTGACTATACACAGTTATCCAAAGAAACAGGAAAAGGCAGTAGGCAAACTCTGTAAAGGATACTTTCTTCAGGGAAGGCTAAAAATCAGAAGTTCCCCAGCTTCGATTCTAACATAGCTGACAATTTAAACTAGAGAATTCAATTGTAAAATTTTTTCAGATGAGGCAACAATTCAGAGATGTGAACTAGAAGAAAAGTATTCAAGGATTTTGTGAAAGTTGTTTCTGGCTTAAAAACTAATCGTGGGAACTTTAGTCTTTCATTTTTTTTAAATTATGAAAATACTGTACAGAGGGGTTACAATTACATGGGCAAGATAATGAATACATTTCTTATCAAGCATTGTAGCCTCCTCCTTTGTTTCCCCTTCCCATCCCTTCCCATCTTCTCCCCACCACCCAATCCTCCCCTCCCACACCAAAGTTGTAAAGTTCGTTTTCGACATAACGACTTGTACATCTCATTGTTGCAATGGGTCCACCTGTATCCCTATTTAAACAATTTGTTTTTTCCCTTCCCCTCCACAAATTATACCGACATCAAATACAGTGAAAGCAGGGGTTATTAATCGTGACAGGAAATGAAAATTGACTGACCAGATTCTCATTAGGACAAACAGAAATAAAGTGTCACTTTGTAGTTGCTAACTTGATTTCCATTCAAACAAGCCCAGTGTCATTTTAAATAAAGCCTCTCAAAGACATAGTATCTTGAATTTTACTCAGTGAGCTTCTGTTCCTCGAACCAAAAAGCAATAGCACTTCCCTTAAGCTATTGATATATTACTAACAAAACATGAAAAAGAAAAAGAAAGGATCACTGCTTTTTAAGCTTTATATTTTAATCTCTACTTAGGAATCAACTAGAGAATGACATAGGCTTACAGCGGAGGTTGAGGTTCTGATCTATTTTTGTTCCACATTTAACTGAGCCTACTCCTCTAAATAAACAGATGACAGATGTGATAATATGCATCTCAATGAACTGTGACCAACAGATGAAGAATGTTCCAAGTATTTGGTCAACTTTAAGTCATTCTAGTAACTATACCACACTATACCTTATTGTTTAAGCTATAACTCATATCTCTTGTTATCTTTTAAGAAAAAAAAGTCTTGTTAAAAATCAGTCATCGAAATGGAACAACAGGAAATGGAAACAAGATGGTTTTTTTTTTTCTTTTAACAAAAAAGTCATTTTCTCTTTCTTTTTTTTTTTTTTTGTCGGTCATGAGGCTTGAACTCTAGGCTTGGGTGCTGTCCCTCAGCAGTTTAGCTCAAGGCTAGCATTCTACCACTTGAGCCACTGCACCACTTCTGGCTTTTTCTGTTTATGTGGTGCTAAGGAATCGAACCCAGGGCCTCATGCATTCAAGGCAAGCACTCTACCACTAAGCCACCTTCCCAGCCCTTATTTCATCTTTTTTAAAGTTATTATTATGGTCTGAATATTGATTTTTTTAAAAAAACTTCTTCTAAAATATATATGTTGAAATTTAACTCCCAGTGTAACAGTAAAAGGTATGATCTGTAGGAGGAGATTATGAGGGCTCTGCCATCATTAATGGTGTTAGTGTCCTTCTACAAGAGAATCAGGAAAGCTTATTTACCCTTTCTCCGTGAAGGACCCTACTAGACAGCACCACCTTGGCAACAGAGAGCAAGCACTCACTAGATTCCAAACCTGCTGATGAACTTACTTGATCTTGAATGGTTAAAATTTATTTTTTTAAGAAAACGTGTTATTTACAAATCATCTACTCTGAGTAAATAAAGATCTACTTCTTGTTAAGTGTACAAGAAGAAAAATTCTCAAAGAAACAAAAACCACATATGGACAGTGTGAAGACAGGAAGGAGAGATTAACTTTAAAAAAAAAGGCATGTGAACACCCACAGAACAACTCCCATAAAAGAAATAATAATTGGGGAACAAATACACAGAGTCAAGAGACCTTCAGAGATAGGATCAAAGAACACAAAGCAGAGGTGTTGCTGCACTTTCTCTTGAGTAGGCCACACTGGGAATTCTTGGCTCACGCTTGACACAACTACATTCCGCCTCCCATCACCACACTCACTTCCCTTGAAGCCCAGGGATTCAAAGCCAGGTAGGAGTCATTCACTGAACAGAGGGAGAGATGATGAGGTCCTGAATGACTGGTGACATCAAAAAGGACCAGAATACTATTCGCTCCTACAAAGTGAACTGCCTAGGCACTCGCCAATCTTTCAGAGTGCTCCAAATTAAAAAAAAAAAAAAAAAAAAAGTTAGCTTTTTTTTCAAAAATGAGATTACTGGGTGGCGATACAATGAGGGATAATAGAATTTGTACCAGAGGAAATGGCAAGTCGGCCAATAATACAAAAGTTTCAGTGTAATCAATGTTTTTATAGAGGTGCATTAAATAAGATTAAGACAGGTAACAAAAAAAACCAGTTATGAAAGTGGTGCTATGGCTTCAAGTATAGAGAGCCAGTTTTCAGCACAAAAGCTCAGGGACAGTGTCCAAGCTTTGAACGCAAGCCCCACAAGTGCCCCCCCACCCCCAAAAAAAGCAAAACTTTAGAAATACTGATTTTTGTGAATAAGGTTTCTGAAGCAAAATTTGGCAACATTTATAAATTCAGTTAGTGTGCATATTTTTTTATTCAGAAACCTTATTTCTTTTTTTTAACCTTTATTGAAAAACAGGGGATTACAGTTACGTAAGTAAGGTAATGAGTACATTTGTTTTTAAACACTGTTACCACATCCCTCATTTTCTCCCACTTACCCCTCCCTATTTCTTGATTCAGAAAAAATATTTCTTAAGGTAGTTGTACTGGGCTCCATGGAAAAAATTTTGTCATGGTAAGAAGTCTGAAGAATATTACCTGTCTAAAAATAGGATGCTACATACACATTCACCAATATTTATACCTATTAGAGTGATATCCAATGATGACAGTAAAAATTTTAAAGGCACCTGGGTGCCAATGGCTATGCCTCTAATCCTAGCTACTCAAAGGGGCTGAGCTCTGAAAATCAGGGTTGGAAGCCAGCCAAGGTAGGAAAGTCCATGAGACTCTTATCTCCAGTTAGTTAACTGGAGATACTAAAAGTCCAGAAATGGAGATATGGCTTATATGGTAGAGCACTAGCCTTGAGTTCAAAAGCTTAGAGACAGCATCCAGGCCCTGAAGTCAAGCCCAGGACACAAGCCAAAAAAAAAATGGAGGAGCAAAGAAAGGAAGAAAGAAAGGCAGGCATGTTATAAAACATTATATATAAATATTGTATATATATATATAAACACATGTATGTATAAATACTACAGCAATACATATGACTTATGATATTAACACAAGAACATAAGTGGCTATTCCAGTTTTTAAAAGAGCAGAGGCCCTGAGTTCAAATCCTATATTGTTACACACATAGAAAATAACTCAGTATGTTAATGGTATGCATACTGTCCACTGATATTATATTACAGATGATCTTGTCTTTTTTCTCTTTAATAATTATCTATATTTTCCAAATTAGCCACATCGAAAAATAGCAGATTCTTTCAGAGATTAAATTCATATCAACCTGATTCAGATTATTCATATGTAAACTTTAAACAACAAATTTTGGAGAGAGTGCACTAGGGTATAGATTCCTCCTATAGTTGGTGAAAAGACTGAAAATATAACTTCCCAAAAAATCTTTCCAGGATTAAAATATACTGCAAGAGCTTTAAGAAAGCTATACTGCCATTTGTGCTTATTATTGTAAGCTTTTCTCAGAAGTGTGGGGATTTTCCCACATATCTGGCCCAGAAGGTAAAACAATAAGACATATTTTTTCAAAGCCTATGCTGTCTTTGTTCATTTCAATGAAGACATGATAAAATTCTAAAGAAGATGAAAACTGATTTATGAGGGAAGTTAAAAAAACTTAGGTGTCACAATGACTTGTGACCCTCCAAAGCTCAATCTTACCTGACAATATAAAAATATATTCCGACTATATCTGAAGAAGGCATTAGGCTAAAAAAATATCCTAAGGGACTCAAGGGGAAGGTTAATGAAATTTTGCTTCAGTTATGGAAACACAAAAATCACATTCAGTTCTGCATATACCCTTTCCTTGTGTTTATAAACCTCAAGGTTGAAAACACACACACATATATATATTTCCTTAAGAAAATTCTAATTATCAATTCATAAATAACTTGCTTTTACATTGAGATGTCTATATATAAAAGTATATTTTATTAAACAGTATTTTTTCTAAGTATTCTGTCCTGTTTTTAAATATCACTGTGAAGTTTAAGAAAAGTGTATACTAATAGCTATGACAATAACCACAAGAATTCACAATGATAAATTGCTTGCTTTTGTTTTGGAGGGGTTTTTTTGTTGTTTTCTGGTTTTGTTTTGTTTTGTTTTTTGCCGGTCGTGGAGCTTGAACTCAGAGCCTGGACACTGTCCTTGTGCAAGGCTAACACCCTAACACTTAGAGCCACAGCTCCACTTCTAGCTTCTGAGTGGTTAACTGGACATAAGAGTGTCACCAGGACTTTTCTGCCTAAGCTGTCTTTGAACCAAGATTCTCAGATTTTAGCCTCCTGAGAAGCTAGGATTACAAGCATGAGCCACCAGTATCTAGAAATATCTGGGATACTGTTTAAAAGACCAAACTTTCAAATGGACACAGAAAAAGGAGGAGCAGTGCAAAAGGCTACAAGCACAGAAAATATAATCAATAAAGTAAAGTTTATTCACTGAGCTTCCCAAATCTTGACAAAGATCCTATTTCTGGGCATTTACCCAAATGACCACAAATCAGCCTGCAGTAATGACACCAGCACAACCATGTTCATTGTAGCATTATTTACCATAGTTAAGATATGGAATCAATGCAGATGCCCCTCAGTAGATGAATGGATCAAGAAAATGTGGTATATATACACAATGGAATTCTATGCCTCCATCAGAAAGAATGACACTGCCCCATTTGTTAGGAAATGGAGAGACTTGGAAAAAATCATATTAAATGAAGTAATCCAGACCCAAAGAAACATAGGCTCCATGGTTTCCCTCATTTGTAATAATTAGTATATGGCTAGGATAATCCTAGAGGATCACAACAGCATAATAGCACAATAGCTATGAGGATATGACCATATGAAATGATGTTAATTGAAATAAATACATGACATGGAAATAAGAGGGTGTTTTTTGTTGTTGCTGTCGCTGTTTTATTTTTCTTTTCTTTTTAGTGTACTATTTACAGTTACTGTTTTTGTCTTTCTTTTTTTTTCTCCTCTGGTTTATTCCCTGTGATCGCTGTTTCTGATTTGGGTACCTTTGTCTTTCATATGATTTGAGGAAGGGAGGGGGAATCACAGAAACACTGGGACAAAGTATGAGCCAATTGACTAGGGATACTCACTAGACAGTGCTGAAAATGAACTTTACAACTTGGGGAGGAGGGGAGGAGAGAAAGCAGAAGAAAATAAGGGAGGGGGTAACACTGTTCAAAAAGAAATGTACTTATTACCTTACTTATGTAACTGTAACCCCTCTGTACATCACTTTTACAATAAAGTAAATTTTTTAAAGAAACTATATTGTAAATCCTGATATAATAAATGCTTTTGGTCAAGTAGCAGCACAGTTTACATACAAAAAGAAATCATTTCTCTAAATACCAATAAAGAAAAGACTGAGAAAGAAATCAAGAAAGCAAACTCATTTATTACAGCCTCAAAAACAAGAAAATACCTAGCAATAAATCTAATAAAGGATGTGAAAGATCTCTACAATAAAAATTGCATAAACTTGTAGAAAAAAACTGAAGATACCAGAAGATTAACAGACATTTTATGTTCCTGGATCCACAGAATATCGTTAAAATCTTCATTCATTGTTGTCAGTCACTACCACAAATATGTTAATGGGTACTAACTTGAGTGAGCCATGTTCAACCACCAGTTCTTAACCAGGCTTTCCATGACATCAGATTAGTGGATTGAAATGGACCACAGTGAGAGCATTTACAATATGGAAATACAGGAAAACTGTAATTCCTCATGAAGTTTAAAAATATTACAAATATGAGTTCACTTTCAAACAATACTCTTCAGGTATTAGAAAATACGAAGTTTTTATTTTCAGTTTATTACTTACCATTTCTTTTCACACATTTGTTCTTTCACAGTCTGAGTCAGAATATCCCAGAAGGCTCCTGAATGTGTAAGGGTTAGTCATTTAGGCATTTAAGTAGAAAAGTTGCGGCAAGAGCAGTTCTGTCTTCAAACATTAGTCTCGTAACTAATGAATTGATTACACTGTCAATTTTCCTAAGGCAAAACCTGTCCTGATTGTAGTAAAGAAATAACTACTTTTTATTTCTTGGCATAATTATTGCTCTGACAGTTTTGGTTCAGCATCTTTTTGACAATAGTCAAAAATAGTGATTTCTCTCATCATGTTCTAGAATCTTCACTCTTTACTAACACTAATCACTGTACCTGTGGGACCACTATGCCTCATCCCCAACCTACAAAGGGGAAAAAAGCTAGAGAAAGTGGACATTTATGAAGTACCAAACAGTTTTCTACAAATTTATTTGATCCTAACTCCATAAAACCTTGGGAATAATGAGAAAATTGATCTCTCTGTCTCCTACTCTTACTGCCAACAACAAATCAAATATTTTAAAATACCCTGCAATCTAATATAGGGAGCCTTAGAAATCTCTAGAGATATCTTCTCAGCCAGAAGCTGGGTTTTTATTTTCAGTTTGGTTTCCATTTTAATGTATAGTCCAAGAAATCAAGCTGCTTTGTAATAAAAAGATGTATAAGTTGTAGCCAATGAAATCAGAGATCAAAACATAAAAATAGATGATGATCCTAAAACTGTAATCTCTTAATGTTTTCTAAACTTCTTGGCAGCCAAGGAAAGTTATATAAAGGTTTCATATAACTGTAATTACAGGATAAAATTTAAAAGGAAATATAACTATAATATACATGGCTCCTAACCAGAGCCATATATATTGGAAGACTGATGAACAAAGAGTCCTTGGAAGAATGGAGCCAGGAAAGCAATATACAATCATAGATTTAAGATGAAGATGAGTTTCATGTCAATGTCAAAGAGGACTCCTGAAGCTCTCCAAATGCATGTGATTTGTGGATATTAGATTTGAAAAAAAAGAAAGAAAGAAAGAAAGAGAATACAGACAATGGCTGTTATCAGCCATTCATTCATTCAATCATTCATTCATCCAATTAATATACATTATACATTCACCACTTCATTTTCTGGGGTGGGATGCCAGCAGCACTACTTGGCTTTTGACAATCTAAGCTATCTCTAACAAGTATTTATTAGGTGCTAGGCACTTACTGTTCCAGGTATTCGGAATACATCAATGGCAAAAATATTTGTCATCCCCAAGCTCATTTGAGGAGATGCAGGAGGAAAGATGGAGAGAACTTCTCATCTAAAGTGAGATGTGTCCTTAAAACGGATGAATGGATGCCACACTACTGAATTTCACTCCGAGTTCTCTCCTCTCCTCTCCTCCTCTCCTGCTGTCATCTCTTCTCTCCTCTAGCTCCTCTCTCTCTCTTCGCTCTTTCTCTCTCTTTCCTTCTCTCATTCCTTTCCTACTCTTTCTCCCATAATCTCTCTCACATCTCTCCCCTCTTTCTCTTTTTCATTCAACCCAGGGCCTAGGCATGCTAGCAAGCAAACCTTCCATTCTCCTACAATATCAGACCCAGAAAATCTCTTTAAAATACTTCTCTCTCTCCTCTCACTCTCAATCTCACTCTCCCCCCACTCTCTATCTCTCAATTTTACTGGATTTAGTCTCTGAAGAAATGCTGACCTGACCAAAAAAATCATTTAAAATACATTTATAGGACAAGGAAAAAGGAAAAAAGCTCTGATTTTGATCTTATTAGCAAATGCTCATGTTACCTCTCAAGTGAGAAGAGTGTCTCTTTAATTAAGTCATTACTACCAGGCTAGAAGACTAAATTTTTCAAGAGTTTAACTGAGAGCCAAATATTGTTCAATCATCCACTACATCAGGTGCTACGGGGTCCTTTTGCAGTATTTAAAATATACAGAAATTTAGCACCAGCCTGAATTTAATAAGACCATATAGAAATGGAAAGACAGGCCATATAACTTAACTTAGATGAGCAGAGTAAAAGTTATACCTCCTAATTTAATTGGTAGCTCAATTTTTAAATGAGACCTTTAACAAAACTCATCATTACATCAAGAGTAATATGTCATAAATTTTCTGTATGCTTTTCATTGCAAAAAAGTCTATCTCATGAAATTTCAGATTTAAAATAGTAAAAGTAGTAATAACATATAATTCAGTACTCTTCTCTTTACCCACTCCCACCTACCCCCAAATAAGAAACAGCAGAAAAAATGATCTCATTCTCATAAAAGTAGTGTCAGAGAAAGCATTTAGTCAAGTTTTGGAACTTACTAATTCTATATTAGCTAAGCTTACATCACTTACATAAAACCTCAGAGCCCACAAGGGGTTTCCATTAGAAAAGCGTTGGCTTGTGTCCCATTTCTTTAAAGGTCACTAAATGTTGTTTTAAATGTATGTCTTCTAATAAACTGAGTCACTTAAAGCAGCATTGACAACTGAAGAAAAATATACTATTTTCAAATCAGGGTCAAATTTTAGAGAGGCATTTAATGAGCTTCAAGGAGAGGATACGGTTTTAATATTCAGCAGAAAATGAAAATAAACTACCAACATGGGAACAAGAACTAAATGCAGCAAATGATCTATAATCCTGCTACACAAGAGGGGTAGAATAGTAGAGGAGTAAAACAGGCAACTAGATTTTCTCATGGCACTTAGAGCAACATAGACACTCAACCCAGATCACTCCATTGTGGGGATATTTGAGAATGTTCTTGACCACAACTTTATGGACATTTTCTTGTGTGTCATTGTTTTCTTATTTTAAAGCTGTTTTCTAAGCATCTTGCAAAAGAGCATTCAAAGTTTCCAAAAAAGCTTTTAATATAAGGCAAACAACATAATTTCACATTTCTAAGGAGTTTCTTTCCTATAATTTTATTGTGATTATTGGCCTAATCAAAGTCATTTTTGATCATGGATATGTTGAAGCAGTAGCTATTCTCTAAGTGTTCAATTTCAAAAAATAGTACTCCTGACTTCAATTAAATGGTCTCCTAAAGAATGCAAGTGTGGGGAGGGAAGGGATGGTAGGAGAAGAACAAAGGAGGGGTAATACTGCTTGATAGGAAATGTACTCATTACCTTACTCATGTAACTGCTACCCCTCTGTACAGTATCTTCACAATAAAAATATATATATTAAAAAAGAATGCAAGGGCTGGGAAGGTGGCTCAGTGGTAGAGGGCTTGCCTTGCATGCCTGAGGCCCTGGGCTTGATTCCTCAACACTACATAAGCAAAAAGAAAAAAGCCGGAGGTGGCTCTGTGACTCAAGTGGTACAGCTCTAGCCTTGAGCTGAAGAGCTGAGAAACAGCGCCCAGGCCCAGAGTTCAGGGCCCACAACCAGACCCCCCCCCCCAAAGAAAAGAGTGCAAATGTGCACATGTATATATTTATGTATAACCTGACATATATGGGAACAATTCTGTTGAAGATAAATGAAGCTTTATTTGAAGGTGGGAGTATTCAAAAATAAAATGGCTTCCTTCTGTTTGTATCCAATCCTTGAAAAGTAACTAAGACAACTGAAGTACTTGTGAAATATTTATGCTTTAAGAATTAAGACAAGGATCAGGTACAGATTACAGCAAACCGAGGTTAGTAATCTAGAGTCAAAAATATAATTCCAGCCAGGCGCCAGTGGCTCACGCCTGTAATCCTAGCTGCTCAGGAGGCTGAGATCTGAGAATCACGGTTCAAAGTGAGTCGGGGCAGGAAAAGTCTGTGTGACTCTTATCTCCAATAAACCACTAGAAAAATCGGAAGTGGCACTGTGGCTCAAGTGGTAGAGCGCTCACCTTGAGCGGAAGAGCTGGGGGACAGCGCCCAGGCCCAGAGTTCAGGCCCCACAACCGACTATATATATAATTCCAATGTGGATTCAGACCAAAATGGAACAAAACCAGCCACCATTGGCTATAAATAGAGAGGTTGTGTTAAACTAAATGTATCCCAGAAAAGAACGGACATTAGGACAAGCAATAGGAAAATGGAGTTCATGACAAAGGGTCCTATTTTTAAAGAAACACAGTCATAATCAGAAATCAAATGAGCTGAGAGAAAGAGGAAAGGAATCAGAGAGAAATAAATAGAAAAAATAGAAGACCCTAGGAAAGGAAGACATCCTCTAATAAATAATTTGTGGGTTATGTTATATTGTATAACTAAGGTAGGCCAGCAGAATATAAACGTTATTTATAAGAAAAGTAATTTGGAATAACAATTCTGAAAAAAAAAACCCATAGATGCTGGCAAGCGGTGTGTGCTGCTGAGATTGCACTGCCCTCGTAAAGCCTTGGTTACAGACCAGTGGTTACACAAAGAGTATGCAAGTTAGAATTATTCAAGTTTAAATTGGACCCATTGGTACAATGAGATGTACAGATCGTTATGTTGAAAAACGAACTTTACAACTTTGGGGGGGGAGGGCGCGTGGATATGGGAAGGGATGGGAAGAGGAAACAAAGGAGGCAACAATGCTTGATAAGAAATGTACTCATTACCTTGCCCATGTAATTGTAACCCCTCTGTATGGTATTTTCACAATAAAAAATGTTTAAAAAAAGAATTATTCAGGTTTCGAAAACCTTCAAACAAATCCCTGAACTTGGGATGAGTTGCACTCATATCAGTCCTTAAAATGAAAAGAAAATGGGGCAGGGAATGTGGCTCAATGGAACAGCACTTGAATAGAATGCATATATTTGACCCTCAGCACCATGTAAAGAAAACTGAATACAAACCATGGGCCAAGACCCTAAAAAAAGGCATATATACATCATTTCACCTAATTCTTCACTCATTCTATTCTTTGTTGGTGACTAACTTTCTCAGTAATTTTATGGATACAAGTATTAATATCCTAAGAATATACCAGAAAAAAGACGAGACATAGTGTAATTGACTTATATGTCTAAGGTCAAAAGCAGGCAAATCATTAAGTTGTGAAAAATTAGTATTGGTTTGGGAATAGTGGATTCAAATCTTCTCTAAACTTTTCAAATGATTTGTGTCCCTGGGAAAGCTCTTGTATATTCTTTCCTTCTGTGTTTCTCATACTGTAAAAGGAAAAATGCCTTTTTTATCTTCAAATTTGATTTATGATACACTTAAGAGAACTTTTAATAGCAAAAGGAGTACTGATAGAATAGGTGTTATTGCTATTATTTTCCATAAATAGTCCAAGCATAATTTTCTCATGACAGCACCATTGCATATGCTTTATATTGCTATGTGTTTTCTTATAAAGACACAATCCACCCACAAACCTTGGAATACACAAAATACTTAAGGTTCTTAATGTTGACATAGCATCTGTTTTTTTATTAATAAGTTTTTTTGTTGTGAAAATACCATACAGAGGGGTTACAATTACATGAGCAAGGTAATGAGTACATTTCTTAACAAGTATTGCTGCCTCCTCCTTTGTTTCCCCTTACCATACCTGCCTTCCTCCCACCCCACCAAGGTAGTAAAATTCATTTTTTTGACATAGCATCTTGTACCTTTCTTTGTTGCAATAGGTCCACCTGCATCCCTGTTTAAACAATTTGTTTTTTCCCTTCCCCTTCCCAAATTATACCAACATCAAATACAGTGAAAACAGAGATTATACTGTTGGGAAGGGACATACAAAGCAAGAAAAAAAATCACCTTATAACTATGTTAGAACCAATAGCAAGAAAGTAAAACCATTTGAGTCCTTATCTTGGGGTTCATTTCACCTAACATCAACTTATCTGACCTTTTCTGCTTGTCTCAGACATATACTAGTTGGGGCTTGAACTCTGGGCTTGGGCGCTGTCCCTCTTCAGCTCAAGGCCAGCGCTCTACTGCTTGCGCCACTTCCTAGCATCTGTTTAAGGAAGCTACAGAGTCAAATGAACATTAGTTAGATCTGAAATGGAAAGAAAGCAGTAACCATGGAAAATGTGGCATTAGCTATGATTTATAACTTTAAAACACACTTCTTAAGAGTCAAAGCCTTTTCTCATAAACTCATATTGATCTGTCGATGTAAAATTGGGTCAGCTAAACCTGAGTTTCATATCCAAACTGGAACCAGCCAACTTAAGACAAAACTCATATTCATTTAAAAATAATATGATGAAGATTTCCCTTCTTAAATTTCATCTCAAGTAAGATGTTAAGATCACTTGCCAAAATAAATAAATAAATAAAGCTGGGCACTGGTGGTTCACACCTGTAATCCTAGCAACTCAGGAAGCTGAGATCTGGGGATACTGGTTTAAAATCAGCCCAAGAAGGAAAGTCTGTGAGGCTCTTATCTCCAATTAACCACCACCAGAAAACTGGAAGTGGAGCTGTGGCTTAAAGTGGTAGAGGGCTAGACTTGAGCACAAAAGTGCAAGGACAGGGCCTAGCCTCATGATTGACAAAAGTTAAAATTAAAAATAAATAAAAACTAGTTCTATCTGCTTTCATATTAGTTGATGAATAAACAGCAAATGAGTTTCATCAATGGCATAAACAAACAAACCATGGAGGTCTACAACATGGCTAAGTAAGGCTCACTCAATAAGCAACACATAAATCTCAGCTCCAACTTTAGAGGAATTCTTCCTGCTCACATGTCAAAAATTCTAGTTTTGTGAAGAACTTTTCAGAGTATACAAACATCCTATTGTTTGAGGAACGTTCCTTAAGTATCATTTTAGTCAAGGACACAGTGAATTTTCAGAACTCAAACTCCCAGTGAGAAAAGAGAAATGCCTTATTTATTTTGTATATTGTCACAGGGACATTCCCTGCTGGTCAGTCCTGAGACAAAGAACAGATTCCTCAGATATGTCAAGAAGGGTGAAATGCTAGGTCCAGATCCACTACTTGTTTGTAATGTAGGCCAGAGGTTCCCCAAGTGTGGTCCCCACAGACTTGCAGCACCAGCATCACCTGAGAACTTAATAAATGTGCAATCCTTGGGTTCCCCACTACTGACTCAGAAACTCTGGGAGAGAGGCCCAGTCTTTTGGGTTTTAACATGCCATCCAGTGGATTCTAATGTGTACTCAAATTTGAGAACAAAGACATTCAGTAAATTCTCCAGAGCCTCAACAGCCTTGACTCCAAATAGGAACAATAATTTCCCATTTGTCTTTGTAGAATAAATTTTTGTAACACCAAAATTTGCTTTGCAAGCCTGAA
Organism: Dipodomys spectabilis; assembly: GCF_019054845.1. NCBI lineage: Eukaryota > Metazoa > Chordata > Mammalia > Rodentia > Heteromyidae > Dipodomys > Dipodomys spectabilis. The sequence continues at coordinate 26,907,749 of NW_024871460.1, forward strand.
AATTACTAGATAACTAAAAATTGTAAGCCCTGAAAAAACCACTGCTAATACCATTTCTTGATCTGGAAAGTAGTCATCGCTGGATATATGGCTAATGAAGGATTCTGACGAAGTGAAGTTTCCTGTGGGATTGCAGTGTTCTGTATCTTTGGCATAAGATTCATATCAAAGGTAAACCTCAAGGTGTGCCCTGTTGATGATTGTTAAAATGCTTTCCCACTTTTGGGGGTTCAATATTTCTTCAAAAGCAGGTTGGAAAATAACTGTGCCCCTGAGGGAAAGAAGAATCAGGAAAAAGATGATGTGCTTAATATTACTTCCAATATTGTTAAAAAAAAAAAAAAACTTTGAAAATCTCAGTAATTTCTTTCTCTCTGTTAAAAATAGTTAATCACAATCACTTCAAAGACAGTTTTCTATCTTTTCTTTTAGAAACTGGAGATAATAGTAACTCTGTTCTCCCTCAAATCCCTCTGATGCTATCCAAATCTTCAATAGCAAATTCTTTCCCTTATCAAAAACTATGATAACAAATAGTCACTTTCTTCACAATGAAATTCCCACCTATTCATCCTCTTTTATTTCCAAGCTAGTTAATATTAGTTCCATCAACTTTTCTAATCCTACATTTCTGTATTTATCTCTCTCAATTTCTAGAGATTCCTTCAAATGTGAATCGCGAAGTTCCTACAGGTAGCAACTATATTTGTTTATCTGCCTCTTCAGTATTACGTGAGGGGAGGAATTCTGCAAATCTTTAAGCCCAACACTTGGGAGACAACTAGCCACAGAAGAAATATCAAATATTCGCTCATTGAATTGAGTTCTTCACAGAGGAGAGTCCTATCTATTTCACAGACAGAGTATAAAGTCTCAATATGCTACCAAACTGTAATGGATTAAATAGTGTTGCTTCATCCACCCAAACTTCATGTGTACTCAGAACTTCAGAATGTGAACTTATTTGTAAACAGAGTCTTTGCAGATATAATTAGTTAAGATGAAGTCATACTAAATTAGGGTGGACCACAATCCAAGGACTTGTACCCTTTAAGAAGACTTAAACCCAAGTTTGTGGTACTTTGTTATGGTAGCCATAGGAAACTCTTACACCAAGCATCACTGGTTTCTGAACTAACTAAACAACAGGCAGTGTTTCCATAGATCCTTGAGTATCCATAACAAGGCATATTTTGGAAGTGTCACTCCCACCCCTAAAAAAAAGGATGCAAATAAAAGGCACTCTATTAGAGATCATCTTTGTCCTCAGTGGCTTATAGCTGCAAAATCTAATCCAATTCCATCAATAAATAAAAATGTAAAATAAAGTAAACATAGGATAAAGGAAAATAGAATAACTATTCATTAGAAATGGAGTATTTGAAGAACAGTAGTTTAAGGAAAGTGCTCAATATATAATGTTGAGTAAACAAGATATACACTTTTTACATAGTATACTTTCAATTTTATTTGTAAAATAGTATGAGATACTTGAAGAAATACTTCTGTAAGCATTATTTCTGAGAGGTAAACTTAGAGGCACCTTAAATTTTGCTCTCTCTATTCTTATTTATTGCCCACATCTGTTACAATGAATGCTATTCAAAACCAGATAATAACCAGAATAAATGCTATCTCTAAAAGTAGTATTTGAGAGAGAAAAAAAATCTTTTTTAGAAGATTCACAGTCTAAAGCAAGACATCCTTGAAAAGACTAAGTCCAATTGTACCACGGAAGAGATGGCACTGAAGGCTTCTTTGAAAGTTAAGAGAAACAAGGCAGGTATAGAGAGTTAAATGAAGAAATACAGCCTGAATAAATACATGTAGCATTTACCAGGTCAACTTTAAAAACATCTTATTTTGAGTAAAACTATAAATTTTGAAGATAGTGTATTGACACCTTTAAACATTAACACAGAATTTCTATATAATTCAATAATTCTACTTCCCAATAGAAACTAGAATAAATATTTATACAAGGATGTTAGGAGCAGCATCACTTAGAAGAGCCAAAAGATGGAAATAACCAAGTGTTCACCCACAGATAAATGGATAGACAAAATGTAATACATACACATGTAATATTTTGAATATTACTCAACCTAAAAATGAAAAGAAATTCTGACACTACAGTGTTGGTGCACATAAGGACATTGTGCTAAGTGAAATAAGCCAGTCAGAAAGGACCACTGGTATATGATTTTAGTCATATAAAGCGTACAACGTGGAGGAAGGGAAGTGTAGTTGAGGAGGTGGGAGGGAAGGGATGGTAGGGGAAAAACAAAGGAGGAGGTAACAATGCTTGATAAGAAATGTACTCATTACCTTGGCTCATGTAACTGTAGCCCCCCTGTACAGTATTTTCACAATAAAAAACTTATTTTAAAAAAAGATTACAGAGGAGGGCTGGGAAGGCGGCTCAGTGGTAGAGTGCTTGCTTTGCATGCATGAGGCCCTGGGTTCGATTACTCAGAATTACTCCATTACTCATAAGCAGAAAAAGCCAGAAGTGGTGCTGTGGCTCAAGTGGTAGAGAACTAGCCTTGAACTGAAGAGCTGAGGGACAGGACCTAGGCCTAGAGTTCAGGCCCCACAACGAACAAAAAAGAAAACAAAAAAGGACAAAAGAGTAAGTTCATAGAGAAAGAAAATAGAATGGTGGTTACCAGAGAGGAGGCAGAGTATCACATCTTAACCTGCTACAAGTGAATTTTTCTAATGACACTAAATTTCTGTTGAGAAAGATAAAAGAGGTATGGAAGACTCAAGGAATCGCTAAAACAGTAGAAGACCAGCCGAAGCAATGAAGCCAAGCAAAATCATGGGGCTCTGATTTCAAGCTTTTTTGGTACCAGCACAAGTTATGGAATGGATAGTGACAATGGACGCTGTTAAAATATTTTGTGTCAAACTATAAATACACCTGAAATGGTTAAAAGGGCAATATATAGATACATACACACATTTACATATTTAGGAAAAACTACATTATCTGTAGTATATTATTTTATATAAAGCATATTACATTATATATAAAGTCATTTTCCCTAAAATCTACTTTGAACTTATTTTATCATATTTGAATTATCATCAGTATAAGATACTTCTCTAAAGGATGGAAAAGTATGAAACTCAATTTGGACTCAAACATTCAGGAAAAAAAAGTAATTAGTGGTTCAACAGCTAATTTCAGAGCACTATCTAGATTAATAGACTTCTACATATTTCCTTGAATAGTGACTCATGTTCACTTGTATATAAAGATGCAATATTAGAAACTATTTTTTCAAGACCTAAAAGTCACCAAGTCTTCATTATTTAAAGTTGAAAAACATCAAAATTTATTTCCAAATGAAAAGATAAACTTTTAATGGTTTATATCTTTAAAACAACTAATAAAAGTGTCACCTTTGGATTAATTACAAGGAACAAAAACTTATGGCCTTAGAAAGTAATATTTCAAAAACTCTGAAGTGAGCAAAAGCAGTATGTCATAACCAAAATATTTAATCATAACTGATGTATTAAAATATTTATGATAGCAAAGTTCATTTAGTTCGAACAAGAGCGAAAAGAAAAGGAAAAGAAAGACCAAGTTTTTAAATTCTGAAATAAAGCAAATCTTTGAGTCATTTGTATATTTCAAGGTTCCAATTACTACAGCATTTACTGGCTGCTCTTATATTCATATTCCCAGTAGCATAAACAAAATTGTTTTTCGAATGTAATAAAAATCAACTCTACTTACGCCTGATGGAAATATCTGAATAATATTTCCAGCTACATCTAGGATTCTTAGTTTTTTAAGATCACAAAATTCCTGTCAGAAACAAAGAGAGAAAGAGACTTTATAATCTAATATCTAAAATCAGAAGTTTGGGGTTTTTTTTAACCTCAAACTTCATGAAAATAACTATCAAGAAGAACTGACCATTGGGCACTGGTGGCTCACGCCTGTAATCCTAGCTACTCAGGAGGCTGAGATCTGAGGATCGTGGTTCAAACCCAGTCAGGGCAGGAAAGTCCATGAGACTCTTATCTCCAATTAACCAACAGAAAATCGAAGTGGCACTGTGGCTCAGTGACCAGGCCAGACCCATGACCAACAAAAAAAAAAAGGGAAAAGAGGAAGAAGAGGAAGAACTGACCCACCCAACGCTTCATTACATCTTCCCTATTTCTTCTGGCTATTCCAGGGAAAGGTAAAATAGAGTTTGAGTGAGGCTACTATTAGGTTCAAATCTCATCTCTGACTATTACAAACTATGGACAAATCTATTACAAATCTATGGACAAATTACTAAGCATCTCTTTGAGTTTCAATTTCTCCATTTATAAAATGAAAATAGAAACCCTACTTATGTGGTCATTGGGTGGGTCAAATTAAGTTATTAATGTGAAAGTGGTTACTAAATAGCTTTATGTTCAGTGAACTCTAAATAAAACTTAGTTGTTACTAAAGTAAAAAGATATCATGAGAAACAGAAAACACAGTCCTGGAATAGTGTCTCTAAAATCCACCAGAATGTTACATGTCTACTTTTTGCTTGGAACTGTGCTAACACTACCTTTACTTTATGAAGGAATGAAATCTATTACTAAATATATACTTGTCCTATATTACTATGGATTGTCACAACTATATGGATATATATTATATCTGAATTCTTGCACTTGTACTAATAAGCACAGATTTGTAAGATTTGTTTTAACTAAAAATCATAAAAAAAACCTTTTTCATTGAGAAATAAGGGAAACAATAAACAATTGTAGAAATATTTCATAAATGTCACTCTTATTTTGAATATCAAATCTCTTCGTATGAAGACAGTATGTTTCTAGCCTTGCTAACTATCCTTCCTTTCAGCTTTGTTACATATTATTATAGTTGCATCTTTCAAAAGAAGATGCTGAGTTAAATTTTGGGGTGCAAGGTGTGTTTTAGGGATCCAATCCTATAAAACAGAGGCAACAAATAAGATCGGATCAACAGAAAAAAAAATCAAGATGGAAGACAGATCCAACAGAATCTCATTGAACTCTTTAGTGAGTACTGCCTGTGGAAGTTGCTCTCCATCAGACAGAAATGGTCAAGCCTTCATATAACTGCCTTGGTCAGTCAGATGATATAGGTTATTCTAGGAAGAGCAAGACTTCAGGTAAGAAAGAAGGCCCACTATCAATAAAACACAGCCTGACAGAGCTAAGAGCTGAGGCTATTTTCACTCATCCTACAGATGAGTGACTTGCCCTAGAAATGGAATTATCATCTGCCATATATGTGATCCTCTTAAATTCTATCTTTCCATTGCCATGATCCTCTTGTTATTGTATCAGTGACCATGATTTTCTGACTCCCAATATGTACTCAATATCTGCAAGCTAAAATTTAAGAACTTTCCAACCTATTTAAAAATACATCTTTGACCTTTTTGTTGTTGATTTTTGTTTGATTCCAATAACTCTTTAGTCAAAGGGTTAAAAACTTACAGATAATGGCTATGTTTTGTTGTAGGAATAAGTGTTCTGAAGTGTTAAAAAGAGAAAATAATGGAAAATTTAAAATGGTTTTCAGGAAAATGTAAAACTTAAGCTAAGATTCTCTGATATACTTGGAACAGAGCACATTCCACTGCTTTGGAAAGAACTACAGAAAGTATAATGTGACAAAAACAGTGTGGCCAGGAAGAACTGAAGAAAGAAAAAGTCCAATTTGTGAAGATCTTTTATACATGTCATGCATATTAACTACTCAGGATTCTGAGTATAATTCATGATAGAATATTCATGCCAAACCAGTGAACAGATCAACAGTAAGCAAATCTCACAGATTGAAGAAGGGCATTTACCAAAACAAAATTCTTCTATCATTATAAAAAATAAACAGCAAGAAAAAAGACAGTCATATTTAACTACATACTAGGTATTAAGTTAAAGAGGACTAGTCATTCTAATTACTATCTATGAGTTGCATTTTTAAAGTTAAAACAATTTTCATATGTTGAAAATTGCCTAGGCATATTTCCTGAGATAGTAATGTATTTTAAATGGATAAAAAAAGGTCTAAGCTAGACTTAAGTTTAACCATTAGGTTTTCTCAGTACTTTTAATGTGCTACTACATTACATATACTAATATATTAATTTAATATAGTAATATAATAGTTGGCCTGCCAAAACAAAGGACTGATGCTAATATATTAGTTGTCCTTATAGAAGAAAGAATACAGACTAGAGAGGGTATAAATGACAGAAACTTGTTTCTCACAGTTCTGGAGGCAAGAAGTCCAAGACCAGGCTGTCAGCATGGTAGAGTCCTGGTGGGCTCCCTTCCCAGATGCAAACTGCCAACTTCTTATCTCTTCACATGGTAAAAGGAGAGCCAGGAAGCCCTCCGAGGCCTCTTTTATAGGGACAATAATCCCATTGGTAAGGGGTTCCCCCTCCTCCACTACCCTGTGGCCTAATAATCTCCCAAAGCCCAACTTCCTAATATTGCCACACTGGAGGTTAGTATTTCACCATATAAATTTTGGAGGCAAAAACCGACTCTTGGGAGTCAATAGAGCTTTTCTCTCTACAGAAAAAAGGGCATTCCCACGCAATGTCTTTTATCATTCTTCTACCTCCTAGTGTAAAAACGTAACTCTAAAGACAGTATTCAATGACTTTATCTACCACAATAGTGGTGAAAGTTTTGTATTAAGAATATATTTCGTGGCTCATGTCTGTAATCCTAGTTACGTGGGAGGCGTGAGTGGAAAGATCCTGGTTCAAGACCAATTTGGGCAAAAAATGTGAAATGTTAGCTGAAAAATAATTTAAAAAGCAAAAAAGGATGGACATATGGCTTTTATGGTGAAGTGGTAGCCTAGCAAAAGCAAGGCTCTAAATTCAAAGTCCCGTGCCATCAAATAATAATTACAATAAATAATAAGAAAACATTTTGTAAGTTCTAGGTATTATTAATCAAAAGCTTGTCTATTCCTCAGACCACTTTAGAAAAATAAAATCAAGGCCTGACTCCTAGGTGTATAATAAAATATATATAGAGAGAAAATATGCATTCATACAGGTACAGACATGTATATAATTTATAATGTACTAGAAAAATGACTCCCAAATTGTTCTATAAAAAAGGGGATTTTCTGTAGTGCCTTATAAATACTGCAGACCAAAAAGAACAATGATAGATAGACTCATATTAAGTATCCAAGCTATAAATGATTACAGGCATTATTACCTAAAAGTTGATTAGTTAGCATTTAAATTGTTTAAAACTAGCATTTATAGTCTAGTATTAAAAGTAGTAAGAGGAGTAATGACTTGAAGGACATACATTTAAGACAGACAGATGTGGGTCTTGGTACATTTCTAAACCATGACTGAGTTACACTAGTGTTGTGTTCCATATAGTTTTGTCAGAGAGTTGTTATAAACACTAAATAAGACACTTCCCATGAAGCTGCTTTGCCATTCTTACTGCTTTTCCTTCAAGAAAATGTTATTTTAATAAATTTATTTTTAATTGGTTTATTTTTACAATCTATATTTGATTTAATATTTACTTTTTAATTTCAAGATTTTTTTGACTCATTTGCAGACATTAGCATGCTTAGTAAATAGGGACAACAATTTTGAAACATAATATTATTTTTTTTAGGTTTTTATTTGTCAGTCATGGGCCTGAACTCTGGGCCTGGGCACTATCTCTGAGCAATTCAGCTCAAGGCGAGCACTCTACCACTTGAGCTACAGCACCACTTCCATTTTTCTGGTGGTTAATTGGAGATAAGAGTCTCATAAGACTCTCCTTGCCCAGGCTGACTTTGAACCACAATCCTCAGATTTCCTGAGTAGCTAGGATTACAGGCATGAGCCACCGGTGCCTGGCAAGCACAAAAATTTTAAAGGAAACAGTCTCACAAAAGAAAAGAAAGACCAAATGTTTTTCATTTATATGCCTACCATATCACTCTGCTAGTTTTTATTTCTCAATTTACTGTACTAGGTGTATTGCCTATCAAAATAACTCTTATATGCATAAGAAAAGAAGGTGTATTGCCTATTAAAATAACTCTAATATGCATAAGAAAAGAAGGTAAATACATTCACATGTCCCTACTAGGAAAGAACTCTCAAACTGGAAGATGGGAAGAGATCTTAATAAAGGTTCAATTTATAAAAGTGTGGCTGGTTTTAAGAAAGCTAAATTCTCTTCTTTTTTGGGGGGGAGGGAGAAGCTAAATTCTCTTAAACTAAGAAAAGTGGCTTCTGAAATCCACAGAGCTAGTAACAATATATTTATCAACCTATTCCTAAAGAGCCAACTGGATGCAGCAAAGAGACCACTTAACACGTGACCACCTACCTTGCCTGAGAAAGTTCCATGGAAGTGATATCTAGTTGGTACTCACTGTCCTCCTGATCTTTTGTTTCCTGCTAATGCCTCATTGGCCATATTCAAGAGGAAGCCAGGAAACAAGGGAGTTTATCAACATCAAGGCTGGTGAGTCTCACAAGCATAGGGCAGAAGGAAGATCGACCAAGAAAATATATAGAAGACAGACAGTATCCAGCCTATATTTCAAAGCCAAGACGTAATTGTATTTTGTTCTGTATGGTCGGTTACCAGATAAGACATAATATTCAATTAAACTGAAGTCTTAGAAAAAAATGAATAATTTTAGTATAAGTATACTCCCATGCAACATATGAAATAGTAGACTGAAAAATGTTTATTGTTTATCAAATCAAATTTAAGTGAGCTTGTTTTGTTTTTATTTACTAAATATGGCATAGTGTGGACTAATCTAAATTAGAACTGTCTTCCATGATAAAATTTAGATAGTAATTCGATGTAATATTAGTGATGGCTTGCATGCCAGTGCCCAAGTGCAATCTCTAACCCCTTCCAAACATGGTGAATGACTCCTTCCCCAACAACAGCAATCAAAACGAGTCTCTACATCTCACTCACCTCTGGCAAAAATTCAATGTTGTTCCTGGCCAGACTTAGCCGCTGGAGCTTCGTTAAGTACTTAATATCTTCCGGTAGGCGACTGAGCTGGTTATAGTTAAGATAAAGTTCAGAAAGATTCTTAAGGAAACAAAGTTGTCTAGGAATGCTGGTTAGCTGGTTACAATTTAGACTTAGATACGTTAGACTTCTTAACCTAAAAAAAAAATAAGCAGAATATATCAATGAAACTCACTTATAAGAATAAAATTGTCCAAAGGATAAACACAACTTACCAAAACTCATGTCATTTATTTTCATAGCTGTAGTTTGAATGTCTGTACTATCCTGTTCATTTGAGAGCCTAACCAACAATGTGGCAGTGTTAGAAGATCGGCCATTTAGGAGATGATTTGGTCATGAAGTTGGAGCTCTTATAAATTGAGTTGCTGCCTTTACAGAAGAGGCTCCCAAAAGTTGCTTTGCTCCTCCCGCATTGTTAGGACAGAGGGAGATTGTCTGAGCCATTCTATGAATCAGGAAATGGGCCTTTACGAGATACCAAATCTGCCAGCACCTAGAACTTGACTTCCCAGCTTTCAGAACTGTGAAAATAAACTAGTGTTGTTTATAAACTACTTAGTTTATAGCATGGGTTTATCATAGCCCAAATGAACTAAGATGGATAGACCAATAGAACAGAGTCTAAATGACTTATAAACTATCAACTGATCTGAGAAAGTGTCAGTGCAATTCAACTAAGAAAAAATATCTTTCTGCAGATGGTGCTGGAACAAGTGGATAAATGGATGAGGGCAGGATGAACTCTGACCATTAATTCACCCATGCGCAAACATTAGTTCAAGAGAGATCAAAGATCCAAACTAAAACTAAGACTGGGATGTTTGTAAAAACATATAGAATAATATCTTGATAAATTTGGGGTAGGCAACGATTCCTTTTTCAGAACACCCAAAAAAGTGCAAATCACAAAGGGAAAATATTAATAAGTCAGTCATAATCAGAGTTAAAAACTGAAGTTCCTGAAGCCACAGAATAAAGCAAATATCTTCAACGAAATGTGACAGAGCAGTTGCATCCAGAATGTTAAAAAATGTCTTTCAATTCAATTTTTAGAAACAATACCATTTTTAATGAGCAAAACATGGAAAATAGATACTTCATTAAAAGGCATATAAATTGTGATTGAAAATATGAGAAAGTGCTTACTATCATTAAACATCATGCCTATACAAACTAAAACTACAGTAGGATTTTACTTTACAGCCTCCGGTAGAATAGATGAAAATTTAAATATCTGGTTAAATTTTTTAAATGACACAATTACTTAGATACAGCAAAGGCAAATATTTTTAAAGTAATGCTGTATGACTATATATACTGTATGACTATAATTCCACTGTTTGGGATTGGAAATAGAAAGAAACATATGTCCATGATAAGACTTGTATAACAATAATTATGATTGCTTAATTTATGACAGCTGTACACAAATGGTGAAAAAAATAAATATTTTATGGGACATACATGTAATGAAATACTAGTAAATGAAACAATAAGGTAAGTCCCAAATATGTATACCTATATACATATAAATACATATGTATATATTTAAAAGCACACACAAGTATATAAAGTATGGGCTAAACAAAAGACAGACACAGAGAATGAGTAATATTGTAAAATTCCTTCATTTCAACAAAACAATTTTGCCAAGGTAGGTCAAAATATTGGTTGCCAAAGAGATACAAAAATTAGTGGAGGGGTCACATGGAAATTGGGACTTGATAACTTTGGGTCTTGCTAATTCTCTATTCTCTGGGCTTCACATCCCAAGGAAATGAAGGTTCAAGCATACACCACACGGGGCTGTGGCTTTTGAGAATTACTTTTCAAATGGAAATCTAGAGAAGGCACTATGCTTGCAGCTTCTCCTTGTCCTCCTACCCCCACTTCCACTGGGTTGATGAATGACTTCACAGACAAACTTCACGGGCTGGCGAGTTGGAGAAAGCTCGCTCCTTTCCTCTTTCCCTCTTTTTCTTTCAGAGATTCTGTCCCTAGGATGCTCACATTTTTCTCTTTCTGAAGCTATGAACAGATTTTATGTGAAAGGTAAAGCCCCACTTGTACTGCTTGGACTCCAAGCTCATGAATTCTGTAGCTTAAGTAAGTTAAAACACCAAGCTCCTCCCTTCCCCGCCTAGCTTCTCAAACATGAGACTCAGAAGGAAAGGAACTCAGGCCACATAGAACCGAGGACGCAATCACTCCCAGACTCCCTACTAGCTTTTCTATGAATGAAACATTCATTTCTAGCCTGTCCATTTAAGGTGACTGCTTCCTTACAGTAGGGCAAAGGAGGCTGGATGTCAAACTATGCTTAACGCTTTTCCAAAATTCACCAAAAGATCACAATTTTGTCTTGGGAAGGAAGTGACTTAGAATAAAAGACAGAAATAGAATAAAAATAACAAGCCGGGCGCTGTTGGCTCATGCCTGTAATCCTAGCTACTCAGGAGGCTGAGATCTGAGGATCCTGGTTCAAAGCCAGCCCAGGCAGGAAAGTCCATGAGACTCTTATCTCCAATAAACCACTAGAAAACAGGAAGTGGCACTGTGGCTCAAGTGGTAGAGCGCTCGTATTGAGCTGAAGAGCTGAGGGATAGCGCCCAAGCCCAGAGTTCAAGCCCCACCACCAACCAAAAAAAAAAAAAAAGAATAAAAATAGCATTGAAAAATAAAAACTAACAGCAACTAATCAGTTGTGTAACACAAAATATTATGGATTAGCAAATTTGAACCTCAGAATTATCCTTTTTGTCATATTCACTGTGCAGATTGAAGACCTTAAAGTATGAGAAGGAATTTAAAAAAAAAAAAACTCCACCTGCTAACTTTACCTTCTAGGGGTGAATTTCATGCCTGTAATCCCAGCTCTTTGAGAAGCAGAGGAAGGAAAATGGTGAGTGATGAGCTAGAGGCTAACTTGTGCTATACAGTGAGTTCCGGGAAACTCAGATTCTTTTAAAGAGGGGTAGGGTGGGGAAGAAGGAGGAAGGGGAGAAGGAGAAAGGGGAGAAGGAAGTGAGGAAAGGAAAGAAGGTAGAGAATGAGGATAAAAAGAAAACATCCCCCCAGGGTGAGGAAATGGAATTTTACTTGGAATTATGAACCATGAGTTTGCATTTGAGGATCAGCCAGAATACTAACAACTCTGACTTCACTATACAACATGGACTATATACTTGCAAATGTACTCGTTTGGGTGAAAGTTTCCACGTAGATTTATGTGATTCCTTGACTAATGTACATTCTACTCCAGAGATAAGCTCCATACATTGTGAAATCATAGCATAGTTTGGCTGCCAGGAAAGAAAGAAAACGGAAGACTAGAGTAGTTATGAGCACTACTCATAGTTCTGTATCTGCCTTTACAACTCTGGCTATTCTTACTTTGTAATACATGTGTTTCTCTCCCAAGTAAACCTGAGCAGGACTCTCTTCATTTTCCAGAGGAAAACCATAAGACAGTGTTATACCTGCAGAAGAACAAAGCCCTCACACCGCTGGCTCTAGAAGGATGTTGTAATGGCAGCTTCTCTGTACAGGTGTGCAAGACAAGGGAAAACAGCCTCTCTCTTTTTTGGCTGCTCTTAATGATAATAAAATGTGATGTTTTATTTGATGAAAATGACATCGTGGTTTTAAAATCTTTTACTTTTGTACTACCTTTTCCATCTGGCTCAAATTGGGTAACCACATTCATGAAATAAAAATTTAACATCCTGAAATTCAGAGCAAGTTCCAAGAAACCCAGAGTTGGGAAATCCATTACATCACCCACTTTAGAAATGGATGTTTAAATCTCTCCTTTTACAATAAGACTACCAAGTCATGCTGTTTCTCATTTATTGAAGTGTTTGAGGACTCATCTGTTTAAAATTAGTGGCTTGCTTCACTCCCTTGGCTCCCTCCACACTTGGTATAAACCCAGGAGGACTTAATCCATGGCATAAGGCTGTCAGATGATCAGGATGGGGATGGGGAAGAAGGGGAGTGATATGATGTATTCACCAAGTCTCACTGTAAGCAAAATTACCTGCCGACTTCTTCAGGAAGCCAAGTAAGCTTATTGTTGTTGAGATTAAGCAGGATCAAATTTTGTAGGCCATCTGTTAGGAAACAATTTTAGTCACTTGAACTATCTGTCAGAAAATAATTTTTAGTCACTTTTCTATACATTTTTGTTTTCCTTCTGATTTCTTTTCTGGACCAAGGCTCTTTTGGTTGCTGGTGAATGTTCTTATTTATTAGCAGGCAAAAGGACATTCATCAGCAATCAAAAGAGCAGTTAATCACAAAGCTAAATCATGCCACTCAGAGACACAGTGTACCAGAATCACCACAAACAAACTAGAAACTAAAAGACTCAGAACCGGGAATATATAATAATTCCAATGTCTGTACAGATGTGTAGTTTACTTTCTCCATAAACTTCTCTCAGTCCCTACACAAACACACACACACACACACACACACACACACACACACACACACACACACACTGTCTTTTCTCTTCTTCCTTAACCCCAGATAATCTTTTCTTCTTCTAAAGGATTTCTCTACTTTTTCATATATTTGTAACCATGTCCAAACTCCTATCACAGAGAGGGCAGAACTCTCAATATCAAATGCCTACAGAAATCAAGAGGATAATCCTGTTGTCAACCAGGGGGCTTGAAGAAGCATTCAGTTCCTGGAAATAGGGGTATGTGGGAATATGATTACAGTGTTGCTCAGTCTCTCTTTTTAACAAAAAGATCAAAAAAGCAGCCAGAGACCAAAACTTTTTTATGAACTCTTCTATTTGAATTCTTTTGGCACCTATTTCAGAATACTAATAAGTCAAACAAAAGAGAACCAATGTATATGTAAATCAGAGCAGCCTATGGGCCAATAGCTTGAGGTGATTTTCTCAGACCAATCTAACTGTTCAGACTTAATCACAAACCTCAGGAAGAGAACCTCTGACTGACTCAGCTTAGGGATGAATGCTAAACCATGGTTAATTTACTGTAGCCAAAATGGGGAGCAACTTATTCAGGGCCATGATAGTGTACATTCTACCCCAGACATCAAACTACTTCTACCCCTAAACAATCACAACTTGACACAAAATATTGCCTATGCCCATCACATAAAAAGTTCAACAAGTTTCCAAGTTTAAGAATCCAAACTTAAGAAATCCAGAAACTGCAAACCATCTAGGGTACTCCACCGAGATTCTATGTAGATATACAGCTACTATCTCTATATCTCTTGCCTTATTTATACTTATATAGATTATCTATATCTCTCTATATAAAATTTAAATAGGGAAGTCGGGTCTTGGCTACATGGTGGATAGCAGGGTCTGGCATCTTGTCTTCATGGTGGGGGAAGGTGAAGTTCCCATCTCCTAGGTGATGGGCATGTCTGAATCCCTGGAGGCAGGGGCAGGAACTTGGATGACAGATTACTAAACCTGGCACTGGGAGTTTCCTGTGACCCTCTCCCCTGACCCGACCCTATTTAAGCCCAGACCAGCTCAGGCATCATTCCACCATATTCCACCATGCCACATGTCTCTGTGTGTCTTGGCTCCTGGCTCCTGTCTCTTCTCTGGTCACCATGGTGTCCCAATTCAGCTCTCCATTGGAGCTGAATTGAATTGTTGGTATTGTTTCTTTTTTTTTCTTTTCTTTCTGGCTTTCATGGCTCAGTTTCTTAACAGTGCTAAGTGTATTTGCTGGCTCTGGTCTTTGAGACAGGAGTCTACCATGTAGTCGCCAGCCTTTTAATAAGGACTCCACAATTCAGTCCTTCAAAATGTGGCTCCTCTTTTCTCGCCTTAAAACAAAACGTGATGTAATCTATCTATCTATCTATCTATCTATCTATCTATCTATCTATATCACCATATATATACACATATATACCGGTGTCTATATTGATATGTAAAGCAGTACTATATATATACATGTGTATATATGTATAAAATATGTATATATCCACACATGTTAAGTATATGTATATGTATGTGAGGGGGAGGATAAATAGAAAAAGAGAGAGAGAACTGAGAGACCTAACATGTTACCTGAAATGTATGGGCAACATGGGATAAAAAATCCACACAGAAACTCAAATTAGCCTAAGTTGTTGGATGCTATTTATATATATATATATATATATATATATATATATCTGATTGTCTATAAATTTGTCCACTCAATATAATGTGTATGTGTTTCAATAATTGTTTATGCGTTATTATTTTGAGTAGAAATGTTGTCCTTCATAATCTTTAAGATTTTCAGATACTTCAAGGACTGTGGAAATAGCTCAGTTGCAATCAACTTGCCTAACATGTGAATGGGCCAGAGCTTGATCCCCAGTGTCACAAAAATACACCAAAACCTGATGGGAAACTTAAAAAAGAAAGAAAGAGGACTGGGAAGGTGGCTCAGTGGTAGAGCGCTTGCCTTGCATGCATAAGGCCATGGTTTCAATTCCTCAGCACCACATAAGCAGAAAACGCCAGAAGTGGCATTCTGGATCAAGTGGTAGAGCACTAGCCTTGAGCCAAAGAGTTGAGGGACAGTGCCCAGGCCCAGAGTTCAGGCCCCATGACCAACTAAAAGAAAAAAAAAAAAAAAAAGGAAAGAAAGAAACCAGATAAAAACAACAACAAAGACCCTTCAATTTTCAAAAGTTTTCTTTCTGTCTCTGAAAATAAAGGTCCCAAATGGTAGGAGCCTAAGTATGCAGTAATTCTGAAAAGGGTAGAATTCAGAGCACTAATATTTAATTTGCTTAGATCTAGATGTAAATACTTAATACCAAAAAAAAATTGAAATAAAAACTTAATACAAGCTCAGTGCTAGTAATTTAAGCCTGTAATCCTAGCTACTCACAAGACTGAGATCTTAAGATCATGGTTCAAAGATAATCCAGTCAGGCAAATCCTAGAGAGTCTTATCTCCAGTTAGCCAGCTAAAAGCCTGAAATGGATGTATGGCTCAAGTAGTAGAGCACCAGCCTTGAGCAAAAAAGCTAAGGGATAATGTGAGGTCCTAAATTCAAGTCCCCTTATCCACAAAAAAAAAAATTGATGCATAATTCCTTAAAGCCAAAAGTAGAGTTATTTTAGTACCACATTATTAAATATAAGGGATTAAAGTTAACCATATATTATTAAATATGATTCTAGAAGCAGGGTGCTGATGGCTCATTCCTATAATCCTAGCTATTCAAGTAGCTGAGATCTGAAGATCATGGTTGAAAACCAGCCTAGGCAGGAACATCCATGAGACTATTATGTCCAATTGACCACCAAAAACTCAGAAGTAGAGGTCATTAGCCTTGAGCAAAAAAGGCCAGAGTCAGCACACTATGAGTTCAAGCCCCATGACTAAGAAAAAAAATCACATGTGTGTGTGTGTGTGTATGTGAGTGTGTGTGTGTATACAATGCTAGAATGTTCTTACTCTTTAACTTACCGCACACTCCAGGTGGAAATTTAGAAATCCTATTTCCAAACAAATGAAGCTTCTTCAGGGAGGTAATGTATTTTATCTCTTCTGGGACTTCTTCTAAAAAATTGTTTCCCAGATTCAGGAATGTCAACTGCAAACACAACAACACAACAGAGATTTCATGTATCCCTATATTACCGACTGACAAATGGGAAAGAAAATGACTTGCTGAAATGTATACATCCTAAGAACACTTAAAGATAATCTTAAATTATTTTTCTTAAATATAAAATTGCTTTTATAAAATGAAGTTCATTGGAGTTTCATGTTTAGTTCATATCAACTAAATTACAATCTAATTTTTTTAATATTTTTATAATCTTTAAGTAGCTGTACAAAGGAGTTGCCACTTTATAAAGCAGTGTATGAACACACTGCATCTTAATCAATGTCACATATTTCAGCATTCTTACCTATCCCTTCAATTTTCAATTAAAGCTCTCAACTTCATTGAAATTGTATTACCAACCATTCCAAGGGTACTTTAAAACAGGTGATGATTCACTCATAACCCACTCAGAAAACTGAAATGAGAAGGAAAGTCAAGATCTGAAATTCTCTTGTAAAATTTATTTAGGTCAGTAAGACTGCACAATTACTTACAGAGCTGAGGGACCTTCAACTTTGATGTCACTCTGTGAGATGATAAAGCTTACAAAGGCAACTAATGAAAAGGTAAATATATATTAAAGTGATAAATTGGTCAGACACAGGAAGGAGTATAAAAATCCTTCCTAGTTTTCCAGTTTTTAAAAAAATTCAGTGGTTCAGAACTGCTTTCAAGAACATGAAATTTTTCTCTTTTCAAGATACAAAAAGTCTTTCCTTCAATTCTAAGCAGAATTTCCCATTCAGATGTAATTATCAACTTTAGACAACAGAATTTTTAATATTATGTATAAACAATGAGGAATCATAGGAGTTGAAAGATAAGATTCATGTCAATAGAAAGAAAATAGGAAGAAAATTTTGGTAATTTATAATTCATATTTATATACTACCTAATATTTGGTATCTATAGCTCTTTGCCAATAATTTTTATGAAGGAATTTCTTCTCCTAAAAACTCATGCTAAAAACTTAATTTCCTTATGTATTTTCTTTTTTTTTTTTTTTTTTTTGTCAGTCGTGGGTCTTGAACTTTGGGACTGGGCACTGTCCTGAGCTCTTAAGCTCAAGTCAAGCACTCTACCACTTGAGCCACAGCACCACTACTGGTCTTCTTGTGATTAATTGGAGATAAGAGTCTCATAGGCTTTCCTGTCCAAGCTGGCTTTGAATAGCAAACCTCAGATTTCAGTGTACTGAGTAGCTAGGATTATAGGCCTGAGCCACCAGCACCTGGCTCTTAATCTTATGTGTTTTTTACCTAAGAATCACAGATCCTATTTTTAAAAATTATGATAATGCATCTGAAACTTTGAAGTTAAAATATATTCTGGTATCCATTTGACTAAAAAGATTCAATCTCATGTTGGTAACTATATTTTCTTCATATCACCAGTAGAACAAGTTATAATGACATCTTTGACTATGTTTCCTCCCCTGCCTTGTCCTGCTGGTTTCACTCCTGAGAAAACTGCCCCAATAGGTTACAAAATCTGTGTGTAAGACTCTTCCAATATAGGTAGCACCACAGATGTCAGGAAGGAAGAACAAGTGATTACAAGAAGGGAGTTGTTGGGTCAGATCCTAGTTAAATGTTAAGAAAAATGAAGACATAGAAATAGCCATTGGAAAGTGTGAACAAAAGCAGCAGTGGTACTCACTAGACTCTGGGTTGAAAACGAACTCTGCAACTTGTAGGTGGGGATGGGAGGGAGAAACTAGAAAAGAGCAAGGCAAGTGTTGACACTGTCCAAAAAGAAATATACTCATTACCTGATTCATGTAACTGTAAACCCTCTGTACATCGCCTGTATAAGAACAATAAAATTATTTTAAAAATAATAACCACTGGATTTAGCAGCATCAAAGTCACTGGTGACCATGACAATGGGTGTGAAGCACTAGGTCAAAAGTCTGATTGAAACAAGCTATGGGGAGAGTAAGTATAATAACTGTTAAGAACTTTTAATGTTAAAGGAAACTAGAAAACGAGAAAGGAACTGGAATTTGTTTCTCCCTAAAATTAAAAAGTAAATGTAGTTAATGCTGGTAGAAAAAAATCTGTAAAGAATGAAACAAGGAGAGAGATGCTCACAGAATATAACATAAGAATATAAGAAATAACAAGACACAAACTATATGAAGACACTGTCACAGATAGGGGGAGAGATCAAGGTTGGAGTAGTAGGAAGGAAGCTAGAGAAGACAGAGAAGGTCAGTGGATAGGTTCAGTGATGGAAATATTGAGTTTCTGTCTGTTTTGCCAACAAAATATGAAACAAAGTCATCTGCTGGAATTTAAGATATTTTAAAGAGTAACCTAGGGAAAAGTGGCAACCACAGATTTGATTTTTGGTTTTTGAGGGTTTTTTTTTTTAATCCAACCTAGCTCTCAAGAAGATTTTACAAAATGACCCAGGAAAGCAAATTTTATGTAGCTGACCTATTAACTACATACCCTTTGGCAAGGAAAGACTAAAAAAATTCTAAGCTTCACAACAAATAATGTGGCGTGTTTTAAAAAAATGAAAAGGGGCAGCTGCAAAGCTCAAAAATGTAAATAATTTCAAACTAAGATACTAAGATAAAGAGAATAGAAGTGAGATTTACTTTCAAAAGATAAGGTGAAATAAAAGATTCATAAGCTTTCCTATAAGTTGCTATACTCTGTAACCACACAAATATGTTAGGGTTCTGCACAGATAACTTTATTACACTGAAAAGGTCCAGAGATACTGCAGCAAAGATTTACTTATTTTCAAAAATGTCTCCCAACTTACATTTTTCATTAACTTAGTTACAACTATATTCATTATATATTTAGTGAACATCTGCTACTCTTCTGAACACTAGAGATACCATCATGAACAAGACATATAAGAGCCTACAGATAATTACTTTTATATTAGGAAATAACATAGACAAGAAGTAAATTAAGTAATGTTCATTAACATTTTGTGATGGATAATGAGAGAAAACATAATGAGTTGAAAAGTAACTTGGGATTAGTTTCTTTACATAAATGTCCTTCCTCCTTGGAGATGTTTGAGGTAAAACGTTGGTGATTCAGTGACAGAGATTATTCCAAATGGTGCTTTTTTTTTTTTAATTTTTTTAAAATTTCAAATGGTGCTTTATAATGAAGACATTCTGAAATAGTGAATCCAGAAAGTCTTTCGAGTGCTTGATTAGTAACAATTCATGGTTACAGATCTGAAAGTGGAGTTTGGAGATTTCATCATATAAAAAACTATTTGAGAAGTTTTAAAACTTGGGTTATTTGAATAATTACAACAGAGTCCTGTTGTTATTAGCAGAGTGTAATTATTTCTATCTTGGAAACTAGTATGTTGCCATTTATAAAACTGTACTGTTGGTACAACTTTTTTTTATAATCATGCCAGAGATTAGAGGATCTTACATATATAAGGAACTTTTATAACCATGTAATCCAACATATAAGGTGCAGTACCTTCTTCATGAGTATGCCCAGTAACAAGTAGCTTTTTTCTCATTATTATCTATCTGTCTGTCTGTCCATATGTCTATCATCTGTCTATTACTTTTTTGTTTAGGCTCCCTATAACTTCTGCCCAATTCTTTCCAGACTACCATAAACAATTATATTATTCTCACTTCTTTTTCCCATATAGTAATTGTTTAAATTTTTATAATATTACTATCATTCTTTCTGAATTCTTAGGCACTTCCCTAAGGATATAGTTTCCAGACCCTGACCAACTTGGCCACTCTAATCTTTGTGAGTGCTCCTCTCTGAAGGAAAGGAAGACAAGGCAAAACATGAAACAAGATCACAGCACAGATGCTGGTAGGATCCCTTAAACTCCCTTTTGCAAATGGGTATACTCTTACTAATACAGCTTAACATGGTATAAACTCTTTCTGCAATAGGACGCTCTGTTTGGCAAACAATTAATTTTGTCTGTGGCCAAAAGAAAAACCTTGTTAGCTGTCAAGAAGATAACCCACATCCTGCACTTGTGCAATTGAATTCTTTTCTTAAACTAAATGTAGGAATTTACATTTATCCCTGTAGAAAATTGCATCTTGTTAGTTTTGGCTACCAAGACATCTCCAGTGGATCACTCTAAATTCACAATGTAAAACTGGAAAATTCTCCTGAACAAACCAGATCTGCTTTCCCATCCTCACTTAAGACAATGCGTCCACTATTCTCACAATCCTATGATGGCCAAACATTGGAGTGCCTGAAGCTTCTTCCTCTTTTTCTTCCTCTATCTAAGCTCCATAAGTCATAAATTCTTACTGTCAAAAAATATATTTTCACTGCCCAATAAACAAGTGGGCAAAAGACTTAAAGAGAAACGTCTCCGAAGAGGAAGTAAGAATGGTCAATAGACATATGAAGAAATGCTCAACCTCTGTAGCCATGAAAGAAATGCAAATCAAAACAACATTAAGATTCCACCTCACCCCAGTTAGAATGGCTATAATCAAGAACTCTAACAACAGATGCTGGAAGGGATGTGGACAGAAGGGAACCTTACTTCATTGTTGGTGGGAGTGTAAACTTGTTCAACCACTTTGGAAAGCAGTATGGAGGTTCCTCGAAAGACTTCACATAGAGCTTCCCTATGACCCAGCAATCCCACTTTTGGGCATTTACCCAAATGTTTACAAACAAGACCACACTAAAGCTACTAGCACAACTATGTTTATTGCAGCATTATTTACCATAGCTAAGATATGGAACCAACCCAGATGCCCATCAGTAGATGAATAGATCAATAAAAAAGTGGCATATATATACATATATATATGTATGAATTCTATGCCTCCATCAGAAAGAATGACATTGTTAGGAAATGTAAAGACTTGGAAAAAATTATAATAAGTAAAGTAAGCTAGGCCCAAAGAAACATAGGTCTTATGGTTTCCCTTATTTGCAATAACTAGAAATATCTGGGACAAGCAGAAAAGGTCAAAAGCTATGTACATATGACCAGATAAGATGAAGTTAAGCAAAATGAACCCAAGATAGGGACACAAGTGGTTTTTTTCTTTCTTGCTATTGTTTCTAACATATTTATAATGTACCATGTGATTTTTTTTTTTGTTTCCTGTGATTTTTTTGTTTGTTTGTTTCCTTGTATGTTCCTCCCCCATGGTATAACCTCTGTTTTCACTGTATTTGATGTTAGTGCCCTGCATCTTGTATATACACTTCTCTAGCTTGGGGAGGGGAAGGGAAAAAACAAAATGCTTAAATAGGGATACAGGTTGACCCATTGTAACAATGAGTTGTACAAGGCACTATGTTGAAAAACTAACCTTACAATTAAGCTTTGGGAGGGGGAGGAAGAGGGGAAAGTGTAGTTGTGGAGGTGGGAGGGAGGGGAGAGGAGGGGAAAAACAAAGGAGGAAGTAACAATGCTTGATAGGAAATGTGCTCATTACCTTGCTGATCTAACTCTAACCCCTCTGTACAGTATTTTTACAATAACGATGTATTTAAAAATCTATTCTCAGTTTTATTCCATTATATTAACCCTGTTATTCTCATTCCTGCTTGCTTATAGAACTGAAAAGTCAGATTGCAAAGATTAGGATATAGTATCACTTAAAATTCATCTTATCTAACCCTTCTAGATTACATCTGCCCAAATAATCAATCCATGAGGAACTTCCATAACCAATGAAACCTAAATGTGCCCCATGCCCATATAGCCTCTTCTGTTCTTCAGACATTCCATGCACTCTCTTTCTCCCAACTCTTCCTAAATTCTACTGAATTGCAGTGACTCATTCAAAGTGTATGAACTATCCAACTCTCCTTAGACGTAGCTTTATTTACTGTCAGTTGTTTATGGTCAGATGAAAAGTTATGATTGACTATATATTTGTCCTAGGGACAAAAGTGAACAGCTTAAGGGACACAGTGCTGAACATTGTGATACATGTCAATAACGCAGTACACAGAGATCATGACTACCTGTTTCTTTAAGGCTTGAAACTATTGACATTTTGCCTTGAAGGGACTTTTGCTCCTAGGTGCTTCCATAATCATGAGAGTGCTGTTGTTAGTAAAGCTCAACATGAAAATTGCTTCCAGAGGCTGGGAAGGTGGCTCAGTGGTAGAGCGCTTGCCTTGCATGCATGAGGCCCTGGGTCCGATTCCTCAGCACAACATAAGCAAAAAGAAAAAAGCCGGAAGTAGTACCGTGTGGCTCAAGTGGTAAAGCACTAGCCTTGAGCCAAATAGCTGAGGGACAGCACCCAGGCCCAGAGTTCAGGCCCCATGACCGGATTTCCCACACCCCCCCCAAAAAAAAATCGCTTCCATTCCATTCAACACAAGTTAACATTATATGGCTCACAAGGTTCCAGACACATAAGATCAAAATCTTTGTCTTCAATATTCAATGTGTTTCAAAAACCACAAAAACCACTATTATAAGAAATCACCTTATTTTTTTAATCATTAGAAATAAAACATTCCAAAAGCTGAGCACCGGTGACTCACACCTGTAATCCTAGCTACTCAGGAGACTGAGATCTGAGGAATGCAGTTCAAAGCCAGCCTGAGCAGGAAAGTCTGTGAGACTCTTATCTCCAATTAACCATCAGAAAGTCTTAAGTGGCACTGTGGCTGAAGTGGTAGAGCACTATCCTTGAGCTGAAGAGCTCAGGGACAGCGCCCAGGCCTAGTCAAGCCCCAGGGCTGACCAAAATAAAAAAAGAACAAAAATATTCCAGAACTTGACTAGTCAAAGTAGAGAAAAAGAAATTCTTTAAAGAAC
Source organism: Dipodomys spectabilis (assembly GCF_019054845.1). NCBI lineage: Eukaryota > Metazoa > Chordata > Mammalia > Rodentia > Heteromyidae > Dipodomys > Dipodomys spectabilis. The sequence goes on from NW_024871460.1 coordinate 26,931,197, forward strand.
CTTACCCTCCCATTTAATCATTATTGTTAATTATAGTGCAATGGTTAATACCAGTTATAAAAGAAACTAAAATGTTTCAAAAGTTTCTACATATCAGTTGGAGACATATATTTACATATATATATACATATATAGAGACACATTTAATTTAATCCCAATGCTTGAAGGCAAAGCCTGCATTTTTGGCACAAATATACTCTCAGGACAAGGACAGACAAAAAACCCAACAATTAATGGTAAATATTTGTTAGAAGAGTTTATAAACAAATGAGAGGTGACACAATTCCTCACGGTGTGCAGTGGGCATCTGTAAGCAACCTAGCTTTCATTTCTTGAAACTACAGACTAAACACCACATTCTGGTAAATTTCACACAAAAATATATAGAGTAATAAAACAGAGCTGAAAGTAAACTCAAAGGAGATTTGATTTCACTAGTTGAGTGACCTTTGACACCTGACTTAAACACTTTCAAATTATAAATTTGGTTATAAGGGAAACAACTTTTGCAAAGTACATAAAATGCATGAAGGGCTCCTAGCATTGTGTCTGGCTTTAAAAGAGTTTATGCTGTTATTCCATTTGATGTCATTTTGTGAGTGTAGAAAAAAGTATTATTTTTGTTTCATGACCCTAAAACATCCTGACTATTTTTTTTTTTTTTTTGGGTCTGGTCATGGGGCCTGAACTCTGGGCCTGGGTGCTGTCCCTCAGCTCTTCAGCTCAAGTCTAGCGCTCTACCACTTGAGCCACAGTGCCACTTCCGGCTTTTTTTTTTCTTTTTGCTTATGTGGTGCTGAGGAATCGAACCCAGGGCCTTGAGCATGCAAGGCAAGCGCTCTACCACTGAGCCACCTTCCCAGCCCCCATCCTGACTATTGTAATACTTTGTAGTCTATGGAAGATATGACGAAAAATCAATATAATCCAGGAGCCCATGGCTGATATCTGTAATCCTACCATCTGTAATCCTAAGGAGGCTGAGATGTGAGGGTTACAGTTTGAAGTTATGTCAACACAAAGTCTATAACCCTTATCTCTAGTTAATGGCTAAAAAGTCAAAGCTAGAGCTGTGACTTAGTGTTAGAACAACAGCCTTGAGTAAAAGAATTAAGGGATAGAGTCCAGGCCCTAAAGTCAAGCTATGGTGTACATGTGCACAGGCGCACGTGTGCGCACACATACACACACACACACACACACACACACACACACACACACACACACACACCAATCAATATACTGGGGCATACTTTCTTGCGAAAGAAAAGGCAGTTCCAATGCCAGCACAGTGTAGACACAACGGAAGTTGCAGGTGAATGGATACCTTTGATCATGATTGATAAAGAAGTTCACTTACAAAAGCAAAAAAGAGTTCAAGGTTAATTTGAAAAATACATTTTATAAAAGGAATTGGTATATGTTATATATTTCATAACATGTCTGTCACCAAATTACAAAAACCACAAGGACACTTTTGAGGCAAGGGTCCCACAACATTTCAACTGAATGCCACATGCCCTACCCCTTTTCTCTGCTTTGTTTCTCTCCTCATCACTAATCACCCTCTGACATCTTTATTTGTTTCTTTCGCCTTTTCTGACGAAAACAAACTCTATGAAGACAGATTTCCATCTGTTTGGATCACTGCTGAAACAGCAGTTCCCAGTGCCTGAGGCACAGATGGCTCTCAGTATTTAGTTGTGGATTGAATAAATCAGTGCAAAAATTGAGGTTGTAAAAGCCATAATCAAAATCAAGTCACTTTTGTCAACCCCTAACAAAAAGTAATAGTAATACATGAAGCTGGAAGACTTTGGAGGGATGATTTTGTTTATGTATACCCGATAACAGAAACTATATGCAGTATTATACATATATTAATTTGTTGAATTGGAATTCTTTGTAAAACTATTCTATATATATGAAATAATAAATAAAATAACTATATACAAAAAATCTACCAAAACTAAAGCCTTATACAAAGACACAAATGTCTGTTCACACTTTCTGCTCAACTTTCTACTAGCTAGTTATTTTGTTAATCTGTGTCCAAAGATTATTCCATCAAATAATTTATTCAATTATTTTGCCTTTTAAAACTTACCCTTGCCTCAGTTTACTATTGCACACATATTCATGTGTGAGTATTCTGCTATTCTCATATAAATTCATTCATCTTTGGAAAATCCTTTTTCTGCAGATGATAGCAAGGACCAAAGAGATTAAATGTCTTATATTTAGCATTGCTGTTATTTTCTGTATGAAACTTTCATCTGTGCTTTCCGGTAACAACTGAGAAAACGACTGCATCATATTTTAAAAACTGTAATGTATATTCATTTTCAAACATTTTGTTTGAGCTGCTTCTAGAATTCCCACTTATAGAAAATGTAAATAGTATTTCTTTATAAATTCCACAACTTTGGAGACTGCATAAAAGAAAAATCATTAGTTCATGAATAGCTAAACTATATAAAAATGTCATTAGCCTGAATCTGGCTTACAATGCTGTTTCAAATCTGCTCATTCTTACAGGTGTTATTTCTTCTTAAAAATAAGGGCTGAATAAAATAGAGATAGCTTCATGTGCATGATTATTGTGGCACATAACCAAGTTATAAAAATAGCTTAGATGCCTATCAGTGGATGAATTTATAGGAAAATGTGTTACATATAAGTTGGAGTAGTATTCAGCCATCATGAAAAATAAAATCATGTCAGGTATGAGAAAATGAGTGGAAATAGAGTGATCTCTACTTCATTTTAATTGAAATAATCCAGACTTGAGAAGACAAATATTGCACATTTTCTTTCTTATGTGGAATCTAGATTGTAAAAGAAGACATGAAAAATAGAATGTAACTATTTAGGAAAAGAAACAACAGCAGCAGGAGGGTGTCCCACTAATGGAATAAAAGAGCATAATGGAAGCAATGAGAAGGATAGCATATAGTTATATGAAAACATCATGATAAAGCATATCATTTACACTCACTAATAGTGGGGTAGCCTGAGCTGGAGCAGCTCTCTGCTGAAGGAAATTGAGAGGGAATAAACATGTCAAAGTTTAGGAACAGGCCTAAATAATACGCAAATTAAATAAAGAAAAACAAGAAGCCACCAAAAAGAAGATAATGAAATGATAATCCAACAGTTAGGGTTTCTTTCCTAAGAAAGTCTATTTTAGAATGTGTAGCCTTGTATGTGGGCATAGAAATGTGCACCAGTTCTAGTCTTGGGTCTATACCCTACTTCTGAACTTTTCTGCTCAAGGGTAGCATTCTACACTTGAGCTACAGCACCAATTCCAGGTTTTTGCTAGTTAATTGGACATAAGAATATCACGGACTTTCCTGCCAGGACTGGCTTCCGAATGCTAACCTCAGATCTCAACCTCCTGAGTATCTGGTATTGCAGGCATGAACCAACCATGCCCTCCTTGAGTACATAACTTTTGACTATATAACTATTAATCAGATCTCAGGGCAGGATACAGATACTTTCAGATAAACAAGAGATTTTTTAAAAACACAAACAAAAAAACTACCAAACACCAGTCTAAGATGCTATCTGGAGATTTACTACTGAGAAAGAATGTAAGAGAAAAGATAAGATCCAGAAAACAGTAGGTTTATTAGAAGAGCAGTCTGGCCTGGACAGACAGCATCCAGTAAGCACAGATGACAATTATCTTAGATTTGGACAGAGGATAGAGATTCCTGGAAGAAAATGTCTGAGGGATCAAGTATACTTGATAAAATACATTATGTGTTTTGAGTTTGAAATAATTGAAGGTATAATAAATCAAAGTTACAACAGAAAAGGAAAGAAACAAGAATGGCAAGAAACAAAAATGGCATCTAAACAAGAAAATAAAATCACAGCAGATTGACTTGCTTACTAACAATATAAATTTTAGAATTTTCCAAGAGGTAAGATAAAGATTTGATCATGTTATAACTAATTAGCATGTGAATGCCATAAACTTTATGAAACATATATGAGGGAAAGACAGCCTAAGCAGATTGTTGATGCTGATCTATCTTTTGAGAAAGTGAAGAATGAAGAGAGGCTGTATTTGATGAAAGATTATGTAGAGGTATAATATTAAGAGATAACTGTGTAACCAGGTATGGTAGTGCTCATATATCATTGCAAGTTTTGAGAGCGAGGAAGGGAGGAAGGAAGGAAGGAAGGAAGGAAGGAAGGAAGGAAGGAAGGAAGGAAGGAAGGAAGGAAGGAAGGAAAGAAGGAAGGAAAGAAGGGAGGGAGGGAGGAAAAGAGGGAGGGCAGGGAGAGAGATTGAGAGAGAGAGAGAGAGAGAGAGAGAGAGCAGTATCATGTTTTGAGGCTGGCCCAGATAAAGGCATGAGACCCTACTTGTAAAAAAAAAATCCTAAAAATGGAAGCTAATAATTATGAAGAAAGTAGATATTGACAACTATATTTGGAAGATGAAGCAAAGTGATATATAAAATGCATAAGTCAAGAAAAAAGAAATAAAAGTAATTACATATGGAGAGCCAGACCAAGGTTGAGAGAAAAATTAGCTTTTTATTGTAGATTTTTTTTTCATAAACCAATGGGCAATATTACTTTAATGCAAATAAATTTAAGCTGAAGGAGAGATTAAGTTCATAACTTAAATGAACTAATATCCTAAATTATTTTACATAGAAATTCATCTGTCCCATTAGAATAGTCTGAGCCCTTGGTGTCATGTAATTCCAAATGCACTTTTTGTAGTAGAGGGAATTCAGGAATATTATCCTAATTCTTCTAGAGATACCACTATAAGTTACAAGTGTGGATGAAGATAAGAAAATAGAAATTTACTCTTTGTAACCCTTCACCAAAAATAAGCAAGCTGCGGTAATTTCACTGTGTACAGGTTCTTTCAGTGCAGATGACAATTTGGAAGCAAGCAAAAAAGAAAACTGTAATGTTAATATCCCCTGCTGTCTCTCAACCTCAAGATTTTTAACAGCTGGAATTTCACATTGCTAGGCAGAAATGTCTAACACAAGCATCTGGGATTCATTCATGTCAATTGTTGCTTTTTAAGAAGGGTATTCTTTATGTAAAATATTAGCCTTCCTCTAAAGACCATTTCAGAAGAAATAAATGTCCCTTCCTTCCTATTCCTGCCAAGGCTCCATTTCAAAGTTTCAGCCAGAATTAGGAAATTGAAAAGGAACTCCCTTCCTGGATGTAAACGTCTCTTTATTCCATACAAAAAAAGCTTCAGGACAGTCCCAAGGGTAAAACAGCTTCTTCTGGATTCTCAAGTCTAGTTCCAGATGTGAGCCCCCAAGGTAGACAAGCAGATCTAGGCCTCCTGCCCCTTTCCAGATGTTAGCCTCCAGGAAGAGGAGTGTGGTGGAGACCTAATCCCCTGATTCCAGATGTGGGCCAAAGAGCATAGGAATAAAAGGAAACATCTTCTTGCCTTACACCACATGTAATTCCCTAAGTGAGAAAGACTCCTGGTGCCTATCCAACAACACTCTAAACTAAGCCTCCAGAGACATAAATTGGCCTTATTGTTCTGTCTCTCACCATTTTTTATCTCTATTTTTCCATTCTCAATCCAAAATGAAATAGGCTTCCTCACCTGGGTCAAGGTGCTCAGCTGTGGACACACTTTAAAAATTTGGTTATTTTGAAAGTCTAGACTCCTTAAGCTAGTCAGGTTTTCTAACGATGAGGGCATCTTCGTTATCTTCTTCCCATTCAAAGTAACAATCTTAGCGTGGTTACCACCCTTCATGACTCTTATTAACAATCTCTCAGCCATGATTTTGAAGAGATGTTTAAAAATGATAACTATTAGTAGGGCTCTTCATTGTTCATTTTTTAGAATCCCTAATTGTAGAACTGATATGTCATAGAGGCAAAGACATTCTGAGGTAAAAGGTAGAGAAAAGAAATAGCTGCTATAGCTTTAGGTAGGAAGTATGTGAGGCAAGTGTTAGATACTTATTCCCAACACATGGCAGTTATTTAAAGATGAATGAGACCACATTGAAAGAACACAGAATACATCTTCTAGAATCTTCCAATTTAATATGAGGATAAAGAAAGAAAGAGTAATCTAAGAGCAGACTGAAATACATCAAAATATCAAAATCTAAGAATTCATAATGGTATTTTTTCATACATTAGTGACACGGGAGATTCCCTTGTGTCATTTCTACTTATGTATTAGAAATAAAGTCAGGAGTGGTCCATTCAAGACAAGGCATTTGACCAGAAGCTTTCTTGCAGAGTGACTTGTGGACATGACAAAATTCATTCATTGAAAAGCCTACAGACAAACAGGACCAATTAGAAGGGAGCCAATTGGCAAGGGAAGGGATGGACTATAATAGAATAAAATGAGAAAATGGATAGAAACTGTATATATGGCAGAAAACACATGCCCAAAATAGACTTCCTATTACAAAAGGAAGGCAGGCAGGGAGGAGAAAGCCTAAATTTGCTTCTAAAATTCAACTAACCACAGGAGGTATATGTATTCAAATTACTCAGGTGAGAGTAATGTGTCACTGAAGTGACACTCAGCAGGGAATGTAAACCCCATGGTAGATCAATGAGGAATTGTGGAGGGATCCCCCCATGCTAAGTATAAAATTGCTTCTTGCAATCACCCAAAGCATGCCTGCAATACAAGAGATGCTTGATCTTGTAAGACCATCATTAAAATCTTGCTTTTATTGCTATCTCCTAAGTCCATCCTTTGAACTTAGATGGGTATACTTCTCACATTATATTTACAACATATCCATAATTGTACTTTGTTTGAAAGGAAACTCATCAAACCCAATAGGAGTTTCTAGGACAACTGGTTGATAAATGAAAAAAAGAATCAGACATTTATTATTTCTTTACAGGAAAAACAGCATTTAGCTAAAAAAGTTCTTTTTAAAAATATTTACACGGGGGGGGGGGGTGAGGGGGGGAGGGGAATGGGAAATGGGAAGTGATGGGAAGGGTAAACCACAATGCTTGATAAGAAATGTACTCATTACCTTGCCCATGTGATTGTAACCCCTCTGTACAGTATTTTCACAATAAAAAATACGTGTGTGTGTGTGTGCGTATTTTAGAAACTAGGTGCCAGTGGCTCATGCCCATAATCCTAGCAACTCAGGAGGCTGAGATCTGAGGATTGCTGTTCAAAGCCAGCCTCGGCAAGAAAGTCCATGAGACTCTTATTGCCAATTAGCCACCAGAACACTGGATATGATGCTGTGGCTCAGAGTGGTAGAGCACTAGCCTTGAATGGGGGAGGGGAGAGTTCAGTGACAGCACTTAGGCCATGAGTTCAAACCCTATGACAGACAAATAAATAAAGATAGGTAAATAGATAAGTAGATAAAAAAATAAAAATATTTTATACCATTTTGAGCTTTATTATATATTTTTAATGTAGACACATAAAAAATAACTATGCACGCGTATCTATACCTTATTCATAGAAGAAATTTGAAGCTAATAAAAAGAAAGAGAAAATAGGTATAAAAATTCATTTTTGTCGGGCTGGGAAGGTGGCTCAGTGGTACAGTGCTTGCCTTGCATGCATGAGGCCCTGGGTTCAATTCCTCAGCACCACATAAGCAGAAAAAGAAAAAAAAAAGCCAGAAGTGGCGCTATGGCTCAAATAGTAGAGTACTAGCCTTGAGGTGAAGAGCTGAGTGACAGCGCCCAGGCCCAGAGTTCAGGCCCCACAAACGACAAAAAAAAAAAAAAAAAAAAAAATTCATTTTTGTAAATGCTGATGAAATAATCTATACAAAGATCATAACTTTGGAGCCAAAATTTTTACGTTAAAAGTTGTTAGAAAAAACTTCATAAAGTGATCAGGTCAATAACTGAAACATATAAATCCATTTCAACTGTCATTAACACTGAGAAAATAATGTATCATAAGCCTTATTGTAAGATATGATAAAATACCAAATTCCACCTATGAAGCATTCTTGCCTAAAAATTTGAATCTAAATCTAATCACACCTTTAAAATCTAATCTTGTAATATATACATGTATGTGTATATGTATATATGTATATGGACCAGAGAGCAATTTAAAATCCTTTTCAGGAGCCATATGCCAGTGGCTCACTCCTGTAACACTAGCTACTCACTCAGTAGCCTGAGATTTGAGTATCAAAGTTGGAAGCCAGAACAGGCAGGCAAGTCTGTGCAACTCTTATCGCCAAATAAGCACCAAAAAGCTGGAAGCAGAACTGTGGAATACTGTTGAGTATCAGCCTTGAGTGGAAAAATCTAAGGGATGGGGCTTAGGCTCTAAATACAAGCCCCATTACCAGCACAAAACCAAAACTCTTCTTAGGCAAATATTTAGTCAAATTGAGAACACAGAAAATTATATAGGAATTCTATAGAGAAAATGACAAAAGGTTTTACCAGAAAATGAAGGACATTAATTTAAGAAGACAAAACTGTTGCTGAGGATGTAGCTCTGCCATAGAGCACTTACATGGCAAGTGCAAAACCCTGGATTTGATTCCAGCACTGCAAGAGTAAAGAGGAAGAAAGTCAAAGGGATGTTAAGAAAAAAGTAAAACTTTGGACAAATAACCAAATTCAATGTCTGGACCTGGAGCAATTTTTTAAAATTAATGTATACTAATATCCAGAGCAGTTTTACTGCAAAATTTCCATGCACGCATTTAATGTACTTTTGTCAAGTTCACACACTGTTAGTTTTTGTTATTACTAATCATCCTCTTTTACAATTTAATGGGTTTCATTATTCAATTTCATACATGGATATAAACTCAATACACGAATACTTCAATCATAACCTCTCACTCTCTGTCAGAAAGACAACTATTATGTTTTCTCATACATAGAATTTAAACGTGATAAAAATGATGTAAATATCAAAAGGGGACCATTAAGGGAAGAACCAAATGGGAGGAAGCATAAAAGGCTTAAAATAAGTTTTATTCACAAATCTTTTTTTTTTTTTTAAATAATTTTATTTGTGAACATACTGTACAGAGGAGTTACAGTTACATGGGCAGGATAATGCGTACATTTCTTACCAAGCATTGCAGCCTCCTCCTTTGTTTATCCTTCACATCCCTTCCCAGCCTCCCCCCTCCCCCCCTAATCCCAATCCTTCTCCTTCCCCCCCCCCCCCCCCCCCCCCCCGCACCAACGTTGTAAAGCTCGTTTTGGACATGACAACTTGTACTTCTCATTGTTGCAACAGGTCCACCTGTATCCTTAAACAACTGGTTTTTCCCCATCTCCTCCACAAGTTATACTGACATCAAATATAGTGAAAGCAGGGGTTATACTGTGGAGGAGGGACATACAAAGCAACAAAGAGATAATCTTATAAATGTTATTCACAAATCTTAATGGTTCATTTGGCAACAGCTCTGATAGTGTAAAGACTGGGTACAGAAATCACCTGAAGGCTCATTACTCACATCTTCGGTAGTTGCCAGTTATTAGCTAGGACTTTCAGCCTTGACATGTAGCTTGGGCTTCCTTCCAACATGGCGGCTTGGTGCGCAGGGTAAGGGTTTCTACACAGAAACTGGGAGGGAGCTAGTTTCTTCAGAGATCATGTGTCATCATATATCATGCCACAATCAGTTGATTAGAAACAAGTCACTGAGGCCTGCCAGTCTTTCTTAGGAATTAAGCATTAGCTTCTGTTTCTGGAGTGCAAGGACAAAAAAGAATAAAATAAATTGAGATGTGTTTTAAATTCCAGTCTACTGTGGCCATAAAGCACTCACATTCCTCTCACAAAAAAAAAAAAGAAAGAAATAGTCACTTTTCCTCAAGAACTACCTGTCTTCCTAATCTATTATCTAAATTTAAATCAGGTCCAGAGATAGGCATTGGTCCTGAGGGGTAATTCAATGAGTCCAGCCCAAATAAAGTTCATCTTGAGGTGAAGATCTATGAATCTATAAAGTAAGAAGAAGTAATCTGTCCCCACACAACTAGAATAAATAATAGGCAAAACAAACATTGGACAAGCCAGATTAGTCGATTAAAAAAAAGATGGGGGGAGGGGGGAGGGAACCAAGGGACAAAGCAGGCAGGCACTGGTTCACAACAGTTCTGAAAGCCAACTAGGCACATGTTGTCAGTTCCTGAATTAAGACATTACTACTGCCTCGAATTAGCTCTTGGTTTTCCCTCTTTGGACTCCATTTTACTGTCTGAATTTCTTTTCTTGTGCATAAAATATAGCCCATGTTTGCCAAGTACATTTTTCAAATTGCTTTCAGTTTATAGATGTTCAAGAATTCAAAGACTTAGAGGATTTTTTAGTAACAGCTTTATTAAAATATAATTTGCATGCCATATAACCACCCATCTAAAATGTACAATTCAATGGTTTTTCACCAAGTTGTGCAACAATCACCACAATCAATTTTAGCTTTTCATACCCCTAAAGCCTATAGCATTTAGCAATCACTAATTCTCTCTGCCCACACAGAATTCCTAAGCAACCACTAATCTTTTTTTTTCAGTGTTGGGAAGAGTCTTGTGCATGCTAGACAAGACTCCCTCACTGTTATATCCACAAACCCATGAATGCACTTTTATTTCTGTATAGATTTGCTTGTTCTGAACACTTTATATAGATGGGATATTATGTGGTCTTTTCTGACTGCCCCCTTTAACTTAAAATAATGTTTTCCATGTTCATGCATGTTATAGAATGTACCAGTACTTCAGTTATTTCCATTACAAAATAATACTCCATTATGATGTGGATAAACTACATATTTATCTATTCTACTGTTGAGGAATATGTGGGCAATTTGGTTATGAGTGTTTATATAACCATTGTTATGCAAGAATAGACACACATTTTCATTTCTCTAGGGTACACATTTAGGGATGAAATTGTTAGGTCACAGGGTATAACTATGTTTGTTGTTTTGAGGCATTTCCAGGCTGTTTTCCACTGTAATTAGTACCATTTTACATTTCTATCAATCATACCTGGAGGCTTATCTTTTCATTTGTGTACTGTCCTCTACATTCCAAACCGGTATTCGTTTAACAAGAGCAGCAGTGGCTCACATCTGTAATCCAAACTACTAAGGAGTCTGAGATGCAGAGGATCAGGGTTTGAAGCCATCCTGGGCAAAGAAGTCTGTTAAGTCTCCATCTCCAAAATAGCCAGCAAAAAGCTGGGCTGAAAGTATGGCTCAAATGCAAGCATGCCAGCCAGATAGGCAACATGAACAAGAAGCAAGAGCCCAAGTTCAAACCCTAGCAAAACAAACAGAAACTTCAGTGTTCTCTGTTGAAACAAGTTTATAGTTCACTCCATCAGACAAATCCCTTGGACATGGCCCTTCTCTACCATGAGTTCTCATGTAGGATTATATTTCCAAGATACTTAGACACCCTACCATTCACTGGCATCTTTAGTCTTCCTAAGGTCCAATCACAAGTTTCAACAGTCATACCTTTGCTTCAACTTGTACCTCACTTTTCAGATAGTTCTCTGGACTTCCTCTGTGAATTGTAGCCTCATTTCTTATCTGGAGAGGTCAGGAATGAGAGTTTCATTTTTCAAACTCAAAAAGTTATAATTCTTTTATATCTAATAACTCTGCCTCTTGGTTGCCTCTCTTATCTTTTATTCTAGGCCAGTAAAGGAACACTCACAGCACTTCTAGCATTCTGCCTAGAGCACTCCTTAGCTTACACCACCCATATGATAAGATATATTGTTTCCACTCTTTAATGCTGCCAGCATTGCTGAATTCTGCTATGGTATATCAGGAGTCACCTTTCTTCTAGCTTCCAATATTTCCCTTACCTTCATTCAACTCTCACCAACAAACCTCTCCTGAGGGGACATAAGCCTCCAGTTAACAGTCCCTTTTCTAACACACACGCGAAGGCTCACTTCCCAAACTGCTACATGGCTTAGTTGTAATTGTAAATTTTATATTCCATCGTAATTAGAAAATAACTAGAAAGTGTGCCGACTATGGGATATATTATAGGACTCTGACCTTATTTCATGGTAACACAGTTATTGCTTTAGGGCCTGCAGCTGGGCCTGCCCAACACCTAGTGAAGCTGAAAACTGGCAGAAATAGGAGAAATTTCAGGCTCAAGCATAAATTCATTCCAATGAGTAAGCCAGTAAATCAGCAGGCATGTATGACATTAACAACTGATGCCTCTACACCAGTGGCACTGATTTTCCAATGTCACTTTACAGATGAGATTATTTAATCCATAGTGTCTCACATAGCCAGAACTGGTTTGCAATTGTGCAGGAGAGCATATTTGGATATAAAGTCAGAGTTCAACTAAGTTGACTCAGTGTAAATCCACCACACCATCACTTTGCACTTCTGTCTGCTCCTTTTTCAACTACTGGTGTCATTGTGCAGTCATGCTGCTTCTATGTAGACTACTTTGCTTTCTCTACTGTTAGTGTCATCATCAACTTTCTGCAATAGTCATACCACTAACAAAATGTCTTTCCATCCTCCATACTGCTTTTAAGTTAAAAATCTCAATTACTATATGACACTAAGCCTCACCAGCCAGGCCCAACTCTATGTTTGGCCGCTGCCTTTCACAACCCTTGCTCTGCCCTTAGGCCAGTTGCTGTTCAGGACTACTCCTCTTTTCATTCTGTTCATATAACTTTTCTACCTCTCTAAGTGTTCCTAATCATTTTGGAAAGCTGATTAAATATTTTCAGCCATTGTTTCCTTAGAACTGTGACCTTCTCTCCAGGCAGAATTAACTACTTCCATATCTATGTTTAAAGAGGATTTTAAGTGACTCCAGTCTAGCACTTATTCTTTCTATATTTATACATCTCCCTTGTTATACTAAACTGCATTTGAATAGCAATCTCTCAGAGCATCCCTATTCACTAAGTAGAATTGACAAATTAAGCTTAGGTATTGTTTGAGGGAGCACCATATCAGTGGTACATTTGTACAAACATAGGAAAAAAGAAAACTGAGGGTTTCTGAAGTTAAAAGTATCAAGCAGCCATTGTGTGTCAGGCACTGTGCAAGGTGTACACAACAGTCATACTTCCGTATCTGTGACTCCACTAACCATACCAGAAATATTCAGAAAAAGTGTCTGTTGTAAAGGTGGACAATTTTTTGTTATTCCCTTAAAATATAGTATAATAATTATTGCATAGTATTGTAAATGCAGGTATTATAAGTAATTTAGAGATTATTTTTAAAGGATGTATGAAAGCTGGGTACCGTGGATCATGTCTAGAATCCTAGCTACTCAGTAGGCTCAGATCTGAGGATCATAGTTTGAAGCCAGCCCTAGGGGGAAAGTCTGGTAGTTTTTTTTTTTTGTTTTTTTTTTTTTACTATTTTTTTTATTGTGAAAATACCGTACAGAGGGGTTACAATTACATGGGCAAGATCAAGCATTGTTGCCTCCTCCTGTTTCCCCTTCCCATCCCTTCCCATTTCCCTCCCCCCCCCAAAGTTGTAAAAGTTCGTTTTTCGACATAATGTCTTGTACATCTCATTGTTGCAATGGGTCCACCTGTATCCCTATTTAAACAATGTTTTTTCCCTTCTCCTCCATAAAGTATACCAATATCAAATACAGTGAAAACAGGGGTTATATCATGGTAGTTTTTTATCTTCACTAAAAGCTAAAAAAAAAAAAAAAAAAAGCTGGAAATGGAGCTCTGGCTCAAGTGGTAAAATACTAGCATTGAGCAAAAAACAGCTCAGGGACAGTGTTCGCACCCTGAGTTCAAGCCCCAGGACTGGCATTAAAAAGATGAAGTCTAAAGGCTGGGCGCCGGTGACTCACGCCTGTAATCCTAGCTACTCAGGAGGCTGAGATCTGAGAATCGTGGTTCAAAGCCAGCCCGGGCAGAAAAGACCGTGAGACTCCTATCTCCAATAAACCACTAGAAAACCGGAAGTGGCACTGTAGCTCAAGTGGTAGAGCGCTCGCCTTGAGCTGAAGAGCTGAGGGACAGCGCCCAGGCCCAGAGTTCAAGCCCCATGACCGACAAAAAAAAAAAAAAAGATGAAGTCTATCTAAGAATTCAGGAGGCTGAGACCTGAGGATTGAAGTCTGAAGCCAGCCTGGGAAGTCCTTAAGACTTTAATCTCCAATTAATCACCAAAAGCCAGAAGGTGGAACTGTGGCTCAAGTGGTAGAATGCTAGCAATAAGCAAAAACAGCTCATACACAGCATCCAAACCCTGAGTTCAAGCCTCAGGACTGATACAAAATAAAAAGTATGTGTGAAGAGTGTATAGTGTAATAAGCATCTGCTGGTGGTAATACCCAAGAGGGCATGAGAGCTGGAAACAGATCTCCTTTAGATACTGAAGAGTTTCACCTAAAGTTAGATCAATATTTCATCAACTATTTACCAAGAGCCACTACATGCAAGCAACATTACAACGCCAAGGTACTAGGAACACAGTAATGGACAAGACAGATAATTGACTTGATTATAATGTCGACTTGCCTCATGAGGCCAAGACTGCAACATGACTAAAAAAGAAAAAAGAAAAAAAGCTAGCTTACATAGGAATACAAAGTAGCAAAGAGTTGATCTGACGTGCCAGAAAGACTGCCTGCTGTTGATGGTACTAACCAGTTAAATAAATGTGAAAGGTAAGGCATCTAAATAACAGACATGACTAAAGCACTTACAGGTATGAAGTACAGAGGGCAAGGGAAAATGTAAGTAATTTTAGTGCATACATGTAAAGGAAGTGACAGCAGAGAGGTACTTAGGACCAACCAAGAAAGTCTTCCCACAATAAGAAGAGAATGGGAAGCCACTGAAAAGTTGAAGTGATGAAGACTATGACCCTGTTTTAGTAGAGTAGATAAGACTCACAGACAGGGGAGTGATTATCGAGTTTACATTTAAATGCTTAGAAACCACAGACACGATAGACTGCCCAAGACCACACACACAAAACGGCCAGTATGGGGCATAAGGTGTAACAGCTCAGTGGGCTGTGGGAGGAAGGCAGTTAAAGTCTAGACCTGAGCATTTACTGGGGTTTCTATAGGAAAAACAAAGCAGAGCAGGATAAATGGTTTAGGACTGGCTAGTTTGAATAATTGCAGAGAGGTCTGCCTAATTGTCTGGTACTGACATTGGGATGATTAAAGAAGATACTGCTTCCTGGGGTATGTGGGCCAGATGGAGGAGCCTGACCCCATCTACAAACTTTATCTCTGAAAACTGGCTTATCCCTGGAAGAGGGATCACTTTATAGCCAGAAGTGTTTTTATAGGGCATCAAAACCTTGTCATCCCATATAAGATGTTAAGCGAAATGAACCCCAAGACAGGGACACAAGTGGTTTTTTTCTTTCTTGCTATTGTTTTCAACGTACGTATGATGTACTATTTGATTTTTTTTGTTGTTGTTTCTTTTGTATGTTCTTCCCCCATGGTATAACCCGTTTTCACTGTATTTGATTCTGGTGCCCTGTATCTTATATATTCAATTTTCTAATTTGGGGAGGGGAAGGGAAAAAAACAAAATGTTTAAATAGGGATACAGGTTGACCCATTGTAACAATGAGATGTACAAGACACTATGTTGAAAACGAAGGGAGGAAGGAGTTGGGGAGGTGGGGAGAGAAAGGATGGTAAGGGAAAAACAAAGGAGGTAACAATGCTTGATAGGAAATGTACTCATTACCTTACTCATGTAACTGTAACCCCTCTGTACACTATATTTACAATAAAAACATATTAAAATAAAGCCTTGTCATCAACACAGGATTTTTAAAAAGATACACACTACAGAAAGGCAATAGTCCTATTTGCATTTCTGGCACTTCATTTTAGTGGGACAAAGGAAGGTCAGGCCAAAGAGGCAAGACTAGAAACAGGGACTACAATCATTCAAGGTGACAGAAAATAAAAGGGATATATTTGAAAGGACATGTCATAGAACATTGGTAAGATTGTAGCCAGCACTGATCTATGTAAGATAGCATGAACCACAACCTAGGATGTTAAGTAGAGATGAGAATTGGGGATAATTGACAGCTCTGTGGTATGAAGTCCAAGGTTATTAAGACATGAGAAACCCAGGAATCCAGATAGTTAAGGAAGTTTTGCTATCTCAAAATTTTTCAGTTTTGATCAGCATCTTAAAAATATCCCTACGGTTGGGCAGCTGCAAATGAAAAGGCTGCTGAACTCTGCTGCCTCGTGGAATGTCGGTACCAGAGCTTTCCCAGAAACCAGAAATCCATCCATTTGGCAGGAAAACTGAAAAATCACCAGTGTTTTAAAATAACACTGGCCTGTGAACTCAATGCAGGAACCTAAAGTTGGATGTTAATCCAGACAGAGTTAACAATTTACTATGTAAACTTCAGCAAATCTGTCACACTGGCTATATATCTCTCTTCATATCATACCAGTCTATTCCACTGAGATTGTATGGGAAATAGCTAATGATGATAAAGTATAACCTACTGTGAGAATGTGAAAATACATTGCATCTTAGAACCTTGAATATCTTAATATTAAAACAATCATTAATTTTAACAACACAGAGACTTGTTCCATTTGCTAGCATTACAGTATCAAAGAATCTAGTCAATTTGGTTGCAGTGGCTCACGTACGTGATCCTAGCTACTCAGGAGACTTTGACCTGGAAGACTGTAGTTTGAAGCGAGCCCTAATTAACCAGCAACATTCATTTGGGACTGGAGATGTGGCACAAGTCGTAGAGCCCCAGCTTTGAGTGAAAAAGCCAACTACAGCTGAAGCCCTGAATTTAAGACCCACTACTAGAAGGAAAAAAATAAAAAAGCTAATTCTGGCTGTAACCAGGATCCTTGTGACAAATTAAAGGAATCTGAAAGCTGAAGAATGCATAAAAAACAGGAACTCATGGATACCACTTATGGCACAAACCAATGCACTCATTTCTTTTGTTTGGCAAGCTTATTTAGTGATTAAAGTGTGGTCTGAAACTTGGGTTTTCAAACATGAGCAGATGCTCTATGTACTTAAAAACTACTGTAAAAATAAAACTTCTACATGTTATAATAAAGAAGGGCATTGGGTTTCTCTTGGTTCACTTACATTTTAAACATGGAAATAGGCTTAGATCTGAGGATCGCGGTTCAAAGGCTGCCCAGGCAAGAAAGTCTATGAGACTCTTCAATTAACCACTCAGACAACTGGAAATGGCACTGTGGCTCAAGTGGTAGAGCGCTAGCCTTGAGCTGAAGAGCTGAGGGACAGTGCCCAGGCCTAGAGTTTAAGCCCCAAGACTGGAAAAAAAAAAAATCAGGATGAAAATACCAAACCCCCACTTCTGTGGGGAATAGGTAAGTTTCTGGCTTTAAAGTACTCCATCCACTGCCTGGCATATACATAACTCAATAAAAAAGTTTTGTTTTGTACAGCCTCACAAATGTAGCTCTCCATTTTCTCCTTCACAAATTTGGGTGTGTCAGCTCCACCCTTAGTGCTGATACAAGGCCCAGTACACCTGTGTGCTTTTACCGTCCTCTTCTGCTCTTCATCACTCTTCCACCTCCTCTTTAGATATCTGCGTACTCAGGTAATCTTTGCTAGTTAGAGGTGTGCAAATGAGGGTGAGCGTCTGTCCACAGTGCTGGATAAGAGAATGGTGATCAGTTAGTACTTCACCAACTGTAGGCAACAAAGTGATTTCTGAGACAGACAATCACCAGTTCTTAATTTTGCCAAGGTCACTGAAATAGGTTCTCTCAACTGCTACCAAAATAATTAAAGTCCATCCAGTAAGTTGCTAAACATCTAGAGTCTATTTGAGGGGGTTACTAAATCAAGAGGGGACAGAAGGAAGCATGGTATAAGACAATGACAAGACTACGGCTTGGAAAAGAGCATTTTGGACTGCAACAAACAAAAAAAAATGTAAGTTAGCAGACCACACAGATTGTTTCAGGGAGTAGAAACCACATGTGTCCTGTCTAAAGTGGACAATCACTCAGCTCTGGCTGAGCGCCTTCTAGACAAATTCCTGGCTTCATGTTGACAGCTCATCTCATTGGTTTTCTTTTTTGAGAAGCAGGAAATACGGATTTTTAAATGAAATTCCCCTATTATTTAAATACTACCAACTAATTTTTATTTTTGTTTTTAGATCATGGTGCTGGCCAAACAAAATATTCCTCTGGGTCACGATCAGCACAGCAGCTGGGAAGCTCTGATGGAATGTGAGGGAAAAAAGCTAAGGATAATAAAGGAAATGGCTCAGATTAGAATGGAGCCTTAGGAGAATGAAGAGCAGCATTAGGGAAAGAGAATTTCAAGGAGGAGCCAGTCACCAGTGTTAATGCAGCAGAGATTTCTGAGCTCTCTCCTATTTGGGGGAGGCCATGTGATTAATTTCAGGTAATGAAATAAAAGGGGGGGGCTGATTTGCTGGCATGAGTCCTTCCAGAATCTCTCCTAGGATAGTTTATGAATGTGACAACTGCCAATAACTTGGGTCCTAAGAGTAGCAGCCCAAACTTCAAAATACCAGTCTCCAATTGCTCCACTGCCTTGCACACAAATGTTTATTGCCATATTCATAAATCTTAAGACTAACCATAGAATTTATTTACCTAAATAACCTTCATTATCCTGAAACACCCTAAGCTTCTATATTAGTTACATAGTTATTCCTTTATAATCTCCCTCTACTGTGGGCATAATGCTAGGTTAATGTTGATTCAAATTCCCTTCAATGGGAGAATCTGTATTATACTCAATTACAGATGAGACAAAATAAAGAGTGCATACAATTCTAAAGCATAGTAAGTTTTATCTATTTCTAAGTTCTAAAATAGTTAAAGAATGACAATTTAAACAAATGTTGGTATAATCTATCCATTATTTATTCTTATTTGGCAAACATCAGGTGATAGGAGCAAAGGTACATTGCTCACTATAGTTACACAATCATTTATGCTTTATACAAGTTGTAAACATATTTAAGTGGATAATTCTGAGTGGAAAACACATTCATTTTGATATATACTCTTCCAAGTTAGGACAAAAGAAAGCTCAAGTAATTTCTATTATGTCGTCATCATCATACAACAAACTAAATTAGTATATGTTGTTTTGATATTAAGCGTTGCCATGTTTTTTAAAGGCTTTTTTTAGGTATGGCTAAAAAGATCTTTATCTGAAATAACATTAAAGAACAGAAGTTGACCAAATTAAGTTTTGCTCACACTTGTTACTGGACATTATAAAAAAGATAAAAATTATAAGTCTTCTTGTCAAAACACCAACAAAAACACCACCAAGTTAATTTTAAATAATCAACAAGTTATGTGATGGAGATAGAATTTACAATAATTAGCTCTCATAGCATTTGCTTTAGTACAACTTAATGCTGATATATTAAAAGTAACAGATGACACTTCAGTGTAAATCCAAATCGTTTAAGTATTTTACAATTTTATTCTTTTATAAATTTTAAACTTTCCTGAAATTCCAATCACTGTTTACAAAACAGGCAGCCTTTAAAATACACTGTTTAGCAGGTAGAATGGATTTGAATTTGCAGCAATGGAATCCCTTCAGGAAAGACTTACTTGACCACAGTCTCCACATATCAGCTTCTCACACTAATACCTGCTCAGCATCAGACTGACTATAAACCCCACATTCATTCATAAAAATTACACATGGGAGGTGGGCGCCAGTAGCTCACGCCTGTAATCCTAGCTACTCAAGAGGCTGATACGTGAAGATCAAGGTTAAGAGCCCAGATAGGAAATGCCATGAGACTCATATCTCCAATTAACCACCAGAAAACTGAAAGTAGTGCTGTGGCTCAAGTGGTAGAATGCTCTTCTTGAGCTGAAGAGCTCAGTGACAGCATCCAGGCCTAACGTTCAAGCCCCGTGATTGACCCCCCCCCCCCAAAAAAAAAATTACACATGGAGCACAAATTCAAAACTTGACAAAATCTTACAAGTTGTACTTCTCACTCGGGGAAAAAACAAATCAACCCAAAAGTTCTCCTTCTCATAATATTTCTCTACATAAAAAGTTTTCATATATGTATATATTAGAAATAATACTGTTATGAGTGATCTGAAATCTGAGCTAGACAAATTCTTCACAGAAAACTACTGTATATTGATTTTACTATACAACTCTTCACTCTCAAATAGTTGCTTTCAACTTTACCCATGTAAAAGTAACCTAAAAATTCTCAAATGTTTGAGTGGGAAAAAAAGTGACGATTATATAATAAAAAAAAAAATAAGTAATCAATACTCCCTTCTAAATTCCTAGAGAGTGAGAAAAATGGAAAAAAATCTTGTTAAAAAGCTGAAAATAGAATAAACATTAGAACTGAACATGAGCTTCACCCCTTTTATACTGCTAACTCCTCAAGTTGCCCAAGGTAAGAGAATATTTCCACAAAATGTTCTTTGGGAGAAAAGGAAAGCAAAGCATCTGACTGGTGGTGGTAAGGATGCACCAGCAAACCAAAACCTCCAGCTGGAAGAGAAGCAAGAAATGATACTACTAATGCTAATCCAAAGTCTACGAAACAATAAGAATAACAAAGGCATTAGAAAGACAGTTATCCTTTAGGTCTTTTTCAAAGATACACAAAAATGAAAGGTAAATCTCTGGTACTACAGAGGCTTAAATCTGAGAGCAAACATATAGTTTACCCGTGACATCTCATCTCTATAAATTTAACAACTGATTCATAACTATATAGTATTTAAAAATTCTTTTTTTCTTTTTTCCCAGTCCCGGGCCCTGAACTCTGGGCCTGGGGACTGTCTCTGAGCTTCTTTTGCTCAAGACTAGCACTCTACCACTTGAGCCAAGTGCCACTTCCGTCTTTTTCTGTGTACGTGGTACTGAGGAATCAAACCCAGGGCTTCATGCATGTAAGGCAAGCACTCAGCCACTAAGACACATTCCCAGTCCTTAAAAATTCTTAATTACTAAAGCAAGCTTCTTCATTGCACTTTGAATAGCTAAATAAAAAGCATCACCCCATGAATCCCAGCTGCACCAAAGTTACTGCCAGTCCTGAGGCTTGAATTCAGGGTCAACGTGCTGTCCCTGAGCTTCTTTTGCTCAAGGCTAGAGCTCTACCACTTGAGCCACAGCACCACTTCCAGTGTGCTCTGAGTAGTTTATGAGATGAGTCTCAGAGACTTTCCTGCCCAGACTGGCTCTGAACTGCAACCCTCAGATCTCAGCCTCCTGAGATTACAATTACAGGTGTGAGCCATTGACACTCAGCAATAACATCCACTTTCTGAGCCCCAATTACATCTGCTATCATCAAACTACATCACAGCAATGACAGAGACTGAGTCATTTTACTTCTTTGAGGAAAATTACATTGAAATGATTACTTAGGAAAATTTTAGTAGTGGAGACAAAATTTAAAACATAATTTATTCCTAAAAAGAATAGAATGTCCAAGATGCTTATAAATAAAAGTATCACAGAACAGGTACCATCTTAGTCAACAAAGGATGCTCTCAATTTTAGACTTACGAAATTGCAAATATACCACTAAGTGGACACTGGTAAAAATATATTTCTAAATGCCTGTCAGTAAACTTACTTTTAAAACTGACTTAAGGTAGTTGTGTTTTCAGTAGCACTGACAACAATCTAGCACTTGATAGGAATATCAGATCAGCACACAAATACTTGTATAACACTACAAACTAGTTGCAATTTTGAGTAGCTGTGTTCACCAACTGTGCAACAGAATTATAATGTTCTCCTAAGCCGTATGCATGCCTCATATATCTGAAATGAAAAAAAAGAAGGAATGAGTAGTTTCATGATGAAAATATTTTGGTGTATCTAAATGCTTATTAGGAATATAAAACCAAGCATTCCAAATGCCAGTCCCTAGAGGTGTCCCTCAGTAGACGGCATGAACTTTTTAAGAGTTCAATGCCATTTGGCAAGTATCAGACCTGGAGGGGTTCAACCACTGGCGATAAAATGGAAAGGTTCAGATACTAAATTGAAGTAGAAATAGCTAATAAACACTAAAAACATCAAATACTCCATGCTGTATTCCAGAAGCCCTTTCTCAATCATACCAAATACTTCTACAATATAAAGAAGATATCGCATCTGAATATGCTACAGCTTTTATACTTGCTGAAACTGTTAGGCCTATCACTAGCAAACCAAGGCAATACAAACTAATCCTGAAACTTTTCATCATTTTGAATTGACTTAAAATTACTCTTATCTCATACACAAAAATCAGGTACTAGAGTTGCCTTTAAGACAAGATAAACAGAATAGACTCAGCTCAAGATAGTTGTTTGATTAACTGATATACACAGCCTAAAGTAATTTTTTTAGATTCCTTTCTTGTCTTAATTATGAAAAATAGATCTGTAAGAATTTTCATACACAAAAGCAAAAATACTTACACAAGTATTAGTGGTTTTTTTGGATACTCTTCACCCACTACAATAGGAGGAGAATCTGCCTGTATTATCTCTATTGGTGTTTTTAAAATGTGAGACAGAGCTCTTAGCTACAAGGAGACAAAAAAGATGCATTAGTAAGAAAAATAAAATGGTGAATCTTATTCAGATCACTAACTACTAAAGTACATTCATATTAAACATGGCAACCAGTCACAGCAAAGATGTGCTCTATTCATAACTATGCCAAAATCCTGGACTTTAGAAATTTGTCAAGTTTAGATATACAATGGCTTTGTAAAAATGCAACAGGGATAAAACAATTTGTTTAAATGGGGATACAGGTTGACCCATTGCAACAATGAGATGTACAAGACACTATGTCAAAAAACGAACTTTACAATTTAGGCGGGGGGGGGGGGGGGGGGGGGAGAGTGTAGTTGAAGAGGAGGGAGGGAAGGGATGGTAGGGGAAAAACAAAGGAGGCAACAATGCTTGATAAGAAATGTACTCATTACGTTGCTCATGTAACTGTAACCCCTCTGGTACAGTATTTTCACAAAAAAATGCAACATCCAAGTTAATTAAGTGGAGGTGGAAAATTTTCATAATAAAAGTATTTTTTAAATACCACTAGTTAAGCTCAATACCCAATCAGCCACAACGGGGGGCCAGGACAACACAGGAAGTTTATTTTTCTTCTGTTGTTCTAGTTCTGGGGCTTGAATTCAGCCTCAACCTATCATTCAGCATTTCTGCTCATAGCTGGTGCTCTACCACTTGAATTATACCTGTGTGACATTTTGCTGGTTAAAGCTAAGACTCTCAGATTTGTCTTGCCTGGGCTGGCTTCAAACCGTATCTTCGGACCTCAGCTTTCTCAATAGATACCATTATAGACAAGAGCCACCCGCACCCAGCAGGAAGTTTATGTTTTTAAGATCTTTTCAGATGATGTTAATGTAAAAATAGCAGAGAACCACCGTTCTATACTTGTCAAGGCAAGAGTAGAATGAGATATGTGTACAAACTGTTCACAATGAAATCTGTCTGATTAACATATTACATAATTTGAATTTCTTAACTACAATAAATACTTGAAGGCCCAGTGGCATGGTTCAAGTGGTAGAGTACTTGACTAGCAGGCCTAAGAAGCCCTAGGACTGCTCAACAACAATAATAACTTGGAGGTTAAAGCCTGATGAATAATAGTCACTAATGAAATTAATACTAATGTTTTGTCAACATACTATGACCAAGAACTCTATGTACTTACATACATTTTTTTTTTTCAGTAGTGGGGCCTTAACTCTGGGCCTGGGTACTGTCCCTCAGCTATTCAGCTCAAGGCTAGCACTCTACTATTTGAGTCACAGCACCACTTCTGGCTTTTTCTGCTTATGTGGTGCTGAGGAATCAGACCCAGGGCCTCATACATGCAAGGCAAGCACTTTACCACTGAGCCACCTTCCCAGCCCCACTTACATACATTATTATTTGTATGAACTCATTCAATCCTCACAGTAACTTTATGGGACAGACACAAGCAGTATTTTAATGACACTGAATATGAGGCAGAAAAAGATTAAATGACCTGTCAAAGTCAAACATGAAGAAATTAAATAATCTGTGCTGATTTGAGGAACTTAGAAACTCTAGGGCATTAAGTTCATTAAATAATAATAACAACAATAAGAATAACAATAACAACCATTAGCAGCCTTGAATCAACCTTCTATGCATTTATCTAATCTCTACATTTTCTGTATTACCCAGCACATCAAAAGCTGGGCACTGGTGACTCATGCCTGTAATCCTAGGTACTCAGGAGGAAGTCTGCAATCTGAAGACCAAGATTCCAAGCCAGCCCTGGTAAAATGTGAGATTCTTATGTCCAATTAGCCATCAAAAAGACAGAGTAGAAATGTGGCTCAAGTGGTAGAGCAACATCTAGAGTTTAATAAATCCAGTAAAATGTGAGGCCCTGAATTCAAGCTACTGGCATTAAAAAAAAAAAAAAATCCATCAAGAACATAGTCCTTTTAGAAGCTTGTGGAAGAATGTAAAAAGTGAGAGAATACAGAAAGGATCCTTTGTTGCATGGTAACAAATATAATCCCATACTCTGTGCTTTTAAAGTTTCCTTTGAAATACATTTTTCTTATATCTAGAAGAACACTTTTTTTTTTTTTGGTCAGTCATGGGGGCTGAACTCTGGGCCTGGGTGCTGTCCCTCAGCTCTTCAGCTAAAGGCTAGCACCCTACCACTTGAGCCACAACACCACTTTCAGCTTTTTTCTGCTTATATGGTGCTGAGGAATCAAACCCAGGGCGTCAGGCATGCAAGGCAAGCACTCTACCACTGAGCCAACTTCCCTGCCCTAGAAGAATATTTTTTAACACTAAGAATGGAAGGTATAAAAAAGCAAGGTCTAGAAATCCTAATGTCCCTTCTAACTTTAGAAATCAGTTAATAGAGATTTTATTTAATTTTGATTAATAATGTAAGTTTATCCTAGTGTGAAAATAACAACTTTTATTTCCAATGAATTCAGACAGATCCTGAGTAAATGTCTTCAAAAGATGTGCTAGAAAGACTTTCTGAGTTTACACTGTTAAGTCTCCAGTATTCTTATTAGTTTGTGATCCTTTTAAAAAACTCAAGTCTTTTAACCTAATGTGCCTCTAAGTTATTATGAAAATCTCCTGAGTTTCCAAAAGCACAAAAACACACAAAACTAATGGACACAGCTCCCTCTAGTGGAGAGGTACAACTATAACACTGCTAAGAAAAAGATTTTGAACATATCTTAAAACACAGATGCCACAGAAGATTCAAGATGACTAATTAACATTACACAGGAATATTTAATAACATGGTTAGAATTCTACATTTAGCACTTTAGCTTATAAACTTTTACGAATTTACTCTGCTTTATACAATGTTCACATATGATTGGTTAAGCCCAAATAAGTGTGTGATTATCCTCATTCAATAATTAAGAAACTCAAGCTCAAGAATTTGGCTAACTTCTCCAAGGTCCCAAAACTGAGAAGTTCAAGGAAAAATCAGAACTTGAACTTGACTTCTCATCACCTGTTTTTCTAATATCCAGATTGCTCACCACCACTGGGTCCACCTAGATATTTTGTTAACAGTGAGAGTTGTTTAATTACAGCTAAAAAATAATCTTGGGAATGCTTGCCTAGCAAGCATGAGGTCCTGAGTTCAAATCCCAGTAATTCCCTAAAAAAGAAGGGACCAAAAAAAAAAAACCACATAGTTTTGGGGCAAGGCAAGGTAGTTCATACCTGTAATCAAAGCTATTAGATAGGCAGATGTCAGGAGGATTGTGTTCTAGGCCAGCCTGGGCAAAAAATGTTTACTAAAGCAAAATAGGCTAACAGTATGGGCTCATATTGTAGACAAGTACAACGCCCAGAGTTCAACCCCAATACTGCCACTAACAACAACAAAAATCTTACTAAAACTCCCTCCAAGTGACTTCAAGTGACCCAAATGACATTCTCATGTGAATTTCAAGGTATCAACTAACTGCTTTCAGGTAAGTCACTATTAACTAGGAAACTGCCTAAGATTTAATACAGTTGTGTAAGACTGACCTGCATTTCACATGAAAATAACATTTTCTATTTCTTCTTGTTACTGAGACAGCCCAGGCTGTCCTCAATCTCCTGATCCTCCTGCTCAGGCTTCTTCAGTGCTGGGATTCCAGCTATGTACCATCATGCCCAGCTCACTTTCTACTTCCAAGGTAAAGAAGTTGCTTTCCCCACAGCGATTTTTCATCAGCCACTTATCTAGAGTCAAATCTTCTTTTGTTGTTGTTTCCTTTTCTTTTTTGACAGGTTCTGTAGCTCAGGCTAATCATCCTGCCTCAGCCTCTCAATCGCTGGTTTCAGACACATAACACTATATTCATCAAGTCATTTCTCTTAAAACAGAAGACTGAATATATATATCAGCAGCAGTGTCACACATAAAAACTTATACAATAGGCCCAGAGTTCAAGCCCCATGATCGACAAAAAAAAAAACTTAAGCAAGCTTCTCAAACACAGAAATCTAACACTGAGCTATTTAAAATTAAATAGTGCTTCACTTATTCAAGGTGCATACTTTAATTGAAAGCATAAGAATATTAACAATCTCTTTAGTCAGCAAAGAAATGGCGATAGTGGTCAGGCACCTGTGGCTCATGCCTATAATCCTAGCTATTCAGGACGCTGAGATCTGAGGATCACAAAGCCAGCCGGGACAGGAAACTCCCTGGGACTCTTATCTCCAATTAACTACCAAAAAACCAGAAGTGGCACTGTGGCTCAAGTGGTAGAGCATTTGCTTTGAGCTGAGGAATTCAGGGACAGTGCCCAGGCCCAGAGTTCAAGCCCCATGACTGACCAAAAAAAAGGCAATAGTGGCTGGGAAAGTGACTTAGTGGTAGAGTGCTTGCTTCACATGCATGAAGCCTTAGGTTCAATTCTTCAGTACCACATAAACAGAAAAAGCCGGAAGTGGTGCTGTGGCTCAAGTGGTGGAATGATAATCTTGAGCAAAAGAAGCTTAGGGACAGTGCTCAGGCCCTGAGTTCAAGCCCCAGGACTGGCAAAAAAAAAAGAAATGGCAATTGTAAAAGGACAAAAAAATCTTCCAGGAGAAATTAATATCAACTGAAAACTGTCTAAAACTACAAAAGAGATTCAGAAATAATTTAACAACCTACAATCACTATGAATAATTACACACTTACCTCAAGCTGACCTCCCCATGCAGCTGTGTTTACAATATCATCACAGTACTTTCCAAACTCTTCTGCAGAGAACACATCACAACATAGCACTTAATAATTGTCTTAACTCGTGTCAAAAGATCCCTTTTATAGCTCCCAGGATGCCTGATAAAAATGCCCCAAGTCATGAACATCTCCCTTCCCTATCACCTGCCTCTACAAGTTAATCCATTTCCCAGATTCACACTTAATTCACTCCAACTTTCCAACACCTTTCCATCCAAAAGGAAAGCAATGCATTCCTGTCTTCCTCCTTCAGAAGCTGTGGCCTGGAAAGTACACAACAAGACTATTTCTCTATTCCCACCCAATACACTAACTCTCAAAACTGCCACCACAGTTATTATCTTGACATGTGTTCTAAAGCCCAGACTCTGTCCAAAAAATACCACAGAAGACTAATGTGTAGACTTTACACAATCAGGCTTACTGCAAAACCCTATGAGAAATATACGAAAATAATTTAGGTAAAGTACAAATGAGTTTAAATTCTCATCAGACATCATTAAAGAGCACCTCCTTGTTATTTCAGAAGCACTTATGTTACTTGCTTCAATATCATTCTTAGTGAAGGAAAGGAATCTTGCAATCAGTCCTAGGAGAAGTAAAAGCCCTAAACTGAGTTTCCAAAGACCTATCTGCTCATCTATCTTTTTATTCACTGTGTTAAAATGGGCCACAGATATATTCTCTACACAAAACAGAAGAGAGAGGCTGGGAAGGTGGCTCAGAGGTAGAGCGCTTGCCTTGCATACATGAGGCCCTGGGTTCTATTCCTCAGCACCACATAAGACAAAAGAAAAAAGTCGGAAGTGGTACTGTGGCTCAAGTGGTAGAGCGCTAGCCTTGAACTGAAGAGCTAAGGGACAGCGCCCAGGCCCAGAGTTCAGGCCCCACGACCAGACCCAAAAAAAAAAAAAACCAGAAGAGAATGTGTGATGAACTATGTGATGAACTAGAGGGAAAATAAGGTGCTTGTGTTTGACTCATTCACCACTCCTCAGTGTGTTTGACTCATTCACCACTCCTCAGTGTTGAGACCAGGGCCTAGAACTACACCTGCACACAATGATCTTCACTAAACAGCGAATGAAAGAATGAATAATTAAGTCTTTTGTCTTTTTTTCTGACTTCAAATCATGTCAGAAATATTCTACCCTAGTTCAGGAGTTTCAACTGAAGAGTCATTTCTTATGTTTCTTCTACAAAATACATGGAAAATGTGTTTCACATCCTAGAGCAAATTCTCATCATTTAGAAAATAGTGACCTAAAACACTAAGAAATATGTAACATTTCAAATACAACACTCATAAGAAGTCAGTGGGCAATAGAATTAGGTATCTCTATAATCCTATTTCCTAACAGGTCCTTAGAGCTAAAGACCTCATCAGTTGCTACTGCTCATTCTTCTGCATTCTGTCAGGTTCCACCCTGTTCACCCTCTTCTGCAGGAAACACATTCCAAGAAAGGAAAGTCAACCTTAACTGTTCTTTCTCCAGCACTCACCCTGGCCACATGACTTGCTCCAATCAACACTACCAAACCTGCCATCTTCCTCAAAGACTCATCCCTTCCATTCTCCCTCATTTGTACACTTGTGTGCTTCACTCTATCTATTTTATCTTTAACAACCAAAAATATGATAGAGAATAAGGCAGGTCATTAAACATCAAATCAAAATTTACTTGAATAGAAATTTCTAATTATAGCTTATTGAAAATAACGTTAAATTTTGCAATGAATAGAAGAAACTAATAATCATTCTCTGTTCATATTCTTAAAACTTTATGTGTTTATGTATATATTAATTTATAGAAAACAATTCTGTCCAATTTTCTTTTGATTCTTTCTCTTCCTCAAGGGCTCTATGGGTTATGTCCTATCACCGGAGACATATATTTAAAAACAACCATTAACTACAGATCAATAGAGAGAGGAAGGGCAGGAAAATACAATCATTTGTATTCAATATACGTATGTAAAAATGGTAATATATAACTTGAAGGTGCAGATGAGATTAAGAAAGATGGGCAAAGAACAGTATAAGGGTTGACATTGATCAAGATGTGTTGTATTCATAATCAAGTGAAATCCCTTTGTACAACTACTTCAAATAAAATTTAAATTTAAATTTAAAAAAAAAACAAAAACAACTAATCAACTAACCAACCATAGAGAAAACGTAAATAACCTGGTGTATACATGTCTCCTGTATTGGGGTTTGTTAAAAATGGCAAGAAGTCGTCCCCGTGGCTCTGCATGTACTCAGCAGTTTGACTTCTCAGCTTAGCCACAGTCAGGGTGCAGTCCTGTGATTTCAGCTGGTCCTCGATGGCTCTGTACATACAGTGGCCATCAGACGGAATCTGCTTCATTTCCAGCTCCCTGGCTGCCAGTATTTCAGTAAGTTTCTCATTTTCCACATGTCTAGCGCCAGATAAGTTCTCAATTTCAGCTTCGGCTATCCTCTCTTCCCGTTCCTTTTCCAATGCAGCTTTTTTTTCCTAAGATGAGAATGCAGAAAGAGTAATTTCTTAATAATTTGAAGCAATTCTACTTTATTAAAGGGATGGAGATGTTAAGACTCTAAAACCTTGTTTCCATTTTCCCCCTTACCCCAAAGCACTATCAGATTTATCTAATCACTTGTAGAATTCTTTATACAGTAAAGTTCTTTAAGAGATGTGTGTTCCCAATACTAACTATAAACTGAGATATAGAAAGCTTTTCTTGCAGCTGGGCATGCTGACACATGCCTATAATCCCACACCTCAGGAGGCATTATTTGGGCTCCGTAAGTGTTCCAGATCTGTTTAAGAAACATAGTTAAAACTCAGTCTCAAAAAAGATGAAAGGAGGGCTGGGAAGGTGGCTCAGTGGTAGAGCACTTGCCTTGCATGCATGAGGCCCTGGGTTCGATTCCTCAGCACCACATAAGCAGAAAAAAAAAAGCCAGAAGTGGTGCTGTGGCTCAAGTGGTAGAGCGCTAGCCTTGAGCTGAAGAGCTGAGGGACAGCGCCCAGGCCCCGAGTTCAGGCCCCACTACCGGACCCCAAAAGAAAAAAGGAAGGAAGGAAGGAAGAAAGGAAGGAAGGGAGAGAGGGAAGGAGGGAGGGAAGGGAAGAGAAGGGAAAGAGAAAAAAGGGAAAGAAAGAAGAAAAGAGAAAGGACTTTTTTTATGAAGTCAGTCTATCAGAGAGGGAGGGGGAGAGAAAGAAAGAGAAAGAGGGAGAGAAAGAGGAAGAAAAACAAAAGGAAGGAGTTTTTTTGTTTTTCTTGCCAGGGCTGGTGCTTGAACTCAGGGCCTGGGCACTGTCCTTGGGCCTCTCTGTGCTCAAGGCTAGCACTCTACCACTTCAGCCACAATGCCACTTCCGGTTTCACAGGGACTTTTCTGCCCTGGCTGGCTTCAAACTACAATCCTCAGATCTCAGCCTCCTGAGTAGCTAGGATCTACTGGCACCCAGCTTATATATTTTTTAAGACAGAGTTTTGCTATGCAGCCCAACATGGCCTTGAAGTTGCCATCCTTATGAGCCAAGTGCTAAGATTACAAGTATGTACCACCAGGCCCAGCCTTATAAAACCTATTTAAAGATAACAAGGTTCTAAAATTTTACTTGCTGATTTTAAGAGTTGTCCTAGGTCTTTTTTTTTTTCGGTCGGTCATGGGGCTTGAACTCTGGGCTTGAGTGCTGTCCCTCAGCTCTTCAGCTCAAGGCGAGCACTCTACCGGAGTTGTCCTAGGTCTATAAACACATTACACAATTAAGCTCAGGCCAATGTTAGCTTCTTGTCATTCTAATCACAAAGGAGTTTTTAGAGGGGCACAGGCAAACATTTCAGTCCAACTACACATACGCTTAATGAGTAATAACACTCACAAAAACACATTTACAAAAACACTACAGACACACACAATTCCCCTCTAAGAATCTCTGCCACCTCCATGCTCTCCATAGGTATGCAGTGTACCTTTCCAGATTGTTTTTTAAACACGCTTCTAACTGTACTATACTCATGGAAAATGTGTAACACGTGTAAAAATGGCATCATACTTGACATTCTCATTTTACTTTGCTTATGCAAACTCTCTAAGAATCTCTCTATGCCACAGGAAAGCATGAGGTAAAGTGAGGACTGAGAGATTTGTGAAATAGCAGAGCAGGAAGTCTGGGGAAGGAATCTGAACAGCTTAACTAGTAAGAATCACAAGTCAGAAAATGACACAGGTTTCATAGCTAGACACAGTACAAAAACCAGGCCAGGAGCTAAGACCTGGGTATATAGTTAGTACCTATTAATCCTATGCTAACAGCACATAAAAAATTGAAAGGATATGCACAAGCATTTGTGGACAGTAGATATGGGCAGAAGAATTATAAAATACATTTTATTTTAAAATGTGTGATTTTAAGATCTTTCTACTCCTCTACCAAAAGTTTGTTTTATTTGTTCACTCAGTGAAAACTGCTGAATTTAAAAGAATAAAAACAGTCAAACTACATTCTACAAATATTGATACTAGTAGTAAATTATAATGAAGGAATTGGTAAACAAAGAGGAGAGTAAGTAAAGACTTCTACACCCTGGCTCTAACTCCCCCACAGAGCAGAAGTGGAGGAGAGAAGGCAAGCCTCAATGGAAATTGCTGCCACATACTTGTAATACTGCCCAGTGAAGTGCCGTGGTAGATTAAGGTAAATCAATTCTAAGTTACCTGAATCAAAGGCAAGCAGTTCTTGGGTTTTCCCAGGGAAGCATAAAAATCTTACAACACAAGATGGCACTCTTACTTTAAAAAAGGCTACACAATACTTTAGAGGGGAGAGAAGAATAAGCACCTTAGAAATCATCTAATTCCAAAAACCCCTCATTTTCCTCTTCTGAGGAAACAGCACGCAGAAAGATTTCCAAAGGCCACACAGCTGGTTAGAACAGAGCGTGGCTCAGGGAGAACACCCAGAGCTCCTTCTATCCAGGCTCCTGAATCAGAATAAAAGTTGGAGCAGATGGGAGCTAGTGTTAAATGGTGCCATATACTTTTCATTAGCAGAGTGCAACTTTATTTGTAAAATGCTGTGCATTTCCAAAATACTAATTGCACCATTTCATTTTCTCCACTCATGTTTTACTTTAGCATTTCAAGGTAACTGTTTGCTTTCCAGCGTGCAAAGTGCTAGGTGCCAAGTCTGTCGGATTCGTTCTCCTACAAAATAGTTTCAACAACATTAGGTACTATGTCTTCTATATCTAAAGAACTAGATAGAGATAGGATGGAACCAAAAAGGTCTAGCAAAACTATGTTAGAGAAAAACAGCATGAAATTTACAAATAAAACTATTGGTAAAACTAAATACCAGTTGATAAGCTAATATAAGCAAAAGCAGTGCATGGGAAATCATGACAACAGGGTACTTAAGTCCTAAGTTTGTATTAAATTCAGTAAATAAGAAATAATCTGGGTCTTGCCTTTATTTGTAAAATATATTGAATAAATCTCATTCTACCTCTCAAATTTCGTTTTTTGCTTTTGTTTTTTTTAATCTGTCATTTGTGGGGCTTGAACTCAGGGCCTGGGTGCTCTCTTACTCAAAGCTAGTGCTCTACCACTTTAAGCCACAGCTCTACTTCTGGTTTCCTTGTGGTTTATTGGAGATAAGAGTCTCATGGACTTTCCTGCCTAGGCTGGCTTTGAACCCCAATCCTCAGATCTCGATTTCCTGCGTAGCTAGGATTACAGGCGTGAGCCACCAGCACTCGGCTTCATTATATTTTTTGAAGCCCACTATTCTAATATCTTCTTTGGACTTTTTCACCACATCAAAAAAGTTTCAAAGTTCTTTTAATTAATTATTTTTTTTAAATAATTCTTCTCAGCCAGGCGTCGGTGGCTCACACCTGTAAACCTAGCTACTCAGGAGGCTGAGCTCTGAGGATCATGGTTCAAAGCCAGCCTGGGCAGGAAATTCTGTGACACTCTTATCTTCAATAAACCACCAGAAAACCCGAAGTGGCTCTGTGGCTCAAGTGGTAGAGTGCTAGCCTTGAGCTGGAGAGCTGAGGGACAGCACCCAGGCCCAGAGTTCAAGCCCCAGAAAGGACAAAATAAAAAAAACTCCTTCTCTAGGTTACAAACAAGACACATGTTCCACAAGATTCCTCAAGATTTACAGTTTTGTCATGTTTTTCTCCCAGAGTTTTGTCTCTGGACAACTATACATACTTAGTTAACTGGTTATCAAAAATAAAGGTTTCAAACTCCTAACTAACCATTTTGATTTTGGATTCCATTTTCTTAAGTTATTATAAACTTTTAATATTTCTATTTGAGAATTTGATTAATATAACAAACTAGTAAGAAAATTCCAAGGCATCTGACTTCCAAGTGCTAAATTACTTGGAAGAGAAAAGATACTAATTGTCCAAGAGTATGGCCAAAAAAGTATAAATTTGGGTTAGGAGAAAAATGAAACATTTTTGAGGAAGGCACCCTTTTTGTTTTCTTAAGGGGCCACGTAAGAATGAACAAGAAAAGAAATTGTATCCTTATGTTTTCTAGAATGAAGTAGGCTACTATAAGTTGTATCAATTACTGGAGGTAATTTTAAAAACTATTGTTATATTACTGTCATACAACCTACTTTTGATTTGTAAAAGCTGGGTGACAAGTGTGGGAACTTGGCAAAAAGAATGTCAGAAGTAAGGAGTTGGAACTAGACAGTCTCTAAAATAGTACAGAATTTCTTTGGAACTCATAATCCCATTACTCAAGAAAAAAAATATTTCATAAAAGTAAAATAAATGACTACTGATTTACCACTTAACTTTGAAACAAAAAAGTCACTGTTCTTGGGTTTTATTTTGTTTTTATTTTTCCATATTTTTGTTGGTTATGGGGCTTGAACTCAGAGCCTGGGGGCCATCCCTAAGCTTGTTTTTTGCTCAAGGCTAGTGCTCCACCACTTTGAGCCACAGCACCACTCTGATTTTTTTTTTCCCCCTGGTGGTTAATTGGAGATAAGAGTCTCAGGAATTTTCTGCCTAGTCTGGCTCCAAACCACAATCCTCAAATCGCATACTCCAGAGTATCTATAATTACAGGTGTGAGCCACCTGTGCCCAGCTTGGGACATACAATACTATACTATACTATCTATACTATACTATACTATTTATACTATAGTATACTTAACACAGTAAACACCATTTGCCAACCATTCAATGCTCCAATAACAGTATATTATTTAATAAAATGATTATATGAAATCAGTATTTTTCATTTTATATATGTGTGTGTATACACACACACACACACACACACACACACACACACATATGAAACTATAGCCTAAAGAAGTTAAGAATCTTACAAAGTCACTGCAAGTGAAATTAAAGGCTGTAGTTCAGTTGTAGAACAATTGTGTAGCACATGTGCAGCCCTAGGTTCAGTCCTAGTGCTACAAGGATCGGATAATAAACTCATCTGTCTAATATTAAACTCCATTCTCTGCCAAATTACCTATAACTATGTAAGATGCAGCATTAGTTTTAAAAGATGCCAATAATCCCAGCACTTGGGGAGGCTGAGGCATAAAAATTGACAGTCTCAGGCTAGCCAAAAATCTAAACAATACTTTTTTTTGAATCCTACTAGAACAGTATTTGCAACTGGAAAGATTGAACTTAGATCTTTTTCTTAAATATTGTATTATCTTTACGTAGTTGTACAAAGGAGTTGCCAGTTAACAAGCAGTTTATGAATACTTCATAGAGCATCAAAAATCAGATAAAGACTTCAAAGAGCAATTATGAATACTGTACTTCAAAGAGCATCTTGATCAATGTCACCCTTTCAACGTTCTCACCCATCCCTTCTAACTCACCCCTCCCTCATTTTTCTTAATTTTGAAGGATATACATGAATTCCTGAGTGGATTCTCCCTGCTTTCTCCTCTGTCTTGCCCACTCCCCACACACCGAATCCACCCCTTTTTCTTTTTCCAAGTGAAAAGGTCTTACTTATCTAAAGATAGTCTCATAATCAATACCATTAGTTATTTCCAATAAATTATTTTCCATATAGTCTTTGTAATGTAATATTTCATTCTCATAATTGGTTGTTTGGTTTTGGTTTTTTGTTGTTGTTGTTGTTGTTGTTTTGCTGCTGCTGCTATTGATGTTTTATACTAGTTTTCCTATTTAGAATAACCTGTCTAAAATATTGTAGTTCCTTCAAATCCCAATCTATCACTTAACACTTTATACAATTAACCCACACATAACTGAATTTTTAGAAGAACTATTAAATATCAACATAATTCTCTTACAACTTTGAACAACTATATATGTTAACTTTTAGGTTCAAATCCTTGTTTCTTTATTCAATGCCACAGATTTTCAAATAGAGTTAAAGGTCTGAGCCATTCTAAATCAAGTCTGGGATTAAAAGAATTCCTCTATACTCTCCCTCCTCAAGCCTACCCTTTAGGTAAACTGCAAACTGAACACCTTATGTTATACTGCCCTAGGCCTTCTTCTCTATAAAATAGATGGGGATACAAAATCGTACTTCACTTGATTAAATGAAATTTCACAAAAACAGCCACACATATTAGAAACATAGAAAGTACTTAACACTAAGGAACTTCATTTTTTCTATTCCCTTCTTGTACACACATAGTACTAAGCACACAGAAGAAATTTTTATACTTGGTGACATGACTTTCATACCCGTCTCTTTTGTGCTTTTGATATCCGAGGTGGTTGATTCTCAATTACCAGGTGTGAAATGTTAACGGCAATAGAATCTATCTGAAGGAAACAAAAAGCATAAAAAAATATTTTAAATTATCAAAAATATTAGCTTACTAGTCATCACTGAAAATCACAAATACATCCAATCCTACCTTTTGCATTTCAGCAACAGCAACATTTTATTACATGATTTTATCTACTTTCTCTAGTTTTATGAAATAATTTCCCAGAATCCCAAGGAACTTCATGCTAGTTCTTCAAAGCTAAAGCTCATCTTGCATGCCCATCTGTCTTCCTTCTAACTACTCCATTCACTGCGGATTTGCTCTCTGAATGTTGACAGTACATAGAAATCTTGTCTTTTTTTTTAGTAGAACAGACCCATAGAGCTTTTAGTAATTTCAAGCAAATCGGACTTCAGAGCAAGAAAAATAATCATGAATTAAACAGACATTTCATAATAAAAAAATTAATAATACATATATATATATATATATATATACGTATGCAAGATGTAAAAAGCTTTAATTCACCTGTGTCCAGTAAACTACCAAATGTATAAGAAAAAAATGACAGAACTACAAAAAGAAATAGATTCTTTACAATACCTAGAAATTTCAGCATCCCAGTTAGTAATTGAAAGGGCCAGCAGGTGGAAAATGAGTGAAGGCGTATTTAGACTGAAGAGGACAAGTTAACTGAATACAATTAACACGTATTGTACAAAACAATACCAGAACACAAATCATCGGCAAGCTCAGTGGAACCAGTACTGTAGATCATTTCTGCACTAGAAACCGCATTTTCACAAATTAAAAAAATAGAAATCAAGTCAAATGTGCTCTAAAACAACAGTGAAATAAAACTAGATATTAATTACAGAAAGCAAAGCAGAAAACCCCTAAATATTTGTTGAGCCAGAACATTTTTTTCATTTTCCTTTAAAAAAACAGTATTAGCATAGAAGAATTGTACAAAGAGATTTCATTTGGGATGTTTACAGCATGAATATAATAGACACTGATGAAAAATAGAAAACATACATTCTTCTTTATTGACATATATGGCACGTCACATATATGCCATGCCACATGTCAGGTTATGCTGCACATGCCATGTGTAATGCATGCCCACATGTCATATATGTCAGGTCATATCGTGTAATACATGCCATAACTGCCACATATGTCACACATGTCATATGTCATGTGGGTCACATAGAATGGCTGTCACATGTGACATCTGTCACATAAGAAATCTAAATCTTACTCTGCCTCAATTCATTTCTACCAACCTTAAATGGGGTAACACAGTCTTTTCTCCATTTTAATTATCTAGAACACGATGAGTCCAATTTCCCGATCATTTCCTTCCTACAAAACTGAGACCTAGCCAGGAACTGCTGGCTCGAGTCTGTAACTCTAGCTATTTAGGAGGTTGAGATTTGAGAATCAAAGCTAGAAGCCAGCCCCGGCAGGGGACTCTCTGAGACTCTTATCTTCAACTAATGACCAAAAAGATAGCAATAGAGCTGTGGCTCAAGTGGTAAGAGCACAAGCCCTGACCAAGGAAAGCTTAGGGTCAGGGCCCACGTCCTCAATTCAAGTCCCAGGCTCAGCACCAAAACAAAACAACAAAAACCAAAACCAACTACGACCTTCAAGCAGAAACATATTTTATTTCTAAGATCATTCAATATTACAAGCAGTCCTAATCCTCAAAAGCTAACTGTGTGTTTGTTAAAGAAAAAAACAAAGTATACTAGTCTTCTATTAAGGTAAGCAACTAGCATTTTGTTACTATAATGATGTTAAGCTAGCTTTCAGAATGATACATGAGAAAAATAACTCAAAGCCTTTAATTCAAGGAGTCCCTAAAAATGCTATATCCCCAAGTGATAAAAACATAAAACTATATAAAGACTTCTAAGGCCAATTATTAAGTTTACTGACATTAGGAATCTTACGATTTTTTTGTGGATGCTGCTAAAATTCACAGCCATATTAAT
The DNA here is from genome assembly GCF_019054845.1 of Dipodomys spectabilis. NCBI lineage: Eukaryota > Metazoa > Chordata > Mammalia > Rodentia > Heteromyidae > Dipodomys > Dipodomys spectabilis. The sequence continues at coordinate 26,969,235 of NW_024871460.1, forward strand.
ACATTTGGCAGGACAGAAAGGCATGGGAAAAACAAAAAAGCTATGATATAAGAATTTAGGTAGGTGTCAACAAGAAAACAAGTTAGTAAAAGTGAAAAGAATGGGAGATTTTATTTTAACAGACTATGTAAAGTTCAAGATTTAAACTATTTCCCTTGGAAACCTTGGAAAGAAATCTCAAATTTGAAGTCCTAAAAAAGCAAATAAAACTATCTTGCTAATAAGAAAGATAGGATGATAATTAGGAATACCACAATTGTGAAAACACAATCCTTGTTTGCTGAGATTAAGTACTGCAAAAGCAAGAAAGGCTAGGATCTTAATAACTGGCTAATACAGTTAAAGAAATTCAACCTATCATTTATTATAGGACCATTGTAATCAGTACAGATAAGCTGTTTCCCCTGTTAACAGCAGACCCAAAATAAAACAATGAAATTTAACTGTGGCAGATAAGACTTCATACAGATATAAGAAATCTCTAGGGCTGGGAAGGTAGCTCAGTGGTAGAGCGCTTGCCTTGCATGCATGAGGCCCTGGGTTCGATTCCTCATCACCACATAAGCAAAAAGAAAAAAGCCAGAAGTGGTGCTGTGGCTCAAGTAGTAGAGCACTAGCCTTGAGCTGAAGAGCTGAGGGACAGCGCCCAGGCCCAGAGTTCAGGCCCCATGACTGGCAAAAAAAATAAAAAAAGCTAGAAGTGGAGCTGTGGCTCAAATTGTGGAGAAAAGGGGACAGTGCACAGGCCCTGGGTTTAAGCCCCAGCGCCAAAACACAAAAAAATAAAAATAAAAGATCTCCAATAAAAATGGAGTAAGAACAGGATACCAGGGGTTCATGCCTATAATCCTAAATCCTAACTACTTGGGAGCCTGAGATGGGGAGGACTGCGGCTCAAGATCAGTCTAGGCATACACTTGAGGTCTTCTCTCAACCAATAGGTAGGTATAGTAATGCATGCTTGTCATTCCAGCCACATGGAAAACTGACATCAGAAGGATTGCAGTTTCATGCTAACTTCCACAGAGAAGTCTATAAGACTAAACTCAACAGAAGCTGGGTATGGTGGCATACATATGTTGTCCCAACTGTGAAAAGTGCAAAAATAGAAGGATCATGGTTCAGGCACACATCAGGCAAGTTGCAAGACAGTATTTCAAAAACAACCAGCACAAAAAAAAAAAAGTGGCTAGAGGCACAACTCAGTGATACAGTTCCTGCCTAGCAAATGTAAGGTGCTGAGTTCAAACCTCAGTACCACAAAAAGAAAAAAAAATAAGAGTATGGCTATATGAACCTTCATCTCCAAAACACATTACACTATACAAAGCTACAATGTAATTCAGTAAGCATGAAATGATTCTGATTTTCAATTTTGTCTTTGGCACTTAAGAACTGTTATTTTTAAGACAAGTTCTTAATTTCTCTAATTCATTTCCCACTGGGAAAGTGTGATTATCTTCTACTTCACAGGAAAGACCTTACAGTGTTACCAAGGAGTAAAAGACATAGTATGTTAAAGTGCTTGCCAATCATGTATTACCTACGATGACAAATACCGGTTAAAATAATGACAGTTAACATGCTCCTGTCTACTCATTTACATCACTTACTAGACAGACCTTGATCACCAAGCACTTTAATGACTTTAAAATGTTCTTACATTTGTGTTCCCTTTTGGTTCTTACAAGATCTGTGTAAACAGCAAAAACATTTGTGTCATCATTATCTGCCAGGAAAATTATGCACAGAAGGACTGAGTAACTTTGCCAGGTTACAGTCCTATTCACTGGCAATTCTAGGACTACAAGTCTGATCTTCCAACTTTCATTTGCAGATAAAGTACTGTACTTTCTTTGCTGATCTCCCTTACAGAAACACACTGCCACACATAAGTTAATGAAAGTGATGTTTGAGCATGTTGGAATGACTTCATTCCCCTACTCCTTTGATAATATATATAATAAACAGCTTAACCGAAGTAACCACGTGTATTTAGATATTACAGGCAACGACAACATCATTCCACACACCTCATTCTCTTTAGAAGCCAGCTTCAATTGCTCTAGTTCCTCTCTATGTTTCTGTTCCATTTCTTTTTCCAACTTAGCAACATCTTCGGTGAGTTGCTTCCTCCTCTTTTTGTCATTCTTGGGAACAGCATTCTTCATGCTTTGAATTTTTGCTAAAAAGCCACCAAAGGCATAAAAATTAGAAACTCGGGATTAACAGAAAAGGAAAGAAGAACCAGTAAGGGAAGAAAGACATAGGAAAAGTAGTTACATAGATGCAAGAAGTGTGAACGTTACAACAATGGAATAGCTACCAAACACTTCATTCATAGAACCATGAATCTGTTCGTTAGAGGAAGAGAATGGGGAAGGGGAGCGGATGAGACAAACAAGTTTTCAACGTGTCAAGTACCTTCGAAACCCTCCGAACTAAGGGAAGCAGATACAAAATGCACCCGCTGGGGCGGCCCGCTGGGGCAGGCACGGGAAGGGGGGAACTAGGCGGGGATCGGTCCTCGGGGGGGACCCAGGCCCGGCCGGCCGGCCGGCGCGGGGCAGGAGGCGCGCGGCGGGGCTCAGCAAAGGACGGCTGCGGGACTAAGGGGCCGCGGGACGGGGGCAAGCGGGCGGATCCGGGAGGAAGACCCGGGGATCCGCACGGCCCGCCGGTCGGCGGGGCCGAGGAGGGTCACCTTGCAACTCCTTCTTCTCCTTGCGATGGCGCCTCGCCAGCTGCTCCTCCTCGTCCAGATCCTCGGCCGGGTCAGCCTCCATGACGACCGGGGCCGCCGGGCACACGCACCGGCGGAGGGCACACGCGGCGGCGGGGGAGAGCCGCACCACCGACCAGCAAGCACCTCCCACCCCTCAACCCTCACCCGGGGCGCCATTGGCCACCGCGGAGCCCCAGCCCCGCCTTCAAGGCGGCACCGGATCTGAGCCGGGCCTCGGGACCGAGGTGGAGGCGGAGTCGAGAGCTGCGCGTGAGCGCTCCCGCGAACCCCCGCCCCTCGGATTGGGCGGGGCGGCCAGGGAGGAAACGCGAACCAGCGGCCCCGCCCCGCGGTGATGACTGACAGGTCGCCTCAGCCCCTTCAGCCAGGGCATTGGATCTGACGGGAGGCGCGCGGAGATGACGTCATGGGAAGCGCCGGGGGGAGTCTTTTCGATTTGGTTTCCGGATTCGAAAGATGGAAAGTGGTTTAGCTTTTGACTGTCTTTGCTAAGGAGAGCTATTGAAAAGATAAGTAAGGAGGAAGGACTTTTAATGAACAATAAAGCGGTGGGCTGTCCGCAGAGGTCTTTGGGCGGCATCAGGTTCAGCGTAGCCAAGCTCTTCCTGTTCAAGGGCGCTAGGCTCTGCTCAATTTGGGGAGATGCAGCAGAGCCAAGGAAAGGGAAAGACGCCTCGTGTGGTCACGGAGATGGTAGCCGTGGACGCGGGAGAGACGGACGGACGGTTGGCCGTGTGGTGTGATGCAAGGGCGTGGAGCCCTCCGGCCCGGAAGCTTCCGGGGGGTCGAGTGACAGCAAAGTGTAGGCCGGGCGGGCACAAAGTCAGATTATTGCAGTGGCGTGTTCACAGAAATCGGAGCGGGACGGGGAAGGAGGCCAGTGTAAGAGGAGGAAAACACAACCACATTGCCTGAGACGGGTCAAGGTCAATGAAGCTGATCCTGTAATGAAGGAACCACCTGAACAACATTCACAGTTAAAACGAAAGAGGCCTCCAAAATGGGAAAAGCCCCCGCCGCACCTTTAAATTTAACGAAAGGAGAGCAATACGTAGAAGTCTGGCTACGTTTTAAACTTAAAGGGTCAAAAAAAAAAAAAATGACAAGCTGGATCCAGGCAGAGAAATCAGCAACATATAAAAGAACAAAAGTCAGGCTGACCTCACATCTATATCTTGCAGTTCTAAGTGTCAGAAGACAATGGGTTCCTAGAGTTTTAAGGAAAAATTGTTGAACCAAGAATTATATACCTTGTCAAGTTACTATTTCTGTATGCAGGAAACTGGAAAGCAAGGCTTAAGAATGCCCACCAAGAATCTTTTCCAAAAACTTTTCTGAAATGGTCATGCAGCCAGCAGAGAACATGAAACAAAACAACTGGAGTAGGAAATTGTATAAAAGAACAATAAGCATGAAAGCTAATTGGGGCATTACATTTAATTGCTATATTTAGGGCAGTAAACCGATTATATGACGGGTTTTTAAATGATGATTTTTATAGTTTTGGAGGGATTTTTGTTGTTCTTTGGTATTTATGAAAGTGTTCTTGAATTTTAATTCTTCTGTCCCTGCCTCCTAGAGATTACATGCTTGTATTACTCACCCTGTGTTATGTAGTCCTAAACTGAAAGGTATGCCAAATATTCAGTATACTGGGAAAATACTGCTTTATTTTTATTTATTTATTTTGGTCGGTCGTGGGGCGTGAACTCTGGGCTTGGGTGCTGCCCCTGCGCTCCTCAGCTCAAGGCAAGCGCTCTACCACTTGAGCCACAGCGCCACTTCCGGTTTTTCTAGTGGTTTTTCTAGTGGTTTATTGGAGATAAGAGTCTCACGGCCTTTCCTGTCCAGGCTGGCTTTGAACCGTGAGCCTCCTGAGTAGCTAGGATTACAGGCGTGAGCCACCGGCGCCCGACGCTTTTATTTTTTAACATGTAAGTAGTGTGGAGAAAGATTCATGTTGATAAGCTTTATGTGGAGAAAGATTCATGTTGATAAGCTTTATAGAGCTTCATGACTGGATAGGGAAAGTATAATAAAGATATGCTAAATGTTAATATGACAAAAATAGAAAACTGTGCTTGTATTTTGTTTAACTGAGGGGAAAACTGGTAGTGTAATCATCTTAATGTTCATATTGTAAAAAGAAAACATTCAGAATTCAAAAACACGATAAAATATTTTAAACCGAGAACTGTTGGTTCACACCTGCAATCCTGCGTATTTAGGAAGTAAGATTGAAGGACTGTAGGTCAATGCCAACCAAGGCAGACTACTCCATCTCGGGAAGCATGGTCAAGTGATAGAGCTCAACCTGAGCAAATATAAGGACTTATGTTCAAACCCTATGCAAGCAAATATATATATATACATATATATGTTATATACAAATATATTACATTTAGGAAATTTTATATAGAAATAGCATAGGATTGATATGTAAGACCAATGCTCCTGTCTTTATATGCTGGCAAACAAGTTAATAATCCTTCATCTGAAGACTCTTAACTTTAGTGCTTATTGCCTCACACTTCATAATGAAATGCTTCATCACTTTGACATGCCTCTCTTTTTGCTTTTAGTTGTTTTTCAAATAGTCTCAGACTTGTTGCTCAGGTTTTCCCCCAAAGTGCAACCTTCTAAACTCTACCTCCAGAGTAGAAGAGGTTAGTAAATATTAAGAGTAGAAGAGATTAGATCATAAACATCATTCATGTCTAAGAGCTAGAGTACTTGAGAGGAATGTATATTAGTCTCTTAATTTATTTAATATTAGAGTCTTCATTACATTTTTCACATTATCCTGAAGAATTTCTACATGATTTTATGAGGATGCAAAGAAAATTTCTAGAAAGTACAAATAACCACATTAAAAAAGAGCCACTAGGAAATACTAAGTTTAAACACACACCCCCCCCCCCAAAAAAAAATGTGTACCTGGAATTTTTTAGACTTTGGATCAAAGAGGAATTTATAAGGAAAGTCGATTGTTTAGGAAAAACAAAAAGGTGTACTTTATATGCTATGGGATGAATGTGAAGAATAAGACAGGAAGGAGAGTGAAAAATATCAGGACCAAATCTGATTTCAAGACTATAATTTTTACTTTGCTCCACACCACTCATAAAACTGTTATGAAAATAAAATAACTTCTAATTTGTATGACAAAGAAGACTGAAAATACTGTCTCATGGAGAAAAAATGAGCATCACTTGTATTTTGAGGCAAGATATAACAATCATATTTGTAGAAAGGTCATACAGAACCAAGTCCGAGATGTTAAGATAGGAAATGCACAATTAAATTTGATTAGAAAGTGATATTGAGGCCTGAGAAATTAGCATAAAAATAGAATAATATGAAAAAAGGAAAGGAGTTTAAAGCTGAAGGAATATCTACAAGACAGCATGAGAGAGGAATAAAAGAGTTGCACTTCTTAAGCCAAGCCCAAAGAAACATAGGTCCCATGGTTTCCCTTATTTGCAATATCTAGTATATGTATGAGTCAAGCAGGAAAGGTCAGATAATGTGATGTTAGGAAAATGAACCCTTAGATATGTATTTAAATGTTTTTTTCTTTCATGCATTTGTTTCTAACTATAAGATTATTTCTTTGTAGCTTTGTATGTTCCTCCCCCACAGCATAACCCCTGCTTTCACTATATTTGATATCAGTACAATTTGTGGAGGAGATGGGGAAAACAAGTCGTTTAAGGATACAGGTGGACCCGATGCAACTATGAGAAGTACAAGTTGTCATGTCAAAAACGAACTTTACAACTTTGGTGGGGGGGGAGATGGGGGTCAGGGGGAGGCTGGGAAAGGATGTGAAGGGTAAACAAAGGAGAAGGCTGCAATGCTTGGTAAGAAATGTACTCATTATCTTGCCTATGTAATTGTAACCCCTCTGTACAGTATGTTCACTAAAAATAAAAATAAAAAAAAGAGTTGCAGTTCTAACTGAATTAAATACCAAAAATAATGTATTGCAATCCCATAATATGAGTAATAAGTAGCATGGACTTTTATCTTTGTGCTAGAATTTTTAATTTACAATTTGAAAACCTTTTAAAGATCTACCATGTCTCTGGCTGTTGGTGGCTCATACCTGTAATCCTAGCAACTAAGAAGGCTAAGATCTGAGGGTCAGGGTTCAAAGACTGCCTGGACAAAAAAAGTCTATGAGATTCTTATCTCCTATGAACTCAGAAAAGCCAGAAGTAGCACTATATATCAAGAGGTAGAGCAGTAAACTTGAGCCAGAGAAGCTCAGGGACAGTGCCCAGTACTGTTACACACACACACAAAACTGTACTATAACATCCACTGTTCTTTTTTTTTTTTTTTCCACTGTTCTTTTATACATTCACAAGACTCCATCTCAATAGAGGAAAGCTGGCACTGAAGTATCTACCTGTTGACCCAGAAATGATAGGGAATATAAAATCAAGCCCAGGCAGGTAGCAAGACACTGTCTTAAAAATTAACAGCACAGAAGGGGGGGACCAAGATGGCGACGGGGCAGTAGGGAAACGCCACAGCTCTCTCCAACCAAAAAGAGAGTTCGAGTTCCAACCTTTAATCTCCCCAAGAGACCAACAACAACAAAAAGACGAACACTCAGAGAAAAACCAGAGGTGGAAAATAACAAAAAAAGAAAGAGAGGAAAAGAAGAATTTCAGAACAGAGAAGAGCGAAGACCCCTCCCCCAACCTTTACTGGCCGCGCGGCAGTGCGCCAAGCCGCCGGCCAGCCGGCCCGGCAGGGGCTGCCGGAGCCACAGAGACACAGGGGGCTGCTTGCAGATCACCAGGTACCGGATTGCAGAACAGCGGATCGCCAGGAACAGAGAAATCTACCAGCCGGGAGTCTCCAGGAGGATCCCACCCCACCCATCACTCTCCACCGGAGCGGAGAGGCTCCATCCTGCCAAAGCCGCCCGGCACCAGCAGTGCCACAAAGGGACCTGTCCGCAGACCACCCGCCCAATCGCGATCGCAACGACCCGGCGGGGGGCCGCCCAACCCAGCCCACAACCACCCCAACTGAACTCGGACTGCAACAACAACTGACGGACTGCAACAACAACTGACGACCTACAGGGTGAGTACCCATCAGGGGACAGGGAATCCATCAAGGGAGACCAGAGCTGGAGGGAATCCCCAGACCCTGACCTAGACTCCCTACCCCAACACCCGGACCACAGGACCCACTAAAACTGGGAACTGTTTGAGAGCTCCACCAGCCGGTGGAGCACACTCTGCTGGCCAGGCCAGAGCAAGAGCGCCCCTGGAAGGGAGCTTAAATGCTCAAGCCAGGAACAGTGCCCCTGGGTCAAGACTACCAACAGTAGAAGAAATTTGAACTGTGTCCTCCAGGCTGCATAACCAAGGTGGTATACACATTAGCACAGGCCTAACGAGCGCGCTCCAGGCTGGGGCCGGAACCAGGCCAGGGGACCGGCGCCTGAACAAAGCAAAAAGGGTCAGAAGTGGGGCTGTGGCTCAAATGGTAGGGTGCCAGCCCTGAGCTGAAGAGCTGAGGGACAGCACCCAAACCTAGAGTTCAAGCTCACAACCAGCCCAAAACAAACAAACAAAAACACATCAGGAGCCCATAGCAGACTCCAGTATTTGGGAGAGTGCATCCAGAGCATCTGATCTTCCCAAGAGCACCCGCAGGAGCAAACACAAGCAGTCTAGGCTGCTCAACCCTTCCAAAGGCGGGAACTGCTACAGCAGAGAGCTGAGAATCCTAAGTGAATAGCAGCTGGAAATAGGCTCCCAACAGAATCCAGATCAGGCACAGACTCTCTCTACCAATACAGAATCAGCAACCAAGCAAAGACAGACACACCAAAACAAGATTGAAGAGCAGTCTCCTGAACCCCCATGCGAAAATCACAGAGAAAAATCACAAGGTTTACCACTACCCAGGACAGCAAGCTCACCTCAAAAGCCAGCAGCCACGCAGGGGAGAGCCCCAGTGGGAGCAAAGCAGGAATGGAAGACAAAAACTACATCCAAGGGTTGCTGGAGGCAATGACTCAAGAAATAAAGCGAGAAATGGATCAGAAATTGAAAGAGCACAAGGATGAACTATCAAAAGATATACAGGATATCAAACAAAAATTGGATGCAAAAATAGAAGCTGCACAAACCTCAGTAAGAAGTGAGATAAACGCCAAATTAGAGGTAATGCATACTGATCTCACCTCATTGAGAGGTGAGATCAGTACTCTGAGAACCAACATTGAATCCATAAAGGGATCCATTTCCACCATGCAAACCACAATAGAAGCCACGGTCAACAGAGTGAATGAAATGGAAGGTAGAGTGTCAGATACAGAAGACAGAATACACCAACTGGACCAAAAAGTGACAGATATGGAAAAATCACTCAAATTAAACCAAAGGGAAATTCAAGAGCAAGCAGATAATGCTAAAAAATTTAACCTTCGCATAATCGGAGTGGACGAAGGTGAGGAATTCCAGAGCAAGGGAATGCAACACCTATTTAACAAGATAGTCAATGAAAATTTTCCCCACCTCAAAAACGACCATCTTAACTACATCACAAAAGCTTATCGAACACCCAACAAGCAAGATCCCAGGAGAAACACTTCTAGGCACATAATAGTAACAATGATGGATCTGAATAATAAGGAAACAATCCTGCATGCAGCAAAAATGAAGAAGAAGCTATACTACAACGGGAAAAAAATTAGAATCACTGCAGATCTCTCCACACAAACAATGAATGCAAGAAAAGCCTGGGAAAGCACCATACGAGCCCTGAGAGCCAATAACTGCCAACCCAGACTGATATACCCGGCAAAGCTAGCATTCACATTCGATGGAGAACTGAAAACTTTTAATAGCAAAGAAAAACTAAATGAATACATAAACATTAAGCCAGCATTACAAAGAATTCTAAGAGGGGGGACACAACCTGAAGAAAGCAACCAGGAACTGGGACCTGCCCCAAACAGGCATTACTCAAAGTCTAACTGAGCAAGCACAGGAGGAAAGGAAAGAAGAAAAACTTAGGAAAACGGAATGGCAGGGACAACAATGCATCTCTCTATACTTTCTCTTAATATAAATGGGCTGAATTCGCCAATTAAAAGAAAACGAACTGAGGACTGGATCAGAAAACAAGACCCATCCATCTGTTGCCTTCAGGAGACCCACCTCTCAGCCAAACATACAAACAAACTCAGAGTGAAGGGGTGGAAAAGGATCTACCAATCAAATTCCCCCAATAAGAAAGCAGGTGTAGCTATCCTGATATCTGACAAAATAAACTTTTCATTAAAATCAGTACAGAAAGACAAGGACGGACACTACATATTAATAAAGGGAACAATCCAAGAGGAGGATATAACCATCATCAACTTATATGCCCCAAATATTGGTGCACCCAGATATGTTAAACAAATGCTCTCAAACTTACAGAATAAAATAGATCCCAATACGATAATACTAGGAGACTTTAACACGCCACTCTCACCAAAGGACAGGTCTACCAACCAGAGGATTGGCAAAGAAGCTACGGAATTAAGTGAGGCCATACTTCAAGCAGAATTAACTGACATCTACCGAGTATTTCACCCTAAAACAACACAGTACACATTCTTCTCAGCAGCTCATGGAACTTTCTCCAAAATAGACCACATCATAGTTCATTCAAGGAACTTAAGCAAATACAAAGGGATCGACATAATCCCCTGTATCCTATCTGACCACAGTGGAATCAAGCTAGCTCTCAATAACAAAGCATACCGCAGAAATTTCTCTAATACATGGAAATTGAACAGCACACTCCTTAACAAGGCCTGGGTAACAGAAGAGATCAGAGAAGAAATAAAGCATTTCCTAGAACTCAATGAAAATGAAAACACCTCACAAAGAAACTTGTGGGACACAGCAAAAGCAGTCCTGAGGGGCAAATTTATTGCCCTCAGTGCCCACATCAAGAGAATGGAGACAGACCAAGTAAATAATCTCATGTTGCAACTAAAACAGCTAGAAAAACAAGAAAAAATGGGACCTAAAGCTACTAGACGAAGCCAGATAACCAAATTGAGAGCAGAGATTAACCAATTAGAAAATCAGAAAACCATAACCAAAATAAACCAAACAAAAAGCTGGTTCTTTGAAAAAATAAACAAAATTGATGGCCCGTTGGCAAGATTAATTAAAAAAAGAAGAGAGGAAACCCATATTAATAGGATTAGGGATGCCACGGGAAACATCACAACACGTACCCAAGATATCCAAACAATTCTAACAGACTACTTTCAAAAGCTATACTCTCTAAAGGAAGAAAATCTGGCGGAAATGGATGCATTTTTAGAGAAATACAAGTTACCCAAACTGAGCAAAGAAGAAGTTAACCAATTAAATAAGCCAATATCCTATAATGAGATACAGGAAGCTATCAAAAGTCTTCCAACAAAAAAAAAGCCCAGGACCAGATGGATTCACAGCAGAATTCTATAAGACCTTTAAAGAAGAACTAATACCCATACTCCTCAAGCTCTTCAGAGAAACAGAGAAGGAGGGAGCCATCCCAAACTCATTCTACGAAGCCAATATCACACTCATCCCCAAACCAGGCAAAGACCCAACCAAAAAGGAGAATTACAGGCCAATCTCCTTGATGAACACAGATGCAAAGATCCTTAACAAGATTCTAGCTAACAGAATCCAGAAACACATAAAAAAAATAATACACTATGATCAGGTAGGCTTCATCCCAGAGACACAGGGATGGTTTAACATACGTAAGTCAATAAATGTAATCCAGCATATCAACAGAGCCAAGGTCAAGAATCACATGATTATCGCCACAGATGCAGAAAAGGCCTTTGATAAAATTCAACATTCATTCATGCTAAAAGCTCTGGAGAAAATAGGAATAGAAGGAACATTTCTAAAAACAATAAAAGCCATTTATGACAGACCAATAGCCAATATTATACTTAATGGGGAAAAGCTACAACCAATCCTCCTAAAAACAGGAACAAGGCAAGGATGTCCACTGTCTCCACTCCTCTTCAACATAGTCCTAGAACCCTTAGCCAGGGCAATAAGGCAAGAAAAAGACATTAAAGGGATCCGCATAGGGAAAGAAGAAGTGAAACTATCCCTTTTTGCAGACGACATGATACTATACCTCCACGATCCCAAAAACTCCATCCCCAAACTTTTAGAAATCATAAGTCACTTCGGCAAAATAGCAGGATACAAAATAAACCCACAAAAATCAGTTGCCTTCCTATACACTGATAACGCACAGGAAGAGAGGGAAATAAAGGGAGCAACCCCATTCACAATAACCTCCCAAAAAATAAAATATTTAGGAATTAACCTAACCAAAGATGTAAAAGAACTATTTAATGAGAACTATAAAAAGTTAAAGAAAGAAATTGCAGAAGACACTAGGAAATGGAAAGACCTCCCATGCTCCTGGATAGGCCGACTTAATATAGTAAAGATGGTGATACTTCCAAAACTAATATACAAATTCAATGCAATTCCTATTAAAATCCCAATGACGTACATCACTGAAATACAGAAAACAGTCCAAAAATTTATATGGAACAACAAAAGACCTAGAATAGCCAAAACAATTCTAGGGGATAAAGACAATATGGGAGGGCTATCCATGCCGAACTTCAAACTCTACTACAGAGCTATAATCACAAAGACAGCATGGTACTGGCACAAAAACAGACCCGAAGACCAATGGAACAGAATAGAAGATCCAGATATAAATCCACAGGCCTACAGCCAGCTGATATTCGACAAAGGAGCCAAAGACATACAATGGAAGAAACACAGCCTCTTCAACCGCTGGTGCTGGGAAAACTGGGCAGCCACATGCAGAAAACTAAAAGTGGACCCCAGCCTATCACCATGCACCAACATCAACTCAAAATGGATTAAAGACCTTAACATTAAACCTGAATCTCTGAAACTACTGCAGGACAGAGTAGGAGAGACACTTGAACTAATAGGCACAGGAAAGAACTTCCTGAACAGAGTCCCAGGGTCACAACAAGTTGGAGAGAGACTCGACAAATGGGACTACCTTAAAATAAAAAGCTTCTGCACAGCTAAATCTATCGCAACTAAGCTAGAAAGACAACCAACTAATTGGGAAAAAATATTTACCAGCAATATATCAGACAAGGGGTTAACATCCTGTATATACAGGGAACTCAAGAAACTAATCCCTCCCAAACCTAACAAACCAATTACTAAATGGGCAAGGGAACTAAAGAGGGACTTCTCAAATGAAGAAATAAAAATGGCAAAGAAACACATGAGGAAATGTTCATCATCCCTGGTGGTGAAGGAAATGCAAATAAAGACAACCCTGAGATACCACCTTACCCCAGTCAGAATGTCCCACATCCACAAATCAGCCAACGACAAATGCTGGAGGGGATGTGGAGAAAGAGGAACCCTATTACACTGCTGGTGGGAATGTACACTTATACAACCACTTTGGAAAGCAGTCTGGAGGGTCCTTAGAAAGCTAAAGATTGACCTCCCTTACGACCCAGTCATACCACTTCTAGGCATCTACCCTGAACAACAGGAACCAATATACAAGGACACGTGCACCTCCATGTTTATTGCAGCACTGTTCGCAATAGCTAGGATATGGAAACAACCTAGGTGCCCCACCACAGATGAACGGATCCAAAAATTGTGGTATCTATACACAATGGAATATTATGCAGCCATTAGAAATGACAAAATAATGGCATTTGCAGGGAAATGGATGGAGCTAGAAGGAATCATGTTGAGCGAGGTAAGCCAAGAACGAAGAGACAAACGGTACATGGTCTCCCTCATAAGTGGATGCTAAATCCAAAAGGTTAGGTGATACGACAAAACTAACAGGACTTAAGAAACAAAGAACTCCCGCTCATCTGGTTGAACCACTACTAAATATCCTCATGCTGCTGATCACAAATATGGTATATAACATGTGTACACTGTTATATATTACAGACTGTGGTAGACAATTTGCTCCAGGGAAGTTAGAATGAACTTGTGACTTTGAAATTATGTAATCATTTAATCACAATCAAAAAAAAAAAAAAAAAAAAAGAACCTCGGGGAAGGGAGGGAGGGAGGGGATGGTAGGGGGAAAACAATGGAGGGGGTAACAATGTTCAAGAGGAAGTGTACTCATAACCTCACTCATGTAACTGTAACCCTCTGTATAGTAGCTTTACAATTAAAAAAAAAAAATTAACAGCACATAGTCAGGTGCCAGAAGTTCACACTTATAATCAGCTACACAATGAGATCTGAGAATTACGGTATGAAGCCAGCCCTTCCAGACAAAAAAGACTTATCTCCAGTTATCCAGATGGAAGTTGAGGCATGGCTCAAGTGAACCATGAATGAAAAAAATAACCAAGAGTATAATACTCTGAGTTCAAGCCTCAGTACTGGCACAAAATAATACTATTAACAACAACTAGCACAACATGAAGCTGATGGGTTAGCTCAGTAATAGGGTACCTACTAAGAAGCATGAAGCACTGAGATCAAACCCCATCCTTCCAGGAAAAAAAAAAAAAGAAAGAATTGCTAGTGAAAATCCCATTATCTCTTGTAATAATTAGTTCTTACCCCAGTCAAACACAACAGTAAGTACAGTACAGTTTTTATGATAGAACTTATTATCTGTAAGAATTATGTTAACACTCATTTATTAAAAAAACATTTTAACTTAAATGATCACATTTATCATAGTAGAAAAAAATCATTGTGATGGTTCTACTAAAGTTTGGAAGACTTAAGACATACTATTTAGGTATTTCATTCCTGATAGCATCTGATTAAAGTGAAACAGGATTTTATTGGTGCCTGCTTTCAGTAATATAGCAGGTAGAATTAAAAAATGGAAAGCTCTAGGGAAATGAAAAGGCAATGCCCATCAGAGTTCCAATACTTCATCAAAGAAAAATTTATAAATACAGCTGTGTATTGTGAGTTTTAAATTACTTATCAAACACAAACAAATACAGAAAAGATTATATTGCTACTTTTAACAGTATTAAAGTTTCAGTTATAATTATCTAATTATTTCTTCAGACAATTCCTGTCTTTTATCCTTATGTAGTAAGGATACTACATGGAATATTTTATTACATTTTGTTCTTACTTATTTTCAACAATGACATGAATTACTTTTTGGATGAAGTTTATGAGTATATTACAGCATTCCTTTCCTCACTTCCAGTTTCTGGATGTCACCACTGTTAATAAATCTGCTTATTATTCATGCTCTCGTAGAAAACTCAACAGCTTGACTTACTAGCTGTTCTACTTTACTTGACCAGCAGAAACAAAGCACCAAAAGCGGGATAGTTTAAAACAAAAAAAAATTTATTACCTCATAAAACTGAAGAGCAAAGTCCAAAATCAAGGAGTTAGTCATACCATCCTCCTACAAGCACTGAGTCTCTGAGATTTATTATTTCCTTTCTTTAGCCTACTTCAGGCTCATACTGTTTTTGTTTGTTTTTACTTTTTTTTTTCTTGATTGTCATGAGGCTTGAACACTGGGCTTGTGCATTGTCCCTGCACTCTTAGCTCAAGGCAAGCACTCTACCACTTGAGCCACAACGCTACTTTCGGTTTTCTAGAGGTTTATTGGAGATAAGAGTCTCACGGACTTTCCTGCCCCAGATGGCTTTGAACTGTGATCCTCAGATCTCAGCCTCCTGAGTAGCTAGGATTACAAGTGTGAGCCACCAGCACCCTGCTTGTTTCTACTTTCTTAAAGCAGAAACTGTGACTATTAAAGATTTTCTTATTTTTAATGGGTAATTTTTCTCAGAACTGCTTTAAGCACATCCCATACATTTTTATATGATATATTTGTATTTTTTCCCAAGCACTTTCTAATATCTGTTTTCTTTAATACAGGACTCATTTAGCATGAGGCATTGTTACTGGTTTTGACCAGCAGATTCTAAGGTGATAGATAAAGAGATGCCCATACAGTGATACCTCAAAAGGTTGTTTATGAAATGATATTCCAATTGCCACCATGGGGTGAGGAATAAGTTTAATTGACAGATATGGTTAAGCTCGAATTCTCTTCCTCAACCTGCACTATTATAGGTTTAGCTTGGCTTTCTTAAGAGAGCTACTGGAAGGCACATTCTAAGAGGTAGATAACAAAGAAAGTCAGGAAGTACTTTAGCAGTTTTTGTACAGAATCCGGGCATTTCCTCATACGAAGACCTAAGTCTTTTGACAGGTCAATACAAAATGTCAAACACTGTTAATCCTGTATGTTAGACATAAGATAAACAACTTAACCATCAGTTTTTTTTCCACTGGTATCATTCATACTTAAAGCACACTGTCAAATCTCCTTCACCCAGTCAGAGCTCTAGGGGTTCCCGCACATCGTTAGAAATCTTCATCTTTTGATTATTATTTTTTTTTTTTTTTGGAGTCCGGTCATGGGGCCTGAACTCTGGGCCTGGGCGCTGTCCCTCAGCTCTTCAGCTCAAGGCTAGCGCTCTACCACTTGAGCCACAGCGCCCCTTTCTTGTTGCTTATGTGGTACTGAGGAATCGAACCCAGGGCCTCTGGCATGCAAGGCATGTGCTCTACCACTGAGCCACCTTCCCAGCCCCTTTTTGATTATTTTTTAGACTCATTTAGAAGTTGCAAAAAGAAAATAAGAGTTCCTGTGTGCCCTTCTGCCGGGTCCATTCTATATGATCAAAACTGGAAGATTGCCACTGGTAAGTACCACTAACTATAACCTTATTTGCACAGCTATTGTACCATGTCAGGGAAACACTCTACTGCTCCTACATAATCATACCCTCACTGGGCCCTAGCTAATTATAGCCTCCTCATTCCTGAACATATTTTTTCATCTATCTATATATTTGTCCATTCTCCTTCAAAGGGGAAAAATGTGTATGTCCTCTACTCATGAAAAACAGTTATCTAACACCTTCCTACCTCCTAATATCAATATCTATAAATCCTCACTGCCATTTGTATGATCATTAAAGTACCTCTTGAAACAAAGTCTTTTCTGTCAGAAGAGTTTTCTCTAGTTAATGACATTTATTAACAAAATTTGTTAACTGTTAAATGAATTTATTAATTATTAAATCACTTTCTCTTGTTTCATAACATTAATGAAAAGTTTATGTGACATGACTAATTTCAGAAACAAACACCCCAAGATTTATGGAAAGGTATATTTACACTTAGATTCAATGAAGAATGAAGAGCCATGAGAAATGAGATTAGACAAGATGGTGTGAGCTAATAGAATAGAATAAAGTACAAGTCTAGCATGACCTGTCTGCATTCTCCTTACTTCTCAGTGTGTTTGTTTGTTCCTTCAGGGTATGGAATAGGACCCTTGGGGAATGAGTGTAAAGACAAGGTGGAGAATGATCTTATGGCTTCCTTTGGGGCAGACGAATTCTAGGGTTTATGACAACCTTGAATTCTGGTTTATATGACTCGCCTCATAGGAGAAGAAGGGTGAGAAATGGCAAAAGAGAAAGCCAGAGAGAGACTACTTGCAAGGCTGCCACTTCTGTGGCCTTCCATTCTCCCGTAGTTCCCAGAAACAACTTTGGAAACAACTTTAATAACATACCACTTTAATAAGTTATTTATTGTTAGTTATTTAACTAGCTGAAAGTTGATATTTAAATAGTAATTATCACAGTAGTACATGCAATTCTTTTTTTTTTTTTGTCGGTCCTGGGGCTTGAACTCAAGGCGAGCGCTCTACCACTTGAGCTACAGCGCCACTTCCAGTTTTCTGGTGGTTTATTGGAGATAGGAGTCTCACGGTCTCTCCTGCCCTGGCTGGCTTTGAACCACGATCCTCAGATCTCAGCCTCCTCAGTAGCTAGGATTACAGGTGTGAGCCACCAGCGCCCGGCTTAGTACATGCAATTCTTAAAAACTTTAAAGAAAGTGAAATTTGTATTGTTTAAAAATAATAAAAGAAGCAAGTGCTAGTGGCTTACGCCTGTAATCCTAGCTACCAGAATGCTGAGATCTGAGGATTGCTGCCAGCCCAGGGTTAAGTCTCATCTCCAATTAATCACTAAAACACTGGAAATGAAGCTGTGGCTCAAGTGATAGAGTCCCAGGCTTGTTCAACAACAAGAAATGTACTCACTTACCTTACTGTACCTCTCTGTACATCACCTTGACAATAAATTTAAAAAATAAATAAAAGAAAATTAAGGGACAGTTCCCAGGCCCTGAGTTCAAGCCCCTGAACTAAAACTGCATACACACACACACACACACACACACACACACACACACACACACACACAATAATAATAAAAAGATTATCATGCTGATTACTAAAATACAAAAATTCTGTAGTTCACATGATGGGAGAGCTGATATATTAGATAAAAGACAATTTAATTGTAAAAGGTACTTTTAAGAGTTCTCACTTCATATTTAAAAATAATAAATGACTTAAATAGGCAAACCCCTTTGGGAGACTAAATCCAATACCAGAAATGGGAGAGATTTCTTATGTACTTGATATGTGCTGCAAATAAAGAATAAGGTTGGACCTAATAAGTAAACACCTTTGGGAAAAGAGAACAACAAAAAGGAAGGAATTTAAGATAAATGACCATGTGTAAATAGCCTGTTGGGGAGGAGAGAGGGGAACAATATACAACTGAGATACAACAGACTTTTAGGTTTAAAACAGATCATCCTAACAGAACTGAAAAAGACAAGACAGTGACTAAAAATATTTAGATTAAAGGATTTTAATAGCCACTTCCATCTGTATATAGTCACATTTCTCTGCATGAGCTATGGCTATGTGAGAGATGCCAGTCATATTTTATAATGAGTTCAGATAGGATTCCAGTTGGAATTCCAGTTCTAACATTCAGGATAATAATAGGAGCAAACAACCAAGAGTTTCAGTGTTTACCTCTACAAAAGGTATGCAATATCACCTGTTTCATAAGTCACTTTCAAGACAAGTAAAATGTTTCACATAATGCAGCAAACCCTCTCTTAAAACATTACTATTATTATGAATTGAAATCCCTTTGCACAAATAGTTAAATATAATTGTTTTCAATAATTAAAATGTTACTGTTACCAAAGACAACCCAGTTTGTGGCCAGAAACTTAGTCCTGAGTCATCCTAGTTAGAGCTTCTATAGATGCCCTGTCTCCATGATAGGACATCTGTACCCTGACTGCCCTCAGCTCTTGATTAGCCTTTTGACCTCTGCTGCTATTACATCCTGTTCTTTCTTTTTATTGTGATTGTAAAAGTGATGTACAGAGGGGTTATAGTTAGGTAAGGCAGGTAATGAGTACATTTCTTTTTGACAGTGTCACCTCTTCCCTCACTTTCTCCCTCCCGGATCCCCTCCTCCGCAAGGTGTATAGTTCATTTTCAACATAGTGTCTAGTGAGTATCCCTGCTGCACTTTTGTATGTTTTTATTGTATAAATACTGCACAGAGGGGTTACAGTTACATGAGCAAGGTAATAAGTACATTTCCTATCGAGCATTATTGGCTCCTCTTTTGTTTTTCTCCCATCATCCCTTCCCTCCCACCTCCACTACCCACCCCACCCCCCAGCCAAAACTGTAAAGTTCGTTTTCAACATAGTGTTTTGCACATCTCATTGTTACAATGGCTCAACCTGTATCCCTATTTAAGCATTTTCTTTTTTTCCCTTCCCCTCCACAAATTAGAGAATTGTATATTCAAGATGCAGGGCACCGACATCAAATACATTGAAAACAGGGGTTATGTCATGGGGGAGGAACGTGCAAAGAAACAAAAAAAAATCACCTTGTGATTTTTTGTCTTCACAAACAATAGCAAGCAAGACAAAAATTTTGTCCCTATCTTGGGGTTCATTTCGTTTAACATCATCTTATATGGTCATATGTACATAGCTTTTGACTTTTTCTACTTGTTTGTTCACCCTTTGTTCTACCATTTCCATGCTCTCCCTTCCCCTCCCCCAAAGAGGTAAATTTATGTACAAGACAAAAAGTACAGAAATCAGAAACAGGACAGGGGAAAAAAACAAGAAATAAAATAACAAAAACCCCTCGTTTCCATTTCTTGGAGTTTACTTAGATAAACATCATTTTACATGATCATATGCCCATAGCTATTGAGCCTTTGTGACTTTAGTACAACTTCACTGATCACCAGCACTTTAGGGTCCGTGGTTGTCCTTTTTCTACAGGGGTTAAACTTGTGCCTCTGATTATTGTCTTCACAAACTAAGTCACTTGTTCTTCTAATATGGAACTTTACAGAATCTTCTAGATTCTTTTGCTCCTGTGCTTCAGCAACTAGGCAGAATGCCCTTTTCTACTGATACAATCTGACACAAGCTTGTTTTCCCTGACCACTGCTCAGCACCAGCTTCCCTATTTAACAGCTTGCCCTCTTGCTAGGTTCTGATGCCCTACTTTTCCTACTCAAACTAATTAGTATTTCTCATGATTCTCAAAGCCAAGCCAGTCTAAGTGATGGCATAGGAACCATAATGATGTTTCATGAGGTAAGAAATCAGGTTGGATGCCATACATTGCAACAGCAGTGTTTGCTTTTCTGCACAGACTTTTTGTGAAGAAAGAGACTATGTGCAAATTGTAGTTTAAACCATGAGTTGTAACGTTTTAATGATAGTGGACAGAAGTTCTTTTCTTTCCAGTTCTCTTCCTCTGCCTTTAGTCACATCTCCTCCCCCATGTAGTGATTATATTTCTTCTCCTTCCTTTTTATTCCTTTCACCTCTTCCTTGCCTTCCACTCACCCCTACCCACTCCAAACCTCTATGACCCTTATATCTTTGCTTATACAACAGGCTCCCATTTATCTATGGAAGGTCAATGCCTCTGTTAGATCTTTTCTCACGTTAGGTTCCATCTTCTCCCTGGTGCATGCAGGAGAAGTCAAGACATGGGACATATACAATGGGATAAGAGCATAATGGTATGCAAAGCTAAAAAAAATGCATGTATTTGTCATTTGGAAAGATCTCCAGAATAGATAGACCAAAAAAAAAGATGCAGAAAAGCATGTATACAATTATCCTCCTTGTATAAATAAAAAGGATACACAACCCTCATTTGTTATATTCATTTAGAAGATGGTGGAATAAACACATGGACACATTTTTGCAGCTTTCAAAAGAGTTCTAGGATTCCCAGAATGAAAACAAAATAGTTTGATCCAGAAATTCCTCCTTCATTAATAAAAGTGATATGGTAACATTGTTGTTGCAACATGTTAAAAGCAAAAATCAATTGAAATTGTCCTATTTTCTCACATTAAGAAATTAGTTGCCAGGCATGGTGCACACATCTATAATCTTAGCACTAGGGATGCCGTGGCAAGAGGATAGCAAAGTTGAGGCCAATGGAGGCAATAGAGTGAGTTTTAGGCCAGTCTGGGCTATATAGAATATATGGAAGAGAGGAAGACAAAGGGGGGGGGGAAGAAGAGGGGGGAAGGAGGAGGAGGAGAAGAGGAAAGTGGAAAGAAAAAAGTGATAGAGGGGTGGGGGAGAGAGAGAAGCTTTCTTTGTCTCATGTCTGCTCCTACCCCCAAATCCTCCATCCTTGGTCAGATGGGCAACATCTTCAAATCTAACTTTGATTCCCTCACCTTCTTTGAGTTACAAGGACTTAGGATTACCCACATAGATAATACAGCATAATCTTTCCATCTGAATTCCTTAGCTATCTGAATTCCTTAGCCACAGCTGCAACTTCCCTTTTGTAAATTAATACATCCACAAGTTACAGGATTTAGCATACGGACATTTTTGTGGGCTATCATTCTTCCTACCATAAAAGAAGTTCCTTACCATTATACAAAGGTAAGCCCTTTCTGAAGTCTTTTCCACACTTGTAAAATTTGTCCAGTCATGGACTGTTCAGTGCAGAAATTTTATCAAACAAAAGTCTCAAAGCTTAATTTCTTGAGATAAAGTGAATTAATTTCTTGAAAAGTAAGAGGAAATCATTTTGGATTTCTGCTAGAACACTGATTGGTAGAATGTTGATTTGTCAGAACATTGCATTTGTTAGCTGAGGTGAAATCATTCTGTGAGGGCCAACATTCCAGCAGCCAGGGTTCTGCCTGACTGGGTCTCAAGGTCAGCCTGGCCCAGCCTGGTCACCTGGCATGGTCACTAATGTTAACCCCCTCCAGCTCACAATGGTCCCTCATCTTCTTGAAGTCTAACTCTGTATAGATACCTCTCCCTGGTAGCTTAAGGGCAGCTGCTGCTCTCTTCCCTGATGGAGACAGCCTGCAAGTATCCCTGGAGGCTGCTGCTCTCGGTCCTGATGGACACAGCCTTCCAGTCTCTCTGCCATTAAACTTTTCCTCCTCTCTTGGGCACATGTGATGTGCTGTATCTGGTCAAGACGTCTAACACTGGTGCTGTGACTCAGATCCTAGGCTCCCCCAGTGATTTTGCTCTTTCCTTCTTGGGGAATCTGAGTTGTCCCAAGGGGCCCAGTGCTAGGCTCAAGCCCACACAAGCAACCACCAAGGTGAATTCCTCCTGATGGAGCACCATGTTTGCATTCAACACCGGCTGATCTACTGCCTCTTCAGCGACTGGATTAGTGGACTGGAGACCTCCCCCCCCCCCCCCCCCCCCAGGGACGTTCATGGAGTCTCTGGCATCAATTCTGTGCTCTCACCACGGGATGGGCCCAATCTAAAATCCCAGCAGACTCATCTCTTTTTTTTTTCTTTTTTTTTTATTGTGAAAATACTGTACAGAGGGGTTACAATTACATGGGCAAGATAATGAGTACATTTATTATCAAGCATTGTAGCCTCCTCCTTTGTTTCCCCTTTCCATCCCATCCTCCTCCCCCCCAAATCCTCCCCCCCCCCAAGTTCGTTTTCGACATAACGACTTGTACATCTCATTGTTGCAATGGGTCCACCTGTATCTCTATTTAACCAATTTGTTTTTCCCCTTCCCCTCCACAAATTATACCGACATCAAATATAGTGAAAGCGGGGGTTATACATCTCTTGGGTGCCTGCTTGATAGTCCCTCTCTGCCTGGACAACTATTGCAAGTGCACGAAAAATGGAGTGAGATCAAAATCATCCAAACTTTATCTTTTCTTCAAGCCTTTTCTTTTCTCCACTCTCAACTCTCTGTGCTCTTTCTGTTTTTGAGCACAGAATCTCTCCCTCCCTCCCTTCCTTCTCTCTCCCTCCCTCTCTTCTCTTTCTCCTCTCTCTCTGGCTCACCTCTCTCTGAAATTGTCTCCATTCCTGCCAAAATTTTTCCAGCTAAATGGCCAGTGGTCAGCCTATGTCTTTTTCCATCCTTGCTAAAAAGCAAAACAACATCTGTCCCTCACTCAAGTTTACCAGGCTGGCAGCTTTGCAGTTTATCACAAACTTTGCTGAAGGTCACTGACAACCTTGAGATTTATCACCAGCTGTACTAAGTTTCTGTATTTGCCAGAAAGCCTTGCTAACAAAGTTAATGTAATAAGGGAAGCAGAAAGAAAAGGGATGTGTTGAGTTTTATAAGACAGTCTAAGGAAAGACTTTGGAAAGAAAATTGAGGAAACAGAAAAATGGTTTCCTTTAGGTAAGAAAGGATCTGTCAAGTAAAAATTGTCTTACATGTTTGCTCAGAAGGGAAAAATGAAAACAAACCACAGAATATTCAAGTAAGTTGCAGATGGTGTAAGTAGATGTTGTGTGTGTTGAGTTTTAAGACAGAGTTTATCTCTGTAAAAGACTTAGTGACATCTACAATGCTGTAGAGAGCCCAAGACCAAGGCTACATCTGATGCTGATGTGCCTCACAGTGAGGTAGTTGACACCTTGAAACTCCTCAGTCAAAATACCTTTACTCATCTACCACACCTAACCTTTTCCTGAGGTTTCTCTTTAACAGCCCTCACTCAAGACACCACCAAAGAATGAATCAAGGCCATCCTATTACGACAGCCAAACTGGAGACTTCATGTACACTGCCCTGCCTTGCCCAGCGCAGACCTGGATCCTGATGACCCCAATGACTCCTCAATGCCCCATGCCAGCAAAAAGTGACCAGGAACGATCATGATGCCCATTCACTCTGGTGGCTTCAGGGCCTTAGCCCTGCTTGGACCCAGTACTTCCTTGCTCATGCCACTCCTAGGTCCTCTAATTGCCCTACTAACACTGGCATTTTTGCTACCCTGACTCTTTACAGGAGTTGCTTCTAGAATGAGCCAGAAACACTGTTAACCAGATGCTCCCACATGGCGGGTATGGAGGCTACAGTCAAATTTCCACCCACGAGTTGGATGGATATCAAGACCTTCAGGAGGCCACCCCATAGAGTCATTGCCCCTTTTTAGCAGGAAGCACCTGCAGAAGATGGACTAGTGCCCCTCATCCCAGCTGATAACAAAAAAGGTGGAATGTTAGCAGGGCTAAAATTATTCTGTGAGGGCCAACATTCCAGAAGCCACGGTCCTGCCTGGCTGTCTAAGTCTCAAGGTTACCCTGGCATGGCCTGGCCCCTTGGCCTGGCCACTAATCTTAACCTGTCTCCTGTTCACAAAGCAGTCCCTCATATTCTTGAAGGCTCCCTCCCTAGAAATACCCCTCCCTAGCTTAAGGGCAGCTGCTGCTCTCTGTCCTAATGGAGACAGCCTTCCAGACTCTCTGGCATTAAACTTTTCCTCCTCTCTTGTTTGTGAGTGGTATGCTTTATCAGGTGGAGACACCTAACAGCATTGATCTAAGTTTGTGGTTAATACGTTATAGTAGCAATAGGAACTAATACCATCTTCCTTATTAAGTGATTTCTTCATAAATAATAGCATATCTTAATAAAAAAGCCCCTCCCATCAGGCAGGCAGCTATGACTACACTTCTGTGTACTCAAGTTTGTTAGTGTAATGAGTTGATATTGAAAGAATGGTCAGGGTACTTGGTAAGACTGATAATCCATTGACCAGGTAAAGTCAGATAGCATGTGCAGACATACCCTCAAATGTTAGATGACTAAAATGGGACAGTAGCTTGAAAGTGAATGAGTGATCACTAAGAATCAAAGGAGCCGGGGGGGGGGGGGGGAAATAGCACCCTGCTATGCTCACTAGGTATTCTGAGAAAGAATGAGGTAAGACAGAAGAACAATTTGATATTCAATGGGCTATACGTGATAGAGACTATAAAGAAAGATTACGTGGGCAGGATACACAGTCAAAATCAAAAGTCAACAAGCCAGAAAATATTTACCTTAGTTATGGCAGAAGGACCACCCTAGGATGGGTTCTTTGTTCTGACTACTGTAATAGGGAAATATCCAAAGGGATAACTCCCTGGAAAATGAGAAACAAGAAGGTTTATATGTGACAGGAACAGTTAGCAAGTTTGGTGGACTTCACAGATGTTACAGTCTTTCAGAAAAGGTGTGTGTGTGTGTGTGTGTGTGAGAGAGAGAGAGAGAGATAGAGAGACAGAGAGACAGAGAAAGACAGAGAGACAGAGACTGAGACACAGAGACACAGAGAGAAACAGAGGGAGGTGTCAGACAGACAGGACAGACAGACAGACAAAAGATAGAGATGGACAGAGATTGAGTCTGTCCACTGCCCCCTTGAGAAACAGATCAGGACAGATCAGGACCAGAGAACTCAGGGGTCAATGTCTCAGTGTTCGATCAGAAAAGAACATTTTATGCTCCTCTGACAAACAAAAGAGCAATATATTTAACAAATATGAAGATAAGCAAGTTTTTTTTTTCTTGGCAAGTTCTAGAGCTTGAACTCAGGGTCCTGGATGATGTCCTTGAGCATTTGTGCTAAAGGCTAGCATTCTATTACTTCAGCCATAGCCCTACTTCCAGCTTTTTGCTAGGTAATTGGTGATGAGTCTCATGGACTTTCCTGCCATGACTGGCTTTGAACAATGGTCCTCACATCTCAGCCTCCTGTGTAGCTAGGATTATAGACCTGAGCCAAGAGCTCCTAGCAGCAAGTTCTTTATAACTCAGACATAAACTCTATGTTTGTTTATAAGTTAGGAATTACAACTCATAATTGACAAATCTCCAAATCTTAATAGCTTAACACAATAAAACATATTTCTTGTTCACAAAATTTATATCCTCCGTTGGTCAGCTCTGTGACTGATGGAGTGTCCCCAGAACTTTTCTTCTTGCTTCTTTTTCAACATGTGACTTCCAGCAAGTCTCCTTGGGTATCAACAGTCACCTACCAGCTTAGAGGGAGAAAGTACAAGGAGGATCTGGGAAGGGAGACTTGTGTTCCAGTAGATAAGTAGTCCTCATCACTTTTACTTACCTTCCACTGGACATATGACTACTGCTAAGTGAAAAGACAGCAGGGAAATGTAGTCTGCTGGGCATCCCAGGAAGATACGAGGACAGATTTTTATTAGGAAATTTAAAAAGTAAGAATTATAAAATGTTAAAGATGAACTTCCCTACCACAGCCTACTCCAAACTTTTCTGGTTGCATCTCTTACTTCCCACCCCAAGCTTCTCTTTGCTCAGACAATAGATTTTTTTTGCTGTTCTGTCAAATGCTAAGCATACTTCCTCTTTGTGGCCATGTTGTCCACTATGCACACAGCTGCTCAAATGTCACTAAAGTAACTCCAGTCTCTCAATGCCAGGCAGTAACCTAGAGTCTCCAGCCATTTTCTTTCCCAAATTTCCCAACATTTGTACCTTCTGACCCTCTGATATGTATGTATATGTACTCATGTTCATGTGTGTATATTACATATATCCTTGTTAAATATTGTCAATCTCCTTTTATGAGTTCAGGGATTTTGAATTGTCTAGAACATTACCTGGCACACAAAAAGTGTGAGTGAATCAGTGAATGAGTAGTAATATGCTGCCAAACTCTTAAACATTGAAAAATATGTCAGTGTTAAATAAACTGTAATTAACAGTCAGTCAAACATTTGGGAAGATGGAATCCAAAGGAGAAAATAAAACCAGAATGTAGCTCTGCATTCTGTGAGTATGAAGGAAAAAAATTTCTAAGACGGTTAACGGTTAATTTTCTTACCTAACTGGCTTCTGAAATCATAGGAAAAGGAAGTTTCTCATAAAATGTGTTTGCACATTTTTCAACTGCTTTTATTATCTAAAATAGATTTCCTATATGAAATGCATATTGCATATATTTATATAGATGAATATGTCAAGTAAATGTGTGTATATATGTATATATTTATCAAAAAACATGTCATGTAATTCTGTGTGTGTGTGTGTGTGTGTGTGTGTGTGTGTGTGTGTGTGTATAGGGTGGTATGGATGTATGTCTCCAAAGGGTAAAAGTGCTTTATTTGTGGGCAATAGTCCTGGGCTTGAACTCAGGGTCTGAGCAGTTCCTGAACTTCTTTTGCTCAAAGCTAGCACTCTACCATTGTTAGAGATAAAAATCTCATGGACTTTCCCACCCGGGTTGCCTTTGAACTTCGACCCTCAGATTTGAGCCTCCCCAGTAGCTTGGATTACAGGCATGAGGTACTGATGCCAGCACTTTTTATAAAGGTAATCTTTGAGCATAAGATATAGGTTAGAGGTTCAATACTTGCCTAGTATATTGTTGTGGCTGAGTACTAACAAACATTG
Organism: Dipodomys spectabilis; assembly: GCF_019054845.1. NCBI lineage: Eukaryota > Metazoa > Chordata > Mammalia > Rodentia > Heteromyidae > Dipodomys > Dipodomys spectabilis. Next base: position 26,996,688 of record NW_024871460.1, read on the forward strand.
TAAAACTAATCTAATTTTTGCAGATTTATTAATCAGTTTGATCTGCCATAACATATGCAACAGTTGGATAGTTTAAACAACAGAACTTCATTACCTCATGATTTTGGAGGCTGGAAGTCCAAGATCAAAATCTAACAAGTTTGATTTCCAATGAGAGTTGTCTTCAAAACTTGCAAGGTGGCCATATTTTAAGTGTGTATTATTTCCTGAGGGAATGCTTGTAGAGAAAATAAGCAATAAGATCACTGATATCTCTTATAAGGAGAATAATTCTATTGAAACAGTGCCCCACTTTTATGACTTCATAATCTAATTACCTAATTTGGAGATCTCATCTCTCCAGATATAGTCACATCACAGGTTAGACTCAACATATGAATTTCAGTCATATGAATATTCAGTCATAGATGTACTACTCTTTTATTAAAAAAAAATCAAAGGAAACAAAGAGAAAAGAGAGAAGGAAACAAGAACATGGAGAGAAAAGAAAGATAACTATTTTGTACCACTTTGACTAATGTTGCATTTCTCCAAGCTTAATTATCAGTATTTCTTTTTTTGGGGGTGGGGTGGGGGTCCGGTCGTGGGGTCTGAACTCTGGACCTGGGGGCTGTCCCTCAGCTCTTCAGCTCATGGCTAGCGCTCTACCACTTGAGCCACAGCGCCACTTCTGGCTTTTTTCTTTTTGCTTATGTGGTACTGAGGAATTGAACGCAGGGCCTCATTCATGCAAGGCAAGCACTCTACCACTGAGCCACCTTCCCAGCCCAATTATCAGTATTTCTAATGAGCATATGAAAATGCTAGAATATAACCAATTGAGATGTTAATCTAGTTGAGTTAACTAGTTTGAAAACACTGGTGAAGAGATGAAGTAGGAAGAATCACACATCAAAACCACATTTTGTTAATAGGAGAAAAATCTGCTGTTGAAAAGGGCAACTACTTCCATACATAAAATTACTTCTACAGTTCTTTACCCTAAGACACAAACACACACAAACTTTTCAGACAAACTTCTTTGAGGATAGTGAAATATACCTGATATTGCTTTTAAGGCACTAATTATAACTGGTAATTATGTTAACAGACAAGCAGGTTAGGTCCTTGAAATAGCATGATAAATTAAGATGTAGTTATCACAATATTATCATGTAGAAGTTATTAAAATTTTTTAACCAAAATGTTTGTTTTCATGGTTAATAGAGTAACAAACAGTCATATTTTCCCTATTTCTCTGTTTCTTATTTGTTTATTGAGAAAGCTTCTAGCTATATAGATCAGCTGGTCTTGAACTTAAAATCATCCTGCCTTAAATTCTAAATTCTTGGATTATAGATGTTTACCACTTCACTGGGCAAATGATCATATTTGCATTATATACTAACAATTTTTCCAATGTCTTCCTGCAATTGAGTTTACCTCCATTACAAGAAATGGTTTTTCTTATTTGCCTCATCTCTATTTACTGTTTACTAGTAGATATTTTATTTATAAATACAAAACACATCTGAACCAAAGAGAACATGAAACTGAGGCAAATTATGTGTACTCATCTATCTATCAACCATCTATCTGCTTTCCTGTATCAATAGGCTTTTGTTTTTAGAGCCATGATTTGAATTCAAGGCCTTGCATCACTTGCTAGACTGATGCTGTACACTTGAGCCATACCTCCAACCCTATTTTTTGCTAGTTAGTTTTTTTTTTAATCCACCACATCAAGACCCAGATGCAGAAAGAAACAGAGACTGGGGCCTTCACTCCTTCTTGAGGGCATGCCTTCAATAATCTAGGGACCTTCTACCAAGGCCCCCAGCACCTCCCACAATGGTTACCACAATGAGGACCAAGCCTTTACATATGGCTATTGGGTAATATTCATCCAACCTGTACCACGATTCTTTGATTCCTATAATTTTTTTTTTTTTTTTGTCCATTGTGGGACTTGAACTCTGGGCCTGGGCGCTGTTCCTCAGCTCTTCAGCTCAAGGCTAGCGTTCTACCACTTGAGCCACAGTGCCACTTCCGGCTTTTTCTGCTTATGTGGTACTTGTAAGGTCCATTCCTGGACGGCGAACAGACCTCACCCAGTACCTGCGTTACCTAGGCAACTGGGATACCTGGAAGAGGTCACATCCGCATCCGCTGAGGTCACATCTTAACCTGATGTGGCCACACCTTTCTCCCACCTGATCCCACTTCCCTTTACCTGGACACACCCTTCCCCACCCCCTACCCTATATAAGGCCTAAACCGCGGCCAGACCGCTCTCTTTTCCTTTTGCCAGCCGCGTGGAGTGCCAACCTTGCCTGGTCCCAGCAGGTCTACTGAATAAACCTACCCCTTACCTGAATACCACGTGCGTGGTGCAGTTCTTACTCGGCCACCTCTTTTTAAAAACCTAACAGTACTGAGGAATCGAACCCAGGGCTTCATGCATGCAAGGCAAGTGCTCTACCACTGAGCTACCTTCCAGCCTGATTCCTAAAATCTTTTAAAAGTCAACAGCCTCCTATCTACCACTATAAAAATACTGTTATTCACCTTGTAAGTTATAGGCATTTTTGCAGAGAGTCCTACGTTGTGATGCTTCAGTTTCCTAAACTTACACATGCCTTTAGTTATCTCATATGAGGATACTTATTTTTCATTTTATCCATGTTACTGATAACAAGAGATACTGCACAAGAGAAACCACCATTCTTTGATGTTTCCCCTAGGATTTCTAGCTGATACCTAAATGGATTTTCTGGAAGAAAGCGCATGTCTGCAGAGAACAAAACAAGGACCCTTTTTAAAGTAACATGAGACATGGTTTCAAATGTCTGACATTTGCTTCTCCTTATAACTACTGAAATCTATAGCTGAGATTACCAGGCTCATTTTTTGCTTAGCTTGACTTTGCTACCTCTCTCAAGCTAAGGACTGAGACCAGGCTCTAGATATCTGTGGAGGCCCACTAAGACAGCAATAATATTTCTAGGCAATGCCTATTTTCTTAATGCTCTTTCTCTCTCTGGCAGTACTTGGCTTTGAATTCAGTGTCAGTGTCACACTTCCTAGGCAAATACCAACATCTGAGTCACGTCTCCTGCCCCTTTTTGTTGAACTCTCTTACTTTTCAGATAGGGTTTCCTGCCTTTTGTCTTGGCTAATCTTGCTCTGTGATCCTCTTACCTATGCTGCCCAAATAGCTGAGATTATAAGGAATTTTGTTGAGATCAGGTCTTTCTTTTTCTTTTTTTTTTTGGTCTGGATTGGCTTTGGACCACATCCTCCCAATCTTTGCGTATTTCATTTTTTATTCTGGCATATTACAAAAACAAACTCTGATTTACTTTTGTTTTCAGTCAACAACTTTAGAACTATGGCAAACCACTGAAAAAGAAAGGAAGACAGAAAAGAAAAGAGAAGAAAAGAAGAGAAAAGAAAAAGAAACCCTAAACAGTAACACAAAACTAAGCTTAGCTTTTCTGGTTTCTAACTTGTTTACAAGTAGATTATTTTAAAACATGATTGCCAGAATATTATTTATACTTGTCTCTCATTATTTTTTAACCTTTTACGTATCTCACAGAGCAACATATTTTGTAAAATGCAACTTGTAAAAGCCAGCACACATGCATAGGTACTGTTAAAAATCCTAAAGTGTGATGTTAAAAAAAAACAACAATAAGGGAAATGGGGCTTGCTATGTCTGCAAAATCTACTTCCTCTTAAACAACACAAGAGGAGCAATTATTTCCTAACAAAGAACCCCTCCAGAAGGAATTGATGACCCTAGAAATAAGCCTTCTTTGTACAATTGCTACAAAGTTGGACAGCAAAGTCAGTCGCCTTGCCCCCCTGGGGGAGCTAAGCTTGGTTATTGGTGTTTGCTCTAGTTTTCCTGTAATCAAGATCGGCCTTTTCTCCGAATCCCTTTCAAGGCTGCTCTAGTCTCCACCTTTGCCTTGGCGAACAGACACCCCCTCCCCCTCCCGGGACCCCTCCCCGCGCGGCTTGGCCCCTCCCCCTCCCAGATCTCCCCTGCAGCCCTAATTTGTTCTTCTTTTCTCCACTGGCTGGGCTCGGGCTCCTCCACGTCTCCCCCCCCCCACCCCCCCCCCCAGCTCTTTCTTCCTCGCGGCCCTCTCCTCCCCCAGCATGCCTCCCCTCCCCCGCCCCTCGGTCCCGCACCCTCTCCTCCCTCCGCCTCCAGCCTTGTGACACATCCCGGCGGCGGCGGCCGCGGCGGCACTGGCCACCCCCTCCGTCCCAGCCGCAGCCTCCGGCTCAGCCCCCCGCCGGCCCCGCCGCTGCTGCAGTCAGCCATGGCTGCGGATGGGGTGGACGAACGCTCGCCTCTGCTGTCAGCATCCCATTCGGGAAATGTCACTCCCACCGCCCCGCCGTACTTGCAAGAAAGCAGCCCCCGAGGTAAGGCCGGCGGAGAGACCGAGGGCGAGCCCCGGCGCGGAGCGAGCCCCGGCGCGGAGGCGGAGGCCGGCTTCGCACTTGGGCTGGGGAAGGATGCTGACCGGGGCTTCCCCGGCCGCTTCCCCGCAGGGCTCTGCTGCTGCTGCTGCTGCTGCTGTGTGTGTGTGTGTGGTGTGTGTGGTGTGTGTATGTGTGTGTGTGTGTGTGTGTGTGTGTGTATGTGTACACGTACGTCTTATCTAGGGGATACCGAATGTGCTAGGCATTTCCCAAGCCTCGCCTTGCTGTTTTCAAGGCAGCGCCTGCGTCTAGCTGGGAGGTGGTGCAGACCTTTCACAGTCATTCACAAATCCTTCTGGGTTGCCCGGGGACCAGGAGAAGTGCTCACCTTGCATCTGCCCTTGACAAGACTTCAGCTTGAAAAATAGATAGCTCAGACGTTAACCACCAACACTGTTCAACCAGGGAACTGCCTTGACAAAAGGAATATAGCTCATATTTCTAATAGGTCTGAAATTCCTGTCCCTCGGTATTACTCCTACTTCAAGAGTGAGTGTTGGCCTTAGTTGCAAACGAGGAGGAAGAACCTTAGTTCTGACAGGAGGGAGGATGGGATACATACATTCATGATACACATACATGTATATGTGTGTGTATATCTGGGTGAGATTGAAATTAACTGCCCAAAGTAATCCAAATTAATACTGAATATGTTTCGATTTATTTTTTCTTCATTGTATAAAATACTAAAAGATTTGATTGATTGGGGTCTAGAGAAAGAACTATGCAAAGATCTGTCTTTGTTCTAAGCCTTCTGGATGGTTGCTGTAGTACACATAGGTGGAGTCAAGAGTTAGAAAGATTGGAAATCAAGGCTTGAAAAATCACTTTGCAAATCGTGCTTAAGTGCCTCTCTCTCTCTCTCTCTCTCACCACTGAATGTGAGTGAACTTAAAAGAGAACCAAACAACTCCAAAAGGCAAAAGTTAGTGCTGTTGATAAATGCAAGCCAGTTGTGTGTCTTGTAACACAATTTTTTTTTTTTAAAGCTCCAATCTATGAAAATGGAGGCTCTGAAGAGCTGGTAAAACTTGCCTAAGAGTTAAAATTTCCATTGAATACATTATAGTGTAAAAGTCAATAATCTAGATTTTAATCCAACACTTAACAAGAAGTAAGACAAAGGAAAAATGTTTAGCTCTGAATAATTCAGTGTGATCAATGACTTGAGAAGTAAGGTACAAAATCGAAGAGAAACTCACCCACAGAAAACTCACAAGTCATATTTTGTTGATCAGTATTCATTGTACAGGATACCAGGCAAGGAATTTCTTTTACTAGGACTATTTGGTATTAAAATTATTACTCATTAACTCTATAATGAATGTTTCAACTTTATTCAATCTTTTTTTGGGGGGGTGGTGTGGGGCTTGAACTTTGGGCCTGGGAAGTCCCTGAGCTCTTCAGCTCAAGGCGAGCACTCTTACCATTTTAGCCACAGTGCCACTTCCTGTTTTCAGGTGGCTAATTGGAGATAAGAGTCTTACAACTTTCCTGCCTGGACTGACGTTGAACCAAAATCCTCAGATCTTAGCCTCCTGAGTAGCTAGGATTACAGGCGTGAGCCACTGGCTCCCAGAGTATTAATTCAATCTTTTAATATAAAATATTACAATTTATTAAGAGACTGAATTTGGATTCAGGTTAGATTTAGAATCTATCTTTATGTCCTATGAATGGATGCATTAATTTTTAGAGTTTTTGTATATTTACTGAACTGGAGGCTCACTTATTGTCAAAAATGACATTCATACTCATGTACTTGTGTGTAGACTTCTTAATTATTTTCCATAGATTTCTTTGAACTGAGCAGACTCCTCAAACTACATAATATATATGGGTTCCTGATCAGGCACTGAGAAAAAAGTAATTTTATTCTAGAAAACTTATTATCATATTACAAAACAGTTTAAACTTAGAGCCCTCAGCTTTCTTTTTCAAAATTAATTTTTCTTGTTTTTTTGCCTGTGTCAGCCTGGACAGAGAGCTAGGATGACAGGCACACAACCTCACCCAGTTTTTTATTGCTTAAGATGGTATCTCACAAAGTTTTTGCCAGGGATGGCCTTAGGCCACACAATCTCCCTTATTATCCCTCCGAGTAGTGAGGATTGCAGGTGTTAGCCACTGTTACTAGTTTTGAGAAAACATTTAGAAACCCTCCAAAATAGAATGAATAATGTACAAAAAGCTCATAAAGATAAATGAAAAAATAGTAATTTTATTCATGTTGACAATGTATTCTTGATTAAAAATAAGCATATTCATAAATATTAAGACTAGATAGAATTCTTGAAGCCTATCATATTCACTCATCCAGTAATTTATTGGGATCACAATGTAGACCCCAATAAATTACTGGATGAATGAATGTGGAGACTGTCCAAGCTGATGCCTCAGTAGAGGTTAGGTTGTAGTGAGAAGGGATAAGTAAACACATGAAGACTGGAACAGAGTCCCAGAAAATTTCTGTCACTAGACTAGATGTAATTGGTGCAAACAATTCAGGTTCGTAGTTGGAATTCAAATACCAAAAATAGAATGAACTTTTGGATAATGAATCTTATACTATTTATAATTACTCAAACTTTTCTTTAACAAAAATAGAGGAAGAGCCATTTACTAGTGAATGTATCTTCTCCAATGCAATCCTTTTTTTTTTTTTTGCTGGTCCTGGAACTTGAAATTCAGGGCCTGGGCACTGTCCTTGAGCCTCTTTGGGCTCAAGACTAGCGCTCTACCACCTGAGCCACAGTGCTGCTTCCAGCTTTTTCTGAGCAGCTTATTGGAGATAAGAGTCTCGTCTGGCTTTTCTGCCCAGGTTGGCTTCAAACCGCAATTCTTAGATCTCAGCCTCCTGAGTAGCTAGGGATTACAGGTGTGAGCCACTGGCAATGGGCTCAATATAATCTTTTGTTCTTTGTGTTAACCTTCAGGATGATTTTTTCCATTTTGGGATGACAGTTGTGATATGTTGATTTCTAGGCAATGTATTTTAAGGTAGTGGGAGCAGGTAGCATTATGTATGGAGTTTTAGTCAAAGAAGAATTAGGTATGGTCTGTGTAGAAGCATCTAAGTAGATGCTTCTAGTAGTCTCCACTATCAGTAATGGTTTCCTGTGTAATGGAGGAAGTCACTTCTTTCTTGATTCACTCTTCGATTTGGTTCACTTACCACCTTTTCTTTTTCTTTTAGGCATAGAAATTAAAATAAAAGTTAGTTTTAGGCTTATTTGTAAAGTGATTGGAAAAAATACCACAAAACTTCCATAATTGGTATATAGTAATTGTTTTCTTTAGATATCTACTAACGTTGTAGGCAAGATATAGCAAAGGAGTATGGTCTTTACATTTTTTCAAATTGGCTGGATGAAAAATGCTTTATATATGGGGTTGTCTAAATGTCTAGTATACAGTGAACTATATGCTTCACTGTAATTCATAAAGGAGAAGATATTTTGTTATACAGAGATTGATTTTCTTAATTTCTTTCATCTGCAAATATATATTGGATAACCAGAAATCGACAAGGTTCTCCTTTCAGCATGCTGCAGGATCTTGAGATACAAGTTGCATAATCACCCAGAGAAATGAAAAATGCAGTGGGGATGAGGATCTTTTGGAGAACATGTCTAATCCTTGAAGGTTATATATTACATAACTTAACCTGGCAAGGGGAGACAGGGAAGGCTTTCATAAGGCTTGACAGAGAGCTGAAAGTTGAACAGGAGCTAAGGCTACTGTATGACATTCAAAGTAAAGAAAGTGGTGTGAATATGAGCAATCAAGAACAAGTATGGCAAGAACAAGGTTCTGAAGGAAATCTATGGTAGCTAAGAAGGAAGAAGCTGTAGGGGATGTGATATACAAAGGGATTGAAGAGATAGGTATGGTTGATACTCCCCACTACACACTCTCTTTTTCCAATGAACTGTTTTCAGACATTCAAGCTGCTTTAGAGTTTCTTCCTTTGAATCTGGACTAAACTTGTCACTTGATTTTTAACATCTAGATCAAGTTAGGTGATATACTGAATAACTTTTGAGGCAAAATCAGAAGTTTTATAGTTTTTTTGGGGGGGTTTCTTGTAAAGTACACTCTGAAAAAAGTAACTTGTTGTAAGAAGTGGAGTATCTTAAGCCCGCCATACTTGGAATAACTAGACATTAGCTGTGAAAAAGAATACATGAAGAGAAAGGTATACCACCTATCCTCATATATGTGAATGAAGATGCCATATTGGATATCCAGCTTGACTGAGCCTGCAGATGATCTCAGTTTTAGCCAAATTATTACTGCAACTATGTGAGAGACTGGGTGACAGCTTGTCAGCTGAGGCTGAACAACTCATAGAATCCTCAGTACTAATATTACACTGTTATTTTTAAGCCATTAATATTTTAGGTGATTTGTTCTGCTGCAACAAATGAACCCACCAAAAAATATGAATTCATTGATCCAGGGCATTGTGGGTAATGTTAAGGAATTTTGCTTTAAACAGAGTTGATAACTGGATTAAATTTTTATTGTTAGATCAGTCTAAAGAGTAGGGAATGAGTTAAAAGATAGGCTAGAGTCAAGGAGGATAAATGACTTCGTGGGTGTTGTAATGATTCTGGCTTTGGTGAAATATGATGGTAACATGGTCTCAGGTGATAGTAGAGATGGAATGCTGAGGGATGTTGTGGAGGAGGTAGATTGAACCGTTTGTTGAGGGTGGATGGTATGTAGAAGTGAGAGGCAAGTAACAAGGATATCTTCCAGAATTCTGCTCTTACAACACTTATGATGTGGTTACACATCAGGAGGTGAGTGCATTTCAGCGAATACAGATCATAAACTTAGTTTTAGATGTGAGATATTTCATGTATTTTCAAGTATCCAAAAAAAGTGACCATTTGATCTACAGTGTTAAACTATGAAGTGAAGCCTGATGCATTATTTGCATATTAGTAATAGCGCAATACATAGATGTTGAGGCCCTGCCAGTGTGCTGCAGGATATGTAGAAATGGAACATGTGTGCTAAGATAGTGATTTAAGTCTTCAGGCTGGTAGCTTCCAGATCTGAGAGGCGTTAAACTATTGTCATTTTCTTTGTGTATCACAGAGGGATAAAGCTTGGAATGTTCTATATATGAGATCACATGGGAAAAATAGTAATTAGACAGCCTAGATAAATCTTTGAAAAACTCATGGATAATGACTAGAGAAGATGCGTTCTGCCTGTCAGCATGGTAGGATCATAATCAAGAAACAGGGCTGTCATCAAAGAGAAGAAAATTCTTCAGTAAAGCTTAACATGTAGCCAGGTGCTGGTGGCTCATACTTGTAACCCTAGCTACTCAGGAGGCTGAGATTGGAGGATTGGGAACAAAGCCAGCCCCAGCAGAAAAGTCTGTGAGATTAATATCTCTAACAAGCTACTCAGAAAAAGCCATAAGTGGCACTGTGGCTCAAGTGGTAGAGTGCTAGCCTTGAGTACAAAAAGGCTCTAAGTAGTGCGGAGCCCTGAGCTTGAGCCCCAAGACTGACCCAAACAAACAACAAAAAACATGACAAAAACGTGTCAAACATACCTAAGGCTGCAAGGAAGAACAAAAAAATAATCACCACAAAAAAAAAGGCTTTGGAACATTAGTGTTCTTGGTAGTAATTGTTTATATTTGTGTATATTTATTGAAGAATTACTCATTTTCATCTAATATATCTATTATAATCATAAAATTATTTTGAAGCTTTTTAGCATCAGTAAAAAATGACTATTTTGAAACACACTTTTTATTTCTCTGAAGCATAAAAATGTGTTTTAGGAGCACTGTCATTATCTTTTCCTGATTGATAGATAGATCAATCTAAAATTATTTTAGGAATGGTTTTACATGACTAAAAAACAAAATGGACTCAATTGGAGACATAAGCTATTTAATATATATGCTTGAGTTTTCTTATAAATGCTACTTCACATAGAGGTATGTTCTTGGTCTTATTTCTTTTTCTGTCTTTCTTTCTTTTTTCTTTTTTTGTAGTGGCCATATTTGAGCTTGCACTCAGGGTCTTGCACTCTTGCTTGGCTTTTGCACTCCAGGCTAACGCTATACCACTTGAACCATGCCTGTAGTCCAACTTTTTTGCTAGCTGATTGGAGATAGAAGCTCGTAGATTTGTCTCCTTGGGCTGGTTGTGCTCCTCAAATCTTGGTAGCTAGAGATTTGAGGCTGGACCCATTGGCACTCAGCTTTTAGTGACCCTCTTAATGTCTTCATAATTGAGATTCTGCCTCAGTTTAAAGTAGAAGTGAACTCTTAGTTGTCTTATGATATTCTTTTATAATAGATATTAAAATTTCAATCCTCAATATGTTTTTGCAGTCTTACGTTTCTGAATCTCCTTGCATTCTTGAAGAATTTAATATTGGCTCTGGATTAGTTAGGAATGATGCAGACATAGGGACCCATACCAACACATATGCAATCCACAGTGGGGATTTGGGAAGGAAATATTTCCATATGTTTATATATATATATATATATATATATATATATATATGTCATTTATAGATCATACAGGCAGATGGCCACAAGCTGCCTAGGAGAAGGACATATCTATTTCATTATGTACCAAAGATTTTCCAGGTCTTTTACCGCACATGGCTGGACATTCCTCATCCCTAGAATTCTTACTTTATTTGCCAAAGATTCAGAGACAATTAGAAGCCAAGTTCCTTCATTGAGAAAGAAAGAACATATTTGAGAGCAGTTTCCTAAAGTTCCTTCAAGGCTCCAGTAAGGCACATCTGCTGTGGTTCTGACCAAGCAGTCTTGCTGAATATAAGAAGCTTGGTTTTGTGTTAACCTAATGCTATTGCTCCATTTAAGGTTTTTTTTTCCAAACTTTTTCTTAAATCAAAAGTTGTTTCATTGAGGCTTGATCCTCATGAAGAATAAAGACCAAGCATTGCTGAAGTTTATCTACATCCAACTTTCCAGTATGACGACAAGCTCATTTCCAGTTAGAATTCTTTCCCATTGTTCTATAGGCATCAGGTTCCAGTATTCCTTTATTCTGTTTGATAGCATTCACATTTCCTTCTGGCTCTATCTAGCATCTTTAAAACATTAATGAAATTAAGAACTGTTTCATTCATTTCAACTACATGAGTACCTATTATACTATGCCAGATATTAGGGTGCTTACCATCCAGTGAGACTTACTATAGTAAGCCTTGTGATTTCTTTTTTTTCTTTTTTTTTCTTTTTTTTTCTTTTTTTTCCAGTCATGGGGCCTGAACTCAGGGCCTGGGCGCTGTCCCTCAGCTCTTCAGCTCAAGGCTAGCGCTCTACCACTGAAGCCATGGCGCCACTTCCGGCTTTTTCTGCTTATGTGGTGCTGAGGAATCAAACCCAGGGCCTCATGCATGCAAGGCAAGCACTGTACCACTGAGCCACCTTCCCAGCCCCAAGCCTTGTGATTTCTGAGTGAGGAAAATATAGCGGGCTCTAAGGACATACAGAACTGTCCAGATAGGGAGTGTTTCAGATAGAGTATTCTGGAAAGAAATTTCAAAGATAGTAATTAATGAGAAACCTGAAAAATGAGTCAGAATCAACTGTTCAAAGATCTAGGGAAAGTAAGAGTGTCCTAGAAAATGGGAACCGCAAGTCAAACACTTGATGTTTTCAAAGCAGTGGGTCAGTGGTCAGGTTAGGGAATGGGTATTAGAAGAAACGTGGTAGAAGAAATGAGAGATGTAGAGTAGGAAGCTTGTTAGGCCATTATCAGGAGATGGGATTTTGAACATAATAAGGAGCATTGGGGGATTCTGAGTAAAGGAGAGACCTGAAATGCTTTACTCTTTAAGAACATATTTGTGGCCAAGCACCAGTAGCCCATGCCTACAATTCTAGCTGAGGATTGTGGTTCAAAGTCAGCAGGAAAGTCTGTCAGGTGCTTATCTCCAATTAACTACCAAAAAGCCAGAAGTGGAGCTGTGCTGACAGCATTGCACAAAAATGCTTAGGGACATCACCCAGGCCTTGAGTTCAGGCCTCAGGATTGGCGCATGTGCGTGTACAGAGAGAGAGAGAGAGAGACAGACAGACAGACAGACAGACAGACAGAGACAGAGAGATGGAGACAGAGACAGAGAGAGAAAAGCTCACCTTTGTGATTAGTATATGGAGAATAGATAGTAGTGGGGAGGCAGGGAAACAAGAAAGGACTGATAAGATATGACACCAATCAGGAAGCTATTGAGGATGGAATAGACAAAATATGTGTCTGAATAAAGTAGAGATGTATTTTAAACATAAAGCATTATGTTGATGGCTTGAGTAAGTAGAAAGGAAGAAAGCATAAATTTCCCAACATGGGTTTTTCTTTTTTTTTATATATGAGATAGACAAAGAGGAAGACTAGTTGACCTGTGAGTAGGAAGCACAGGGCAGTGGAAATCAGTGCTCTGTTTTAGGCTTGTTGAGTCTGGCAAACTTTTAGGCATTGTTCAAATGGAGTTATCAATAAGCAGTTGGGTATACAGATTGGTAGCCTGGAAATAGAGAATCAATATCTCACAACTAAATATCTCACAATTAAATACGTGGTAACATTTCCCTGTGGTTCTCTACTTCTCATTTAATTCCTAGGACCATGAGACTCTTTTCAGCCATGTCAAACTTTTAGGATAGGACATTCTGTTAAAAGAAAATTTACCATAAGAGTACAGATGTTAGCCAGATGGGCACAGATGTTGGAGAGGAGAGTGAGCAACATGAGTGTTCATAAGTATCTTGGAGGCAATAAGCAACTGTTTGGGAAGTGATCCAAATGGGAACCCTAATCCTTCTATTTTGGGGGAAAACAGAGAATTCTGGATAGGCCTTCAGCTCAGCTGTTTTATATTTCAGTTTTAGAACGATAAACCAAGAATGGCATCCTCTTAATAGCCCCTAAAAGAGGATACAGTCTTCCTAGTTTTCTGTTCCTTGGAGAGGCCTTCTGTGCTTTTTTGGTGGGGGAGGAGTGCTAGAGAGTTTGATGTGGCTTTACTTCTTTCTTAGATTTTTTTCTTCCTTTTAGTTGCTGTTGTAAATGGAGATGTTTTGTTTTGATTTGCTTTTGTTTTATTTTCTTGAGAAAACATGAAAAAGAGGTGAAATTTATGGCTCCTGGATTTCAGGCAATATTTTTAAGCATTGTGTAACTAAATTTATGTTTTTGAGCACTATTATGGCATTCAAAATTTTTGGGTTCTTAAAATCATTAAGAAATTTGAGCATACCTTTTTTTAACCTTACGTGGAATGTTGAGCCATGTTCTTGTATTACTAATAAAAAGTCAATATAGCCACCTTATGCTATTGATCCTTATACAGTTTATCTTTAATGCCATAAATAGGAGTATGTCAAAAATGCCCATTTTATACCATTTTCTTCACATTTTTGTCCAGGTCTTTGGAGTTGTACCTATTTATTACATTTTGTTATGTTTGATTTGGTCTGTTCCTCCAGTCTGCCGAGATCTTAATAGGCAGATTGATATTTCCATTTAAAAACAAATATTTTACCAACCATATACTTATTGCATATTAGTATCATTTACTAGCCATTTCTATTATTTCAAGATTGAGATTAACTTTTTATTTCCTCAAGACTATTCTTGGATTTTTAAATTCTAGGCTAATTTTTTTTTGCCATAGAAGCAATAATTTTTCTACAGTAAAAGTGAACATCACTCGGGTGGTACTAGTGGCTCACATCTATAATCTCAGCAACTTGGGACGCTGAGAACTGGAGGCCTGTAGTTCAAAGATAATGTGAGCAGAAAATTAGAGACTGCTTCTCAGCTCATAGTGGGGTACACTGGTGTACATCTGTCATCCTAAAATACATGAGGAGTTGAGATTGGGAGGATAATAATACCAAGTCATCCTGAGCAGAAAAGTTTGCAAGACTCCATCTCTATAGAATGAAGCTGGATATGATGGTACAAGCTAGTGATTTAAGGAACATCTAGAACTAAAAGTATAGGCTGATGGCAATCCAGGCACACTTCTAGGTTAGACTAAGACTCTATCCTAAAATCTAAAAGAGTAATTGAGATGTGGCTCTGCAGTATAATTGTAAGAGGCCCCGGATTCCAACTTTAGTGCTGCCAGAATAGAAAAAATGATCATCTCTGCATTATCTTGAAACACGTGCTTTGGGTTTACTTATTTTTTTTTTAAATAAGGATCTTACTATATAGCCTGGGCTTACGTTGAATTTACCCATCTGTAGCACAGGCTGACCTTAAACCCATGATTCTCTTACCTACCTCCCAAGTGCTGACATTACAGTGTATGCTACAACTCATACTTGAAACACTTTCATTCGTTATAGTAGTAGTACTGAAAGCTAAGAATAGATACTGTAAAGTAAAAACACACAAACTAAGAATAGAGTTATGTAAATAAGTAGTGTGATTTCATGTGTCAATGGCCAGAAGAATTTTCTGGCATTTTCCTGAAAATGAAACAAAACACAAAATATATGGTAAAATATATAATTTACAAACCATAAATACTTGCAAGTACTGTACCAATACGCTACATCTCCAGCCCTTTTCAATTTTTTCACACTGGCACTAATGTTTGCCATTTCACAAGGGATATTGTATTGTTTTTAGTATAAGTTCCACTTGGTCCTTCCTCTTAGGCCAAAGAACAAAGTTTGAAGTCTCACTGGCAATTATTTGCCAGAACTCTATCTGCAAGACCTGGGGATCCATAGATCGCTTGGAACCACAATGAATAGATACAATCTAAGACTTCCCATCTATCACCTGACAGCCATTTTGAGTCCATTTGAAATTAGTACTATTAAATATCCAAGTACTTTCTTTTCCCCAGTCTACTTCATAGTTTCAGAACTTGCAGAGGATCTGAGTAAGACAGACATGGTAAGACAATATTGCTGAATCCTTCAAGGGTTCTGGTCACTTGTTCAAAAAAGAGGCTCTCATTCTATGGATCTGCTTTCATTGAGAACTTGTCAAAAGACTGTGACTCTATTGTGGTTACACTCAAGTGAGGGTTTTGGTTATAATACCTAGAGGTTTTCTGCCATCTCTACCAAATAAGGTTTTTGCAGATTACCCCCATTCCTTGGAATCCTAGATTAATTTCAATTAGCCACTAAAAAAAAGGTTTTCCAAGGTAAAAATATTTGAATCCACTACTTCCCCAAATAATAAATACACCCACTTTGTGTTTGGTGCCTGAATGCTTACTAGAGTTACTACAGAATGTAAAATTCCCCATTGAAATCAGGCACAACATCTTAGGGAGTCTCAAGCCACCACAGTAGCATGCTTATGTTCTTCTAACTTAGGTGTTCATGAATGCCTTAGAGAAGGGAGGATACACTCAGGGCCTTCTAAGGGGATATAGTGAGGAAAGGGGGGGGGTGGAGGCTTTCTATGATAAATCCACTTCAACCCCTTATTGCTGCTTCAGAATCATGCTAGGGACATTTCAATAAATGCTAAGACCAAAGTTTATTGATTGAAAAGTCAACTTGTTAGAGCCCTTTCTAGCTTTAACACAAGCAATGAATCCATAAAATGATACTCCATTCATCACTATCTTCTTTGGTTTATCAGCCTTAGACCTACTTACACATATTACTAAGTTTCTCAAAATCTTGCAAGTCTCTTTATGTGTGAACTGGTTCTTTGTCAGTTAGATTTCATACTTACTCTTCTGGAACATGTTGGAACTGGGTCAGCAAGAAGGTTTGGTAGTGGATCTCAAGGAAAACTGCCACTTACTTATAGTGCAACGGTCTCAGGTGGAGGCAGAGTTTTCCAGCAAGAGAAGGCAGGCCCCTGCCGAGGGAAAACTCATTTCTACCTGGAAAAGTCTCTCAGAGTGGCTCCAGAATCTCACCTCTGTGAGTACAACTAGTTGGTTCATTACAGGTTCTCTGCAATCCATGTCCTGATTTTTCAGGGAGTTATATCATAATTTTACAATCTACACAATTAAATTTTGTTTGATTTGTTGCAGTATCATCCCTTTATTTTTCCCTCAAGGCTAGCTAGCACTCTACCATCATCCCTTTGTTAATTATAAATTCATGGTAATATCACGCTATGATAGTTCTCTGGCTTTGTATGACTTGAGCTGAGAAATGGGAGACCCGAGCCTCATATTCTCTTTAAGGGTCCAGTGCATTCATAGGAATCTATCACTCATGGTCCATGAAGTGATTATTACTGCCATGATGAGCAAGCGAGACACTACAAACATCATACTTAAGTACAAAGAATAATCTGATTCATCAGATGGTACCATATGCATTGATTCTTACCATCTTATTGCCCTCCAGTGAGGAGCTCAACATGTGAGTTCCTCCATTCCATCCTTTTATTTGCTTTGATCATTCTTATGAGTTTCTGTATCAGGCAGAACCTGGGCAGAACAACACATACCACACACACACACACACACACACACACACACACACACCAAAAAACCCCACAGTAGAACTTAATATAAAGAATTGTTAACTAAGTTAGCATATCAAGTTATCTAGGCAACCAATATGACTAACATATTCAAGATGTAGCAGAAAGCAGCTACTACTGCTAGGCTGAAGAATAAAGGGAAAATATTTGAGTCATTAAAACTTGGCCATGCAGAGAGAGGGTCCTGCAGTGATGAAACACAACCTTGGAGAGGGTTAATATCTCTGAACTCTAGAGGAAGATCTTGTACACTTGAGGAAGGAGCACTAGGCTAGCTGGCACTGGGCTTTCTCTTAGTGTGGCATACAGTGAAATTGGTTCTGACAAATGAAAACTGCTAACTGGATCTGGTGTTGCTATGGAAAAGAAATGCTACTGCCAGCATGAAGTAGTAGTATTCCTGGAGTGATGTTCAGAGAATCAGCAAATAGATTGGAAGCTCATAAGAAGCAAGTAGAAGAAGCAAGTGCATTTTAACTTCTCCAGCCTTGCAGGCTTCCTCTATCACCTTTGTCTTAATAGAGAACTCATGGCTAGCTGGCAAGGCTAAAGTAAGGTTTGCAGTGTTCCAGCTCCAACATCACATGTTGGATAGAGCAGGGGGATTAGGAAGTGTGGGTCAGCACCTAAACTCGCTAGCACATTTATATTCTAGTCTGACTTTTGGCCAGATAGAACCCGCTGAGTGTCTTGGTTCTGGGAGAACCTGAGTTGAAGTAGCATTTCTTTGCTTTTAGAGAAGGAATTTGAAAGTTGAAAATGGCCTTTCTTTTCTCTGCCTTGAGCTAGGCTGGGGAGGTTTGGCATTAGAAGCAACCCACCCATGGTAGCCAAGCTTGCTTTGTGCTTAGCCTACATTCTTTCAAAGATGCTAAAGCAAAGTGAATCCCTGCAATAGAAATCAGAGGAGAAAGAAGCCAGGCTTTCCTCCTCCTATAATAGAATCCTAAAATATCTTTCAATTTAATCTGATACAATTTTTCAGTTCTGACAAAGGCTTTTGGGGCTGTGTCAGGGCCTGTAGGATTGAATATAAAGAGTGTGCAAGTGAAGTAATTGAATTAAACTGGCAATTATTGCCATTGGAGAGACATAAACGAGTAACAGATGATTAGGGCCAGAGCAACCCAGGAAGACTGATTTCAGTCTTTACAATCTGGAGGATGTATCTGGGAAGAAGTGAAGTATGGATTAATATACCAGGATGAATTAGCAAGACACAGGGGCTATCTGACAGATAAATTACTGTTGAGGTTTTGTGATGGGAAAATGCAAACTAATTTTGTGGATTTACAGAGTAATAATGGCTTCTTCTAAGTGGTGCAAAACACCATTGTTTGCCTTTTGATCCATTTGCTTTCATTCTGTCTCTTATGTATCTCAAGATTTTTTATGAAGTTTCTATTACCATGAAATGATTTTTTTTGTACTTTGTTCAGTTATTTTCTATGACACTTGTGTCTTCTCAATCCTCTTTAGTCCAGATTTAATTTTGTAGAACTATTTTTGGGGCCTTGAGCTCTTTCTTGGTTTTCTTGCTCAAGACTGGCACTCTATCTCTTGAGCCACACCTCTATCCAGGACTTCTCAAGGTCAGATTTTTGGCTGTTTCTACAGAATCACTTCATTTGTTTTTGGATTGAACCTATTGCCCTATACTTGCTAGACAAGCATTCTACCACTTAATCCACACCCTCATGTGTGTTTTTTGGAGGGAGGGATTTTTTGCTTTTGATTTTTTTTTTTTGTGTTTTGAGATATGGTCTTACTGACTTTACCCAGACTGACCTCAAGCTCATTTCTTTTCACCTCTGCCTCTGTAGTAGCTAGGGTTCTAAGTGAATTTACCACTCCAGAGAATTTATTAGTCTTTATATCTTTCTCCAATACTAACTCATTACTTATTGAGAGTTCTGTTATTTTGCAAAGGCAGAGTTTGGCCCTGTTGAGTTTGGTTATACTGAGTTTCTATATAAGCCTTCAAAAGTTAGAACTTCTAGGTGCTAGCTTTCTTTTCTAAAAAGTAAAGAAATTAGACTATAAGATATCTATAAGATGCTTTGATATCTAATGTGCAATTTTGGAGAGTTAACGTGGGTTTTGTAGAGTTAAATACTACTAGCCTAGCAAATGTTACCCACATTGAGGAAAAAGTTTTCCTGAATTCCATACAAAAAATGGCTATTTTTTTTTGGGGGGGGGAGGTCCAGTCGTGGGGCCTGAACTCTGGGCCTGGGTGCTGTTCCTCAGCTCTTCAGCTCAAGGCTAGCGCTCTACCCCTGAGCTACAGGGCCTCTTCTGGTTTTCTGGTGGTTTATTGGAAGTAGGAGTCTCACGGACTTTTCCTGCCTGGGCTGGCTTTGAACTGCAATCCTCAGATCTCAGCCTCCTGAGTAGATAGGATTACAGGCGTGAGCCACCGCCCGGCTGTTGAATATTTTTTGTTTTTGTTTTTGTTGGTTGTGGTCCTCGAACTCTGGGCTTGGGCGCTGTCCCTGCACTTTTCAGCTCAAGGTGAGTGCTCTACTGCTTGAGCCACAGGGCCATTTCCAGTTTAGTGGTTTATTAGAGATTAGAGACTCACAGACTTTCCTGCACGGGTTGGCTTTGAACCATGATCCTCAGATCTCAGCCGCCTGAGTAGATAAGGATTACAAGCGTGAGCCACTGGTGCCTGGCTATTGAATGTTTTAATTTTAAATTATTGTTGGTTTACTGACTGGAACAAATCTCTAAAATTTTAAAGTTCCTTACATATAATCTGAGCTATAGGTAAAGATTTGTTTGGGGTAAATCTGAGAGACAGGGAACAGAAGTACAAGAAACATGTCTAAATTATCTTAGGTCTGGACTAATGTGAAATGAAGGGCCTAGAAGCATTGTTTGGTGGAGCAATTAGGCTACAGCATCTGTCATTCTATTGATCTCTGGGATTGATTCAGACCTTGGATTGATCGCAGAGGTTACTGCCCTTGGACTACCTCATCTCTCTTAGTGCAAGATTGGGAGAGAGTATTCTTCTAGTGGAGAAATCATTTTTCTAGGTAGGTTCACTCTTCACCCCATCACCCCCCTCCTCTAAAAGAAGATTGACAGTTATGTGCTTACTGTTTTTGTTCTTTCAGGTACTTCTGTATCTGATACATTTCAATGATTCACTAATTCAGCCATTCAATAAGTATTCAGTAATCACCTGTCAGAGATCAGGCATAAGTACCAGTGAATGCTTTAAGACCAAGCTAGATAGGCTATTAGCCTCTTGGAGCTCATAATCCCTACTAATCCCTACTAGTCTGCCCCCTTCCATTCCAGAACTCTAGTAAGAGTAGATTTGAACACGTTTCTATCATTGGAAGCTTTTCTTGTTCCACAATTGATAACTGTGTATTGCAACTCTTAGAGGAAAAATTCATGGAGTTTATAGGCTTCTGTGGCACTTCAACTGATTCTTTTTTTTTTTTTTTTGTAAAGGTGATGTACAGAGGGGTCACGGATACATAAGTAAGGAAATGAATAGAATCCTTGTCAAACCCTTCCTCTCTCTGGTTTTCTCCTGCTTCCCATCCCCTTTTTGTCTCACCATTTCTATGATTCATCTTCCCATCCCCAAACTAACTAAACTTAATCTATAAGACAAAGAGTGCTGACATAACAAAGTGACAATGGTGTAAACCAAAGGAAAAATATGAAAAAAGAAATAACTGCAAACAGTACACTAAAAAATCTTTTTGTTTCCATATCTTGGAGTTCATCTAGATTAGCATCATTTTATATGGTCATATATGTATAGCTATTAAGCTATTGTGGTCCTCTGATAGAACTATTTTAGACATATACTAATTATTACAAATGAGGGGAACCATGGAGCCTATGTTTCTTTGGGTCTGGCTTAGTATGATTTTTTTCCAAGTCTTTCCATTTCCTTATGAATGGGACACATAGAATTCCATTGTGCATTTTCTTGATCCATTCATCTAGTGATGGGTTGGTTCCATATCTTAGCTATGGTAAATAGTTCTGCAATGAACATCATTGTGCTGGTAGCCTTAGTATGGCCTTGTTTGTAGTCATTTGGGTAAATGCCCAGGAGTGGGATTGCTGGGTTATAGGGGAGCTCTATGTTTAGCCCTTAGAAGAACCTCCATACTGTTCAACCACTCCAGAGTGGTTGAACCACAGTTTACATTTCCATCAACGGTGTAATAGCATTCTCTTTTGGCCACTTCCCCGCCAGCCAGTTTTCTTGATAATGGCCATCCTTAGGTGAGGTGGAATCTTAATGTAGTTTTGATTTACATTTCTTTTATGGTCAGGGATGTTGAAAATTTCTTCATATGTCTATTAGTCATTATTTCCTCTTCAGAGAAGTCTCTCTTTAAGTCTCTAGCCCACTTATTAATGGGGTGGTTGTTTCTTTGAGGATTTGTTTTTGGGGGGTTTGATTGTATGTTTTAGGTATGAGGCCGTTGTCTATTGTATAGCTAGTGAAGATCTACTCCCAATCTGTGGGATTTTTATTAATCTTGCTATGTCCTTTGCCATGCAGAAGCTCTGCAGTTTCATGTAATCCCATAAGCTCACCTATTGATGGTTATTAGGTCTTTTAAAGAAAACTTTTGTTCATTAGATGATTCAGAGTTCTTCATATAGTTGAATGATGTGACCACCACACTCCTTACCTTCTGCATTTTTTAAATTTTTTTTTTTGCCAGTCTTGGAGCTTGAACTCTGGGGCTGGGCACTGTCTCTGAAATTCCTTTTGCTCAAGACTAGCACTCTACCACTTGAGCCACAGCGCTACTTCTGGCCTTTTCTGGTTATGTGGTGCTGAGGAATCAAACTGAGGGCTTCATGCATGCTAGGCAAGCACACTGCCACTAAACCACATTCTTAGCCCATCCTCTGCATTTTTTAAATGAAATTTTCTTTCTCTTTTTTTTTCTTTTTGTTGGGTGTGAGGTTTGAACTCAGGACCTGGGCACTGTCCCTGAGCTCTTTTAGCTCAAGGCGAGCATTTTACCACTTTGAGCCACAAATCCACTCCAGTTTTCTAGTGGTTAATCAGAAATAAGACTTTCATAGATTTACCTGCCCAAGCTGGCTTTGAACCGTGATCCTCAGAGCCTCGGATTTCCTGACAGCTAGGGTTACAAGCATGAGCCACCAGCACCTGGCCTTTAAGTTTCTTTTCTATCATTGTGTTTAAATCAAAGATCTTGGATTAGGGGATAACTGTTTCATGTTACTCTATAATTCAAAGGAAAGGCAAGAGAGGGAATCAACTTTTATTAATAATTCTTCACTGGCAGTTATTACAAAAATAAGGCAAGCATTCTTGAATTTCTAGATAATATTCCCCGAGAATATTCTCTTTGTTTTGCTTTAATTTTTTTATTGTGAAAATACTGTACAGAGGGGTTACAATTACATGGGCAAGATAATGAGTACATTTCTTATCAAGCATTGTAGCCTCCTCCTTTGTTTCCCCTTCCCTTCCCCCTACCCCCCCACTCAATCCTCCCCGCTCCCCCCCCCTCCACCAAAGTTGTAAAGTTCGTTTTCGACATAATGACTTGTGCATCTCATTGTTGAAATGGGTCCACCTGTATCCCTATTTAAATGATTTGTTTTTCCCCTTCCCCTCCACAAATTATACCGACATCAAATACAGTGAAAGCAGGGGTTATACTGTGGGGGAGGGACATACAAAGCAACAAAGAAATAATCTTATAAATGTGTTAGAAACAATTGCATGAAAGAAAAAAAACATTTGAATACATATCTTAGGGTTCATTTCCCTAACATCAACTTATCTGACCTTTTCTGCTTGACTCAGACATATACTAGATATTGCAAATAAGGGAAACCATGGGACCTATGTTTCTTTGGGCCTGGCTTACTTCACTTAATATAATTTTTTCCAAGTCTTTCCATTTCCAAACAAATGGGGCAATGTCATTCTTTCTGATGGAAGCATAGCATTCCATTGTATATATACACCACATTTTCTTGATCCCCCAGAATATTATCTTTATTAAGCTTTAATAAGGCAATCTGAAGATTACAAGGATTTAAGTGTATTCTTGATTCATTGTTCTTTAACCTGCTTTGTCCTCTTGATTAATATATTCCAGGTCATTGTAGATGAACCTTATATTCTTTCCAAGAGTTAAAGCTATTTTTATCACTTAAGACATTCAGTGTTTGTAAGTGCTCTGGAATAAGAGTTCCAGAAATGTAAGCATATTGTCATTTCAAAAGGGTCTCTTTCAGAGCCCTGGCTGAAGCAGAAATTTGGCTTATGAATCATTTGATTTGTTCGGTTTTGGTTTTTGCCAGTCCTGGGGCTTGAACTCAGGGTCTAGGCACTGTCCCTGAGCTTTCTTTTGCTCAAGGCTAGCACTCTACCACTTGAGCAACAGTTTCTTCTGTTTACGTGGTACTGAGGAATCAAACCCAGGGCTTCATGCATGCTAGCCAAGCACTCTACCACTAAGCCATATTCCCAGCCCTGAATCATTTGAGTAACTAACATTTGTTGCTAATCCTTCACAGTCTGAAAAATAACCCATGTGATATTTCCCAAGGATTCTACTTGGAAACTTGTGGATTTTAATTTTTCCATATCTGTCATTTTTTGGTCCAGTTGGTGTATTCTGTCTTCTGTATCTGACACTCTACATTCCATTTCGTTCACTCTGTTAACTGTGGCTTCCATTGTGGTTTGCATGGAGGAAATGGACTCCGTTATGGATTTGACATTGGTTCTCAAAGTACTGATCTCACTTCTTAATGAGGTATGTACTGCTTCTATTTTGGCATTTATCTCACTTCTTACTGAGGTGTGTGCTGCCTCTATTTTTGCATGCATCTCCTGTTTGATATCCTGTATCTCTTTTGATATTCATCCTTGTGCTCTTTCAATTTCTGGTCTATTTCTCGCTTTATTTCTTGAGTCATTGCTTCCAGCATCCCTTTGATGCAACTTTTGTCTTCCATTCCTGCTTTGCTCCCACTGGAGCTCTCCCCTGTGTGGCTGCTAGCTATTGGGGATAGCTTGCTATCCTGGGTGTTGATAAACCTTGTAATTTTTCTCTGTGATTTTCGCATGGGGGTTCAGGATTATGGGAGACTAATCTGAATTTTGTTTTGGTGTGTCTGTCTTTGCTTGGTTGCTGTTTCTGTATTGGTAGAGAGAGTCTGTGCCTGATCTGGGTTCTGTTTGGGGCCTACCTCCAGCGGCTGGTCTCACCTACATAAGATTCTCGGCTCTCTGCTGTAGATCACTGGCAATTCCCGCCTTTGGAAGGGTTGCGCAGCCTAGACTGCTCTTGTTTGCTCCCATGGGTGTTCTTGGCAAGATCCCATGTTCTGGACGCACTCTCCCAGATGCTGGAGTCTGCTATGGACTCCTGATGGTTTTTTTTTTTGTTTTTTGTTTTGGCTGGTTGTGGGCTTGAACTCTGGGTTTGGGTGCTGTCCCTCAGCTCTTCAGCTCAAGGCTGGCACCCTACCATTTGAGCCACAGCACCACTTCTGGCCCTTTCTGCTTATGTGGTGCTGAGGAATCAGATCCAGGGCCTCATGCACCCAAGACTAGCACTCTTTTGCTGAGCCACCTTACCAGCCTGAGCTCCTGCCTACTATCAGGTGCTGGCGGCCTGTGTTGTCCAATTCCCAGCCTACAGTATATGGGTAGGGTTTTGGTGGGATTTGGACTTCTCTTGTCCTGAGCCCCCAGGTCTTTTGTTGTCACTGGCGTGCTTCCCAGGGGGTGCAGTTCCCTGTTTTTCTCCCCTCTGCTGAGGCTCAGCTTTTGACTTCAGTTGGGAGGAGTTGGTTGTGTTGTTCAGGCGCTGGATCCCCAGGCCTGGTCCTGGCCCCCTGCCTGGGGCACGCCGGTAGGGCCTGTGCTGCTGTGTATACCACCTAGGTTATGTAGCCTGGGGTACACAATTCAAATTTCTTCTACTGTTGGTTGTCTTGACCCAGGGGCGCTGTTCCTGGCTTGGGCCTTTAAGCTCCCTTCCAGGGGAGCTGTAGCCTGGCCAGCGACCTGTGCTCCACGGGCTGGTGGAGCTCTCGAACAGTTCCCAGTTTTAGTGGGTCCTGTGGTCCGGGTGTTGGGGTAGGGAGTCTGGGTCAGGGTCTGGGGATTCCCTCCAGCTCTGGTCTCCCTTGAGGGATACACTGTCCCCTGTGGGGTACTCACCCTGGAGCTAGTTGTTTCTGTGTGATATAGGTCATCAGTTGCTGTTGCAATCCGAGTTCAGTTGGGGTGGTTGTGGGCTGGGCTGGGCGGTGGTGGCTCTGTGTGATTCTCTTGTCTCTGCCTCTGTCCACGCTGTTGGGTCCACAGCATTCACGCTGCGGGCGAGGGGTGGGGGCTGGGCCTCTGTACAGGTTCAGAGCGCTGGGGTTTGTCTCTGCGCTCTCCGGATCAGCACTAGTTCCTTGCAGGTCTTACGCTCTAGTGTTCTGTGGGCGTCCCATGTAGCTCTGGGGCTCCCATCGTGGGTCCGAGTTCTGGGCTTGGGGGTTTCTCTGTTTATCGCAGTCGGTGGGTCTGACACTGGTACCTCAGGTGGTTTCTGCCAGGTTATCTCCAGATAGCCCCCTTTGTCTCTGGGACCCTTCGGGCCGGCTGGTGGCGGCTTGGCGCGCTGCCGGTGCTGGGCAGCTTTGGCGGGATGGAGCCTCTCTGCTCGGATGGAGAGTGAGGGGTGGGAGTGGGATCTTTGTGGGATCTCCCAGCTGGTAGGTTTCTCTGTTTGCGGCGGTCAGCCAGTCTGCAAACCTGTACCTCAGGCGGCTTCTGCGCAGGTGATCTGCAGGCAGCCCCCTGTCTCTCTGGGGCTCCGGCAGCCCCCGCCGGCAGCTCCCCGTGTCTCTGGGGCTCCTGCAGCCCCCGCCGGGCTGGCTGGCCGCCGCTTGGCGCGCTGCCGCGTGGCCAGTAAAGGTTGGGGGAGGAGTCTTCGCTCTTCTCTGTTCTGAAATTCTTCTTTTTCTTTCTTTTTTGTTATTTTCCACCTTCTGTTTTTCTCTGGGTGTTCGTCTTTTTTTTGTTGTCAGTCTCTTGGGGGAGATTAAGCGTTGGAACTTGAACTCTCTTTTTGGTTGGGGAGAGCTGTGGCGTTTCCCTACTGCCCCGTCGCCATCTTGGTCCCCCCTTCAACTTGTGGATTTTAAATATGCTGTGGTCTGACACTAGAAAACTATCACAGAATTCAGAATTGGACATAATGGATAGAAAACTTCTTTCTAAACTAGCTCTCTGCATGATTAGTTGTTGTGACTGTTTCGCAGTGCTACAGAAAGAAGCTCCTTTGAGATACTTGTGCTCTTTACTTGTGCTTCAATGCTGAGTAGGGTGTGGCTTTCTAAAGATCCTAGCATATTACCTCTCATCAGGGGGCTTTCTGTGCCTATCATTGAGAAAGCTGTGGGAAAGGACCGGGCAGTCCCCTTCAGAAGTCCCATTCTAGAGGAGTAGTAGTGTCACAGGATTCTTATTCTCTGATTTCTTTAATAGACATATTTCTCTTAATAGATCAAATTTGATTTGTAGGCCTTGACTTTTGTCCACTCAGTCAAAATTAGACCTTTCAAAAAAAAAAAAGGAAAAATTCCCACAAAATGTGTATGTACGTCTTTGAGGTATGGGAATTTTCAGATATTTATGAGAGAAGGGTGAACAATATGGCCACTCTTGTCATTATATCCATCAATTACCAGCATTTGCTACTCTCCTTTTTACTTTTTTTTTTTTTATGGTGATGGTTGTGGTGATTCCTGCAGAATGTAAAGCCAAACATCACAAATTTCAGCCATAAATATTTGACAAGTCACTAAGTAGATTTTTAATGGCTTGTGGATATTTGAAAATAAAATTAAATTTATTTTTGTGTTGATATTAACATGGTTTCTGTCTTTGTTCCTCTCTAATAATAGGCCAAGTTTTCCTATGCTCATTTCATCTTTCCTTGACTATGTCCAAAACTTTATTTTATTCTTGTCTTAGCTAGAGTGATTTTACTAGACCACTGTTGAGAGAAAGCATGAAACTACCCAATTTATGCATATATGTAATTTAAAAACTTCACTTTGTGGACCATTTCCATTTCTGACTAAAGATTGTCAAATTACCAGCAAGAGATTTTTAGTTTGTGCCTGAGCCACCACTCTCATAACAGGTCAGATGGATTGATACAAGTGGATAGTTTCACAATAGATTAGCAAAAGGAAACTGTGTCATTGAAGACCTAAACCAACATGATTTGTATCTCATCAGAGTTAAGGACTATTTTGCTTAGCAGCATGTTCCATGTGTGTATAGGCTCAGAAACTAGAGTAAGTTGGGTAGCTCTAAACAATAAATATGGTAGTAATTTTCCATAGATTCTACTTTCTTCTAATACTTTCAAGCTCAGGGACTATGATGGGTTGTATCTTTCAGCGGAACTCCCACCTCCATATACAGCCATCGCCAGTCCGGATGCCAGTGGTATTCCAGTAATCAACTGCCGTGTGTGCCAATCACTAATCAATTTGGACGGCAAGCTGCACCAGCATGTGGTTAAGTGCACGGTTTGCAATGAAGCTACGGTAAGTGGAGATTTCCACTAACAAAATAATAAATTATTATCTGACCTTATTCCTAAAGGAAGTTCTTCACTGGTGTTACTGAAGAGTAGATATGGGCTGTCCACAACTATGATGGGTTTTTTTGGGCCTATTTTTTTGCTTCTGCTTTTCTTTCATCATACAAAGATGCTCCATAATTTTAAACAAATCTCCTTAATTGTTTTCATGGTCAGTTTAAATGTAATGCACTTCAGCTGTTTTAAAAATTGTACAAAATAACAGGCTTCATTATGGTATTTTCATATGTGCATACTTCTGTACTTCTGTACATATTTACATCACTGCCTCTTATTCCCCTCTCTCATCTTGTACCTCTCTCCTGTATATGAGAAAACCTTCAGTATTTGTCTTTCTAAGTCTGTCTCATTTCATTTAAAGTGATGATCTGAAGTTCTTTCTATACATTTTCCTGCATGTAACATGAAAATACTCTACTGCATATGTACTGCACATTTTCTTTAACTTTTCACTCTAAAATTTCTTTTATTAGCATTATACAGGGATGTATTATACATTTCTGTTTACAAATATATTCCAATCAATCTCATTTGCTCTATCACTCTCTCTCCCCTTTCTTTCTTCCCAAAACAATTTCAACAGATTTCATAGTTCTACTTTCATAGTGGCAACCAATCTCTCTTGACCATATAAATCCTTTTCCTACATACTACATTTCCTTTATCTATTCATTTGTTGATGGGCACCAAGGCTGAATCTATAACTTTGCTATTGTGAATAGTGTAGCAATAAAAACTGGTGTACAGGTACTACTTTGATTACTTCAGATATGTACCCCAAAGAGAGGTGTAGCTATATCATATGGTAGCATTAGTTTTAGTTTTTGATAAATTTCCATATTGAGTTCCATAATGGCTGTGTTTATTTTCATTCTCATGAGCAGTGTAGAAGGGTCTCCTTTTCCTCCCAATCTTTCCAGCCTTTGCTGATATTTTCTTGATGATTGTCATTCTGACTAAGGTGAAATGAATATCAACATCATTTTCATTTCCTTTATGGCTAAGGATGTTGAACATTTTTAATGTTTTTATTTGGTATTTGTATTTCTATTGAGAACTATCTTTTCAACTAATTTACCAGTTTATGGTTTGGACTTTAGGATATATATATATATATATATACATACATACATATACATCTATGTATATGTATACACACACACACACATATATGTGTGTGTACCTAAGGGTCTTATAGAAATCTTTAGGGTTTTTAGACTGTAAAATCACACTGTGAACAAATAGGGAGTTTTTCTAAAATGAGATTGGCAGTAGCAGCTATTTATACTTGTTGTCAGTTGTTAAGTTGTTGTCACAACTTAATCCGCTCTGATTTTTACTAAAATAGAAATATACTAGGTTTTAGTACAAATGTGGACTCTATCCTTATGTAGAAAAATATTTACATTAATTTTATATCTGTGGAGTATCAAAACCATTTTCACATAATCTCAGAAGTCCCCCTACCAAATGGTTCTGACACCTACAGTTATCACTATGTTAAAGTGAAACCTTACAAATAGCTTGGCATTTTATTCCATTTATTAAGAATTAATTCAGTGAAATGTTAAAAAATAACAAAACTATAGAGAATAGTCTTAAAAATAAACTCCAAGACAACAAACTAAATTTTAAGCAAAACTTTTAGAGTTTCACATAATAAAAATTGGTAATTTTTTTACTGGCTTAGATATGTTCCTTTCATAGTAAAGATTTATTTTTTATAATTTCAATCTGATAAACTGCAATTAATTATTAATTTTTGGCGTTTGCATTTTTTCTTCAGAAGTGTATAAAACATCTAGTAATTGTGTATCTGAGAACCACAAATTATGGATACTAGGCTTCACAGGTTTTATAAAACAATCATAAAATAAAGACTTAAGTTATAAAACAATATATTTTATTGTAAATAGGGGGGGTTCTTAAATGTAGAGCATTCCCTAGAAAAGAAATTTATCATGTGAATCAATGATACTTACCAGTTGATTTCTTTATAAATTGATCACTGACTAGTGTATTTAGTAGTAGTCTTGGCAGCATTTGTAAGCTAATAGTGTCTAGTCTTGAGCAGCAATTAGAAAACATAGGGCCTCAAAAATTTCCTTCAACTCAACAATAATGTTAATATCTTTTAATAATCATATAATTTATTTTTTTTACCTTTTAAACATTTTAACTAGCTTTTTGCTCCCTACCCAGGCTGGCCTCAAATTCATGATTTTACTTCCAACCTAGTCCCTACTGGGATTGACAGGCATATAGCACTAAGCTTGTGTCTTGTTCTTTAATGAATGGGGGTGGGGGGAAGAATTACAAACTTTTATGTTGTAAACAGAGCAAACTATGACATTTGTATAAGAACCTCAAAGTTACTATAGATTTAGGAGTCAATCTTTCCACTTAGAAGTGATAAATTAGTGCAGGAATCAGTGGGGCTTGCTAGACAAAAACTACTTCTCAGTGTCAGGGGAGTTTTGTTGAATTTTTGCCCAGTTAACTGCCTAGGTGGTATGTGAATAATATGCAAATAATTGTGAAGACTCCATCCAGAAAAAGTGAAGGGCATCTAATCAGATAGCCTTCTTTGGGATCAGTAACATTAAAAGAGAGGAAAGAAGGGAAAACAGAGTGAGAAGTTTCTTAACATGTAACTGACTGATGTCTAAAATGTAATTTGATCTTCAATTTGTAAGTGAGAAAATGTTAGATAACTAGATGCTTCTTTGAGGGAAAAATCTAGGTTGAAAATAACAAACATACTGGACCCCAGAGCACACAATTCCGTCTTCTGTAGACTTTTACTGAATTTTACTGTCAGTCATGTCACCTAAAACAAGCTGTCAGTGTTTCTGTAGGCGCTCTGATAGGAACCTGATACACCTGTGTAGATTAATACAAAACAAAGCAACCAAGGTTAGTTCTTCTATTTTAGTAGGTTGAATTGGGAAATAAACGTCTGTGCGTGTACATACACACACATGAGAGAGAGAGAGAGAGAGAGAGAGAGAGAGAAGAACATTTTAGGACTTGGAAATACAGAAAGTAATACTTAAAGATTAAAAGAGAAATATTTTCTAGGGCAATGTCTTAACTGATTAGAAGCCTGAGATCAGAGTAGGCAGGCAGATTCCTCATTTACTAGCTGTGTATCTATCTGTGGGGACTTCACTTTTTAAAACTGTAATTTCCTCCTCTAAAGGACTGCCATATTAGGAATCCTATAGTATTACTGTTGAGATACAGGAGTAAAATGTTCTTTTTGTTTTTTTTCCTCTCTTAAAATACATTTATAAAATGAGGGTATTTCTATACATGTACACAGTATACTTTGGAAAAAAAGTGCTTTTTTCTCAAATTCTATTTTTCTTGGTACTTTACATAGGTATACCTTTTGGATGCTTGTGAAATGTAGATATTGAGATTTAGTTATATAATTTAGTTATATGTTTGAGTTATATATTTTATTTACTATCATTTACTAAATTATAGGTGGCTTGTTGATAATTTTTAGTTATTTCACTTATTTGCTTAGCATTTAAATTTTTTAAGAGTATTACACATACAATAAGAGTCACAAAAATGTTATGTATAGATACCCCTCAGGTTTCACTGGAGTTGTATATTAGTAACCACATAAATAGAAACTACTGCAAGTTGAAAAGTACTTAATATATGTAACCTACTATAGGTGAGCAACGTAGCACATAGCACACCTGAAGTTTACCCCTTGAGAACAGGTGAATTGAGTAGCTTCTAGAGTTTTGAACTGTATATTAGTAGCCTTGAAAAAAGATCAGTGTTCATTAGAATGTATATCACTTTCTTCATACTTTCATTAAAAAAAAAACCCAAAAGATTTCAAGTTGAGCTACTGCAAACTTAAGGACTGTCAAAGGCTAGGATGAAGAATGAATCTATGCCCATGATTCTTCTGAAGACTCTCAAGTGTTAGCATTTCACCATGGGCCTTTTCTCTCTAAGTAATAATCCCTTTAGTGCAAGCTTCCTAAAAACAGGAACGTTCACTTACATATCACAGTGTAATTATTGTGTTTAGGAAATTAGCATTACTACTGTGTCACTATCTGATCTTTTGACCTAATTTCAGATTTCCCTAGTTGTTCAATGAGTGTCCTTTATAACAAAAGAAACTGTACTGGAAGCGAGTCAAATCAGCCTTATGGGCTACCTTTGATTGTCTTGTTTTTTTTTAATGTTCTTCTTGATGTGAAACTTGCTCTTCATTTTGTATTCCCTTTTTTTTGTGAAGAGAGCTAGCAAGATACTGTCTTTGTTGTCCTCTTTACATATATATATATAAATATGTTATATACTTTTTATTGCAAAGGCGCTGTACAGAGCGGTTGTTATAGTTACATGAGTAAGGTAATAAGTACATTTCCTATTGAGCATTCTTACCTCCTCCTTTGTTTTTTCCCTTCCCTCCCCATCTCCCCAAGTCCTCCCCCCCTCCCCAAAGTTGTAAAGTTCGTTTTCAACATAGTGTCTTGTACATCTCATTGTTAGAATGGGTCAACCTGTATGCTTATTTCAGCAGTTTGTTATTTCCCTTCCCCTACCCAAATTAGAAAAATGTATATACACGATGCAGGACACTCGAATCAAATACAGTGAAAACAGGGGTTATACCATGGGGAAAGAACATACAAAAGAAAAAAAATTACATAGTACATTATAAATACATTAAAAACAATAGCAAGAAAGATAAAACCACTTGTGTCCTTATCTTGGGGTTCATCAGAAGACTCCACATAGAGCTCCCCTATGACCCAGCAATCCACTTTTGGGCATTTACCCAAATGATCACAAACAAGAATATACTAAAGCTACCAGCACAACTATGTTTATCGCAGCATTATTTACATAGCTAAGATATGGAACCAACCCAGATGCCCCTCAGTAGATGAATGGATCAAGAAAATGTTGTGTGTGTGTGTGTGTGTATATACATATATGCACACATATATGTATATATGTGTATATATATATATATATACACATATATATGTATTGAATTCTATGCCTCCATCAGAAAGAATGGCACTGTCCCATTTGTTAGGAAATGGAAAGACTTGGAAAAAATTATATTAAGTGAAGTAAGCCAGGCCCAAATAAACATAGGTCCCATGGTTTCCCTTATTTGCAATAACTAGTATATGTCTAGGACAAGCAGAAAAGGTCAAAAGCTATGTACATCTGTTTTCCTCTTGTTTAGCTTCCAGTCATATATTTTGCTGGGAATCTCACAGAAGTGAGGCTCTGTTCTTATTAGTGTGATTATTTAATTTAATAAACTTAAGCCTAGAGTTACAAAGAGTATTATCTCTGAGCTTTATTCTCAGGTTAAAAGTATACTATAAAGTTGTCTTATAAAGAAATGCTAGTGCAATTACAAATTTGTAAATTCAAGTATATCATAACTAGTTGCTTATATTCTATTCAGTAACGGTTTTTTTTTTCTCCACTGTGTTTATCAAGTTTGCTCTTCCTGGATAGGTATAAGAATCCTTTGTGAATGTTTGCATCTGACTAGAAAGATAGTTGATCACCTTGTCTTATAAACTTTAAAAAGACAAAAAAAACCTCACCACTTAGTGTGCACTAAATATTCTTTCCATATCAAAAAGGCCAGTACAAACTAAATTTGAAATACACCTTTCATAATTAAATCTCTGTAGCTGCCCCCCCCCCCCCCCATTACAAAGTGCTTGTGAACAATTGCAGTACTTGGAACCACTTGCAATGCACTGTTTCTCATATTATACTTTGATAGTCCAAAGAAGTTCTTTCCTTCTTAAACACAAACTGTGACAATATAGCTTTGATTAATTTGCTGTCTTTGCATTTTCTTCCCTTATCTAGCCAATCAAAAATCCCCCAACAGGGAAGAAATATGTTAGATGCCCTTGTAATTGTCTCCTCATTTGTAAGGACACATCGCGGCGAATAGGATGTCCAAGACCTAACTGGTAAGAGATAAAGATTCATTCATCCATTCATTCCTCTATTCAAAAAGTGTCATTATGTTCCAGGCTTAGTTTTACTCAAACTTTGTTCTCAAAATTGATTATAGCACCTAGATTGTGATTGTTGTTACTAAAGCAATGACATGCTTAGATATTTGTGGTCATTTGTAGGATATAATATTTTCAAATGAGCAATGGATGCTTTATCTTTGAAAGTATTTAATGAATGATGGTAAACTAGTGACTCATTGAACCTATTTTAAAATCACAAGTTATTTTACCTTTCAAATCTTGATTTTAATCCAGAAATGTTTTAGTTCTCATTATATATCTCCTTGTATTCTACAGTAGTCTCTGCTGAATGTAATGTATGTAATAATTGTTTGCTATTATGGAAAATACCATTATGGATGTACTTAGATATAAGTAAAAGCCCTTAATTGTGGTTTTTGTTACCTTTTATCTGGCCTTTTGACCGGTACATGAACCATTCAAGACATATTGGTGATAGACTTAAAAATAAAAAGGCAAACTGGCTCCCATTTTTTCTATATTTCCATTTTTTTAAAGAAGCATTAAAAAATTCTGGACTTCTCAGAGAAATTTGTTTTCACCATTTTGGTACCTTTGGGACACATACTTTTATTAATGTAGAATTTTTTTTGCTTATTCAGTCTTCTAAACTTAAGTTGTCTTTTTAGAGAAAAAAATGAATGAAAATTGTTTGATTTGAACTTGTAAAAACATGCATACGGCAGATAAGTGTTTCCCAATGTCATTGATTAGGACCCATTCCATATTATCATGTTTAACTCTATCCCAAGTGTATAAAGACTATTTTTTGCTTTTTATTATTAAATTTTTTATTGTAAAAATCTTGTACAGAAAGCTACAATTACATGAGTAATGAGTACATTTCATAGTGAGCGCTGTTACCTCCTTCTTTATTTTCCCCCTGCCATCACTTCCCTCCCCACCTCCCCAACTCCTCTCGCCCCTCCCACCCCAACATTGTAAGGTTTGTTTTCAATATAGTGTCCTGTACATCTTGTCGTCACAATGGGTCAGCCTGCATCCTCATTTAAGCGTTCTGCAATTCCCTTCCCCTCCGCAAATTACAAAAATATATATACAAGGTGCAGAGCACCAGCATCAATCCAGTGAAAACAGGGGTTATACCATGGGGGAAGAACATACAATAGAAACAAAAGAATCACACTAGCAAGAAAGGGAAAAAGAAAAAAAAAAACAACAAAAAACCTCTTATGTCCCTGTCTTGGGGTACATTTTGCTTATAACATTATCTCATTTGGTTGTATGTACATAGCCTTTGATCTACTCTGCTTTTCCTAGACATGTACGAGTCACTGCAAACAAGGGAAACCATGGGACCTATGTTTCTTTGGGCCTAGCTTACTTCACTTAATATGATTTTTTCCAAGTCTTTACATTTCCTAACAAAAGAGGCAATGTCATTTTTTCTGACGGAGGCATAGAATTCCATTGTATATATGTACCACATTTTCTTGATCCATTCATCTACTGAGGGGCGTCTGGGTTGGTTCCATATCTTAGCTATGGTAAATAATGCTGCAATAAACATAGTTGGGCTGGTAGCTTTAGTGTGGTCTTGTTTGTGATCATTTGGGTAAATGCCCAAAAGTGGGATTGTTGGGTCATAAGGGAGCTCTATGTGAGTCTTTTGAGGAACCTCCATACTGTTTTCCAGAGTGGTTGAACAAGTTTACACTCCCACGAACAATGCAGTAGGGTTCCTTTCTGGCCACATCCCCTCCAGCATCTGTTACTAGATTTCTTGATTATAGCCGTTCTAGCTGGGGTGAGGTGGAATCTCAATGTTGTTTTGATTTGCATTTCTTTTATGGCTAGAGAGGTTGAGCATTTCTTTATGTGTCTTTAGCCCATTTGTTAATCGGGCAGTTGTTTCTTTGAGGACTTTTTGCTGGGAGATTCAGTTTTTTGAGTTCTAAGTATATTTTAGATACGAGACCATTGTCCATTGTATGGCTAGTGAAGATCTTCTCCCATTCCATGGGCTTTCTGTTGATCTTGCTAGCTATGTCCTTTGCATTGCAGAAGCTCTGCAGTTTCATGCAATCCCACTTGTCCAACTTTTCTTTGATTTGTTGTGCTTCTGGGTCTCTATTAAGAAAATTTCGACCTGTGCCAAGAAGCCCTAGAGTTTCTCCTATTCCTTTCTGTAATGTTTTCATGCAGTCTGCTTTTATTTCGAGGTCTTTGATTCATTTGGAGTTGATTATGGTGCAGGGTGATATATATGGATCTAGCTTTAGTTTTCTACAAGTGTTTAACCAATTTTGCCAGCACCATTCTATTTCTTTAGCTCCCTTATCAAAGATTAGGTGGCTATAGGTCTGTGGGTTAATTTCTTGGTCTTCAGTCTATTCCATTGGTCCTCAGGTCATTTCTTGTGCCAGTATCAAGCCATTTTGTTTACTATGGTTTGTAGTAGAGTTTGAAGTTTGGAATCGATATTCCTCCAGTGCTGTTCTACTAAGGATTATTTTTGTCATTCAGGGTCCTTTATTGTTCAATATGCATTTTTGGATTGCTTCTTCTATTTCATTGAAGAATGAGGTTAGAATGTTGATAGGTATCACATTGTATTTGTAGATAGCCTTTGGCATTATTGCCATTTTCATGGTTAATCCTCCCAATCCAGGAGCATGGGAAGTTTTCCCACTTGCTTAGTTCTCCTTTAATTTCCTTTTTCAGGTTTTTAAAGTTTTTGTCATACAGGTCCTTCACCTATTTTGTTAACTCCTAAGTATTTTATTTTTTCTGGGGCTATTACAAAAGGGGTTGCTTTCCTAATTTCAGCCGCGCTCATCTCATTATTGGCATATAGGAAAGCCATTGATTTCTGAGGGTTAATTTTGTACCTTGCTACTTTGCCAAAATTTCTTATCAGCTCAAGTATCTTGGGAGTGGAGTCCATGGGGTTCTTTAAATACAAGATTATGTCATCTGCAAAGAGGGAGAGTTTTACTTCATCCTTCCCTATTTGGATCCCCTTTATGTCTGCATCTTGTCTTATTGCTGTAGCGAGGCATTCTAATACCAGGTTGAAGAAGAGTGGGGAGGGTGGACATACTTGTCTTGTTCCTGAATTTAGAGGAAATGGCTTTAACTTTTTTTTTGGGGGGGGTCCAGTTGTGGGGCCTGAACTCTGGGCCAGGGCGCTGTCCCTCAGCTCTTCAGCTCAAGGCTAGCGCTCTACCACTTGAGCCACAGCGCCACTTCCTGCTTTTTTCTTTTTGCTTCTGTGGTGCTGAGGAATCAAACCCAGGGCCTCGAGCATGCAAGGCAAGTGCTCTACCACTGAGCCACCTTCCCAGCCCGGCTTTAACTTTTTGCCATTAAGTATAATGCTGGCTGTAGGTTTGTCATATTTAGCCTTTATTATATTGAGGAATGTTTCATGGATTCCTAGTTTTTCCAGAAACTTCATCATAAAGGGGTGTTAGATCTTGTCAAATGCTTTTTCTGCATCTATGTAGTTCTTATCCTTGTTCTTGTTGATGTGGTGAAATATATTGTTTTGCATATATTGAACCAGCTTTGCATCCCTGAAATGAATCCTGTTTGATCGTGATGTATGATTCTTTTGATGGGTTCTTGAAGTCGACTGGCTAAGATTTTGTTGAGAAGTTTTGCGTTGATATTCATCAAAGAAATGGGTCTATAGTTCTCTCTCTTTGATGAGTCCCTGCCTGGTTTATTTTTCGCTTTTGAGAGTCAGACTATTGATATTTTCTGTGATTTGGGATCCAAGGCTTGAGAATAATTTAATTTAAAAATCAAGCGTTAATAGTTTCATAGACACACTCCATGTTTTTGGCCATGTATTGCAGGTTTTGCCCTCAGTCCATTTTCTTTTTCTTTTCACAGTAGACGCATAATTAACCTTGGCCCAGTAATGCTTATTTCTGAAGAACAACCAGCTCAACCTGCATTGCCAATCCAACCGGAAGGTACAAGAGTTGTATGTGGGCATTGTGGAAACACGTTCCTGGTAAGTAACTGGATATTTGTCATAGAACAACTCATAACTATCTAGTAGATTTGATAGTTGCTAACTGTCTTAATATTTTGTCAAATGTACATCAAATCACAAGTTAAAATACATCCTTGTCTACTTAGGAAGGCAATTAACCAAAGATACAGTTATGACCTAAAGCTAGGGCATACAGTATCTTCTGTGAATTTGACAAGTCATAAAGCCTCTAATTGGTCCAATTGAGAAAAGGAGCCACCTAGGTATGATAAGAGTTTAGCTATGATATCTTGACTTGGTGACTAAATAAATCTTTTTTGTTTTGATCTGGTTGTGGGGCCTGAACTCTGGGCCTGGGCGCTGTCCTTCAGCTCTTCAACTCAAGGCTAGCATACTACCACTTGAGCCACAGTGCCACTTCTGTTTTTTTTTCTGCTTATGTGGTGCCGAGGAATTGAACTCAGGGCCTCATGCATGCTAGGTAAGCGCTCTACCACTGAGCCACCTTCCCAGCCCCTAAATAAATGTTACTCTTCTCACCTTCTTAGTAACAAAATACACATGCTAAGGCCTGTTTCATGGTTTTGGAATTCCAGAACATTTCTTACTATTAATTTATCAAAAATTTTCTGCTTTATACTTAGAGAAATGGAAATTAACTCTTTCACATGATATACAAACCATCAAGTAATGAGAAAGTCTAAGGGATTTGTTATGAGTAAAAGCAATTTGATGTGATTGCTGTCATGAAGGACTGAATGAGCTTAAGAAAGTATGTGGGATTTGCTTCTTGTCCATCTCTTTTTTCTTTTTTGCCAGTCCTGGGTTTTGAACTCAGGGCCCGAGCACTGTCCCTGAGCTTCTTTTGCTCTAGGTTAGCACTCTACCACTTGAGAAACAGCGGTACTTCTGGCTTTTTCTATTGATGTGGTACTGAAGAATTGAACCCAGGGCTTCATGCATGGAAGGCAAGAACTCTATCACTAAGTCACATTCCCAGCCTTTTTGTTTTACTTTTATTAAAGTAATTTATATGGACAATTGTCAATGTCAAATAAAACTACAGTATCCTCATCTATCTGACCCCCAAATATCATCCCCCAAATACTCTGAATTCTTCTAGGTGCTCTCCTTACTTACAAGTTCACTTACAAGTGCAAGTTCACTTACCTCACTTCTTTTTGATGAAGTAGTTTTGAACATTACTAAATTATGTTACAAGCTGAGGATTTATCATTCAAATGAACAACCCACTTATATTCCTTTTCCTAATCCTGATTCCATATTCTCAGTAGGGTTATAATATTAGTGTTTACATGTTTTTGTTTTCCTTCTTTAATGATGAGGTGAATTACATTCACAACTGAGCCAATAGATGTACTACATTTCTGTATGGCTTTTGACATTTTCTTGGATTTAAAAATATAGGTCATCAGTTCTTCCCATACTCTTTTATAGAACTGTCAAGTTTCTGACAGTGTATTTGTATACATGAGAACTAAATATAGTATCCTCTAATAAAATATATTGATCTAAGATAAATATATATTAAAGAATTTTTAAACAAATTGTATTTAGAAAGAGATGCCATTGAAAAATCTTCAAAATAGGGTTTTTTTCCTCTCCTTACTCAGATCTCCTTCCACAATGACTTTGCATTCTGGCTTATTACAGTTGTATAACAAATCTTCACCATGGATTATCTTTGTAGCCACACTATGTGGGCTGATTTGTTTCACAAGATACATTGAATTTGTACCAGGTACTGGGCTATTCCTAGGTGCCAAGGAATCTGTGGTAAACAAGAAGCAGAGTCTCTATTTTTA
Organism: Dipodomys spectabilis; assembly: GCF_019054845.1. NCBI lineage: Eukaryota > Metazoa > Chordata > Mammalia > Rodentia > Heteromyidae > Dipodomys > Dipodomys spectabilis. The sequence continues at coordinate 27,036,192 of NW_024871460.1, forward strand.
TAGAGTTTTCTAATCTAATAGTAGGGAAAGACAAAATAGAAATTATGTTATGTTTTTCACATAGACAGGGATGAGTAAATTTTCATTGTGTATATATATCACATTTTCCTGATTCACTCATCCATTGAGTGGCATCGGGCCAGTTACTATTGGCTATGGTGAATAGTGCTGTAATAAACATGGTTGTGGTTTTTAGAGGATTTAATTTTTTAAGTTCTCTCTATATTCTGGATACTTATCCATTAGAAAGGATGATATTGTACCATTTGTAATGAAATGGAAAGAAAGACTTGGAAAACATTAAATTAAGTGAAGTAAGCCAAGCCCACAATGACAAAGGATCCATTTTATGTATATATATAAAATCTAGCTAGATATAGGTTACAAACTCATAAATATATTAGGCAGTATGCAAGTGTATACAAATGTATTAACCAAAATATGGTAGATTCAAGGGAGATCTCAAATAGTGTAATTCCTTGGAAAGCCCCAAAATCAAAGTTCAGCAAAATGAAATACCAGGAAGCAGGTAATTGGAAGGAGTAGGGCATGGTAGATAATGAAGAGAAGACAAAGGGGAAATTACAAACAAGAATCCAATGTGTAGCCTACAAAATTAAGAGGAGAGGGAAGGACTAGATAAGGGAGAATGTGATGATCAAAATATGTAAGAATGTGATGATCAAGATATATCATATGCCTTGTTAAATGGTAACTCCTTTGTACAACGACTTCAATATAAAAATAGATAAAACTATAGATGCATGCACATGCGTGTGTGCGCAGGCGAGCGCACACACACACACACACACACACACACAAATACCTATATAAAGGAAGTGTTGTTCTCTTAGGAGTAAAGAAAGCTGTAGGAGAGCTTATTCGTAGTTGAATATAAACTAAAGTCATATGTATAGAATGGACTGCTTAGGGGCAAAACTCAAGAGGCACAAGCCCAGATGTTTAGTATAAAGAACTTGAGAGACAGAAAACTGAGTGTACTGTGAATTCATAGAAAAGAGAGAAGTAAAGGAAAATCAAAGACAACTGTTACAGAGATTTATATTTAAGTTTTTAAATGATCTGGCAGTGAATTCAAGAGACTAATTGAAAGAGAGTTCAAATGTGTGGTTGTGGGGGGAGGGACATGGTGTTTGTAATTAAAAATATATAATTCATGTATTTAGAAAATCCCTCTCCATGCCCCTGCACTGAAGAAAATTGCAAATCTGAACACTAGAGACTTAACTTTTGAAACTAGATCTTACTTAATATGCAGGGCAAAAATGGACTGATATTACCATCTCTGTATTCTGTTGACAGTAATTATGGTTCAAAACTTTAATTCTTTAGCCAGAAAGAGTATTTTCAAGTATAGAATTCAAAGGTGATATAAAAGTTTCTGAAAAGCACTTTTTGTTGATTCAGAGAACATAGTAAATACCTGGTGGGAATTGTTGTTGAGAATTTCAGATTAATGAGAGAAGCTCAGTGGGATGTGAGCTCAGTAATGACTTTTTTCTGTTACCTTCTACTTCTGGGAGCTAAAGGCAGAACACTTGGCCTAGCATGCACAAAGTACAATGGAGATTGAACCTAGTGTGTGGAATACGTTAATTAGGTGCCACAGCTCTAACTTATAAACCTATTTTTTAAATAAGTTTTTTTTATTGTGAAAATACTGTACAGAGGGGTTACTGTTACATGAGCAAGATAATGAGTACATTTCTTATCAAGCATTGTTGCCTCTTCCTTTGTTTTTCCCCTACCATCCCTTCCCCACCCCCACGCCTAAATTGTAAAGTTCCTTTTCCAATATAGTGTCTTGTACCTCTCTTTGTTACAGTGGGTCAACCTGTATCTCTATTTAAACATTTTGATTTTTTCCCTTCTCCTCCCCAAATTATACCAACATTAAATACAGTGAAAAAAGGGGTTATACTGTGGGGGGAGGAACATACAAAGCAACAAAAAAATCACATGGTACCTTATAAATATGTTAGAAACAAGAGCAAGAAAGAAAAAAAACCACTTGTGTCCTTATCTTGGGGTTCATTTCACTTATCATCTTATCTGACCTTTTCTGCTTGTCTCAGACATATACTAGTTATTGCAAATAAGGGAAACCACGGGACCTATCTTTCTTTGGGCCTGGCTTACTTCACTTAATATAATTTTTTCTCAAGTCTTTCCATTTCCTAACAATTGTGGTGATGTCATTCTTTCTGATGGAGACGTAGAATTCCATTGTGTATATATATATATACACACACATATATACACATGTGTATGTGTATATATGTGTGTATATATATATACATATATATGTGTATATATGTATATATATATAGATATATATACACTACACCCCCAAATAAACAAACTCAGAGATGAGAATGGAAACATCACTACAGAAACAATCAAGATTCAGAACATTACAAGGGAATACTTCACAAATCTTTATGCTAATAAGTTTGAGAATCTGGAAGAAATGGACAATTTCCTAGCAAATATCGACATGCCAAAACTAAACCAAGATGAGTTTAACCAACTTAACAGACCCATATCAAGCATTGAAATAGAAACAGCAATATATTTTTAAACAGCAATATGTTTTTAAAATATATTTTATGGAGATTTAATTTAAATGTATAAGAATCGTCCACTTCAAGAACTTTAGTCTACTATCTGTAAGCCATGTCAAGTATTTTAATAACATTCCTGTGAGGAAAGCAGAACATTGTATTTGTCTACATTTACATGGAAGAAACCTTTAAAAAGAACATTGTCCCATAAGTGTCATCTGTTTTGGTAAGATCCTGTAAGCATGTTCATACAAGAAGTGGTTTCTTGATTTTAGTTCTGCCTCTATCTCATTTGTTTAGTTTATGTACTTTGTGGCTCCTGGCTCCTCACACAAGTAGAATAGGACAATAGCTTTATGGTAGGTAAATCAGAATATTCAAGTATTCAAAAGACTGGTCCTCATTTCAAGGGAAGACAACTTTGAAGGGAAATGAAATATCCTAGATGTGAACTAAAACGTGCAGAGGAAAAAGAGGAACGTAAATATTACGATATTGCATTCCATTTTTGTGGCAAAGCAAATCTAGATTGCATCAGAGCCTTGGAAAAGTCGTGGGAACTATTTCAGAGGGAGATCCCAAACTGTATTTCAAGGGAAGGTGAGAAAGGTGGAGCAAAAAACTCCTACAATCCTGAGGAAGCAATTGCTTCTACTGTCAACTCCCATGTCATTTAAACTAAAGAAATATTTTTATCAGATTGGAGAGTTTTGTTTTTTTTTTTTTAGTTTTCAATCCCTCTCTTCATTTATTTTTCAGTGGATGGAACTGAGGTTCAACACTCTGGCAAAATGCCCACACTGCAAAAAAATGTAAGTTGACAATATGATTGAGAAGTTCTTCAGAATTCCTACTTAAGTAGATTTTCACTTTAAGAAAAGTTGTGAAATGAATGAACCATTTGTATGTTTATTTGAGGTTAAAATATAATTGAACTAACTAGTATATTTCATTTTGAAAGTAAAATATTTAGGCTTGATTTCATCATTCTCAAAAGGAAAGTGAATTTTATTTTATTTTGAACCAGTATTAGGACTTTAACTCAGGGCCTTCACCTCTCAATTTTTTTCACTTATGGCTGGTACTCAACCACTTAAGTCACATCTTCAGTTCAACTTTTTTTGTGTGGATAATTGGAGATAAGAGTCTTGCATATTTTTTGTATCTAGGCTGAGTTTGAGCTCAATCTTCAGATCTCAGCTTCCTGAGTAGCTAGTATTACAATTATTTTGAAGCTAGCCCAGGCAAGCAAAGCTGTAAGACTCTTATCGTCAATTAATCAGTGAAAAACTATGAGTGGAGATGAGGTTCAAGTGGTAGAGTGCCAGTAGTGAGTAAAAGCCTAAGACCCAGAGTTTAAGCCCAAGTACTGGCACTAAAAAAATAAACAGCAATTACTTGTTGAGGATTTTTAAATGTCTTGAGGGGTCTGATCTTTTTCAAATAGTCAAAACTTGGTATTTGTAAAATGGGTTGCAATCCAGGAGAAAACTTAAAATTTCTTAGCATCCACAGTTATTATTAGTTTTTTTCATCTGTGTGATTATTACCATGGGAGTTTATATAATTATTTGTCTTATCTTAACTATACAAGATGATTTGGTAAGGTAAGTCATCTTATATCTATGAGTCAACTGATCTCTATTTCTATTTATCTCCATTTTTTGTCTAAGAAAAATAACAGCTATATGAAAATGGGAAATAACATTTTTTTATTGAGTCTGTACTGGATTTTCTCAAGATCAGCCAAGATTCCTTTTCTAGGAGGCATACTGTAATCCCTATATTGTGGTACCCAGAGACAGGATTTTTTTTTTAAATTTTAAGACAGAGTACAAAGCAAAATCAGAAGAGAGAAAAAGCAAATGATCAAAAACTGGTGGAGACCACATAGATATAAGCTGCCAAAAGGTCCTTTCCCACTGGACTCCTTCAGCGATGAACTGTTATCTTATTATGCAATATCTTGTCTACAAGGGAATCTCTTGTTAGGCATTTGATGCCCAAAGCTCTCACTGGGGCTGTTTGTGCCTCGCACAACCCAAAGTTTGAATATTCAGAGGGAATGAATGTGCAAGCCATATTGTTTATTGTGTAGAACACATTTGAAAATACAGTAGGTTTTTAAAACCTCACTGTATGAGATTGTAAATTTTCTGAAAAGAGTGTAAATCTTCTAAGAAAAAAAAATGGTTACCTAGATAATTTTGATATAAATTGTTTGGATAAAACTACCAAAATACTTACAGATATTCCTCTAAAATTGTAAAAGAAATATACCCTCTGTGTCTTTTCTAGAAAGGTAAAAAAGAAGACCAAGATTGAAGATTAGTAAGTCAGGTTTCTTTTTGGAGAGTGCTGGGGTTGAATCCAGGGCCTTCTGGATGTTAACCTTACTTATACAGAGTAATCCATGCTTTGTCCATTAGGGAATGAGTGTGCTAAGTCTCTTAAAATCTAAGTTTCTTATATATAAGACAAAGGGTACAGAAATCAAAAGCAGCAGAATTAACCAAAGGAAAAAGGAAAGAAGAAAAAAATAAAAAGAACTAAGGACAGTATAATTAGAAAAAATACACTTACTTCCATTTCTTGGAGTTCATTTTGATAGGCATCATTTTATTTCATTTTATGCATATAGCTATTGAGCCCTTGCAATCCTCTCCTAAGAATATCCTCCTTTTTTCTTACTGCATGAATGTTTAGATTGTGATTTAATCAGGTCCAGGTGGTTAATTGCATATAAGTTTATCTGATTTGGGGAGGGGAAGGGAAAGCACAGAAACGGTGGAACAAAGGGTGAACCCTTAAGCAGTGATACCCATTAGACACTATGTTGGAAATGAACTATACAACATTGAAGTGAGGGAAATCAGGAAGAAAAAAACTGGGAGAGAATGAGGGAGAGGATGACACTGTTCAAAAGGAAATGTACATATTACCTCAGTCATGCAACTCTAACCCCTGTGTATAACACTTTTACAATAAAATTAAATTCCAACTTTGGGACAGCTTCTCAACCTGGCTTTCTAAAAATGGCACACTCAAGCCTGTGAAGATTGCTTCTTCCCATAGCATCTATTTTCATAACGAACTTTAATTAAAAATTATTCTCCACCAACATGTGTGAATTACAGTATCAGCAAAGGCAACTCAACTGGAATATTTTGACAGTTTTTTTAGAATTGAAAATATAGGATCATATTTTAGTTTGTGTAACCTTTAGTATGAAATAATTATTTTTTACCTATTTTGAAAAATCCCAAAGCAGAAAAATCCCAAAAATGATTTCTAGAAGAAATTAAAGTGTCTAAAAAGTGAGAATGTGTTGTGTGCATATCTCCACTTATCTCTGCTAAACCAGAGTCTCACTAAATATAGTCCAGTTAGAGTAACTTTTTTAAAGCATATTTTAGCTTTAAAAAAGGTTTTTTAAATTTGTGAAATCAATCTTCCAAGTTCTTTACTGAATCCAGTAGATATTTGCATATGGAAAAGCAAAGTGGATGATCCCAAATAAGTACACAGAAAAATATGCGTTTGAAGAATGCATATGTAAATGACATGTATTTCTGTATATTATTTTTAGAAAAAGAGTAGCTTCACTAAAGGCATCAACTTGGATAAATATTATAGCAAACAAAAAAGAGAGACTTGTGATTAGCAGATAGGATGCCAGGCATAGCTCCTTTATACACACGTATACACTACAGACAAACTTCGTAGGAATCTTGCAATGCAGGGATTATTATCCTCATTTTACAGATGGGGAACTGTTCAGCGGTTAAGAATTTTGCTCAAGAAACTTCTAGTTATTTTAGAACAATGACAATATTTTTGGCCAGAATAAAGAAGTATTGAATGTCTAGACATTCTCTGATCACAAGACAGTGTATTAATATAGAGGAGAATTTGTAGTGATAACTTAGGGGATTTACATAGAAATTCACATGAACTAGATATTATTGTAACCATCATTCTAAGAGGAAGGTTTGTAGATTGGAGTCACATGCTAACCATGGGAGGACCGAGAATCACTAGTCTGAGGGCTGAAACTGTTATCACATGAAACCTGTAGCGGACATCCAGATTTCTTTCCTTTTTGATTGCTTTTCAAGTAAGATCTCATATGATCTGTTAGAGTCACAGTCCAAGACAGAATTTTCTTTCTTTAAACCATAAGAATCCTAGAATTCCTTTTGAGTTTAGGTGTTACTAAGTCATTGTTAGGAAGCTACTGTGTTATATATTGATCTCACAAATGTGTCAGGAAAGCTTTCCTTAGACTGGCAGAAGCAAAGAATCATTTTTTCAGCCGGGCGCTGGTGGCTCACGCCTGTAATCCTAGCTACTCAGGAGGCTAAGATCTGAGGATCACGGTTCAAAGCCAGCCTGGGCAGGAGAGACCGTGAGACTCCTATCTCCAATAAACCACCAGAAAACCGGAAGTGGCGCTGTAGCTCAAGTGGTAGAGCGCTCACCTTGAGCTGAAGAGCTGAGGGACAGCGCCCAGGCCCAGAGTTCAAGCCCCACGACCGACCAAAAAAAAAAAAAAAAAGAATCATTTTCTCCCAATGTCTTTTCTCTACTTAGAAGGTGGTATTTTTTTAAAAATTTTATTTTATTTGAGAACATACTGTACAGAGGGGTTACAATTACATGGGCAGGATAATGCATACATTTCTTACCAAGCATTGCAGCCTCCTCCTTTGTTTACCCTTCGTGGTATTTTTTTTTAAACTGGGCAACTTCTGATCACTGTCCTACTTTTAAATAGAGCTGGAATTGTATTTCTATGCAAATACTATAATGGAGCTAAGACTAATAGATTTTATCCAAAGTAATTGTCATCAGATACAACTTCTTCACTACTGATATGTCCCCTTATGAATCATCTCCTACCATTTTAAACAATGGCAGATTTCTTCTGTCAGACATTATCCTATTATCTTGCCACTTGGTGCTCTAATTATTTAGTAAACTGGTGTTTGAAATAAAGGCAAAATCTTGCCACTTTTGTAAATGACAGACAATAGACTATCACAAAATTTTGAATGCCTTCAAGGAGATATATGTAGCATGCTGTGCTGTGAGCAGCATGAGAAAAGCTTTAAGGAGAGTGATATTGAACTAACTTATGAAAGATGAGGAGGAATTAGGTTCACTGCAAAAGGAGTTACCTATGCCTCGGTAGACAACTTGGGGTACAGATGTGTATAGACATTGTAAAATAAATTGCATTGAAGGGAGAGGGTCAGTGATTGGGCAGGGGCGGGGGAGGGGTATCTTTGATTACCTTATTTCCAAGAGTCTGTGGAAGATCTAGAAGAAATGTATCTGGTGCCTCATGCCTATAATCCTAGGTACTCAGGAGGCAGAGATCTGAGGATCAGAGTTTGAAGCCAGCTTGGGCAGAAAAATTCCTGTAAGACTTTCATCTGGAAAAAAAAGCTGGAAGTGGTGCTGTGGCTCAAGTGGTAGAGCACTAGCCTTGGGCACAAGAGGTTCTAGGTTAGTGCCCAGGTCTAGCAAAAAAGAAAGAACGAAAGAATGAGAGAAAGAGAAAGAAAGAAGGAAGAGAGAGAGAAATCGAGAGAGAGAAAGAGAAAGAACAAAAGAAAGAAGTATCTGGCAGAGGATAATATTCATTTTGCACATGGTTGAGATAAAGAGAACTGTAGGTTTGTTAGATTAATTGAGTCTTCATCTTATCAGTCTGCTTTTCAAATAACCAATCTTGGATCAATGTAGGCATGGTCTTCTCTTTTCCTTTACCAGAATAATCAAAACCTGAAAATTTTGGTATCGTTTAGGTATTTAAAAAGGTACACCTTTACACTTTTGCTACAGCTTTGCTCTAAACACCTTCTAAAACTGCTCACTTAACTCCTTTTATCACTCTCCAAAACAACAATCTCTAGATACTTATTTCTGTTAAAACACCTGCCTCCCAAATCCCCTAACTCTCCCAGGCTCTGTGAGAGTTTATTCCCAATCCCCTAACGATGATTGGGCTATGAATTCCTGTAGGTTCACACTTCCTGTCTCTGTGCCTACTTCCCTTTTGCTTCTCATAAGTAAGCAGATGTCTTCAAGTTGTATGCCTTCATTTGATCATGATTCTGTACTCTCTCTGGAACAAAGCACAATTAACTATCAATCCCCACTATGTCACTGAATTTGCTCTGAAGAAGTTTATATCCCAATTGCAAATTCAAATAGATTAGTCTTTATCCTGCTTTTTTTCCCTCTAAGCAATTGGTTATGTTGATCATCCTGATTGTTTTTTTCCTTAAAATTTGTTTTTTCCTTGCTTTTTAGGTACTGCTTTCTCCTGAGCTTTTCCCATATCTCAGAACAATCCTCTGTGTTATTGCCTTTGTTGGTCTCATTTCCTTTACTGTCCATAGTTTGAGAGTTAACTACCTAATGTCTGAATTTCTCATATGCCACTATCATCTATTTATCAAAACCACCTCCAATCTCTCTTTGGAACTTAAAATATCGATATACAGTCTCTGTTGGTTACCTCACACATCACCATTTTAACCTAGCATCTCATTGGCATCTCAAACACACCATGAATAATTTCCTACCCTATTCTGCAAACTAAGTTTCCTATGTGTTAGTGAATATACCAGCCAAAGTTATCTGTTTACTCAGGTGATAACAGAAATCATTTCTTTCTTCCCCATATCTAGATGCTAATATCTTATCAGTTCAGCTTCTCCTTTATTTGTTGGTATATTGTTTTGAGGAAAAAACTTCTTTTTCCCTTTGGGCAGTAATGTACTGTGTGTTCTACTATACACCCAATGCCTAAAGTCCGGAATTAAACTTCAAACTTCTTAGCAATGTAGATAAAATCTGCCAGGCTTATGTCTTTACTGGGCTTTTCTAGAGATGTTTTTCTTCCATATTTACACAACATAACCTCCTGTGTCCCAGACTCAACAGTCTTCTACCTCCATTGAGTATTATATGGTATCTTGTTTCTGTCACTCAGTTTTTTTTTTGCCTTCAGAGATCTCTTTATTAGGAGAGTAGTATTATCCTGCAAGACCTGCAGTTCCTGGTTAGTCTCTTCCTATTCTTGCCTAAGTGTAAAACATTATTTAACTTCACCATTTAGCTGAAATATCTCTTGCTTTTACTGTTCATCTGAAGAAACCTTTCCTGACAGGATTGCTTCTTGAATAAAATTCTTTTCATATCTCAACAATATGACTATTATCAGCTAAGATTATTCACTCCTCCTCCTATTCACGTCTTAACCTTGCCCTAAAATCCCACTGTATTCATCCATTTGCTTTTAATGTAGTCAAATATTGTGTGCTTGCAGTTTGCAGGAGTAGGATGCCTATGCAGGAGGTGGAGGCAGAATGGCAAGTAGAAAGGGCAAAAGTACAAAGACTGTAGGGCATATCAAGCAAGTAGCTCTGGGTTCAATCTACAGTATTGATGGGAGAGAGGAATCTAAGATCAGGAATCGAAAATCATTTCTAGTGATAGCTCAAGTGGTAGGGCACTTGTCTATCAAACAAGGAGGTGTGTCTTCCATCTCCAGTATTGAAGAGGGAGAAGGACAAAGAGAGGGATGGGGGAGGAAAGGAGCTAAGAATGGAAATCCAAGATCAAGCTGACATCTAGTGATCTTTTGTTTGATTTTTAATTTGGGTCATAGTTGATGCTCTATTACTTGAGCCAAGCCTCCAGTCTGACATTTGGTTGGTTAATAGGAAATGGAGTCTTGAAAACTTTTTTGGCTTTAAACTTGATCCTATGATCTCAGCCTCTGGAGTAGCTAGAATTACAGATGTGAACTACCAGTTCCTGGCTCTGATGATGCTCTTCTTTGTTGCTGTAATAGATTTTGCAGTATATAGCTACCCAGCTAGAGACATTTCCTAGCATTCCTTGCAGGGGGTGTGGCCATGTGTTTAGGTTATAGACAATTGAATGTGAACAAAAAATATTAAGTATAACTTCCTTCCAGTCTCTAATGGAGAATTGCTTGATTTTTTTACTCTTTCCTCTTCTAATTTCCTGGAATAGGCAAGTATGGCAGAACCTTGTTTCTGTGTTGAGTCAGACAATGCTGGTATATCACAGAACTGAGATGTTTATCAACTCTAGGCTGCAAAATTTATGTTTGTATTTTATATGCTAGGGAAACAAATTATAGTTCAGACTTCTCTATTGTAGCAAGCACTCTACTTTTCCCTCTGCATAAAAGGAACTATTACTGTTATCACTTCATCAGAAACATAAATTCTGTGCTTTTGTGCACCAAACATAAAATAAGAATGATAATTATAAGGTCGATGTTCTTATGGAGCAAGACATAAATATAAAAGACAAATGTTGATACTTTTAAAATATATTTTTATAACAGAGCTAGGAATGAATTTTCCATATAAGGTCAAAATTGAAAATCCTAAGGGAAGCAATAGGTAATTATGTCTAGATTAGAATTTCCTTTCTCTATGGTGATTTTGTTAATAAAAACTCTTCACCAAAAGATATTAAAATTATTTTTAAACCACAGACTCTAATAAGATATATGCAGAGTGCAGAGCTGTGAGGAATAGTATCTAGATTATATAAATATCACCACTTGATTATTCTATCACTTGAGCCATGTCTCCAGCCCTAATATTGCTGATTATATTGGAGATGACTTTTCTGTCTGGGTTTGCCTTGAACTTCCATCTTCTGCATCTCAGCCTTCTAAGTAGGTGGGATTATAGGAATGAGTCAACAGTACTCAGCCACATTAATTAAGTATATGATTAAACAAAAGATAGCCTAAGGCAGGGACAATAGATGTAAATGAGCATTTGATAGAAAAAGAAAAAATAGCTAGCTAGCATTTAAAAAGATGTATGTTCACCCTTGCTAGAAACCATGGCTGCACATTAAAACTTATGAAATACTATTCTCATCCATAAAATAGTTAAAAATGAGAAAGGAAGTGTCAAAATTGAGAATGTATGTGTACATATGCATAAATGGATGTGGTCTTTATTAAAATATACATATATATGGATATATACATATATGTACAACCCAGCAATTCTATTCCTAAATGTATGTTTGATAAATTCTTTCATATATTAGCAAGTGTTATTAAAAGCAACACTGTTACAATAAAATATTAAGAAAAATCTGAAGGTTTATTAACAGATAAGTAAACAATTATACTCATAAATGAAATGCAATTATGAAAATGGATAGCTAGATCTTCACATACTAATATGTACATTCTCATCTAGGGTATTGAAAAAAAGGAACAAGCCATGGCAACATACAGTCCAAACCACATCTATTAATCATTTCTTACTTTCTTTTTTCTTATGGTACTGGGATTTAAACTCACGATCTCATGCTTGCTTAATTTGCTTGCTTGATTGGGATTCTTAACATTTGAGCCATGTGTCCAGCCCTGATATTGCTGATTATATTGGAGATGGACTTTTCTGCCTGGATTTGCCTTGACCTGTCATCTTCTGGATCTCAACCTTCTGAGTGCAGGAATGAGCCACCGGTCACATTAAGTTTTACCATAGGCAAAATAATCCTGTATCTTGCTTATAGAATCATATGTAAGTTAAATATGAGAGTTTGGTATCTGTGCAATAAGACATTTGTAGGTTGTTGCTTTACCCTTTTGTTGGGATGGCACTTGGGTCATGGAGTAACAGTACTTCCTTTTTTCCTCTTGAGAGATTTCTCAGAAGTAGTAATTAAGTGTAAAAAAGGACATGCATTTGCTAAGCAAAATTCACATACTGAGATTAATGCACTCAAATTATTCTCTTGGCTCACAGAAAAGGTACTCTAATGTTCACATAGAACCTGAGACTTCTTCAATATGTGGTTCTAAAAAACTTGGTTGGTTTAGGATATAGTAGGCTACGAGAGACAGATATCTAGATAGTAATGAAAAACAATTAGCCATGAGTCAAGAATGAAACCACTAACTGGATGTATAGGGATTCAATTTAAAAGTAGTCTAGGGACACAAGAGATTTTATCTTTCTTGCTGTTCTTGTTAATGAACTTATAATGTACTATGTGATTTTTTTTGTTTCTTTGTATGTTCTTCCCTCATGGTATAACCCCTGTTGTCACTGTATTTGATTCTGGTGTCCTACATCTTGTATATACATTTTTCTAATTTGGGGAGGGGAAGGGAAATAGCAAAATGCTGAAATAAGGATACAGGATGACCCACTGTAACAACAAGATGTACAAGACACTATGTTGAAAACGAACTTTAAATTTTGCAGGGGGGAAAGAGGGAGGAGTGGGAAGGGGAAGGAGGTATTGGGGAGCAAAGGGATGGTAGGGGAAAAACAAAGGAGGGGGTAACAATGCTTGATAGGAAATGGACTCATTACCTTACTCATGTAACTATAACCCCTCTGTACAGTATCTTTACAATAAAAAATATATATTGAAAAATTTAAAAAAGTAGTCTAAGCCAAACATGACATAAAGATAATGAATTCTACATGTCCTAACAACTTCAGATAGCAACATGTAAGATGGTGATTAATGGTGGCCTCTGGGTCATCTAGATGTTGACATTGTCGTTCAAGTACTGAGGAAAATTTATGATGTATATTTGCAGTAGATTTAATGATTTAACAAAATTTGAGTGATTAAAACTAGTGCTTATGCAAAATTAGAACATCTCCAAGGAAGCACATTTATCAATTTTTTCTAGTATGTGATCCAGTCTTGTAATTTTTTTTATTTGACAAACGTTCCTTGAGATATTTTACCAAGTTAAGCATGATCTTGACACTGGCCACACGTTCTTAGTGATGTCTTTCTTTTGCATGATTTGCAGCTCTTCTGTAGGTAGTGCACTTCCTCGAAGACGCTGCTGTGCTTATATTACCATCGGAATGATCTGTATTTTCATTGGTGTCGGATTAACTGTGAGTACTACTTTACTATTAGAATTCTTCCCTCTCAACGTTACCTACTGCGGTCAGCCTGGGGACTGAGACAACATATCAGTCATTTCTGAGAAGGTTGCCTTCCTGGCATATGGGGGTCTACCACCTTAAAAACAAACACACAAACAAACAAAAACTACAGGCAGTCAGAAACCTGATTTTTTTTTGTTCATTAATGATTTAAAAATACCTTATTAGACTATTATTAGACAAAATAATGGGCTTTATTGTGTGCTGACCTGTTTTAAATGGAATTTGCCCTCCTAGATAAAAAAGTACTTGGACCTTTGTCAAAGTTATTAAAAACTTGGGAATGTGCCATTCAGTTAACAAAAGCCCATTTGTAGAGCAGAACCAACAAAATGACAAAGTCTGAAAAATCATTTTCTTTATCCACATCCCATATCAAACAGAGAATCATTACCAGTAGGAGGATGGGTTATTTTTAGGGAAGACAGAAGCTAACCACTTGGCATGAGGGTTATGCCAGACAAAGAAGGGACTGACCTTTTTGCTGCCACTTTGCTCTTCTTACTGTGTTCCCCAGTCAGTATATCTGATTCCATATTATTAACAGTGTCTCACTAGGTCACATGATATTGAGTTACATAAATTAAACGCCATTCAAAGGTAACTTATTTTAGATTGTGTGTGTGCGCTCAGCCTTCCTAGTAGTTTTGATTATAGGCATGAGCCATTGGTGCCTGGCTTTCTTAAGAATATTTTAATTTTTTGAGACAAAATTTTGTGTATCCTGCATTGACCTGTAACTCATGTTCCTTCTGCCTCAGATTTCCAAGTTTGGGACTGCAGGAGTACACTATCATGGTTGGCTCTGTGTGTATTTTGTTATATTTATTTCATAAAATTTATATTTAAGTTCAGTCAGGGTAGCTTATGCCTGTAATTCCTGCTACTTGAAGGCAGAAATAGGGAAAATGGTGGTTAGGCAAAAAGTGAACCAGATATCATCTCAACAAAAAGTTGGGTGGTGGTGGTGCCTGATACAAGTGAAGTTTAATTAAGAAAGATACAATTTAGGCCAGCTCAGAACAAAAAACATAATAACTTACCTGGAAAATAACTAAAGCAAAATAAGCTGGAGAGGTTACACCTGACTAGTAAGCTGGAGACCTGAGTTCAAACCCCAGTAGCACAAAAAACAATAGTTAATATAAGTAGTAGTAATGTCTGCAGGCATAAAATCAGGTTATAGGGATGTTGAAAGTTCAGTTTGAGGTTATGCTTCACACAAATCACACACATACAAGCCAACACAAGGTTCTCTAAGCTATATTTTCTTTAAGTTTCTAATCTTATATTTATATATATATTTTGTTGTTGTTGTTTTAGGTTGGCACCCAAGACTTTGCAAGGCGATTCCATGCAACCTATGTTTCTTGGGCAATTGCATATCTCTTAGGTTTGATCTGCCTTATCCGAGCTTGTTACTGGGGAGCCATAAGAGTCAGTTATCCAGAACACAGTTTTGCATAGGCTGGCCTCTGATTCGGTGATGGCAGGTGAGAGTGTCTCACAGTTCTTGATAAGCTACTCTGGACATGTTTAAATCATTTATCCTAATGGATTCCATCCTGGTTTATGTAAACTAGTTTCAAGACTTTGGGAGTCTTTTCTGGACAAATGCTCATTGCACTATGTTATATGCAAATTGTTTTGCTGCTAGGTTTTCAAACTCAGAAAAATAAAGCTGTGTGTTTATGTTATTTTAATCTATTAAAGATACTTTCAGATTTGTCACTAAACACCATATATTACCCCTTTGCTATGGGTCTCAGTCATTATTCCATTACTTGCCAATCTGTGACTATTACCAAGAGGTATTTATAAATGTTTCTACAATAGTTTTGCATTTATACTTATGTTTTAGTTAAGCAGTATTAACATTGCTTGCTTTTAAAACAAAGCAATATGCATTATTTTTGCCTGAACTGCTTACAGCAATTTAAACCTAAGATTATAATGACCTTATTCAGGAAAAAAAAATTGAGTGTACTTTCAAAAACTTGGCATTCTTGTCAGAGAAACATTTCTAGATACTGTATGCTCATTTTGTCTTGTTTGTAGAAAGATAAAATATTTTGGTAGTAATGTAAAATACAAGAATGAAAAATATTTATTTGCCCACAGAGATGTTGGATAAAATTTTTTTTCAAAGCTCACAGGATTTTTTTGCTTTTCATTATTTTTGTCTTTTTATTTACCAGTTAAACATCTGCTCTGGATTTATTGAGTTAATGTTAATAGGTCATATGTATTCCTTTATAGACTGGTGGAAGTATTTCACGTAACATGTTTTATAATACTTAACCACTTAAGTAAGATACATTTACTTTGGGTTTACTCCTTCGTAATTAGAGTATTTTTCTTGTTGGGATAACTGTGCACCACTTAGATGTGATGGGAGCCTAGATATTTTGCACTAGCTAAAATGTTAAAGGTTAGAATTAATCTTAACCATTTTTCTCAAGTATGACTGTTCAGATGATTACTGAATTTAGTCAAGGAAATAGATCAAAGACAAATAGCGGCATAGTTTTCTAAGAATTCTCTAAGATTATGGAATCAGCTCTTGCACTGCCCGTTTTTGCAGTTTTGAAAAAGTTGTTTAAAAAGTAATGCTCTAAAGTCTTTCATATAGAATTAGATCATGCAATGTCTAAGTAAAATAACTGTCGTTTCCAGGGATAAAACTGATATTTAAAATTATTTGTGTTCCTTACTAATATGAAAATGTACTCATCAGAGAGTTTAGAGCAAAATCCATGTAAATGTCACAGACCAAATGGTAAATGTATAAATACAGTAGCTCAGGATTATATGTAATTGGAAAACACACTAATAAAGGTTATTGTCCAAAAGTCACTTTGTCTTAGTCTATTAAAAAGAAACTATCATTTCCAAAATTGTCTTGAGATATTGCTATCATTTTCATGTTTAAAAGAGTACATCATTAGCTCATGCCTGTAATCCTACTACTCAGGAGGCTGAGATCTGAGGATTGTGGTTCAAAGTCATCCCTTGCAGGAAAGTCTGTGAGATTATCTCCAATAAACTACTCAGAAAAAGCTGGAAGTGGTGCTGTGACTCAAGTGGTTGAGCATTAGCTTTGAGCAAAAGAGCTCAGGGACAGAGCCCAGGCCCCGAGTTTAAACTCCACAACTGACATAAAAGAAAAAAAAAAGTACATAATTTTTTTCTATAATATTCATTTGATTTTTCTACTATTTTCATGAATATCTTAAAATTCAGATTACATCCATCTGTAACACATTTAATGTTCAATATAAAATAAGCTAATTTATTTCTTAATGACTTACAACTTTAAAAAATATAATGAATTTATCAATCCATATTTTTCCTTTTTGAATTGAAATTTTACATTGTTATATGCTGTATCATCCTGTTGCTTGGCAGTCCTGTTCAAAGCCAGCCCAATAAGAAAAGTATGTTAGACTTAACAAAAGCCAGAAGTTGTAACTCTAGTTAAAGTGGTAAAGCACTAGTCTTGGAAGGGAAAAGCTAAGGTCCAGAACCCAGACATAATTTCAAGCCCCAGTACTGGAGCAAGTGTGTGTGCGCGCACACACACACACACACACACACACATGCACACAGAGGCATAATCATAATCATCTTCTAGTATATGATCCTTAATTGTAGCAGTTTGTAGTAATTTTTTATTTTTGTGCCCCCTACTGTTCATTGTCTGTAGTTTACCTAATTTTAAAATAACAGAATATTTTAGTTCCAAAATATTTTATGAATTTCATGTTGTATCCAACTGAACTGATTTTTAGAGCATTTAAAATTTTCTCTTTAGGTAACAAAATCTAGGAAGACTGAACAGGAGTATTGTCTGTTAAACATGAGAAAATCAACACACAATGAGCTTTAAATTCAAATTACGGTAAAATAGCACAGAATGCTAATAAAATGATTTGTAAAAGCTTTTAATTTTTAAATTCATTTACAAGATCACTTGCAGTTTAAATAAATATTATATATTCCTTCACATGCATTTTGCTTGAAGGGGAATGCTATGTAAAAGAAGAAAAATAGGCCTGGCACCGGTGGCTCCTATTTATAATCCTACTCAGGAGGCTAAGATCTGAGGATTGTTGTTCAAAGCCAGCCAAGCAGGAAAGTACATGAGACTCTTATCTCCAACTAACCACCAGAAAACCAGAAGTGTAGCTATGGGTCAAGTGGTAGAGTGCTAGCCTTGAGCAAAAAAGCTCAGGGACAGCATCCAGGCCCTGAGTTCAAGCCACATAACTTACAAAAAATGAAAAGGAGCTCATATTGTTTTGGGATTTTGAGTGTATTAGAGATAACTTGAAAAACTTGTCCTCAAGCTGGTGATTCCATGGTCTTTCAGTTTTTTAGCAAAGTCATTTAAGGTAACTTAGTGACCAGAAAAAAATTCACATGCTGTGCTTTGATCAAATTGTAAATATTAAGGGTTGGATGCAGGACTATGAAACATACCTGGTATTACAGTATAATTTCCCAAAAGCCTCACCATGTATGGTATTTTCCACATCAAGAATATCTTTAAGATACTGGATATTTACATTATCTTGGGAGAAATTCATTACTTTTTTTTTTTTTTAGTGATTAGTAAGTCTTTAGGAAAGTTTAGGAGACTTGTGAACAATCCCTTAGCTTACATAATGCTGCTTTTCTTAGTCTCTTCCTTCATACCTGTTGTATTCCTTTCTGATAGTTAACCACTCTATGATCTGCCACTACGTTTCCTTTAACACCCTCATAAATCAACAACCTTCACTATCCTTAACATGTGTCACTGACTTAAATGTCAGTATGAGTGGTCTGTCTAATATTATGGTCTAGACTCACCATTCTTTGCTTCTGTTAAAATTTCAAACTGACTTCTAGAGTTGGGTGTGTAGCTCAAATGGTAGTGGTAGAGTAAGTACCCTGGGTTCATACCAGCTTAACTGCCTTCTCCCCCCACAAACTGCCTTTTAGAGTTGGCCCTTTCCTCCTACACCCTTTCCTTGCTTCATCAGAAAAATCACAGTATCTTTTGATCTCTATATTCATCTGAGTCAGTAACTGGTATTATAATTTTTACTTTCTTATCCTCACAGTCTATATGGACGTTCTTCTTTCTGTATACACACTTCCTTATTTACGACTCTCATACTCATTGCCAAAGCTTTTTAACAATTGTTGTACAATAGCGTCTACTTATTTATGAGTATATGTTTCTGTAAAAACCTCTGCCTTGCTTCATCCCTTGCTTATTTCATATCGCTTCCTAATCTATTTTCCACATATTTATTTCCCAAATGGCCATTTATTATCATACCTAGCCTAAAGTCCTTTCCATATCCTTATGAGATAAAAGATCCTTTATCCTTATTTAGCTTAAAATGAACCCACTATTAATAAAGGTCTTGTATTTTGTGTTCCTCATGATTAAATTATCGGTGCTATTGATATTAACTGTTTTTGTTTGTTTATTTTGTGCCATTCCTGGGGCTTAAATTCAGGGCCTGGGCACTGTCCCCAAGCTTCTTTTCCTCAAGGGTAGCACGTACCATTTGAGCCAAAGCTCTACATCTGGCTCTTTTTTTAGACCTAATTGGAGACAAGAGTCTCACAGACTTTCCTGCCCAGCTTGGCTTCAAACTGTGATTCTTAGATCTCAGCCTCCATAGTAGTTAGGAATGAAGGAGTGAACCACCAGTACCTGCCTTATATTAACTGGTCTATTCATGTCTCTGGCTTTGTCCTTCTATATGCAAAAAATGTTCTTTTCTAAGTGAGTAAATTTTTTATGCTTGATAATTCTGAGGTCTGAACCCATGATTTCTCTTTTCCTCTGACCCATGAACAGAATTGTTAAAACACTGATTCGAGGCAAACATTTCCACTACAGCTACTGCACTGTTTTGGTTATTCATAGGCTTACTTTTGTTCTTCTCTTGTTAACTGAGTATTGGTCAAAATATGTTTGAGCTTGAATTCCTAGCACATAACAAGGATAAACCTTTTCAACTCTTGCTTATCTGAGCGAAGTCAAATATTTATTATAGCTTCTTTCTACCACTTTGATTGATTTGCTCATTTATTCATTTTTTTTCATTCTTAACTTTTTTACTTTTACCTTTTCTTTTTAACTTACTTATTTAACACTTGACCTACAGTCCTATTTGCTGAAACTGGGGCTTGAACTCTTGGCTTGTAATTTCCCCCTTTTTTTTTCTCAAGGCTATGACTTGAAACACATCTCCAGTTCTGGGTCTCACTTTTTGCCTAGGCCAGATCCTCCTATTTATGTTTCCCAAATAGCTGTGGTAACAGGCATGCATCACCATGCCAAACTTTTTGTTAGTTGAAATGTAGTCTCATGAACTTTTTGCCCAAGCTGGACTTGAACTGCAGTACTCTTAACCTCAGCTTCCAAGGTAGCTAGGATAACAACTGCTGTGCTTAGCTTACAATAGTTTTTAACAAATTGCTATACAGTAGCATCTCCTTATCTATGAGGTATGTGTATGTTCCAAGACTCCCAAATGCATTCCTGAAATTGCAGATAGCATTAAAAATATATCATTTCCCATACAGATAAAGCTTAATTTATAAACTAGGCACACTTAAGATATTGCTAACAACTAATAATAAAATAGAAACATATAAGAATATCCTGTGATAAAATTGCCAGAATCATAGTTCTTGTGCTTTAGGGCCACTGCTAAGTAAAGGGCTTCAGGAACACAATCCCATAGCAAAATAATAAGTCAATCTGACAGCTGAGACAGCTACTATGGTGATTAGTAGATATGTAGCATATACAGTATGTATATGCTAGACAAAGGGATGATTCATGTCTTGAGAACTCATCAGTCTACTCTAAAATACACACTTCAATCTAATGAATTACTTATTTCTGGAATTTCCCTTTTATTGAATTCAGTCTGCCAAGTGAAACTGAATGGGATGGGGACAGTTACTACTATGAGCAAATATATGTATCCTTTATAAAATGTTTTGTAGCCCTGTGCCTGTGGCTCACACCTGTAATCCTAGCAACTCAGGAGACTGAGATCTGAGGATAGCGGTTCAAAGCCAGCCCAGACAGAAATTAAATTGGAGACTCTTATCTCCAATTTAGCCACTACGCTGTGGCTCAAGTGGTAAAGCACTTGCTTTGAGCTGAAGAGATCAGGGACAGTGCCCATGCCCAGAGTTCAAGTCTTACAACAGACCAAAAAAAAAAATAAAATGTTTTGTAAATGTTTATTGATTAAATGAGAGGCAGAGTAATGAAGGAGAGTGGTGAAGCGATCATTTGGAAACTCTGAAAGAACGCTGTGGGTTTACTTTTGCTTGCTTACTCATCTTTCAGTAGCACCAAGGTTATAGTTCCAGCCAGCTACTAAAATGTGTGTGTGTGTGTGTGTTCCTAGCACTCAATACTGTGAGGGCAGAGGTAAATAAGAGAAAAATATATACATGTTAGCTGTGAATTATCTGAGATTCCTATTTCTTTGTTTTACTTAATGCATTCTCCAAGCCTTTGGGAGTGACAGATTCCCCCATACTCCAAAGCCATAGAGGACGTGGGATGACAAATATAACCTTGGGAAATGTTTTCAGCTTCCTAAACCACCACAATTTTCCCTATATTTTAATTTCATAGTTTATACGTTTTTTTCCCCTTTTCTTCTTGTTCCCCTTTTTCCACTAGTACTGGCTGGGTCTTGAGCTCATTGAACTCACAGCCTAGGCATTGTGTCTGGGCATTTTTGCCATGGCTAGTGCTTTACCATTTGAGCCACAGCTCCAGTTACCTTTTTTTTTTGTCAGTCATGGGGCTTGAACTCAGGGTCTGAGTACTGTCCCTGAGCTGTTCTTTTCTCAAGACTCCAGGTGTAAGCCACTGGTGCCCAACTCCAATTAGCTTTTGATGGTTAATTGGAGATACGAGTTTAATGGGCTTTCCTGCCTGGATTGGCTTTGAACCACTGTCTTCAGATTGCAGCCTCCCAAGTAGGTAGGATTACAGTCACCTATAGGACTGAGTCACTGGTGCCCATATTATTATTATTATTATAATTATTTAGCTTTAGGGGTCTGAACTCAGGGCCTTAGTGCTTGCCAGGCAGGCACTTTACTACTTGAGCCACATGTGTACCCAGCCCTTTCCACTCATTTTAAAATGTTTTTACCCAGACTGGCTTTGCACCATTAGCCTCCTATTCATAGTTGGTATGATAATTGCATACTTCTGTGTTTGGGTTTTTATTGGTTGGGATGGAGTTTGGGGAATGTTTTGCACAGGGTGCCTCAAACTTGACCGTCCTGGATCTCTACCTTCTGACTAGGATTGTAGGTAAGAGCTACCAAACCTGAATAGTTTTTCATTGTGTTACTTGGCAACAATTATGTAATACATTTTTCTTTCAACGATGCTATTCATTATTAAAAGTTTAGAAAATTAGTTTTATAGTTCAGTACATGTAATAGATATGTCAATGTTTAGTAATTTGAGGAAATCTGTTATGAGTTTCGGATTTGGGGGCACTTTAAGATTTCTTAGATAGTAACCCTAAGTACTCTTTTAATTGCTGAAAATCATTGATTGTCAAAGTTCTTGTAAAATTTCATTACAAATTCTAGATTTTTAAGTTTTAATGTTTCTGTGATTCCTTCTTTCTTCATCAGTGGTCAAAACCTTCAGGAGTATGCTCTATATAAAAATAGTCTCTTTCCTCAAGTTACTGGTTTTAATTTTACCTGAAAATGTTAATATTTTTATTACCTTTAAGTAGCTATACAAAGGAGTTGCCACTAAATAAAGCAGTTTATAAACACAATGCATTTTGATCAGTGTCACCCCTTACAATATTTTCACTCATCCCTCCCTGAAAACTTTACAGGTAAGATTTCTATTAAAGTAATCTTGATTTAATAGAGCAGTTACAAAATAATTTAAGATGCATATGAAATTATATGTGAGTCTTAGTAAATATATTCCTGAAGAGAGCATCTATTGTGATTAGATTGATGAGAATTGTATACTGGACCTATAATTTTCTACATCTGAGAGTTGAAGGGACACATGGACTACACTGCCCACAGACTTGTGGTGTCTTATAGCACATGTTACCTTCTTATTATGACACATCTTTTTGACCCTGCACTTTCATCTCTGATGACAAGTGTGTCATCTCAGTGGCTGGTATTGGTGTTCATGGAAGCCATATCTACACCAAAATAGCTAGCAAGAATTTGATTCTACATGGAAGTGCTTGTGAAACCTCACACTTTTGAAGGTGGTAAATCTGGTTGAGTATCAGTGGCTCATGCCTGTTACTTACCTACTAGTGACTCGACTCAGGAGTCTGATACCTGAAGAACTTTAATTCGAAGTCAACCTGGGATGAAAAGTCTGAAAGACTCCAATTAAACAACAAAATGGACTGGAGGCATTTCTCAAATGATTACATAGTCCTGAGTTCAAACCTCAGATCCAGCAAACAATTAAAATAAAAAATAGTAAATCCTACCATATTATTACCCTTCTCCGAAGCCCTTTTGATGCTTCCCAACCCTTAAAAAATAAAATTCACATATTCTTGAATTTACAAGACACCCTGCTTCTCTTATTTCTCCAAATTCATGTTCAGAATCTTTTCACTTTAAAGTCTAGCCATACTTGTCTGTCATCAATTTCTACAACATAGAATATTTTTCCCTGTTGAGGCTATCAATACCTGCTATTCGCTCTAGCTAAAGTTTCTTATTCTATACTTGTATTCTAGCCTAGATGATCCCTTTTCAGAGATCCTTCTTGAGACACCCCATTCCAGTCAAGTTTTCTTTGCCTTGACCCTGGTTTCCAGGCTCCTTTGGGGAAAATTTGCCTTTTGCATTCTTCCTAAATCATTTCTGGGATGTGTTTTACTTAATCAGCATCTAAGTTACACATGTGGTCTGTTTTATATGTATATATACAAAATGGCCTTTTTTGATAATCTAAACGTCTCATAACCTCATATATGGAAGTCCCACTCATAACTCATCAGTTCCTTCTCCAAAACTGTTCTGCCACCTGTATTCCCTATTTTATGTCCCCGCTGACATATGTCTCCACTGTTATGTGCCCTGGTTAGAAACTCAAGAGTCGCCTTATCTGCACATTCTCCTGTCTGTCATGGAATTTAAATACTTGTTACTAACATCTGCCAGATCTACTATCCCTTATCCCTTCTTGCCCACTGAGCTCAGATATAAGCCCACTCTCTTCCATCATCCTAGCATGATCCACAGGAAAGCCCTCTCCATGAGTTTTGCTACATTTCTGATCTCTCGAACCACCCACTCTCCGCAGAGCTGCCAGAATGATCTTGCCAGCATTTGATTTTGGGTATGATAAGTTTGCACACTAGCTGTGTAAAATTCTTCGACAGTGTCACGTGGGTCACGGCCCCTGGTCTGATTCCAGTTCCCGTTTCACTTTCCTCACTACCGCTTTACTCCAGTCCCATTTACCCCACCTTACACAGATACCTTTTCCTTCGGGGGCTCCTCTTCTCGGACTTTTCCTCCTCTTCCTCTCCCAGCTATGCATGCACCACAGCCTGCACTCGACCTTCCAGGCCTCCTCCTGTGCCCCGATCTACGCCCCGCTCCATCGCGGGGCTTAGCCGGCCCGCCTCCCTCCTCGGGGGGGGGGGACCCCAGGGAGCAAGAGAAGAAAACGCAGGTGGAAAGCGGAGGCCGCCGAGTCCGGTGGAGCCGCCGGGGAACGGCACTTGGCGGGAGACGAGTTACTTCGGACCGGGGTGAACCCGAAGGCCGTCCTCGCCGGACGCACAGCGGGGGCCCGGCGGGGTGCGCTCGCCGCTCTGACGGGGTGGGACGGTTTCCCTCGTCAGCGCCAGGCGCCGGCCTCCCTCACAGAGGTGGCCGGCTCCCTCACAGAGGCTGCCTGGAGCCCTATGTGCTACTCACCGCCGCTCCAGCTCCCGCCGCGCGGAGCTGCGCAGGAGGCCCCGCCCCGCCCCTCAGCCCCGCCCCCAGACCCCGCCCTCAGGCCCCGCCCCGCGCAAAGCGGTCCCGCCTCCGCCCCTCCCGCCCCTCCCACCAGTCCCGTCTCCCGCTGGGGTCCCACCGGCTGTGGATGCGGGCGCGCCCCGTCCAGGGCGATCCCGTCAGCACCTCGGAGAGGCCGCTCGCCGTCTCCCGCGCTCGACGACGCGCGGCTCCCGCCTCGCACGCCCCGCGCCGGCACGCGCCGCCGGTTTAACGGTTGTGGCCCCCACGGGGGCGCGCCTGTCCTCCGGGGGACCCAGCGCCGAGGCCCCGTCCCGGGCCCCGCCCCGCGCCCCTCGCAGCCTCCGCCCCTGGCCCCCGCCTTCCTGCCCTCCCCTGGCCCGCGAGCCGACGCGCCGCCCGCCGAAGCCGTTCCCCCGACGGGCAGCGGGGCGCTCGGCCGCCGCGTCTGGGCTGAGCGCCGCGACGCTGCCGCCCCGAAGCCCTCCCGGATCTTGAGGCGGTAGGTGGCCGGGACCGGGTGAGGAGGCCGGGGGCGGGGGCGCCAGCGTCCCCGAGGTGGGGAGGTTGAGGCAGGTGAGGGGGGAGGAGAGTGCTGAGGGGAGGAGCGGGGCTCGGGGAGGGTGGCGGGCCTTTCCCGAGGGGCCTTCCCCCGGGCCCTCCCCAGGTCGTCGGGGGGATGCCGAGTGGGGTGGGCGCCAGCGAGGGCGCGGGACAGCCCGAGGTGACGAAGTACCGCCGAAAAAGAGAGAAAACCACGTCCCCAAACTAACAGAAAAGAGTGAAAACCTTGCCGGGTGAGAGGGCGCCGAGAGCAGAGTGCTGGGAACACTCTGGAAAGGAGGAGAAAATGGGAGAGGTGAAGCGAGAGGGGAGGGTGGCGGACGGGTGATTCGATGAAGGTCGGGGTATGCCTACACGGATGGGTCAACACAGCAGCCCTCCTTGATCAATTAATTGATGCTAATGAAAGTATAAATGTCAATCTTTATCTCTTTCCCTCTGTCTACATCTGTCTGTCTGTCTGTCGGTCTTTAAAGGTGCTTGTCCACAACACCATCTTTGTCCCAGGCACTGGTCCCAGGCATTGGGTTGGTTTCAGGGTTTTTAATCCCCTGTGGCAAAAAAGCTATGGAAAAGGTCCAGTAGTAGTCCATGTGAGGGTAGTCAGACACCTGTGGCCTGGACAGTTTTCTGCTAACTAAAGGTTCAGTTGTATTTCTACTGAAAGTTCGTTCACACACATGAAAACTTGTTTTGGTTGTAGAGAAAAGGTGTAGAATACGGTATGATGGAATTTACAGATTTTGATTTTTTTGGGGGGGGGGTTGGATGTTTTTCCACGCCTTCCTCCCGTGAAATAGTGCCACTAGATTTGTGGAATGTTAATAAAATGACTTTCACCAACCTAGTCATAGTTGCTTATCTCTTGGTCTCCTATCATTTTACCATTGTTATCATTTGGTTTTAAGGCATACTAATTTTGTGAAAGTAATGTTTTGAAGATGCAAATTGAGATTAGATGTTATCTAGTTACTGTGTGGGAAATATACACAAATTCTTAATTGCACTAAAACTCAGCATTTTCCAAAGCAGTCTAGAATTTGTTTGGGGGTCAAGGGAATTGCTGGGATGGACCCCAGGTCCTGCTGCATATTAGGTAAGTGCTCTTCCATTGAGCTAACACCCCTAACCATAAGAAATCTAGAATTTAAATTGGCATTAAGTATTAAGATACAGCTTCCAAAAAAAGTACATATTACTACTTATGTACGCTATGACCTGTGATTACTATGGTACTATCCTTGTAGAATGAGGAAAACATAAAACTATATTTAATATTCTAAGAAAAACTAAATTGGAGGAATGGAAAATATTTGCATGTAAAATTTTATCCTGCTGGATGCTGGTGGTTTATGCCGGTAATCCTAGCTACTGAAGAGGAGATCTGAGGATCAAGGTTTGAAGTCAGCCTGGGCAAACAACAACTTGTGAGTCTCATAGCTCCAATTAACTAGCAAAAAGCTGGAAGTGGAGGTATGATTCAGCTTTGAGCAAAATAAGCCAAGTCAGTGTGAGGACCCGAGTTCAAGTCCCAATACCGTCTCTCACACACACACACACACATACACAAACACACAATTACTGTGTTAAGATTTATATATAAGTGCTCATTCTCATAGTTAAATTTTTCTATCACTACATAACATGCTTGCACAGAATAGTGAGTACTTAAATATCTTATCGGGCAATTTTATACATAGGGAACATATTTTGTAGTTAAATCCTTACTAGGCACTTATTAGCTGTGTGGATTGCAGTAGTAGATGTGTATTTTTGCCTGTTCGTCATCTGTAAAGTAATAATTTTTCTAGCAGTTTATCAATCAAAGTTAAACAAGATTTAGCATTCAATAGAATGGGATTTAGCATACATTAAGAACTAAAAATGGCATTTTAATTTAAAAATATATGCCTAGCATTAAGATTGTCTAAATTGGTTAGGCAATTGGTTAGTAATTGGTTAGACAATTGTCTAAATTGGTTAGTACCCCAGTGTACTGTATTTTAGAAATCTACCTTAGTGGGGGGGGGGGGGGGAGGCTGGGAAGGGAGGTGAAGGGTAAACAAAGGAGGAGGCTGCAATGCTTGGTAAGAAATGTATGCATTATCCTGCCCATGTAATTGTAAACCCTCTGTACAGTATGTTCTCAAATAAAATAAATAAAATTAAAAAAAAAAGAAATCTAGCTTAATTTGTAGTTTGAGAACTGATGAGATCAATTTTTAAAACAGACTATGATCCTGAGATAGTTGTTATTGCCATATGTGTAATAGCAATAGCAAACTTGTTTCTTTACTGATACCTAAGCAATATTCTGTTCATAAATAGCTTGTCCTTTTAAAGTGATTTGTTATTTACATGTGAACTTGAATGAAAACCACCTACACTTTATCTCAGAATGAATATTTTAAAGGCATCAGTTCAAAATGTCCTTTAAAACCATTGGTGTCACAAAACTAGATGTTTTCATTTTAAAATACACCTTTGTGTTAGGCTCATCACTTGCTGGTATGACAGGTGAGATTCTGATTCTTTTGCAAATGTTATCTAACAGTTGCTAATACAAATGCCTACTGAGTAGTAGCAGCAGCATCACAGGAATCATTTTTGAACTGCACCAAGTAGGCATCAAAGATTGAAGTTATTTTATATTCTACCTTTGTAAGCTCATGGAGTTTTGTCTTGATTTTAATTCCATAGATGAGTTTGAGAATAATAATTATGTCTTATAAATACTTAACCTTTTCCATTAATAAAATGATGATAGTATTTATGTAGTATGCATTCTAATCTCCAACTCATATTTCCTATAATGTCAGTGTTTCTATACAGGCATAGTTTACTTAAAAAAGAGTATTCTATGGCACCTTTTTTCCCTAATTTTCATGATTGATGTGAATTTATATGGGGGGAGTCCTGGCTGTTTCTTTCCTGCTGCCACCTGAAAGGTAGGTGACAGTGAAAGAGCTTTAAGTTTTTGTTTACTTGTTTTGCAAATTCATGTAATAGGGTTCTATGACTACCCAGCTCTTGAAAATCCCTTGTTTGAATACTATGGATTTGCCTTGCTCAGCAACTGGAAAAGACTTTACAACCTACAACTCAATTTCAGCTGAGCAATGAAAAATAAAGAATGGCTGCCAAGGTCATCTTTTGTATTGTGATTGACCAGTTTCATATGAGAAACAGGATGGAAAGTTACTGCATGCTAGTATTTTGGTCTTCATTACAGTGGTTATGATAAACATAAAATAACACTAGAATGAATGTGTATTAATATTAGTGCTTTAGGGTCTGTATTTTAAATATTTCTTTCCATATAGGAAATACTCAATATTTGAGGTTTTAGGTTCATAACCTTTTTAATGTTGCTTTCTGTTACATCAAAATTGTATTGCCAACAAGTACTGATTGATAGCATTGGTATGTTTATAGAAGGTTCTCAATAGCTATTTTGTATATCTCCTCATTAGTGTGTGTGTATATATATATATATATATATATATATATTACAAAGTAGGTAGATACTGATTTGAAGCACTGACTGGCATATTCCCAAATTTCAGGGAAAAAAAATTACATTTTGTGCTTAGCTATTATTGTTAACTTTGAGGGGCTACTTGTATGTTAGGATTTTTTTTAGGCTACTTAAGATGTTAGCATATAATTTTTAACATGTTTAAATTTTAGAACATTTGAAATATATACGCACATGTACATATGTATACACATATACATACATTTCCTACTTATTGGAATACAAATGTAGCTACTAATCCTATCACATAATCAAGGGAAATAGTAACTTGGATTTTGTATTTGTTTAAGATTAACATAGTAACAATTATTTTTTGGATGAACACATTCAATGCCAAGTTAAATTTATAGATGTTATTTAGGAAAACAGGTACTAGGATGCAAAGATAAATAAGGTTTAGTTTTGGGGGCCTCAGCTAATTCATAGTATATTTGGATAGGCCTATAATAAACTTACTATGATATATTTTAGGAAGCCTGATAAAGTACAGTAGGAGGAAAATAAGGAAAGAGGAATTGTTACTGGAGGATTTAATGTAAATATTTTTATTTAATGTTACCAGTGAAGATATGAAAATGAATACTTGTAAGAAAGCTAAGAGGTCAAGAAAGCTCTAGACAGGGAACCTGCATATTCAAATATATGGTGAAACAAAATACCATGAATGCAACAATTTATTGGACATTCACTGTATACTAGACACTGGTACATACCAGAGACATACTTGGATGATATATAACTATAATTTGTACAATAGAGGCCAATTTGGAATAGGCTACAGGTTGTTCTATGCACATACGAAAAATTAATCATTTTGGTCTGAATGTAGAAAGTTGTCCACCAGCCTGGGTATAAGAATATTCCTCACTTCTTACTCTCTTTAGGTTACTTCTTTAAGTACTATCTATAAAATGAGAATAATGCTAGTAGCTGACATGTACTAACCTCTTAGTATGTACCAATAATTTTGGTAAGTACTTTATATACATTTACCTCAGGCCTAGAAGGTGGAGACTAGTGGTATCCATAGTTATATATAGCTAGGTGCTAGAGCCATGATGTGAATCCAGGTAAGATTACATGTAACTTTGTTTTTGAGGCAGGGTCTCTCTATGTAGTCTTGAATGTCCTCAAACTTGAAATCTTCCTGCTTGTTTTCCAAGTGTTGAGATGACAGCCATGTACCACCACTCCTGGCCTACTGACATGAAACATGAGCTGTAACTATTGATCATGCCTTATTTATAAAGTTGTTCTAAATGGCCATATATGCTGGTGGTTTACTATTCATGCCATGGATATCAACATCTGTTTCCAATATTAGTAATCCAGAAGATGTCAGGTACCTGGAGCTCTTTTTAGAGCAAAATTACATGTAAAGGAGCCAGGCAAGGTGGTGTGCACCTATAATTCCTGCTACTCAGGAAGTAGAAGCAGGGAGAGTGAGTTCAAGGCTAACCCTGGCAAAGTTAACAAGGCCCTATCTTAAAAACAAAATAAAACAAGAAGGATTAGAGTGTAGCTCAAGTGGGAGATCACTTGCCTATCAAAATGGGCCCCTTCTTAGAGTCCCAGTTCCTAAAAAAAGGTGTTAAATATTGTAGTTTGAAAAGATGCTGTATTCATTTGTTCAGGGAATGCTATTTAATACCTATTTTGGATTCAGTTCAGGTACTGTGTTAATTGCAGGTGGCACTAGGTAAATACTTTTCCTCATTTTAAGTAGAACCTGTTCATTTTTGTTAAACCTGGAAGACAAAACGATTATAGTATGGCATAGTGTTCTTTACGTCACTATAGGGACATGTTTTTGGTGTCCCAAGATCATGGAGCACCTATGTCTATTTCAAAGGTAATCAAATAAATGAATGAAGAACTGTGGAATTAAGAGAGCAGTGGTGGGAACGAGGGAAATGCTTGTGCAATATCTTTTGGAACTACAATGGGCAGGAATTAGGGATTAATTATGGGATGTATACTGTAATTTAAAGCATCAGGTTGCAAATGTGCTACAAGGTGGTCTCAGGCAGTTAGGTGATGAAGTTAAGGAATCCAGGAGGAGGTATAGTTTTAGTATCAAACAATTTGATTTTGCATATATTTAATTGAAGTGCCTATGATAATGTAAGTTGAAATTCAAAATGGTATTCTAAAAATACACATTAGGTTGTATTTATCATGTTCACTAGGTAGTTGCAACCATGAGAATAGAGATTAGCTAAAGCTAAAGACTCAAGTGCCACAAGCTAAAACCACAGCTACCTGAGTGGTATTCACACATTTAATTGGAGAGCAGAAGAACCAGTTATTATGGAAGTTAGAAATGGCAATCAAAGAAATAGGAGATAAATCAGGAGATTAGAATAACAAAAGTAAAAGGAAGAAAATAAACATAGATACAATATGTATACTATCTATATATTATATATATGTATGATATTTATATATTATACATATATGTATATATAATATATATACACACAATATATACATATAATATATAGATAGTATACATATTATATATAATATTTATATATTATACATATATATCTATATATAATACCTACACATATGTATATATTCATTTGAGGACAGAGCTTCTCTGCATAGCTAAGACTAGTCTGAAATTCACTAGCCCACACTGGCCTCAAACTCATGATCTTCCTTCATCAATCTCTTAAGCACTGGGATTATAGGTATGGTCCACTATGTCCAGCTCAAAGAAGGAAAATAGTCTAAAAATTAAGACAAATGTTAGGAAGAGCTCTGAAGTTATTACATATTATTTTAAATAAATTTTAATAAATAATTTAAATTTTAAAAAATATGGTATGTCTGTTTCTTAAAAATATTTATCTTCAAGTGAGTATAGTAGTTTTTTTGTGTAAAGGTAAAATGTCTTTGTTATTTTGTCCAAATAATAAACATGTGTTTTTCCCTATTAAAGTATGGAACCTCAAGGTCTTTATGACAATGGAAACCAAAAAATTGATTGGTAAACCGCTTCAACCAGCAAGACCTGTTCGTCATCTGACTTCTCCCCCTGGTGAGTAATATAGTGTACAGTACTTTAAATATTAATTTATTAATTAGTATTTGAAACTCTAAATGACAAAGGTAGACTTCAAAAGAAATAATAAAAATTACAGTAATAGTCTTCTCTGCTTGAAGTTTTGAAGTGTTCCCTAGAGAAAAAGGTTGTTAATGTTTTAAAATTATTAGTCTTAGAAGGGTTGATAATGATCAAGATGTATTATTCGTAAACACATTGAGTTGAAACTTTTTTGTTTAACTCCTTAAAGATAATAATAATGGAGATGATTAGTCTAAAGTATGCCAGACCAACAATGGTTAAGAAGAACTGTGTGAATTTCTTTTCATGTCTCATTTGTGTAGTTAACTTGCTTCTGCTGTGTATTGTGCTCCAAATAAGCTGTGGTCACTGCACAATCATGATAGATTAGCCTTTTAAAAGATCTACTGGACTGGGAAGGTGGCTTAGTGGTAGAGTGCTTGCCTTGCATGCATGAGGCCCTGGGTTCAATTCCTCAGCACCACATAAGCAAAAAGGAAAAAGCCGGAAGTGGCGCTGTGGCTCAAGTGGTAGAGTGCTAGCCTTGAGCTGAAGAGCTGAGGGACAGCACCCAGGCCCAGAGTTCAGGCCCCACGACCGGACCCAAAAAAAAAAAAAAAAAAAAAAAGATTGAGACAGTGTCAGGGGTTTACTAGGTAGAAAAGTTTAGTGCATAAACTTTTTACCTTCTCAGTATATACTTTCAAAGCTCCCTGAAAAACTGAGGCCCCAGAGGAATCAGATTGAATTACTTCCATTTGTGAAGGCTTCCTGACATCTCAAAACAAACTCCCCTAGTAACTTTTCTAAATCTCACACAACTTAATGTGAATCAAATTGTATTGTCATTATTGATAAGCTTATCTTTTAGATTGTGAACTCTTTATGCTTGTGTACCTATCCCCCAACATAGAGGCTAATATTTCAGAGGCTTGAATAAATATATATTGAATAAAAGAACTATCAGAAAACATTTAAGAGCAGTTTCAAGGATATCATAAATTTTTTAAGGTGATGTTATATCATTTATCTAAGTCATAGTTATTTAAAATAGCCTTTTTTTCCTCCTCACAGGACCAGTGTTCCCTTTCAACTTTCAAAATGAATATCCATGCAACACTCAGTGCTTACAAAGTGGAGTTAGCAGAGTAAGTCCTAGGAATTGTAATAAAAATGATCCCAGGAGTGTACCTTTGTAGGTACCTTTGCAGGCTTACTCTGTTACTGGTTCAAATCCCAGCATGTGTGTGTGCATGTGTGCACATGTAAAATAAAAGGAAATATTAAAATTTATAGGCTGGAAAATAACAGTTCTTGGATTGCTTCTTTATGATAGATACTATACTTTATAAATTGACCATTAACTTATGATAACTTTTAAAGCTGTGTTAAAGACAATATGTCAAATATATACCTAGCGTTTCCAGATTTAAACTTTTTGTTGCTGTTGTTGGTTATGGAGTGTGAAGTCAGGGCCTGGACACTGTCCTTGAGCTTTTTTGCTAAAGGCTGCCACTTTGAGCCACAGTGTCACTTCTGGTTTTTCTTGTGGTTAATTGGAGATAATTGTCTCACATACTTTTCTGCCTGGGCTAGCTTCAAACTGCAATCCTCAGAACTCAGCCTCTGGAGGAGCTATAGTTATAGGTCTGAAACATGGGTACCCAGCACATTTTTCAATATTGATTTAAAAAAATTTTAAAGAATAACCTGATGTGATTATAAATTCTTTCAGGAGAACTTGCTTGTTTTTATGCTGATGCCAAGGCTTGAACTTAAGGCCTGCACACCCACTCAGCTTTTAGTCTCATAGACTGTTTTTTCTAGGCTGCCTTCAATTCTACAGATCTCAGCCTTCTAAAGAGCTAGAGTTATAGGCATGAGCACCATTACCCCAATTTTGTATATCTTTCTCTAATTATATTTGCCACAAGTTTCATTGATAACTATCCCATTTTTATTTTGTACATGAATATATTTGATTTTTGCTACAATGAATAGAATTCTTCTGTTTTACAATTTATATAAATACTACTGTATACTTATTTATTTTTGAGATTTACATTAGTTTATATTAAAATTTAATTTTTCACTAAGTAAATTATTTACACAGTATAAAATTCAGAATATAGTGTTTTAATAAAAATTTTTTCATCCAGTCTGTATCTCCTAATCACATATTTCCTCTTAACAGAAGTAGCCATTCTAATCCAGATACTTTGAGAATTTACAAGCATTAGTGTATTTGTAAATGTAATATGAGGCAGCTTTACAATGAATAAAAAAGTTCTATGAATGCTGATGTAAAAAAATACTTTATGTGAATATACCACATTTTTTCCATTTTTGTATTGATGAACACTTGTTCTTAATTTATAATAAATGCTACATTAACTATCCACCTGTATCTTTCATTTTGTCCAAGTTTGATAGGTTCTGTGACATTACTAGGTGATTTACTAGTAATTTACTAGATTAAATTTACTAATGATTTACTAGGTTTAAACAGTGTGTTTACATTGTTTTATTGGATACTGCCAGTTACTTTCTAAAGTGATTATATATACTGTACATAAGAGCTCTGATTTATCCATCTCCCTGTCAGCCTTCAATATTTTTTTTCTGGCTCTTTTGTGAACTTTAAATTCTACCTCTTTGTTGCTTGAGAAGATTTCAGATGTTATGAGCGACCATTTAAATTATTTTTTTTGTGAGTTGCCAATTCATATCATTGGATCATTTTTCATGTGTTGCCTTTTTCTTCTTCTTCTTTTTTTTTGTTGGTCATGGGCCTGATCTCTGGGTCTGGGCGCTGTCCCTCAGCTCTTCAACTCAAGGCTAGCACTCTACCACTTGAGCCACTTCTGGCTTTTTCTGCTTATATGGTTCTGAGGAATCAAACCCATGGCCTCATGCATGCAAGACAAGCACTCTACCACTGAGCCACCTTCCCAAACCCCTTTTTCTTAATTTATATGCTCTTATAAGAATATATTCTTAATTCTAATCTTATATGCACAGCAAATGTTTTCTTTTTTAGGAATATGATTTGTGAAAGAGTTGTCTTGCTGTTTGTTTCTGAGCACAGGTGTCTGTTTCATATTTTTATTTTTGATACAATAGTGATATGTCACAGCTAGTCTTTTTTGCGGGGAGAAGGGGTGCCGGTCCCGAGGCTTGAACTCAGGGCCTGGGCACTGTCTCTAAGCTCTTTTTGCTCAGGGCTAGCACTGTACTACTTGTGCCACAGCTCTACTTCTGGATTTTTGGTAGTTTATTGAAGATTAGAGTCTCATGGTTTTCTATCTGAGTTGGTTTTGAACTGCTGTTCTCTTAGATCTTAACCTCCTGAGTAGCTAGGATTACAGGCATGAACCACTGGTTCCCTCCCATGTATTTTCAGTTTTTAATATGTACATATATGATAGTATAATCTTATATTGGAGTTTGATTTTAAATCTAGCACTTGAGTGCTATTACCTAGTTAAATGTTCATCTGCTAAAATTTTCATTCTTAGAATGCTTTATTTCAGTTAATTTACTCTTAATAGTTACAAAATACTGTGAAGAACCAAACCATTTCCTATTTTTATCCTTACTCAAAATCAACTTCTGAGTTTTTGTTTTTGTTTTAAAACATAATTTTATTATTATTATGGTGGTGTACAGAGGGGATACCAATTCACAATTCATGTAATGTGTACTTTTCTCTTTGGACAATGTCATTCCTTCTGATTTTTGTTTCTTATCAATTATTTTGATGTCTCAGTAGTTGACAGTTACAGTATCAGATAATGAATCCTCCTTCTTTTAGACAGTTTAGGTTGGTAGCAATTGAAGAAAGTTAAGGAGCGGCTTACAACCTGCCAACAGAGATGTTCATTTTGAAGACTGATGTTCCAAAGAAATTGACCTTAAAGAATTATGATGTGGACTGTTTGCCAATTAGCTTGTATCAGTACTAGAGGAAGTAATCTTTTAGGGGTGGATTGTATTGGTCAAGTTTATAAAACTGATTATATAATCAGAAAACCATTTATTTTATAATGAGAAATCTTGCTGTTTTGTTCTCTGGTATTCTCTAGTTTGGGATAACTAGTTATTTTCTGCTTGTAGGAAGGTTGATGGGGATCTAACTTGTGATCATAGTATATCTTGATGATCATGAAATCAGAAGAATAGGAATGAAAAAATAAGTTTAAAAATACTATCAGATCAGCTACGCACTGTTGGTTTATATATGAAATCCTAGCTATTCAGGAGGCTGATACCTGGAGAATTCAAAACCAGCCCAGGCAGAAATGTTCATGAGTTCCCCCCATTTCAAAAATAACCAGTAAAAAGCAGGACTGGAAGCATGGCCCAAGTGGTTTAGGACCTGACTACTGTCAAGCAAGCTGAGTGAGTATGAGGGCTGACTTAGTACTATCAAAAAAAAAGGTCATCAGACCATTTTAGCCAATCTTAAAATATAGTCCTGGAACAACTGAATAAAAGAATTATCAGTACATTCAGTGCATATATGTTTCTGCTTTTCTTTGTGTCATTGTCTTCTATTTCCAGTGCCAATTTTACCTAAAAGTTATTCCACATATAACTCAACATCAAGATCTTCTTCATGTGAGATTCTAAGAGCAAATATTCTAGTATTTGTAGATAAAATACTTTAATAAGCTAATAAACGTGACTGAGATTCTCTATGTTTAGGAGCAATATAATTCATCTTTGGTATCATGTTCCTTTTCAAAAATAGTCGTACTCTGTGATCCATGCCTATAATTTCAGTACCCAGTAGGTTGAGGCAAGGACAACTCTTAAATTTGAGTCTGGGCTAGATAATGAGATCCTATCTTAAAAATAAGCATAATCTGATGAAAATTAATGTGAATATACTCATTTTTAATAAGCTTATCATTTAATGATTGCTTATACTTTGGCTCCAAATATTTCCTGGTTAATGTAGGAAAATTATCTCTTAGTGATAAAAATAGGTTAATTTGTAAGTTTTAAGCCTGTGTTAAATGCATTTTTTTGTTGAACAGTGTAAGACGAATGGAATGCAAGCCTTTTCTCAAGGTCTTAATGAACAACAGCAACATCAGTCTCCAGTTAAAAAAGGTAAAATTTTATGATAATTCCCCAATTTTATCAGAGTGAATTAGTGCTTATATAAAGTCAACATTACTTCCTTGCTTAGCTACAAACTTATATACATAATAAATGTTACTATAATCTTTTAGGTTGATTTTGGACTCTTAATCACTGTATTGGTTTGGCTACTCAAAAGGAAATCTGATTATACTGGATAAACTATGGCTTAAAACAAGATGAAAGTTTATTTACATACCATGTAAAATTCTAAGCTTGTGCACTAAGTGGCTCTGCTTTGTGATGTACTTTTGCCCTAGTATTCTCTGTCTTGTTATGCCACTGAAAGCATGAAATTTCCATAAGAAAGTTAAAGATGCTGCCTCTGTACCTGACCTCAGGTCTTCTAGCTACCAGAAAGAAAGAGGAAAGGAAGTTTCTGAAGTTAAAATTGTAATTAGACATGGAATTTGGGGTTGCCAATTCTTTTCTTTCATCATTTCAATACTATTGTGTCTCCTATCTTCTTGCCCAGCATATGATGGTCTATTATGTTGATAGCTATTAATGAACCTTTCTGATAAGAAATTGGTATATGTTTGAATCATTGCTTACCTTGAAGATAGGGGGTCAGTAGTGTGACTCCTATTACTACAGAGCACTCCCTATTCACACTAAAAGCATAATGTATATTTCTTGAGTTGAATTAATTTTTATTGGATTAAAATTTTGTATTGATTGAGATTAGTTAGGCTCATGTTAGGGCCCATTTGGTGGTAACTGAATGGACAATTGATAATGCTGCTGTTATAATTTATAATAGTTCGTTTTGCTATACCCGAATTACCAGTTTTCTCTTTCTTAATTTCCTTTCCATGTTAAAGGAAAATTAGAAGTGGCAGATGTTTTTCAATGTGTCTTCTCCCACTCCGTTTTGCATAGATACTATCCATCATTTTATAAAATAATGAACAGTTCAAGGACATCCAGAAAGAAATTAGCCAAAAAGTGATCTAGAAACTGTTATGTTTTATAACATTACATTTAATATTTAATATCTACAGAGAGAATTAAATACAGCAGAGATTTCCTGTTGAAGCTCTCAAGTGTTTCCATCTGCAGAAAAAAACCAGACTTTTTGCCTGATCATCCCATTGTACTTCAAAAACCAGTAAGTACTTAAAAAGTTTGTATTGTAAAATTGAATTTTGAATATCTGTCTTCAACATTTTTTTTGTCGGTTGTGGAGCTTGAACTCTGGGCCTGGGCACTATCCCTGAGCTCTTCAGCTCAAGGCTAGTGCTCTACTACTTGAGCCACAGTACCACTTCCAGTTTCTGAATGGCTTATTGGAGAAAAAACAAACATTGCTGTTTGGGCTGGCTTTGAACTGTTACCCTCAGATCTCAGCCTCCTGAGTAGCCAGGATTACAGGTGTGAGCCACTGGTGTCCAGCTGTCTTCAACATTTTTATTTGATTATATCTGCAGGTATTGATCTTTTCATATTGCTATATTCATAAAATTAATTATCTGAAAGAGAAAATCTAAATGTATAACATAACCAGTTATAAAATAATTATCACTTATGGAATAGAATGGAATAGTTATATTTTGCTTATGAAATATTATTCTGTTAATGACTCATGAAAATGCCATCTTATACTCTAAAAGTTCTATTTTGTTAAATTCTACAATCTCAACCTTAGATTTATTTTATTGCTTTCTGTGAGGTTGAATTTTACTTTTCTTGTATGGATATCCCCATATTCTGGCAGTATTTATTGAACGGATATGTCTATGACATCTTTGGGGTAATACATTCATTGTATGTGCACTGTATTCTGTTCAGTTGGTATTTGGTAGGCTGTATATGGATGTGGACTCAGGGCTTCACCCTTGCTTTTTCAGGCAGTCTATCAGTTGAGCGATACCTCCAGCCATTTTAGCTCTGGTTATTTTTCAGTTTCACTTTTTACCTAGGCTCTCTTGTACTGTGGTTCTGCTATTTATCCTTTCCACCATAGTTAGCATGACAGGTACATTTGACACTACCCAGATATTGGTTGAAATGGAATTGAGTGAATTTTCTGACTAGGCTGACCTCAAACTATGACCCTCCTAATCACTGCCTTATAAATAGCTAGGATTGCAGGTCTGAGTATCTGAGTATCTTATACATTAAAGCATGCCATTCCAGTTATTTCTTCAACATATCCTTGCTATTTGCCTTCTATATTTCTATATTTCTGTGTCAAATAATCAAATCCATCAAAATATACATACAAATATACTTGTTAGGATATTTTTTAGGATTTAGGTTTTGCATGAAATTGTATCTCCATTTTGTGTATTTGTGGTCTAAATGAACAAATCACTTAGCCTTCTTGTGTCACAATTTTGCAATTGCAAATAAAAATGATTATCTTTTGCATATGAGAACATTTAGCAGGATGCCTATTTCTATCATTATGAACTCAGTAAGTGATTTTTTTGTTGATGGAACTGAGGATTGAACTCAGGGCCTCATCATTGCTAGGTGGGAACTCTACCATATGAGCCACACCTCTGGCTTCAGTAAATGATTTTTCTCTGTGTGTGTGTGTGTGTGTGTGCGCGCGTGCGCATGCTGATCCTAGGGCTTGTACTCAGGGTCTGGGTGCTGTCTCTGAGTTGTTTTTGCTCAAAGCTAGTGCTCTGTCACTTGAGCTGCAGCCCCTTGAGCTATAGCCCCACTTGCTAGCTTTTTGTAGTCTCATGGTGTTTCCTGCCCAGGTTGGCTTCAAACTGTGATCCTCATATCTCAGCCACCTGAGTAGCTAGGATTGTAGTCAGGAGCCACTAGCACTTGGCAGTAGATGATGGTTTTTATTCTTTATTCTTCTGTTCTAACACTTGGCTATAGTTTTTAATAGTTTTCATAAACACTATTTAGGTAAAGTCAACTAGAATTTTATTGAGATGAGACACATTGTTATACTGAGAATTGCTGAAATTGAGATAGAGTACTAGCTCCTATTTTTGAAATTATAAACTTCAGAATTCCATAGCATCTATTTCATGTTACAATTTTTATAAATTATGTATTATTTAAATTTAACATTTATTTCATAATTTAACTTCCTAAGAACTTAGAGACCATTATCCAGTTCTTGTTAAAATGAATGAAATCAGCAACTAAAATTTTTCATAATACCTCTCAGGAATATTTAATAAGAGAAAAATGTACTTGATGATATTTAAAATTTTTCTCTTCTTTGTATTGAGAATGGTCTGTGAGAATGTATATAAGAATATAATCACTTTTTTATTTTTAGACTTTTAACACTTTATTTTGCAAATAAAAGTTTGAGATACACTTTATTTTGCCCAAACATATGTTACAATTAGGTTTTCTTTTGCTTTATATGTTAATAACATTTATAAAACTAGGTATCACAGAAACAGAACAAATTTAAAACACTGTATGATGCATTTAAAAATGAATTACATGTTTATTGAACCACTAAACAATAAAAAGTTTATTAACTAATTTAATAGTTCCTATACTAACATGCATTTAGCTCTGTAAACACTACATAGGTTCACAGTATTTGATTTGATAAACCAATTTGTAAAAACGATAGTTTAATCAATAAATTCACTCTCTTCTATATTACAGGAAAACAACCAAAGTTTTAAGTAGCATTTTAAGAACAGATGAATTTGAAGATAAAGAATTATTCGTTTTATATTTTGGACACCTGCAAATGAAGTGGATCTAATAACAATAACTGTAATGGACTGTGACAATTCAATTTATTTTTAATTTTGATGGTTGGCTATTTGGCTTCTCCTAAAATGAGAAAAATATTTTAAACTATAAAGAATTTTCTAATCAGTTTCAGCTTTGCAGGCAGTTTCCTGCAAAAATTGGGAAGTAACACTGGAAAGTAGGAATTTGGTTAGTGAAGTGGGAAGACTGTGAATTTATTATTTGCATGCTACTTGCAAGTTTTTCTTTTTCATCACTTGTAATAATGGAATGGAAATGTAAGCTGTAAAGATTCTCAAATATAAAGTATTTGCTACGATGTATATCTGGTACATAATTTCTCGTTGCTTTTAAAATTGCTTTTGTTCTTTTTCCCACTAATTTTATACCAGCACTTCAACAGATCATTACGATCACTCCAGCGGCTTAGAATAATTCAGGATGTTCAATAGTTATCAGTAACAGAAGAATTGTTAAGATATTTATTTTGAAATATATGATTGGCTTCTAGGTTTCAAATAATAACATTGTCTTAGATTCATAGCTACTAGCAGAATTTGACAATTGGAAAACAATAGTAGTGAATGAACCTGAAGTTTAAATAATTGCTACTTACATCACTAATCAGATTATATAAATAGTGGAAGTTGAACAATTGCAAAATAAAAATATTTTTAGTTCCAAAAGAGGGAAAATGTTGGCATTTGAAAATAACTGAGGTGTATTAAGTTTCAGCTCTATAATTAATAACAAGAACATATGGATAAGGAATTTGGGGGTTCAAACTTTTATTTCCTAGAAATTTGATACAAGTCTATATTTTTCACTCTGGATGATACTGTTATCTAAAAAAAAATGAAGTTACTTCCAGAAGAATGTAAAAATTGCTGATAGAAAGGTAAGTATAAAGTCTCTACTTCTTTCAGATCCCTGGGTCTACTGGCAAGGCATTCAAGGTCATCAGTAGGCAGAAAGTTTACCTTTCACTGAATGTGAACGCCTAAAGCCAGTACCTTTTTCTTCACTGGTTTGGGAGTTAGTTTTCCAGATTTCACTTTTAGTCCATGGTAGATTTCCCTTCTTGGTCTTTTAGTACTTTTTAGTACTTTGTAGTACTTTTAGTACTTGGTTTTTCAGTACTTGGTTCTGCAGAGAGAGGATTTTTTTTTTAAGAAAGAAAATCTTTTCATTAACCATAAATTTATTGCTTATTTTAAAATGAGATATTTAGGGTCCTTTTTTAAAAATTTGTGTTTTGTCCCTACTATTTTCCTTGTATAACATAGATTTCAGTATATATGTATATATGTGAAAATGCACACACATACACATTTACACACTCTTACAAACATACACAAAAATATATGTATAATAGCTGGTGTCAGAATTACCATAGAATAAATTGTTTTGCTTTTATATTTGCCTATTCTCAAGTCCTTTTGATTCTAGTTTTAAAATTTTGTTAGAATAATTCCAATATTCAGTCTAATTCCAATTTTTTCCAGT
This sequence comes from Dipodomys spectabilis, assembly GCF_019054845.1. Classification (NCBI taxonomy): domain Eukaryota; kingdom Metazoa; phylum Chordata; class Mammalia; order Rodentia; family Heteromyidae; genus Dipodomys; species Dipodomys spectabilis. The sequence continues at coordinate 27,078,324 of NW_024871460.1, forward strand.
ATTCAGTCTAGAGAGCTTTTCCATTTAGCACAGTTATCAGCCAGAAGCTCTTTCCAGTTACTCTACCATAAAACTATTTTGGAAACTACCTAGACTTCATATACTTTTCTAGTTGGACACTGAAGTGGGCCAACTAATACAATATTTAGTATGTTCTAATTTATGTTTTTGAAAAAAGACTTGTATAATTTTATTTTTAAAATAAATTTATAGCCAACATTTTCAAGAAAACTCTGTAAAAAAAAAACCCACTTAGGTTTCAGTCTTTTGAGCCATTCTTACTATGTTTAATCAGATTGAGACTGTAAAGACTGTTTTGTTACCTACTTGCCTTTGTACACATGTATAACTTGTTTAAATAATCACTGTACAACTCCATTATTGTTCTTTGCTTTGTAAATATTAAAAGAGTTGAGCCAGGTGCTGTTTTATAGTTCTTGTCATCTTCAGAGTTGAACAAAGACATATGCACACATATACACACATTTTCTGTGTGTTTGTGTGTGTGAAATATTGCTACAGAAGCTATGAAATACTCTTTTTTTTATTGAAGCTGAATAAGGTCTGAAGACATAGAAAGGTGTTCAGTAAAAGTCAACGTTCCATAACTGAAAAAGTTAGAAAATACTTTAGGCCAAATTTTATATTTATGAAGTAAAATTTTATTTCAGTCTTCCTTTTCCTTTCACATTGTTTACACATTAAAGAAAACTTTACAATTCTCCTCTTTGAAGGGCCATCCTCTCAAAGGAATTTGGACTAGAGAATAATGGGGAACATTTCTGTATGTATTTTCCTTAACAGTGTTTATAGCCAAAAGAAATGTTTATTAAAATATTTGCAAAGAAGAGTAAAGTATGCAGTTTTATGTCACTTGTAATCATTTCCATGTAGAAATTAGAGAATATATATCTTTTCCCCTGAGGTTTTGTGTTTGTTTTGTATTACCTCTTTATTTATTTGGGTTAAAATTTTCAAGTACTATATATTTATAAATTCTTACTAAAGAATTTAACACTTTCTATAAGAAAAGTCAACTGTCTGATAATACACCAAAAGCATATGCCTAAAATTTGAATCAGATTTCTTCAAAGTAAAACTTTTTCTTTGCTTGATAATGTTTTACTTGCATAAAGAGAATTGTAATGCTAATCAATGGTATAGGAATAATATTACTAAATAGTACTCTCACATCACAAAATTGTTCACTTGAGAAAAACCAGTTTTATCTGACAGATAGAAAGCTGATAACCACAGATGGATTTTATGCCTGTGTAATAATTTTTAAAGTAAGGTAACAGAATAGACATGAGATCATGTAACTAAAGTAGAATAGACATTAAGGAAAAATGTTTAATTGGTTTAACCCTTTATTACATATAACACTCAACTAAAGATGTCCTATGACATAGTACTCTAAAAGTTTCAATTTTAAGTAATTTTTTATCATAATTTCACAGTTTTGTAATGTTACATACACAACTCTTCACATTTAGAATTTTGCCACTACATTATTTTAGGTTGATTACAGTGCAGCAAAGCAATTAGCATCAAATATTTAGAGAAGTGTAGTGAGCTTTGAAAATTAAGCTAAAACTCACATAGCTTATACTTTTGAAGAATACACTTGCAGTATATATACCAAATAAAAGTATACAGTAGATCAACAACCACAAACAATTTTCTAATTGACAGTTTTGATTATACCACTTGTTTGCACTGGGAACTATAAAGAAAATGCCTAGGAACATCTAATTGTTGTTCAGGATCCACCATGAAGCTGAAAAGAAAAAAAATATTTTTAATAATGAAGCTTTTAGTATATATGTACATATGTGAATATACACATACACATTTGCACATATTCTCACAAACATACACCAAAATATATGCATAAAAGCTGGTGTTAGAATTATCATAGAGTAAGTTCAATAACAACTTTCAGGGCAAAGGAAAGTGAATTGTAGAGAGAGCATTACTGTACCTTTAATCTTCATAATTATTTTTCTAGTCAATATTTACAGATTGAGATGACACTGAATTCTCCCTAAGGAATTGTTATCTTTTGACTATTTTAGTAAGTATTCAAAGAGTTTTTTGTTATATATGAATTATCTTGGCAATGAGATTATAAATGTTCTGATGGTAAGATCACATTGTTGTTGATCTGTGCAATACAAGTATTAATTAGGAAATACAACATGTAAGATACTGGTATACATAGATTTCAGAAAAACTGAGTATAAGTTGAGTGTACTTTAAATAATATTTTTACCTACATCCTAACACTAGAAATATTTTTCCTAAACACAATATCCCCAACACAGAACTATAGCAAGGAAATGTGCTGGTGGAATGATTTAAGAAACAAATAGGAAGAAATAAAATTTGCTTCCAAAGCTGTTAGCTTGTGGACAGCAGTATTTTGCTTCCTTTTGTATGCTCTTTTCCCATACATGTAGGACTTTCATTCTCTTATGGCCAAGAGTTATCTTGTCTGGAGTTCTTAAGTTTTTTTTTTTTAATTTTTTTATTTTGTGAAAATACTGTACAGAGGGGTTACAATTACATGGGCAAGATAATGAGTACATTTCTTGTCAAGCATTGTAGTCTCCTCCTTTGTTTCCCCTTCCCATCCCTTCCCATCCTCTCCCCACCCCCTCACCCAATCCTCCCCCCCCCACCAAAGTTGTAAAGTTCGTTTTCCATGTAACGACTTGTACTTCTCATTGTTGCAATGGGTCCACCTGTATCCCTGTATCCCTGAAAGAACATACAACCATCCAAGACAAGTCCAAGAAATATGATAGATCTATCCAACACTTGGAAGATACCATCAGAAGGCCCAATCTGAGGGTAATGGGTGTAGAGGAGCACCTAGAAACAGAAGTTAATGGTCTAGGAAATTTGTTTAACAGGATCCTAGCAGAGAACTTCCCAAACATGCAAAAAGATAGGCCTATTCAGATACAAGAAATTTTTAAAACCCCAAATAGACCAGACCAGAATAGGACATCCCACCGTCACATTATAATCCACACAGGATCAATTCAGACCAAGGAAAAGATCCTTAAAGCTGTCAAGGAGAAAAGATTAATCACCTATTAAGAGAAACCAATTAGAATCACCTCAGATTTCTCAGCAGAGACAATCAAAGCAAGAAGAGCCTGGAATGATGTATGCCATGCCCTAAAAACAAACAACTATAAACCAAGAATACTGTACCCAGCTAAACTCTCCTTCATAACTGAAGGCCAAATAAAAACCTTCCATAGCAAAGAAAAATTGAAACAATATATCTTCACCAAACTAGCCTTACAAAAGATTCTTAAAGATGTCCTACACATAGAACACCAACAAGATCACAATAAAGGCCAAGAAACCGCACCCAAACTGAGAATCCAAGAACCATAGGAAGAACCCAGTAGCTGCAGCCCCCAAGAAGGTGGACTATATGGCAGGAACTCCCAAATAGCCTCTCAGTCCTATCTCTTAATGTTAACGGACTTAACTCTCCAATTAAGCAACATAGACTGTCTAGTTGGATTTAAAAACAAGATCCTTCTATCTGCTGCCTTCAGAAGTCACATCTTGCTTGTAAAACAAACACATTTTCAATGTTAAAGGCTGGAACAAAATCTACCAAGCAAACGGCCCCCATAAACACGCGGGAGTTGCAATCCTAATATCAGATAAAATAGACTTCAAATTAAAATTCGTGAGACGAGATAAAGAAGGTTGCTACATACTAATTAAGGGATCTCTCCTTCAGGAGGATATTACAATTCTAAGTATCTATTCACCAAACAATGAAGCACCCAAATTTATCCAAGAAGCACTACTTTCCCTCAAATCCCACATAGATCCAAATACATTAATTGTTGGGGATTTTAACACACCACTCTCCCCACTAGATAGATCAACTCGGCAAAAACTCAACAGAGAAACCACAGATCTAAACAACTGCATAGATCAACTAGATTTAACAGACATCTACCGAATATTTCACCCAGCAGCATCAGAATACACATTTTTCTCAGCAGCACATGGAACATTTTCTAAAATAGACCACATTTTAGGCCACAAAACAAACTTGTCTAAATTCAGAAACATTGAAGTTATACCTTGCATTCTCTCTGACCACAAGGGAATAAAATTATAACTCAACACCAAAAGCCACCAAAGAAAGTCCGGTAACACATGGAGGCTGAACAACACACTGCTGAATCACGAGTGGGTCATGGAAGAGATTAGAAAGGAAATTCAAATGTTCATGATATTCAACAAAAATGAGCACACAAATCACCAGCTCCTCTGGGACACAGCAAAGGCAGTACTCAGGGGCAAGTTTATAGCTCTGAGTTCCTACATCAACAAATTGGAGAGATCTGAAACCAACAATTTAATGAGACATCTGAACCTCCTTGAAAAAGAGCAGCAAGAGCCATATTGGTCTAGAAATGTTAAACTTAATTTTTTTCCATTTGTACAGGGGTAAACGCACTGTATTAAATATGTAAGGTCTTATCTACGTGGGTTTGATTACAGAAACTAATAAAGTATTCTATAAATAATGAAAAAAAAAGAAAAAGAGCAAGATAAACCCCAATCTAGTAGATGGAAAGAAATAATTAAAATTAAATCAGAATTAAATGAATTAGAATCCAAAAAAACTATAGAAAGAATCAACAAAACAAAGAGTTGGTTCTTCGAAAAAATTAACAAAATTTGACAGACCCTTAGCAAATATTATCAGAAAAAGAAGAGAACACACCCAAATAAATAAACTCAGAGATGAGAATGGAAACATCACCACAGAAACAACCAAGAATTCAGAACATTATAAGGGAATACTTCTCAAAACTTTATGCTAATAAGTTTGAGAACTTGGCAGAAATGGACCTTTTCCTAGCAAATATTGACATGCCAAAACTAAACCAAGATGAGTTAAACCATTTTAACAGGCCCATATCAAGCATTGAAATAGAAACAGCAATAAGAGACCTCCCAGCTAAGAAAAGTCCAGGACCAGATGGTTTTACAGCAGAATTCTACAAGGCCTTCAAAGCAGAGCTCACACCAGTACTCCTCCAACTCTTCAATGAAATTGAAAGAGAAAGTTCACTACCGAACACATTCTATGAAGCCATCATAACCCTCATCCCAAAACCAGGCAAGGACTCATCAAAAAAAGAGAACTAGTACGCATTATCCTGCCCATGTAATTGTAACCCCTCTGTACAGTATGTTCACAAATAAAATTAAATTAAAAAAAAATTGATGCAAAACTTCTCAACAAAATTTTGGCCAACCGACTTCAACAATTCATCCAAAAAATCATACACCACAATCAAACAGGATTCATTTCAGGGATGCAAAGCTGGTTCAATATATGCAAATCAATTAATATTATTCATCACATCAACAGGAGCAAGGATAAGAACCACATGGTTCTCTCAATAGATGCAGAAAAAGCATTCGACAAGATCCAACACCCCTTTATGATGAAGGTTTTGGAAAAATTAGGAATCCATGGAACATTCCTCAATACAATAAAGGCTGTATATGACAAACCTACAGCCAGCATTATACTTAATGGTGAAAAACTAAAGCCATTTCCTCTTAACTCAGGAACAAGACAAGGATGTCCACTCTCTCCACTTCTCTTCAATCTAGTATTAGAATGCCTAGCTACAGCAATAAGACAAGATGCAAACATAAAGGGGATCCAAATAGGGAAAGAAGTAAAACTCTCCTTTGCAGATGACATGATCTTGTATTTAAAGAATCTCATAGACTCCACTCCCAAATTACTCATGCTGATTCAAAACTTTGGCAAAGAAGCAGGGTATAAAATTAACCCCCCAAAATCAATGGCTTTTCTGTATGCCAACAATGAGAAAAGTGTGGCTGAAATTAGGAAAGCAACTCCATTTGTAATAGCCCCACAAAAAATAAAATACCTAGGAATTAACCAAGAAGTGAAGGACCTCTATGATGAAAACTTTAAAAACTTGAAAAAGGAAACCAAAACAGAACTTAGAAAATGGCAAAAACTCCCATGCTCCTGGATTGGAAAGATCAACATCGTGAAAGTGGCAATACTTCCCAAGGCTACAAATTCAATGTGATACCTATCAAAATTCCAACCTCATTCTTCCAGGAAATAGAAGAGGCAATCCAAAAATTCATATGGAACAATAAAAGACCCCGAATAGCATAAGCGCTCCTCAACAGAAAAAACAGTGCTGGAGGAATATCAATACCAAATTTCAAACTCTATTATAAAGCCACAGTAATCAAAACAGCTTAAGTTCTTTTTGTTTGAATGGTTCACAAGGTGGTTAGTGGACCTGGGCTGCTGTGTTCTAGTATGATTTATTTGATTGATTTTTATATTTGAGAATTCATAGGACATTTTAGTTTATGGATACATATAAACTAAATTATATAAGGATATCTATATTATCTCTTATCTATCTGTCTATAATTTTATAGAAGTAGTGGGGGTTGAACTCAGGGCCTTGCACTAGGCAGGCACTCTTACCTCTTGAGCCACATCCCAGTGCATGCATTTTTATATCTGAATACTATTGTTTATCTCTTGAAATATATCTTAAGTAAACTAGTAATCTAAATGCAAATCATAATGACAACAATTAAAACATTACATTGAAATTGGACTTGGAACAAGAGTTGCTAGTTTTATTTGTGCTCCATTTTTCTTAAAGCATTTCCTATACCAGTGAGTGTACATAGAGAGTTAATCCAAGATAATAACGAAGTAACATTGAGCCACGAAATTCTACTAGCTCACTTTATTTGTTCCAATGCCTGCAATAGTATTCCACTTCTCATTACCACCACCTCTTTCTATATTCTTTTTTCTACTCTTATTTTGGTTCAGGTGTTGTCTGACCTGGAAAGATTCAAAACACCAATAAGAACAAACTTTGTCCTTTCCCTCTACGGTGCTGAACCAATGGTTTCAGGATTTTAAGCAATGACAATGAATATGCTAGTAGACACCAACCAAAATTACAAGTGGCAGGATTTCTTGTACACTTTATAACCAAAACATATATGATGCTGCTAAAGCTCTTTATCCCTCCATTTATGAAACTACACATGACAAGGATTTCACAACAGCAGGTGATAAGAAAAATGTCCATCTCCTTTCCTTATGTTCTATGTACAAAGGTTGCAGTAGACTTTTCATTAAAATAGACTCTTCAAGCCTGGTATAATAGCTCACTAAAGCTTTCTTGGTAAATTAAAGGCAATTACTGCAGCAGTCTGTTCCTTAATAACTTGCTGCCATAGTCACCTGCATCTTTCTTTTTTCTTTTTTTTTGGGTCCGGTCGTGGGGCCTGAACTCTGGGCCTGGGTGCTGTCCCTCAGCTCTTCAGCTCAAGGCTAGCGCTCTACCATTTGAACCACAGCGCCAATTCCGGCTTTTTTCTTTTTGCTTATGTGGTGCTGAGGAATCGAACCCAGGGCTGCAGGCATGCAAGGCAAGCGCTCTACCACTGAGCCACCTTCCCAGCCCACCTGCATCTTTCTTGAAGCATGAAGCATGAGAAATTTCAATCATATTCATACCTTTCTTCTTGGACGGTTGAGTTTGAGCTGAAAAGGGAAATAAATTCTGTATGTCCACTAGTCCCTACGTCAGAGATAAGTATCTTTCTTCTCAAGCTCGATAATAAATATATAGCTAGATCTTAGGCTACCTAAATCGGCCAACTTGAAAGCATTCACACCTGATCTCCCCTGTCTCCTCACCTAGCTCTAATTCCAGTATGTACAGACTCACATCCCGTTTGCTGCCCAATCCCTCAAAGTCTACTCTACTTTTCTCTTAATACTCTAGTAAAATTCTTGTCAAATCTAATTTCTAGTGCCAGTTTTTCCCTCACTTCTTACTACACATGCCTCCAAGGAGCATTTCACTCCTTTGATTCTCCTCCCTTTGATGCCCCAGTTTCCTTAGTAACAGAGGGTTTTTTTTTCTTCTTTTATGCTAAGGAATTTCTTCAGGACTCTCCTACTTTGTTCTTACCCATATATGTTTTCATCATTCCTGAGTTTAATCATTATTTTGTTATTAACTACTGGAAACTGCAACTGTGAGAGAAGTCCCAAACTGGGTATCTCTCAGTTAGGAGTTTTCTTCTTCGCAGGTCTATGTCATTTCCTGCCTGGTTAATCTGTCTCCAGGATGTCCTCCCTCTAGTCAGTTATTAGTGATTCGAGGATGTCATCTTCTGTTTGAAAAACCCTCAGTGACTTATGATATTCGTAATCTTGAACTTGAGACCACATTTTTTAAAAATATTAAGGAAATGGTCATGTATTCTCTTTTTTTTTGGGGGGGGGGTCCGGTCGTGGGGCCTGAACTCTGGGCCTGGGCGCTGTCCCTCAACTCTTCAGCTCAAGGCTAGCGCTCTACCATTTGAGCCACAGCGCCACTTCTGGCTTTTTTTTTTCTGCTTATGTGGTGCTGAGGAATCGAACTCAGGGCCTCGAGCATGCAAGGCAAGCGCTCTACCACTGAGCCACCTTCCCAGCCCTCATCTATTCTCTTAAGTACTATTTTACACCTATTACTTCCAATTGTACATAAAGTTTTTTGGCCAGAGCTGCTTTTTTCCTGTAGACATTTGTCTTTGCAAATATTCTTGTCAAGCTGAACACAGTGCTTTATAAATATTTTTTATAAACTATATAAGTATTTTTATAAGTATTTTTACCCTATAATGTCATATTCCCAGCCAATTCTTGTTCAAAACCAGAACTCAGTACTAGTAAATAAGTACCCCAGTACTCCAGTGCCAAGCACATATTAGTATTCAGTAGCTATAGTCAGTAAATGAGTGGATGAAGAACAAAATGAGTTTTAGTTCTCAGTTATCTTAATTTTTAATTATTTTAATTACCTATGTTTTGACTAGGTCAGACTTCTTAGACAACTCCTTTAAATTAATCTTTCTTTCCCTGTCACCATTCTCTTCTTCCTCGGTTATAAATACTATTTTCTTTTCTTTTTGTGTGTGCTGGTTATGGGGCTTTGAACACAGAACCTGGGTGCTGTCTCTGAACTCTTTCATTTTTCTCAACTACTCTTCCATTTGAGCCACAACTCTGCTTCTATTTGGTGGCTAAATGGAGAGTTTCATAGACTTTTCAACCTGGGGTGGCTTTGAACCACAATCCTCAGATCTCAGCCTCCAGAGTAGCTAGGATTACAAGCATGATCCACCAGTGTCCAGCTGTAGAAGTATTATTTTTACAGCTATAATGAATGTTTTTCTAACAAAACTGTAATTTCCACCCCATGGGCCACTTAACGCTAATTGTATTCCATACACTAAATTATAGTACCACATTTGAATACTTTTTGGAAATACTTACACAATTTTGAAAGTGACTAGCAAACTACTAGTATAAGTTTAATATAGCTAGAAATATGTTAAGCTTTTAACAATGGTTAATTATTGATTAATGCAATAGAACATATTTCTTTCTCTGAACCTAAGTTATAAGATTTATTAAAAAGAAAAAGAGCACCATTAATAAAATGTGTGGTGATGAGGAAGAACACACTGGGCCTTCAAAAATACACAAGCACACAGAAGCACCAGGAACCTGGGATAATTACCTGGGACCAGCATAGTAGATGTGAGTTCTGGAGTCTCCAAGAAATCCACATTGCTTCTTTGGAATGTCTTGCTATAATTTGTCTGAAGGTGGCTGTACAAATGATTACAGGTTAAAAATGGACATTTTTTATTTACTTTCATACGTAGAGTGCAAAAGAAATCAAATTCAATCAAGATGACAAGGTTCTGTGTGATTTAGATTAAGTGCCTGGATACAGACTTCCTTTCATTGTTATTTTACCTAAAAAATAGACTGAAGCTTTGAAATTTTAATCAAAAATATAGAGAAAAAACTAAACAGTTCATACAGAAGATAAATAGGGGGTATATCCTAATTTCAGGAAGAAGTTTAAGCATAATGAATGTTTTAATAGTCTGAGTGTTTAAAAAATAGAATAGCTAAGGCTGACTATAAATTTTCCATCCCTAGAAGAGGAACTGACATGAAAGTCATCTATCTTAGTGTAGCATGAACTTGAATATGCTCCCTTTTGCATCTGAAATAATATGACTAGTATCATTTTTATCTTCAATGTAGCACAGAGAGCTTTTTGAATGTGTTGTTTATTTAATACATATATATGTATGTATGCATGTATGTTATATATGTGTATACACACACACACACACACACACACACACACACACACACACACACACACACACACACACACACACACTCCGTAATGTGTACGGAGATGGAAACTAGGGCCTTATCCATGATGGGCAAATGCTTTACCACTGAGCTACATCCTGAGACTTTCAAATCACCGTTTGAAGGTCCAAAAATAAAATTTTAGCCAGGTATTGGTGGCTCATGCCTGTAATCCTAGCCATGAAGCTGAGGTCAGAGCCCAAGCAGGAAAGTCCATGAGACTTTTATCTCAGAAATAACCACCAAAAAGCCAGAAGTAGAGATGTGGTTGAGTGCTAGCTTTGAGCTCAAAGCCCAAGGACAGCATAAAGGCCCTGAGTTCAAGCTCCAGGATCAGCACAAAAAAATAAAAAATTAAGGCAAAATACGTTTCAAATGAATCACCAGGTGTTTTATTACCTCCATTACTGTATTTAACACACTGTACAATATGGACTTATTAGAGACCTGCTCTCTGTACAGTTTGAACTGTTCGTATAATCTTTGAATAGTAAAAATATTTCCTTCATACCTTTCTTTAGTATACATTTATTACATTTTTTTCTTGTTTGTGTGCTCTGCTTAACACCCTCTTTTGTGTGCTTGTACACTCTGTTACCCAGAAGTAAACTTTGCCTTATCAAGTTAAAAAAAGGAAAAAATTAAAATTAAGATAATTTCTTTCAAAGTGGATTTGTTCTTTTTAGTGTCTTGAATTTCTTTTATTTGTAGTGCTTTAAAAAATTAGCATTATGATTGTCTGAGACATTATAAATGTGTTAAAAGCAAAATAATTACAGAGTTTATGAAACTTCACATCTCCATCTTTCTCAGACACCCATAGTCCTTCTGAAATCTATCCAAAAGCATTAGTAAAATGGAAAATGCTATGTGGAATCAGTACTTAAAGTATCTGTGCTTCAAAAAGGAACTGGTTTCTAATCCAAGAAACAAATACTAGGAGTGTTGAGATGCAGTTCATCAGGCAGATTTTAAGGTGAGGTAAATAAGCTTTTTGTACAAGTCTGAACAGTAGATCAGGCATATTGCTACCTCCCCACTTTCACAAAACAAATCAGTCTTGTTCATAACTTACCTATTCCACATACTACTGTTCTCCCAGAACTCATAAATCATGTAGCGAGGCTCATTGGAAAGCTTCTGAATAGAAACACTGAAATAGAAAAGTCATAATTGCCACTAGAAATTAAAGGAAGAAAGTTTTATTTTCTCATCTTTGTAACATAAAAGTTTTAACTTCATATAGGAAACCTAAGTGCTTGCAGAATATGGAAAAAATTTATCAATAATATATTCAGATGCAGGATATGATGATTCATACTGTAATCCCTAGCTACTTAGGAAGCAGTAGATAAAAGAACACAGAGACCAGCCCAGGCAAAGTTAATGAGACCTTGTCTCAAAAGCAGAATACTAGGCAAAAGGACTGTGCGGGTGTGGCTCAAGAGATAAGTGCATTTGCCTAGGATGCTCCAGTATGAATAGAGGACATGGAGAAAAGCGAGACAAGTAGTGAAATTGCTCAGGTGAGAGATGAAGATCCAAATTAGTGTTGAAACAAAAAGAACCAAAAAGAGAACAGGTTCTCAAATAGGAAAGAATGGGAGTCAAAAATAACCCTTACATCTGAAAGCCTAGCTATTATTTCACAATACATTTGTATACATATGTATGTTGGAAAAGATGAGGGAATAGAACAAAATTGAACTAGTAGAGAAGAAAGAATTTACCAATATTGTTTGTTAATGTAGATTTAGAATTAATTTAAATTTGACCAGCAGGCGGCAGTAGACACGCACAGAAATTTTAATGAGGGTTTTTTTTTGTTTTTGTTTTTTGTTTTTTTATTTATTCTTAGTTCTTTGCCTGTTGTTTGGTGTTTTTCATAATTGTTTACCTAATTTGCCTTATTAAGGTATGTACCAAATATTGTTATTTATTTAAATTTATATTTTTCTGACGAAAGATTTACTATAGGATTCTAAGAATGGAATACAAGATGGAATTTGTGATTTTCCAATCCCAACAATAAGTTTTTGGGAGAATTCCAGGAATTAATCTGCATATGTATATTTTCTTGGAAAAGAATAGCTTCCATTTTAGTGTTTAAGGACTTTTCAACCTCTACGTGTAATGTAGCAGCATGAAATGGACACATTTCAATCCATACCTGCTTTCTTAGCATATCAGGTATTCCATCAACTGCTTTATGGAAACTAACTTATTTGTATTACTTATTACATTAAAAGCTTGCTTTTCATACTATTTGAACTTTTCATTTTTTGGACTCAGCCAGTTGTGGTGTAGGAAGATTGCAAGTTCAAGTCCAGCCTGGGTTACATGGTACAGATCATGTCTCAAAAAAAAATCAGGTGATGTGACTTAGTGGTAGAATACCTGCTTAGAGTGTATATGGCCCCGGCACTCTTCCCCCAATGAAATTTACAAATTTGAAGTCACTTGACTCTGTTTAGCAGCTGTCAATTTTTCAGCCAAGAAAATAGCTTTAATTGCTCCATGAATAAGTATCCTGTTTTTCCATGTAGATGCTATAATTCTTGAAGGCAGGAACTGTTCATTCTTTGCTCTCAAGCATGGTTTAATCAATAAACTGTGTATATAATATTGATTCATTTGGTACCTCTCCTTGCCAAGCAGGAATTAACAGGCCTTTGTGATTATAGATTAGCACTGTGTGTGTGTGTGTGTGTGTGTGTGTGTGTGTGTGTGTGTAACTGCTTGAGTTTTTCACTACTCTGTAAAAGTCAACTGACTACCTTGGACAAAGTCTCTGTCAGTCCTCAAAACACCCAAGTTTCTTAGTCAGATACTGAGAAGGCAGAAATGTGACAGTCTTAAAGAATCTCTTGTATCTGGAACAGAAAGGAGCTAACCCATTCTATCCTTGGTTAGCTGCAGAATTTCAGGCATATCTAACACAAAGATGAGAATTGACAAGAAGGATTAAAGTTTCAGAGTCAAATGTGGACAAGTTGTTTAACCTATCCAAGCTGGTTCTAAATGGAGTTTAATATAATTATAATTCCCCTGAAGAGTAAGACAATGGATGTAATTAGCTAATGTTATAAATCATGAAGTTTCTATTTTATTTATTTTGAGACAGAGTCTCACTATGTAGCCCAGACTAGCCTCAAACTAGCTCTGTAGTCCAGGGTAGCATCAAACTCATGATCCTTTTGCTTCAGACTTCCAAGTGCTGGGTTTATAGGTATGTATCACAAATCCCTGATGTTTCTATTATATTATGGCTACATTCAGTGTCTTAACTACAATGAGACTTAACATTATGGAAGAACAGTGAAGCTGGTAATTCACAGAGCTTTTATCTATCAAGCACTAAGCAATCGTGATGGGTACACAGGGGCAGAAATGCTAACAAGAATGCCATTTGATTGATCAGCCAATGTAGGCAGAGAACTAAATTTGATTAGTACATCTGAAAAACTGAACTTAAGCATAATGACTTAACATGTCTTCCACGTACGTGCTACCTGTGTGTGATGACTCACTCTCATTGCAGCTGACAAGTTTAAATTTTGATAATTTCACAGAACAACAAATTGGATAAAAGAATCAGTGGTAAGTAAAGAGCTAATGAGAAACAAACTAATCATGCAAAGAAAAAAGGAGAGGCTGAGTATTTTATAGGAGAAGGATATTCTACTTCCCTCAGCCTCCCAGCAGGTGGCAACAGAGCAGTGTTTCCTGCTTATTGATACAACAGCTTTTGCAGCAGGCTACACAGATGTATCTACTCTCTTATTTCCACACCCTGTTTCCCCTTCCTGGGGCTAGTCTACTGACTTCAAAGCATGTTCTGACCACATGTTAAAGCCTTGCTACTGAACCTTTTTGCAAACATAAAATATCTTATCATTTCCTGGAGATTGTGATACACTGAAACATACTCTATTATATTTACACACACACACACACACACACACACACACACACACACACACACACGCATGCACGCACGCACGCACGCACACACTCCCTGAGCTATCTTCTGCGACTTCTGTGTCTGAAAGAATATATAGACGCCTTTTCATTTCCCAGATATTCAATTTTATGGTTAAATGAGTAAGCTTTTTAAACTCACAAATATTCCCACTTTAGCAAGTCTCTTGAGTTACTTAAATGAACTACAATGGAGTTTTGATCTGTAACTTTCTGAGCCTGATTTGCAGTAGAATAACAGCATAATTGAAACATATCCTTTCCTTGGGAAGTTGTGAGCTGTTGATGATATTGAGCAAATATACTCCAGAAAGGAGCTCACCCAGGAGTCAAGAGTGACTCCAGCTCACGTTTTCTGCTCTTTGTGGATGGAAGACATTGTTTTCAACACTCAAAACTGGTTTTTTTGCATTGGTTTGTTTTTTTGTAATATTTCAACTTCAGGACCATGTTTGCTAGGTAAGTGCACTACTACTTGGGTCATGGCCCCTGTCTTTCTGCTTTTTCTTTTTTCAAATAGGATCATGAGTGCCTGACCAGTGGGCCTCTGTGATCCTCTGACCCTCATCTCTAGAATAGCTGGGATTACAGGTATGGATCACTACACCTGGATCATGAGTTTCTTGATAAGGAAACTGAAGCTTGGAGCCAACAGAGTCTTTCCCCAACCCCAACAAAGGTAATGAAATATTAGCTTTAATCATAGTTTGATCCTAGCTCACTTCAAGAGCTGGACAGATTCTGCTGTGGTGTGAATAAAATATAATTAGCTACTGTCTCTCAGAGACAACAAGAATGTTGTAGTATGCATACACCCACACAGATGCATGGCCACACAAACATCTGCTTATAAAGCTTTTCAAAGCAATATTCCAAACACTATGCAGTATATGAGTATAACAAGTTTGCAAACCAGAGATAGATTTAGATGTGGAAGTTTGCAGAATGCAGGTGAGTTTGGGCCTGAGCCCTGTACATAAGGCAAAGCATGGGCTGGCAGAGACTGGCAGCTAAGTACACATTTCTGGAAGGGGGAGAGAGTGGCCAGTTGTGCATAGCTAAGGCAGAGCTCAGGAAAGAGGAACAAACAGCAGCAGTGATGTGGATTCCTGGGGTTTGCTGGCAACATAATCCTAAGGTCAGAACAAAGACTGTTAGGATACTCATCAAAAAATAATTGCAAATTCCAGATGAAGGAAATTTATAGAATTCCTTCTGGAAAATGATTCTAGTATTAGATGGATAAGAGTAGAAAAATTGAAGATGATCAATAGTATATCTGAGTTGAGTAGTGGTAATGGAGAAGAAAGGAAGAAAGGGCTGATTTTTCTTTTGTTAATCCAGGTCTGAAAGCATGATTTCAGAGAGTCCTGCAATTTCATAATGGCACTATGGTCATTATGCCACACACAGGGCATAAAGCAATCAAGACTAGGTGCCTGAGAGTGGAGGCATCATTATGGAGAGGACTGGAAATGAGCGCTGGTTGCATGGGTACAGCAGGAGGACCTTCAGTCTTTTTGAAATTCCTCGTTTAGATGATTATTATTTCCCTTGGTGCTTCTAATGATCAAAGCAGCTAGGGTCCAAGGATCAAAGAATAAAACAGCAGGTTAAACACTTTAAATGGCCTCATCCCAAGGACTGGACTGGGCAGGAGCGTGTCATGTGAGGCTTCATCCAGATTCTCACCCTTAACTCAAGTGGGAGATATCTTTGCACAGCCCATAGTGCTGGCTCAGCCTCGGCGCTTACCGTAAACATCCACGTTGGGCTGAAGCGCTCTCCACATAGTGTTTCAGAGCGAGTTGGAATTCTTCCAAATCCTCTTCTATTACGGACATCTGACGCTGAACAAGCATGATGTGCTGCCAAGGAAAGGACAAGCTTACTGTCTTGGTATCACAAAGCTGATCCCTTAGTGCCTATCCAGTTCTTCTTCACAAGGAAAATCACTGGCAAGCAGTCAATGGGACCAACGAAATCCATCTATTCCACGACGAAAATTATATGAAGGCTACAATATAGGTGGGACATTTTGCAAGAAAATGTCCTCTAACAATGTCTTCTAACAACACGAGCTAAAGAAAAATGTCCTTTGCAATGACACATTTCCTTTTTAATAGTAATGATTCAAGTAGAATCACTGGGAAGTTTGAAGACTGCACTTAATCTGGCAGTGGGACCCAGGCACTGGTATTTTTAATAACTTCCCTAAATACCTCTAATGTGCACTTAGACCATCATCACAGTCTTCAAGTCATCATATTTTATAGTGAAGTTCTGTTGTATACCGCATAGTGCCACTTTCTTGGGTATTTTGTGATAGTAGACATATCATAGCAGTCCTTACAATGAGATGTCAAAATATGTGTGTTCATGGATGAATTTCCAGTGGTGTGTCTACTGTTAAAATTTTCTCAAACATATTTTCCGCTTATACATAATAGGTTCCTGTTCAGAATACCATGATATTAAGTGGAGCCATGTTTAATGGATTGAATGCCAACCATTTCTTGTAACAAAGCTGATTATCACTGTAGCAATTGTAGTTTTGAAGATTTCCCTAAAGATGTGCCTGTGGGCTTCTTATGGCACTTTATTAATTTAATTTAATTTTTGCCAGTACTGGGGCTTGATCTCAGGGCATGAGCTATGTTCTTGAGCCTCTTTGTGCTCTCTCACTTGCACTGCTTTTGGGTTTTTTGAGTCATTTACTGGATTTTCCTGCCTGAGCTGGCTTTGAACCATGATCCTCACCTCTCAGCCTCCTGTTACTAGGATTACAGGCATGAGTCATTGACACCAGTAAGGATTGCTGTTTTTAAGTTTGCTTTTAATAAATTATTTAGAATATTTTAATATTCTGCTGTAGCACCACAGTGTTCTTTTCAGCGCATTAGACAAATTTAATATATTATGAGATGCATAAACACTACTTTTAAAATCCTACTTTTCAGTCTGACTTTGTCTTAAATATGTCATTCTGGATGCATTCTGTTGCATCCTAAATTAGGTTGTGCCCCTTTGCTGTGAAAATCTATTTCCCTATACCAATCTTCATCACATTTATTACAGATTCTTGTTTCACTGCCTGTATTTCCTGTTAGTCTATAATATTCACCAGTTTCTCTCTAGACCTTCTCATCAGGGTTGGCATATAAATAATAGTTCATTTGTGGACAAAAGAAGCAAAATATGATACTTCTTGTTTACTTCTGACTTTTATTATAATTTTTAGCAAGTTTTATGTAATTATTAATTACAGAAGAGAATTTGAGGGGGCTTGAAAACTCTAGAGCATTGCACAGTTGTTAAGTGCTCTTTTATCTCTACCATCTTTTCCTCTTCTTTTTCAAAAAGGGATATAGATGGAAAGAATTAGCCTTTACTAGCTAGATGGCTTTGAATAAGTTATTTAATCTTCCTTATGTTAAGTCTTCTGATACATAAAATTGCAATCATGGTATTCATATCTTGGAGTTTTTGGGGAAGATTAAGGATCTTACCTAGGATAAGTATTCAATGCACATTACTTCCTTTACTATAGGTTAACAGGGAGAAACTGGGCTTAAAATTAGAAATTGCTTCCTGGAGTCAGTATGATGTAATGGTTCATTGCTTGAAAAACAAGGTATGGAAGCTAGTAGAGTTCAGGGCTTTTGCTGCATGTTTACATAATACCATCAAGCAAAATGTGCTGCTACATGGTAGGAAGTCTCATGAAACAATAATGTCAATATACACTTTCCCTTCCAAACAGAAGGCCAGAAATCTACCAAACACTCAGATTTGGAGTGTTCTGGTATGGTGATGTTAATAGGTCTGGCGTCAAACTGCTGGGGTTTGGCTGTAATGTTGAAACCTCTCTACACCTTGGTTCCTTCATTAGTGAAATGATGGCACTGTTGGCACCTCTCATGCAGCTATTGTGAGGACTGAGTTCTTTGTGTTCATGTTTAACATGCACCTGATGGGTCAGTAAAGGTCAGCTCTAAAAAAATGTGATGCAAAATTATTCCTCACTTTCTGATTTTTTTTTGTTGGTTGTGGGGCCTGAACTCTGGGCCTGGGCGCTGTCCCTCAGCTCTTCAGCACAAGGCAAGTGTTCTACCATTTGAGCTATAGCATCACTTCCGGTTTCCTAGTGGTTTATTGGAGATAGGAATCTCACGGTCTTTCCTGCCCGGGCTGGCTTTGAACCGCGATCCTCCGATCTCAGCCTCCTAAGTAGCTAGAATTACAGGCGAAAGCCACCGGCACCTGGCTTAATATATATATTATATATATTATATATATATAATATATATTTTTTTAAGTTCTCATGTGTTTTATTAGTAGAAAAAGGTAAACTTTTCTTTAGTAAAAGAATTCCATTTTGTGTGTGTGTGTTTGTGTGTGTGTGTGTTGCTCCAGAAGAAACCTAGGGCTTTATGCATACTAGTGAAAAATACAACTTTAAATGACAAATGTCATATTGGTAATTCTGAGGAAAACAAACACTATCAAACTGCTACTACGAATGTTCTGAAAGAATATATATATATATATATATTTACATATATGTGTGTGTGTGTGTGTGTGTGTATTTTGCCTCTACTCATGGTTGAAGAGTTAACAGATATTCTTGCTTTCAAATAATATTGAAAGCTAAGTGTCCTACTTTGTCCAATCCTTTTTTTTTTTTTTTTTTTTGCTGGTCGTGGGGCATGAACTCTGGGCCTGGATGCTCTCCCTCAGCTCTTCAGCTCAAGGCTAGCACCTCACTACTTGAACCACAGCACCACTTCTGGCTTTTTCTGCTTATGTGGTGCTGAGGAATCAAACCCAAGGCCTCATGCATGCTAGGCAAGCACTCTACCACCGAGCCACTTTCCCAGCTCCGGTCCTATTTTTATAAAAACTACTTCTATAAACTATTAAATTAACAATATCCTATGAGTTCACCTTTTAGAATTGGCAGCAATCTATGTCTCTTCTGTCATGGACTAACCAATGTGTATAACTGCCACCTTTTGCAAACAACATCGATGTGACTTTTTCTATCTCATGAATAGAGACTATAGTCTTTCATTAGAAATTATTTAAAAATAGACAATTGTGTTTCCCAACGTTTTTCTGAACCAGAGTCTCCCTTTAAACCTCTGAGATGCTAGCACATGATCATGAGGTTAACAACTCCTCCACCTATGAAACCATATCAGCAAGGTATTCCTAGCTTGAGTTTTCCACACTCTTTCCTCTCACTTTCCCAATTCTTGTGGAATTCACACAGATTTTATCCTTCTCTTTAGAGAAATAAAAAGTATGTGTAGTAGAAAATATAGCACATATCAGGGGAAAGTCTGAATATCTACAGCCATTATTCAGCTTTTTTGAGACTCCCTTTGGCTCCCTCTACAGAATCTCTTTGTGCTATGTGTTTGAGCAGAGGGTCAGGAGCCTCCCACCTGGGTGGAAGTCACCTTCTTCCAACCTGCAATCAGTGTCTGTGGAGCAATTGGACATTACAGAGATGAGGGTGTCTTTCTTACAAGTAAATGTGACTGATCTTTCAATATCTCTAAGGCAATGTACTTAAAGTATTCAAGTAAATGTAATATTCTATAGGAACTCAAGATATAAAAATGTGGTGTCCTTTTAAATGTAGAAAACATCCAATTTCTTCAAACTGAGCATATTAAATATTTGCATAAGTAAGGCATTATGTGTGATCCTTTTCAATTTATTTGCTAATTTCTTTCTGTTGCAACTTGGTCTATCTTTCAGGATAATTTTGTTAATTTTATTCTATTTCCATAAATCATGATCACTCTGAATAGACATCTTTTCCCTAGGGTTATGTATATTCCATTTTCTCTGCAAATCAGTTTTTTCTTTGAAGATTTGTTTGTGAGCCTTTAAAGTTCCCCAACTTAGGTTAAATGCTCAACATTCAACCTACTGGAGTTTTCAAAATGTATTTATAACAAAATTTCATTGTTATATCATATTCATTCAATTATTCAGTAACTCATAGATTATTTATACAAGCTTAAAAACTCATTTTGTACCTATTATATGCCACACACTTTTACAAAATCCTTGTGAAGTGGGCATTAGGTTTCCACAAATCACAGTTTACCCATGCAGAATAAAATATATCTATCTATTGCTTACCTTTTCAACTTTCAATGACTAGAAAAGAGTTTTGGAAGAAATTAAGTAATGTCTTCAAAATACATATATCTAAAACTTTGACTTGAAAATGTACTTACAGATTTAGTATTCCCCTCAATAACTTCTTCATCCAGCGGCTCAAGTTTGAGATCCTTCAGTTAGAGGAAGAGAAAGCAGATAAAAGCACCCCCAAATTATATAATATTTTTAAAAGTCATGTACTCATTTAATAGATTTTCATGGTAATATTTAACAAAAAGAACATGGCTATCTAAAGGGTAATGAAATAATTTTGATTTTTATTAAATTGAAGTGTCCCAATAAGGACTGTCCATTTTTCTTTTGTAAGGAACAATTTCAGATTGTTTGTTATTGCTCTAAGTTTACTTCACTCAAAGTAGAAAGAGGTATTAAAACACAGAGAGGAAAGAAACATTAAAAAAGTAATGACTAGGTCTAATAGGTTAATTTCTTTTGAGTCAGTGTTCAATCTTCAGGAACTTTATTCTGATGAGTACACATTCGAGCACTTTTCCAACTGAAGATTGTGCACAATAATTTTTTCAATTGGCCAAGAAGTTAATGAAAGATTGTAGAAATGGAGACTTTCTGAAGTAAATCTGCCTTTTAATAGCAGAGCTATGGAGGTCCCCCTGTGCTATTTAGTAGTTGAATGCTGGACATGTTGTCTAACTTGTTTTACTCTTCCTGCTGCCTGATCTTCTGTGTCTCTAGAGTTGATCTAGCGTTTCTTCTTGTTTCTCACAATTTAGCTCAAACACAACCTTAATGAGACTTCTCACAGACCATCACTTTGAGTATCTTATTCACATTGTCTCACATTTTCTTCATTGCATTTTCTATTTTGTCTATTTTTTCTCATTTCTCAGACTTTCAGACTTATACAATTTGTTTTTTAGGGAGTGTGTGTGTGTTTGCCAGTCTTGGAACTTGAACTCAGTGCCTGGGCTATGTCTGAGCTTTTTTGTTCAAGACTACCACTTGAGTCATGGCTCCACTTACAGCTATTTGGAAGTTAAGAGATGTGAATCTCATGGACTTTTCTGCCCAGGCTAGCTTCAAACCACAAATCTCAGACTGCTGAGTAGCTAGGGTTACAGACATGAGCCACCTGAATCCAGACATTCATTTGCTTTTGTCTGTTACCTCAAAAGCCAAAGATCTCATCTGTTTTGAACATTACTGTGTCCCTGCTGCCACATATTCCCAGACACATAGTTGATAATCAATGTAGAGTAAAAAAAGAATGTCTGCATATACCCAATCTCATTCACAGATTTTTCATAAATGTGAAATTATATAATGAACAGAAATGCAAATTGAGAATTACATTTTTTGTTTTTAAAGTAATTTTTTGAGATTAAGTGATTATATAAATTTCACAGTATTGTAGGATAGTGATACTTAAAGTCACAAACACATTTTGTCCTTCACAAGGCAAATTGTCTTTATCATGGTCTATAAAGTTTGTGAATTCTATGACCTTTGACAACACAACTATTTCTTCCACATCAGGTGATAAGTACACTTCTTTCCTTTTGCTTAATGTAAGCTGTTCCGTCTTTCCCTCTCATTTCCTCCCTCCCATCTCTGCCCTTGAGTTTCTTAGTTCATTTTCATCAATGAACTAATGGGCCCCTGATGGACCCCTCTAGTGTATATTTTTCCATTTCCCTCTGATTCTGTGTCCTCCTCCTAGCTTCTCTCAGATGTGCATATATATACATATATATACATATATATATGCACACACACCATAATTGTGGTCAAGAATATGGAGTCATTTAGAAATATGACAAATTAAGTAGAGGTCCTTTGTTTTGTGAGGCCTGTTTATTTTGTCGTATCTCCTTGCATTTTGAATTTAACGTCCACATATCAAGGAGACAAATGTGCCATTTGGCTCTCTGATTTTGGCTTACCTTGCTCAAAATGATTTGTTCTAGTTTCATCAGTTTTCCTGTGAATGCCATTGTTTTGCCTTTCTAATGGCTGCATAATATTCCATTCTATATAGGTACCAAAATTTTTGGATCCATTCATCTGTAGTAGGGCATCTGGGTTGTTTCCATATCTTGGCTATTGTGAACAGTGCAGTAATGAACATGGAGGTGCATGTGTCCTTATATCCTGGTTCCTGTTGCTCAGGGTTGATGCCTAGGAGTGGTATGGCTGCGTCATAGGGGAGGTCTATATATAGTTTTCTGAGGTATCTCCAGACTGCTTTCCAAAATGGTTGTATTAGTGTATATTCCCACCAGCAGTGCAATAGGTTTCCTCTTTCTCTGCATCCCCGCCAGCATTTATCATTGTCTGAATTTAGGATATGGGCCATTCTGACTGGGGTAAGGTGGTATCTCAGGGATGTTTTTATTTGCATTTCCTTTATGGCCAGGGATGATGAACATTTCCTCATGTGTTTCTTTGACATTTTTATCTCTACTTCTGAGAAGTCTCTCTTTAGTTCCCTTGTCCATTTAATGATTGGTTTGTTAGATTTGGGAGGAATTAGTTTCTTGAGTTCTGTATATATAATGGATATTAGGCCTTTGTCTTATATATTGCTGGTAAATATTTTTTCCCAATTGGTTGGCTGTCTTTCTAATTTGGTAGCTATGTCTTTAGCTGTGCAGAAACATTTTATTTTGAATTGAGAATTTAAAAATACTTTATAGCTAGAAACTCAGACTTAGTCATGTCCTTGACTGGTATTTCCAGACACCATCTGAAGTTCACTTTTAAGTTCTACCTTCTCTGATCTTAGGTAAGAAAAACTTAAATCATGTGAGTGTGATGTCCAAATTACTCCTCTTTAAATGAGGATGGCCATGATGGGACTTTGTGAAGAATGAACAAGTCTTATTGTTGTCCTTGTCAACATGTATTTTTCAAACATTAAAGATGATTTCTGCAAATGTTTCAAGCAAAACATAAGCTATAAAACATCAGATTCTTGCCATGAAACCCAAGAGGCTAGAAAGGCCAGAAGGAAAATTTGAGAAACCTGTAGAAATAGCAGGTGTTATTTTTCTCTCACACAAATGGAATTGGGCTTGGATTACACTGCAGGAAGGATTCATCATAAATACTTAATGGGCAGAAAGGCTAACATGTGTTTCACCACATGTACATGTCCTTTGAACAGGATATCAAACCTAGTGCTAACAGCTGTGGGAAACAAGAGCTCAGCAGTGGAATGGTATGCATTTAGCAATTGGGTAGTTTTCCTCTAAAAATCTAATGTGACATAGAATAAGTTGTAGAAGAAAACTGAACTTGTACTGCGTTCCCTACTCGTTAAGCCAGCTCACACTGATCTCCACCCAGCGGGAGTCCCATGCTCAAAACCATCACCTTGTACTTTCAGCACAGCTCTTAGATAACTGTTCTCAAAATGAAACCCTTTCATAGAAGGGGAGGGAGGGAGACAAACGGCTCAGAGTAAAAGACACAGGACAATACTTTGATTTAAAGTTAGAAAAAGGAAAAAAAGGTATGAGCCAAGTTTGAGCTCCTCTTTTGAAAATAACTGTATTAATTTCAGATACCAAGCAAAGATAGTTTTGCCTAAAACTAAAAAATTATTGATTCTCTGTCTGTCTGTCTGTCTCTGTCTCTCTCTGTCTTTCTGTCTCTATCTCTCTCTGTGTACCAGTCCTGGGGCTTGAACTCAGGGCCTGGGTGTTGTCCCTAAGTTTTTGCTCAAGATTACATAGAGCTGTACCAGTTGAGCCCCAACCACAGCTCCACTTCTGGCATTTTGGTGGTAAATTGGAGAAAAGCGTCTTATGGACATTTTTTTCTACCCAGACTGGCTTTGAACCATGATCTTCAGATCTCACCCTTGTAAGTGGCTAGGATTTTGGGTGTGAGCTGGTTCTGGTTTATTTGTAGTGTTTAAAATAATCTAAACAGCAGAACTCTTGTGTTTATTTTAATAGAGTTTAGTTTTCAAAAAGATATCCTGTATTTCTAGGCCTTACAGCATTGAAAACATTGAAAATTAATGTTTGTAGCCACTGTTTTTTTCCTATGAATCCTTTTAAACTCTTGTGACAAATGGTAATGTGAAAAAGAAGTTGACTTGTTCTAAGTCTTGTAGTTTAAGTGTTTGTCTCAATGCAAAACACATGAATGAACCTGGCAGAAAGACTGAGAAGTCTCCAAGGTTGTTACCCTGAACTTGCTCCTCATTTGTAGGATATCCTTTTCAGTACCCTTTCCATCCTCAGAATTTGAGGGTTGGCTTTTTTTTTGTGGTGATAGCTTTAAGACCATGCCTTGCTGACCCTTCTTTTGTACTAATTTGACTGGGTATTTCTGCCCACATGTCCTATTCTACCTAGAAATCAACACATCTGAAATATCAGTTCAGCTTTCTTACCCCACCTTAGAAATGATCTCTCACTTGTCTCTCCTTGTTTTGTTACTGGTCTGCAAAAGAAAGGTTCAAATGCTCAGACTCCAGCTTGAGTTTCCACCACACCCATGAGCTGGTGCTGTTAATTTCATTTTGTCTTTAAAATGTGCATCTTCTATTCACTCACTTAGCGAAGACCCATCCCTTGTCATTTCAGGCTGGTGCTACTGGGTTGAGCACACACACACCTGCACTTCCATTCCCGTCTGATGCGGCCTAAGCTGTCCTCCATTGAATCCATTTTACATTTCTTTTAATCCAATTTGTGTCTTGCTGATGAGTTTACTAGCTAAAAAATAATTTTAGTTTATTATTTTCCAGTTAAAAAGTGATAAATTCCTCTTGTCTCCAAGGCCAAATTCAAATACCTCAGTCTATTACTCAACACCATTCATGGTTTGGCCTCCATCCATCTATATAACCTTAATGACTCTACTTCCCTCAATGACTGAACTAAGCTGTTTTATCTAACCTTTGTTCTTTCCTTCAGTACCTTTTCTGCTTGTACTGTTTACTAAAATTTTACTTCTCCATAAGACATACTTATTTATTTGTTAGCTGATTAGAATTTATCTCATCTTTAATGACAGTACAGTTTCCTTGCAGTGAATTATCTCTTCTCATTTCTACACAGCACTGTTAGATTGTTAATCAAGGTGTTTCTCACTCCTCTATCCAAGAGCCCAGCATGTGACAAATACTTTCCAGCATCTGAGGTAGAATCGTAAACACACTGGAAATGGTTACAAGTCATTAATTTCAGTGAAGATAACCCAAGACACCAAGTATTGGTTGCTACCTAGTCTCAAGAGCTAGCCTGTATGCTGACTTTTCCTGAATTTAAGTTTCTAGTTGATTTCTGTTGATTCTACCCCCACATATCTCAATTCTATTAAAATTAGGAGTGTGATTTCTGTTACTTACAATCAAATTCCTAATTTATTCGTCACTTTAAAAATAGAGGGCCCAGCATAAGGCTTCTCCTACATGAGAGCCACTCCAGGTGATGGTGGCCACTCCCTCCAAGGAACATCTGTATTTGTTAGCATCTGCTCCAGTTCTTTGACATGTATCAATCAGCAATTATTTACTGAGCATTAGCTACCAGTTTGATTCTTTTTTAAATCACTCTTTTAAAAAACAAAACTATTTTACCACCTCCCTCTTTCTGTGTGTGTGCATGCGTGTGTATGTATGCTTATCTTTGCAAATAGACTATTGATTCTTCCAAGTCAGTAACCCTGAAAAATATCAGTGCTTCTTCTTTGTTGTCTAACATTCACAGGAAACAATTATTTTTACTGATTGACAAAGGTTTCTCAGGGAGAACATCACTATAATATGATTACTTGAAATTAACTGAATTAATTGATAAAATATAATAATTGAGAACATATAACTTAGTTCCAAAGACCTCTTTATCAATCTTAACTTGCTTACTTAATCCTAACTTGCTTGCTTACTATGTAAGCTTGCTTACTACGTAATCGGTTAACATGCTAATTTCTAGGAGGCAAGTGTTGAATCCCATCATAGATATGCTAGTCACCTTCCCCAATCAACTTGAAAGATTCTCAAGATTTCAAGAAGGGCATTCCCTTTTTTTAAATGGCAAAAAATGTATAGTGTATTGTATATAGTATCATTACAGAGGGAACTAAATTGAATAATATGGTATAATAATTAATATAATAATAATTAGTCTGAACAATACTGTTTGTAGACTTTTAGTCCTAGAAATTGTTTAAAACTTTTAAAAAACTAAACTTGTATTAGTGATACTCAATATATTGATGTTGAGAACTGATTATTGATTTTGGTAATAATACCTATTGAATATTTGTAAGAAACAATGAGATTAGGGAGGCAAATGGTTCATATATATATGACATTCATCTATCTATTGATCTATCTATCTATCTATCTATCCATCTATATGATAGATAGATGAATGTCATTTCTAAGAACTGCTATTTAGCAGCATTCAAGCATCTGCCAACAAGGTCACTTAATAACCTAATAGAAACCTACTGATTTATTTATCAATCTTCTCTCTTATTTTAAATTCATTTGGGAATAGAAAGGTGAGAGTGGAATTCATGTGAGTTTCATATTTGCTTTAAGGATCAAAGAGAACACTCCTCTCCCAGTAATATGAAGCAAATATTCTTAGCTCTTGGCAGTTAGTCATGGGAAGCGGTGTTCGAATATCTTGAAAAGTAGAAGTAAGAAAAAGAAGAAAGAAGTACTTACCTTCTTTTCCAGCCTGTCAATTAATTTCTGGAGTCTGTTTATCTGGGTCATCCACTGGCTGTCTTCTTCTAGTAAGCCTTAAGAGATCAAAAGAAGAATATATTAAGCTCGAGTCATTTGGTTCTCTCTTTCCTTTGGCCCTAATGGAGTATAGAGTTATTAACTTGTAAACACTTTTAAAATTCGTATTTCTGGGAGTGCCTTTTAATTTTTTGATTACCAGAGAACCTGGGTTCATTTTCACAGACCTACTTTTTAAAAATATTGTCTGTATTGATCTTTGACATTGACAAGATTCTACTGAGCACCATTTTCACTATTCATTGACACAGTTGGTTTGTTTTGGAAAAAAAAGGAAACAGCAGTCAATAATTTAGATTCCATACCCTTGACCTGGTGGACATAAATTGGCATAGTTATAAGCATAACCAGCTGCAAGAGAACTGGTGCTGCTTTTTCCAGGGATTAAACTAAGTCTATGTGGACTCTCTAGTCAGTCTAGTGGTTCAAAAGGACACTTATTCCTTATTCAGAGCTATGAGATACATATACTATGTGTATGGGGATGTAGTATCCATACATATGTGCTTACATATGTGAACACACATACACACATGTACACAGCATATGTATCTGTATCTGTGTATGGCACCAACTTAAACATTATACATTTTCTGATGCTATTATTATTGCTGTTGGGACAGTTATGTGAAAGGGGAAGGGTTATGGTCCAAGTCATTACAAGAACCTCTTAGCATCTCATAAGTCCTTATTGCAGCTTCTTCCAAATACTTTCCAGGTGTTTGTTGAGGTAGTATTAATTTTAATATTTATTTAAATGAATGTATGATTGTATTTAATACCATAAATCCTTGCTTTAGCTTGGAATGAAATGGAGTCAAGATCTAAATTACAAAGGAATACTGCTTATATATAGAAACATCACAGGAAATCCTATTAACTTCTACAATAAAACCTAGCAATAATTAAAGAGGGAAGTGCTTCACATCAGAATTCAGCTCTCTAGAACTGCCTTCTTGAAAGAATAAATCAGAATGTAAAATGAATATTAGGAATTAGAAGTGTGTGTGTGTGTGTGTGTGTGTGTGTGTGTGTGTGTGTGTGAGTGATAGAGCGAGAGAGAGAGCAATGATATTTGAAGAAAATATTAAATAAAATTTGGATTTACTTTTTAATTCACAGATTAACATATTTCTTATCTGGGTTGTTCCCCAAAGCATTTAAAGTGTCAATCATATCAAAATCTCTATGAAAGAAGGAAACTTCAGGTCAATTCTGGTTTCTAAATAGTTAAAAATGCAAAGAATAATATATATTTTGCCTAGGGAGCCTAGAAGTTTCCTTCCTTCATTCTTCCTCCTTCCCTCTCTGTCTCCCTTTCTCCCTCTCTCCTTCCTTTCTTTGGGACTAGACCCTGCCTGGGCCTCACAGTTGGTAGGTTAACACAACCACTTGAGCTATGCCCTAAACTCTATTGCTGTTTTTTAATTTTTTTAAATTTTATTTTAAAATGCCCCTTGAGCCATGCCTCCAGCCTCTTTCTGCATTCATTATATTCATGGTAGGGTCTGGCTTTATTTCTAGGCCAGCCTGGGCTTTGATTCTTCTATTTGTGCTTCCCCATATCATGTTACTGGGATTGATAAATGCACACCACTGCACCTAGCCATTGGTTGAGATGCAGTGTCTCAAACTTATTTTTGTCTGGGCTGGCCTAGAACGGTGACCCTTTGATCTCTGCCTCTACAGTAGCTAGGATTATAGGCTTGAGATACTGTGCTTGGCTCTAATATATCTTGTGTTATATCACAAGCTTCAGAATGATCATCCATGACTATTCTTAACATGGTAGGAGACCAAGAAAGATCTTTTTCCCCAAATAAATTTAGAAGGTTTGAAGATCTAAAGCATATTAGGGTAAAGCCCAACAGGTGCTTCTTTGCTTCACGTTGATGGCAAAAACTACAGAGCTCAAGTCTTTTGGGTATTAAGTACTAGAGCTGCTTTTCTCCTTGTCCACCATTGTTCTGTGGACTTCCCAGACAGAGCTCTGTCAGAACTCGTGGTTAGCATCAATACACTGTGCAGCACCTTTGCCATTTCAGCAGAGAAGTGTTCCATCACTATCATGATCTTAGTTACTTTTTGTTAAATTAGACATTGGAAAATATACATTGCAATGTCTATGCAGAAGCAGAAGAAGGAAGGTTGTGTTACCTGGACCACTGAGGTTAAACTGAGGACTGTTGGGAGAGAAGCTGTTGTGTCTCTGGACTCGACGACTTGATCGCTTCCCTGGCCATTGAATAGACAGGACTTCTGGCTTGGCAGGGCCTTGTCTGGAACAACAGAGAGAACACTGCACTTCAGTGGCAGAGCTTCAGCGGCTGGCCTATAGAGCTGTATGTCTCTTGAGTATTTAATGGCATTTTTTAGAATAACTGCTCACACACCTACGCTAGACATCCAAGATGATTTGACACTATAGAATTTGAACCCAGGAGGGAGGAGAAATCTGAGCTTTCAGAAAACAATGTATCTTAATTTGAGATTTCAAAAGCTGTCTTTGTTTCTGTGACCAAATTATTGATGGGGAAAAAAAATTTGTGTATGCTACTGTAATATTTTGCTTACTTCAGAATATCTGTAGAATTACTTTTCCTTAATTAGTTCTGTCTCTCTGTGTGTGTGTGTGTGTGTGTGTGTGTGTGTGTGTGTGTGTGTGTGTGTGTGTGTATGCTGGTTCTAGGGCTTGAACTCAGGGCATGGGCTCTATCTCTAAGCTTTTAAGCTCAAGGCTAGTGCTCTATCACTTGAGCAGTAAGTCTACCTACAGATTTTTGTTCTCAATTAGGTAAGAGTCTCACAGAGTTTCCTGCCTGAGCTGGCTTTGGACCATGATCCTCAGATTTCACCTTCCTGAGTAGCTAGGAGTACAAGCGTGAACAGGGCCAGCTTAATTAGCTTTTTAATTTAATTTTATGATCAAAGTTATATATCTATTTTTCAAAAGTAAATAATGTTATACAACAAGCAGAGACTCCCTCCTTTAGTGCCTAGAACATACCTCAACTCTATTTTCACCAAAGCAAACTCTTTATTTTAGCAAATGGTTAATATAGAATATGCTTAAATCACTAATTTTTAAATTTTATTATTTATTAATTTTCCCAACATAAAACATTCAGGCCAAATGTGTATGTGTGTATATGTATACATGTATATATTATATATATGTCTATGAGTATACGTATGTATATATTTATACACATATGTATATGTACACATACCTGCAGCCAGTCTAGGAAGAAAAGTATGTAAAACTACATTTCTAAAATTACTACCAAAAAGCAAGTCTAGCTTGATGGTTCACTCCTGTAATTCTGCTTAGGAGGCTGAGATTGAGGTTCAAGGTCAGCCCAGGAAGTAGGTCAAAAAACTCCAATTAAGCACTAACTGCCCCCACCCCAAAGCCAGAAGTAGAACCATGGCTCAAGTGGTACAGCACTAGCCTTGAGTATAAAAGCTCAAGGATAAGCTCCTAGGATCCAAGTCCAGGCCCCAGTACTGGCACATTAAAAATATAAAAGAAGAGCTAGAGACAGTGTCTCAAGTGATAGTCATAGGAGCAAGCAAACCTGTTGAGTATGAGGCTCTATGTTCAAGTGCCATTATCAACAAATAAAGCACAAAGAAAAAATACCAGGATGGATCCAGCTGAGTGGCATGTCCCTCTTTCCTATTCATCTTCCTTATTTGAATGAGGGTATGATGCCTAGATCTTCTACTGTTTGGACCATGAGAGAATAGCCGATATGCAGTGATGGTGTCTAAAAGGAAAAAAAGTGCTAGGAAAAATCAGCAGCAATACCATACTTTCTCAAGCTGCCTTATCAGATGTCTTTAGTAGGAGAAAATAAGTCCTTAGGTATTTGAGCCACTAGATAGATATAAAACTGTATCAGTCCTTTATCTTAATATCAGTGGCACATGGCACAGCCATAATTGAGGATTTCCAAAGTTCTGTTATACCAATTGCATTGCATTTTAGCCTGTCCCCTACCTCCTGAAGTTTCAGCTTTCCCAAAAACTTCCAGGAGTTTTCTGTTCAATTGGCATTTCCTTCCTGATTTGGGGGGAATTAATGCTTCCTTTTATCTAAGTATTCTTAATTCATTTTTTTTGGGTCTGGTCGTGGGGCCTGAACTCTGGGCCTGAGCACTGTCCCTCAGCTCTTCAGCTCAAGGCTAGCACTCTACCACTTGAGCCACAGAGCCACTTCCGGCTTTTTTCTTTTTGCTTATGTGGTGCTGAGGAATCGAACCCAGGGCCTCAGGCATGCAAGGTAAGCACTCTACCACTGAGCCAACTTCCCAGCCCTCTTAATTCATTTTTGAAGGGTTTAGGGAAGGAGCATAAGAAATCACTTATACTTAATCTCCAATCTAAGTAAATATCCCTGTGGATCTTCCTATGGCATGAAAATCCCATCTCTCGATTAGCTTTGGTGGTCAAAAGAGTAGGTTATTAGATCAGAGATTCTTTAAGTTCAAGCTAAAGAACTATGCACTGTCTGAAGTTTTAGAATCACTTCTGGATGAGAGTAAAGCCTTCCCGTATTTCTGTGGTAGATGGTTATTCAAAAGAAAAATAAAACAACTTTTGAGCCCAGAGAGAATCACTCATATCCCTGGATATAGTTGAAACTTGGAAAACAGATCAAAGTTGGCTATTCCATTATAAAAAAGAAAATTTCCACCTAATTAAACTGTGTTCCCAGAAATGTAGTTCATGAGGAAGAGGGCAGGGGTTCTCTAGAGGGGGTACTTCAGCATCACATAATGATTATTATTGTCAATGGTTATTAAGTTCTTTCAAAAGACATGAAATTGAAGTAGCTCCCTCTCAGTTAATTTGCCAGGTAGATTCCACCTGAAAATCTCACCTCAGTGCCACTGTAGCTGTCCAACCCCCTCTCTCTCAAATTGCCATTTTCACATGAATGGACAGCATCATTTTGCCCAACAGGGCATGTCTGGCTCATTATTTCAGGATGAACGATGCTGTGTGAATCTTCCCTGAGGCTTGTAGATGGAATCGATGATGTCTCTAAATTCGCTGTGTCCCCATGAGTCTTTGTATCCCTGTGATTTTACAAATACTAAACCCCAGAGCAATGTTGATATTGAAGGGGAAGCAAGATGATTACAGCCTGGGGAATTTTGATGAAACCTGGGGAATTTTACTGAATACAACTCAACTGTGTAGAGCATCATGGAACCTTCCTTTATAATAATAAGATGGATGAGTTTTTGGATACATTGATTTGACCTCTCCCTCCTTGGCCTGTTCTCTTCTTCCTGAGATCTGTACTACCTACTATTATTACACTAATTTTCCCTATGTCTTGGTTTCCTTACATTATTCTTTTGTTGGCAATCATCAATAGAAATTGATGATGGAATAAAAGAAATTGAAGCTGGAAGCAATCTCCAGTGCCTCAGTCTATATTTCTGTCTATAATTCTAAATACTAGACAGATAGGCTTCCTTATTATCCCAGGAGAGAGGAGAACAATGAAAAGTCTTTTCCTCCTAAGCACCAAGTCTAATGGGACATGAGTAAGTGAGAGGCTGAGGTGAGTAGGTTTGGATAAAGACTGCAGTGGGAGCACTCGGTTGTGATGTGGAAGGCCTGGGAGCAGTGAGGGCTTTCTAGGGAATGTCTTGTCCAGTAACCAAACAAACTCAAAAGAGAGGCAAATGAGGGGTAGGAAGCATGGCGTGGGCAAAGAAACTCATCCTTTAAAATAGAATGTCATTCTATCACTCAAATTCATCATGAAGGCCCATGACAAGTCTTTTCTCTCTGGTCTCTTGGTTGACATTGTGGGAAAGGAACAGCCTTCCTCTATTTTCTTTGGCTAGTGAGGGCCTAGTTCTCTCCTCATATTGGTTTTGGTGGCCAGTAAATAGGAAGTGTGGCTCTGGGAAGGGAACACATGAGAGCTAATTCATGCTTCAATCTGGTTCATCAGAGATGAACCAGTGGAGAGTGTGGGTACAAACCCAAAGGGGTATTTTTTCTATTTACTTGTTAATAAATTTATTGAGAAACCAATAGGGAGAAGTATCACCGAATTGGGGTGGTGTTTGGGTATCCTTGGATGTTTTAGTTAAATCTCATACAAAATGGTTCTCTGCAGTGGCATTAGACTTAGAACAGTTTCCATTACTTCAAGCTGTTTTTGAGCTAGAAATCTGGAAGTGAAAGGTTCATTAATTCTCTTAGTGTTTTCCACTTTTCTTGAATTCTGTGTTACTGTGCTCCTTGTCATTAAACACAGCTGCTGTGCAGCTGTTGGCAGCAATCACAGAAGTTCAAGGCTAGCCTGTAGCCCAACACAAAGAAAAGTTATTCATTATTCATTCACTCTGTGGTGGCAAATACATAGCTTAAGTTTGTAGGAGATGACTTTAGAAAAAACCTCCAAAGTGCAGGTAAAGAAGGGGGAACAGAGGCTTTTCTGAGCTGCTTCTCAGGTGGCAAATGCTTGATTTTGAAAAGGGAGCATTCATTTTATTTTCAGAAAACCTAAACAAAAGAACAGCCAAAGAGGTGTCATTTTCCCATTAGGAACATCAACATCAGTTTCATTGTGCTCTAAGATATTTCTGGTATCTTCTGCTCCAAGCTGAGGAGTTGGGTTGTTGTTTTTCTAAAGCTAATTGTTACTTTGCCATGTAATAGGGAATTGCCCAACAAAAGAGAATACCAAGTTTGAAATATGCAGAATGATATACAGATCCATTGAAGGACGAATCGCCGTGTTCATCAGCTGCACACACTCATTAGATTGTGAAATTACAGGCTTTTTTTTGTGAAAACTTGGTAGTGCCTCTCTCATTTTGACACTGTAAACATATGGTTGAAAATTCCACTGTGTTTTTGTAGATGTCCTAATAATTATTTATCCAATAATTTGTTTAGGAAAATGGTCCTACAGAGTAGACTATTACCAGTTTATTCAAAAAAGCTTATCATGTGCTTTTTATAGTTTAAGATGCAAAAAGAATAGATAAGACACATCTACAGGTCTAAAAGGACACCTCAGCCAAAAAATGTCATAAGAGCAATAGCTCTGCCAGGCTCTTCTTTATCTTGCTGGTTATTAACAAGGAGAACTTAAAAAATAAGCCATCTGTTGGTTAGAATTATTTGGCAATACAATGCACATATTCATAATATTACTTCATGCCTTTATTTAAATAAC
Source organism: Dipodomys spectabilis (assembly GCF_019054845.1). Lineage (NCBI taxonomy): Eukaryota > Metazoa > Chordata > Mammalia > Rodentia > Heteromyidae > Dipodomys > Dipodomys spectabilis. Next base: position 27,112,770 of record NW_024871460.1, read on the forward strand.
TCTCACTACTTTTCTTTGTAGTTAGACATATTTGTTATTGAATTTTGAAATCTTTCCCATAATTCACCTTTCTCCTTCAAATAAGTAGGCTTATTAAATTATCAAGTCTCCCCAATATGTGTACATGCGCTTGGCCATAAGATACTTTGTCATCTCATTTCTGCACTTTCTAATTATGTGCAGTTGTAGGAGAAGCACAGGTATCATAGAGAAATACCGCAAGGTGGATTCCGCCTTCTAGCCACAGTTAATCTTTCACTCTTCTGAAATCCATTGGAAATTGTTCCCCTTTCTCCAGGATATTTGTCCTTTGGGATATTGCAATATAGTTTTAGTGTCCATGTTTTATTTATAAAATACACATTAGCCTCTTTAAGGATTAGCATCATGTTAAATGTATATTAATATAATCAATCTAGTATTTTTAAAGCTTAATTTTTTTTGGTGTCACTGTGGTTTGAATTTGGCCTCATGTTTTCTTGGCCTCATGTTGTCAAGTTACTTAACTAATACTGTCTTTTAAACACTTCACCTACTAAATTCTTCATTAAAGTTTAGTGAAAATTAAAGTAACCATAAGAAAAAAAGTGAGGTGGATTATTTTTAGTGGAATCCCCTGACATTTTCTTTTTATCTGTTAGTTTTCACTTTTTGTTTTCACTAGTTCATGTACCAGGTCCTTTAACTAATTTGCTATGAAAATAGAAATGTATGAAAGCATCAGTTGCCTTTCTTGACGGGTTTGCTCCTCTGTAGTTTCCATAGCACATTCCAGGGAATTCTGCAGAGACTGTAGCTGATTCAAGGTCTCCTTCAGTAAAAAGCGAGTGACAAATTGTTCCAAATTGGAGGCTTCTTGATAGTCCTAAAAGTGACAAAACAAATACAGTTAGAAGTATAATAGAGAAATATATCTAGGAACAGATTTCCCCCCCATGGACTCTCCAATCTCAGACTAAACCTAGAAAGGGAGAGTGAGGAGAAAAGATGTGTGGTAGAGCTCTCTCCAACTACCAGAAGTTGAGGGAAAGAATTGCAGAAATAGTTAGAATATATCATTTCTCACTGCATTTGTCTCAGATTAGGAAAAAAAACCCAGAAAGTAGGAGAATTATGGAATCGCTATCTGTCAAAAACAAAAAAGAAACAAATAGCTGGATGTAAAGGACTGAAACGTGACTTTGTTTCTTCTGTTTGTTTCATGGACAGGCATGATACGTTTTTTTCTATTATTATCAACAAAAAAGCAATCACGTTTCAACTATTGGCTTAATTCCCTCTTGACTTATTTATTATGCTTGATCCTCTATTATGTTGAAGCTGGAGAAAATTATGCATAGTTAGTTCTTTTAAAATTCAGAAAATGTTAGGCTTAGAATATTGAATCAGCTTCCGAAATCAGCTCATGTCCCTCCTCTCTCAGTAACTTTACCTAAAGGTCTAATGTTTAGCACATCTCAGCAAGGAAATGTCATTCATTTCAATAGCCCTAGGTCTTCACCGAGATCCTCGTAGATTTAATAGTTGTACTTGCCAAGTTCTTCTAGGCAGGTGGGGTAAGCTGTGGATGGTACTATCTGCCATCCTGAACTATCGTGGAGATCAAGGAAAAGAGCCAGAATGAAATGGTACTGAAACTACTTTTTTAGGTCATCTGACCAGCCAGATGAATCTAATTGGATAGTCTTTGTTGGGAATTATATATTCAAGCTCAGCCAAGGAAAAATTTTCTTTGGTTGTGTCCTTAAACAAAAGATTCTTTTTCTTGGTTGAAAATTCAAAAGTGAAAGGAATGAGTTTGACAAGGTATTTTCATGTGTCACAATGTGCTAGGAGACTTGGGACATGGTTGCCAACCCAAGCACACAGATTTAATTACTTAATCTTTCTGAGTCGTGCTTTTTTCACTTATAAATCAGGCTAAGCCACTCAATCTCTTTAGTTCAGGACAATATAAGAAACTTTCTAATCTACCATATCTAATAGACTGATATGAAAATTTAAAATTATCTTTAAACTTAAGAAAGTAACTGTAACATGAAGCATTATATTTTCAAACAATCATAAGGATTTTGGATAAGCTAAATCAAATTTAAAAATTCCCTTCTGCGTGTTTTCCACAATACTTTGATCTCATGGTTTGCAATATCTTGGCAATAAAAACTTCAAAAATTTATTTCTCCATGTGTTTTTTGAAAACAAGGAATTTTTTTTCTTCAGATGGAAAGCAAATATGTTGGTGGGCAAATGCTGTGTTTGATTTCATCTCTACAGTTATTTCCATTTTGCCAACTCATATTTTTAAAATAAAATTTATTAAGATGAAGACAAAACATAATTACACAGTCAGAGAATATGCCAGCTACATTTGCATCTCAGTATACACTATGACTAATTCAAAGCAAATGACAGGATGCTTTATACCTGTTTGTAGACAGCAATGAAAAGTTAAAGACATGTACATTCATTGAGCAATGAAATGGCATGCTGGCCTTATTCTTTTCTCAAAACATTTATTTTTTTCAAATGTTAAATATTTGTCATTGTCACATCAGAGCTAGAGAAAGTAGTTTTCTTAAAAGCCAATTTAAAAGTCAGTCATTGTAAATTTTGGTCTCTTAAACAGAAAGGTCAAATCTTATATTTATATCCTTCAAGGTCCCAGAGTAGATACTCATTCAATACCTGACTAATTTGCAGAATTAAGAATATATTGTGCCAGGCACAGGTGGCTCACACCTGTAATCCTAGCTACTCAGGAGGCTAAGATCTGAGGATCGTGGTTCAAAGCCAGCTGGGGCAGGAAAGTCTGTGAGACTCTTAATTCCAATAAACCACCAGAAAACCAGAAGTGGCGCTGTGGCTCAAGTGATAGAGCACTAGCCTTGAGCTAAAGAGCTCAGGGCCAGTGCCCAGGCCCAGAGTTCAAGCCCTAAAACTCTCTCTCTCTCTCTCTCTCTCTCTCTCTCTCTCTCACACACACACACACACACACACACACACACAATGTGTGTGTGTATATATATATATATTTATAATATATATATTATATATATAGCATTGTTCCTTGGCACTGATTGCTTGCACCTGTAATCCTAGCTACTTAGGAGGTAGACATCTAGAAGGTTATGGTTCAAGGCTAACCCAGGCAAAAAGTTCAGAAGACTCCACCTCAACCAGTAGTTGAGTACACAGCATGTTCATGCCATCCCAGTTATTATTGAAGCATGGTTGGATTATATTCCAGGTTGACACAGGCAAAAAGTGAGAACCTATCTGAACAATAATCAGAGCATAAAAAAAACTGGAGTTTGTTTGATTAACAGCTGAAGCCCTGGGTTCAAAACATTAGGATCATTTAAGAAAGAGAATTTGTTGTATTGCTAGTATTCTATAAGATATTGCTGGTATTCTATTCTATTCTGATAAAATTTCAACTGATATTTAAGGAAAGTTAAAAAAATCAGATCACTAGCTATTTCATTATTGATCCATCATTGGCCTTTTGGAAAGTTATTTTGTGCTCTCTTCTACTTTCCTTTGATGAAAGTTTGTAATCCCCACTAGACTGTCTGCAGTTAAGCAATACCACAATTAGTTGAATTGATATATTCCATAGAAATATTGATACCTTCACATTGAGAGGTAATAGGTGAGATCAGGTTCTGGGGAATTTATTTTTGAGTCAGATATGAAGGGATTTTTAAAATTTTTTTGTAAAAATAATATTCAGAGGGATTACAGTTACATGAGTAAGGTAATGAGTACATTTCCTATAGAGCATTGTTACCTCCTCCTTTGTTTTCCCCCTACCACCCCTTCCCTCCACAACTCCCCCTCCCCCTGCAAGTTGTAAAGTTCATTTTCAACATAGTGTCTTGTACATGTCATTGTTACAATAGGTCAGCTTGTATCCTTGTGAATTATTGCCTCTTGGTGATGAAGGGGGAAAAAGAACTTGATTTCTGATATTTCTACTTGTTGTTCCTGGCTCTGTTCCTGGCATCTGCATGCACAGCCTCTCCTCCCCTTGAACCACCATTTATCCTCACAGCATAGGGCATAAATCTCTCCCCTTTTGAGTGTTCCCGTAACATCTTTTCCCTAGCTAGGGTAAATAATTTGTCATTTTATTCTATATTCACTTAGGTGACCCATTCCCTCAATTTAGCTTATGTTTTTAATTAGTTATTTTCTATTTTATTATTATATTATCTTAACAGGTCATGTCTTATATTTTTACCTCCAAATATCCCAAACAAAGCCTGGCTGACAGCTGCTGCCCATAAATGGTTAGAACACTTGAGGAAGGTGCAGGAGGGGGAGCCCTGAGCCCTGGGAGTTGCTCTTGAGGCTCAGTCACCACTGACACCTTGCTTCTAGATTAGTTTGTAGACACTGCTGCCCAGCTCCCCTAGTCATGTGGTTCGGCAATAAAGGGAAATACAGCTTTACTCTTAGCAGACTGTGTGTCTTCCTTTTGTATTCTGGACCATTTGTTCGTCGTCTTCTCTTCCTTTACTCTGGATCCCAAGCTCGGGGATGGCAGACCCAGATGGGCACAGATCCAACCTCCCCTTTCCTTCTCTCAGATACGCAGCAGATGTTCCTTTGGAAGGCAGTGGCAAAAGAAGCAGATGGAAAATTAAATAGACAACAAGCTGGGAAATGTCAAGCCTGGCCCTTTTATATTCTCCATAAATGTGTTCGTTGTGAAGATACAAAAGGGGATCTTTCACTCCCAGCTCCCCCCAAAAACTGGTATGTTGGCTTCAGGCACATGTTCCTTTCAAGCAAAGCCTAGAATTTGAAAGACTGGCAGAAAGGGCTTCTACTGGTCTACTAAAGCGAGGAAAAGTATATGTGAAGCCCATACTCAATATTCAGATTCTTCTTTGACACGGCCTAGTGGTTCATGCCTGGCAGAGAAAGATATGGGCAAATGAAAGTTGAAACAGTAAACTTCCAAGATCCCAATAACCTCCATTCAAGAAACTGATTATTATCAGTTACATCAATCATTAGGGGAAAAGTTTTTAACAAATGGGCATTAATGCTTCTGTTTTTGCTTTTGGAAAGCCCACATGGAAACATTTCAGTTCTCATATTTTCCTCTTGTGGAGCTTTCATAAAAAGCTTAGATTCATTCAGTTTAAAAAAAATTGCAGTATTTGTGTCATGGTACTTTGTAAGTTGGGTTTCTCAGAGGACTGCTGTGCATCTTAATTGTCAGATGAATTTTCAAGAATCAAGCTCTGCCCATCTGCTTGATGGAAGAGTGGAGATCTTAGTTATTAACACACCATGAATCATCTGAGTTAATTAGGAAAATCAGAGCATTAGATTTCCCTGTTTATGTTTGCTCCATTTGTAAATGAATCAAGCCAGTGACATTTTGTCTCAGTGTCTTCTTGTTTAGGAGGTTATATACAATCATATTTGGCAGGGGGTACTGCTTCAATCTGACTTCCCATTCAACCCCCTGCAGTTCTTGCCATTCTTGTGTGAGGCATCTGTGCCAGCTTCTATAACAGGAAAAAAAAATCACTGAGAAGATAAGGTTATCTCTTTTGAAACTTTCCCCACATGGTGTGTGCATATGTGGACACTAATTACAGCATAGCTTTTGAAAACCTTGGAATCTTCACATAAAAAGAGATAGAAAGTATGTCAGTGTGTGTGTGTGTGTGTGTGTGTGTGTGTGTGTGTGTGTGTGTGTGTGTGTGTGTGTGTGCTAGCTTACACAGGTTACCTATACCCTACTTTACAAAATATTCTTAAGTTTCCATTTCAAATAGAATGTTTCTTTTATTCCAAACCGGAAGAATATTTATATAAAATTGGAGGCTTAAAAATAAAAAAAATAAAGAACTGGTCCTTATCAAAGTGCCATAAAAATGGACCGAGGCTAACTCCAGATACATTTTCAGAAATCATAGGTGGCAAAACAAGGGATCTAAATGATTTCAGAGTGCAGATTTTTGGGGATGAAGAGAATTATAAATTCAAAAGTTGATGAGATAGAAGACAACGTTATAATTTAGAAATCAAATATTATTAGACAATAAACAGAAACTTTGAAATAAGAAAATGAGATGAATTATTTAAAATTAAGGTCTGGATCAACACATTCTACCGTAAGAGATCCTCCTGGAGTTGTCAAGAGTTTATTTCTCTGGCTTTTCCCCCGTCTCCTTCTATTTTGCTCTCTCACCCCAGGAGCATATGACCCCCATCCCTGGACGTCTTCCTCTGAAGCATATTCCTACTCAACTGTGAAAAAATTCTCCTCAAACAAGTGGGGTTTTAAGAACATTTGCATGGGTAACACAGTGGGGATATTTACAGGATCATCCCAGACCTGGAGATCCCGGCCATACTCCTAGTCATCCCATAGCAGTGTGGTGATTAAGACTCTCACCTGAAATGTGTACAATTCTTGTCTTGAATATCGTTACCTTCTCTCTCTTGTTTTCTTCTGCTATCCCCTTCCCCTGACTCCTCCCCCCCTAGTTGTGAAGTCCATTTCAAACGAAGTGTCTTGTGAGTATCACTGTTGCATTGGTTTATCCTTCGTCCCCCATTTCTATGATATCCCTTCCCTTCTCCAAATCACATAAACTTGTTACATACAAGACAAAAGGCACAGAAATAAAAAACTAGGAAAACAGAGTAAGCCAAAATAAAAATAAAAAACAAAAGAAAAAAAGAAATAACTGCACACGGTTTGACAAGAATTGTACTCATTTCCTTATGTATGTAACTGCAACCCCTCTACACATCGCCTTTACAATAAAAACAAAACAAAGGATGTTCAAAGTTTTATGGCACAGTTTTTTCCTTGCTTATGTGTCCTTGCCAAGATGTTGTTATCTAGGCTGACTGAGCACTCCAGGTTATATACTTCTTCAAATATAGACTGCTTTGTCATCACCTAAAGAAATTTATTGGTATCCTTTACAATATCATAATTGCTAGACCAAAGCTAGTAAAGTGTACAGAATTTAAACAGGCTGAAGATATCTTAATTTGTGCCAGGCACAAGTTTCATTTTTTTTTAAATTCTTGCTTATGACTAAGCAGAAATCAAGACAAATATCTTTATTTGGATTTGTATAGTACTTTGGTAAAGACAAATACATATGAACGTAGTTTAAAAAAGAATCTTATCCAAATATGCTTAAACCTAAGTTCTGATCATGCTGTGCTAATTGATAGCTAAATGGACATAGAAAAAACATTCAACCTTTCACAATCATTTATTTTTATTTACTTATTTTCCAGGCCTGGGACTTGAACTCAGGGCCTGAACACTGTTCCTGAGCTTCTTTTGTTCAAGGCTTGAGCCACAGCACCATTTCTGGCTTTTTATGTGGTACTGAGGAATTGAACCCAGGGCTTCATGCATGCTAGCCAAGCACTCTACCACTAAACCACATTCCCAGCCCCTTTATTATCTTAACAATGCATAAGAATAGGTAGAATAAGCTTAAGGTTTAAATAAAGCATGTCAAATAAAGTATGGTACCCAACTCATGGTTCTGCCATTAATATTATGGAGGAAGAATATTACAAATTGTAATGGATACATTGTTAGCTCAAAATTCAAAGCATCTGGATTTGTCTATTGGGATAACATTATATTAGAATTGCTGCTAGGGTGAATGTTGAATTGGTGTTTTGTATATGGTAGAGTCTCCAAAGAAATTAATATTCTTGAATTCTTTGCCTAGATATTTGCTGCTACACATCTTCTTCATTGTTTTCTCAAAAATATATCTTCATATTTTGATCCATTGCTATATGTGACTCATGGAATTGTCTTTGAGGAGTGCTACCTTACAAACACAGAGTTCAAGCCCAGCACCAGTGGCTCACACCTGTAATCTTAGCTACTCAGGAGGCTGGGATCTGAGGATTGTGGTTTAAAGCCAACCAGGAAGGAAGTTCCATGAGACTCTTATCTCCAATAAACTACTCAGAAAAAGCTAGCAGCAGTGCTGTGACTCAAGGGGTAGAGCACTAGCCTTGAGAACAGAGGCTCAGGGACAGTGTCCAGGCCCAGAGTTCAAGCTCCAGGACCAGCAAAACAACAACAACAACAACAAAACAATTCAACTGCAAAATGAGACAAGAAGCTTTTCTGTTCTTGACTTGTTTCTCATTAAGGGTGTCATATGGAATATAACTTCTAAACCTACCTAGCTGTCCTGCAAAAGCAATTCCCCGTCTCCTCTGAGAATTGCTGTTCAGGCCCCTCTAGAGTATCTTATTTTGTAAAAAATTTCCATACTTTTTAAGCCTCTCACTTTACTCCTTTTCCTTTCTTTCTTCCCAGTTTGTTAGATACATATTGGCTAAAATTTCTTCTCTTCTCCTCAAGCTGGCATGAGTCCTGCTTTATTCATCTAGGCTCAGTTCCTTTTTCTATATCACAGAAGTGTGGACACATACGAGGATTTTTGAAAGTCCTGAATTCTACACTTAAGAGCAGACAAAAAAAAAAAAAAACCCAAACCAAAACACTAGCTAAAAAGCACAACAACTCAGTAGACAACAAACACAAGCATGCTTGAGGACAAGATAGTAAATGAACCAAATATCATGAGTAAGGACAAAATCACTGAGAGCTACAGAATCTACGGGACATGGCATCGCTAGAAGGATAGGAAGAGCCAAAGGTAAGTGATGGGATATAACATCAATTATGACATAGACCTGTGGATAAGAGAACTCCAAATTAGCCAATGAATGCTCACTACAGTAACAGTAATAGGAAATGTAAGTTGCAGTCAGGAGGTATTTTCTACAAAAATTGCTGAATGTAAAAAGGGAGAGCATAAAATTCCTATCAAAAAAATAAAAAGGTAAGACCTAGCACGGCTAGCTGTGTGGAGTCCCTGGAACCCCTGAAATCAACCCCGCCACCCACCCCAGGCATTGTTAGGAGACTGGGGAGAATCTGTTGGAGCGGGGCTCAGAAAGGAGTTAAACAGTGTCACAGAGACAAAGAAAAGACTCATAAAAAGTCAGGGACAGGTAGAGGGCAGGGACATTGCAGAAAGAAAACTGGTTTTTCAACTGTTACACACCATTTAGAGGAGGTTCTTGAAGTAAGAGAAAATCTGAACCTTCAAATAATTTGGGAAACATATTTCAAAAAATAAACAGTGGAAAACTACTTAAGCCAAATTCCATAATAAAAGAAAATACCACAGACAATGAAAGAATATCAGAAAGAAGGTCCCCCAAATGCAACCATATATTTACAAATGAGCTAAAGGACTAGAAAAAAGATAAAGAAGTAAAAAAGGCAACATAGATAGTTTAAATAAGAAATGAAGTGATAGAATTCAGAAAAGAATTAGAAATAAAAAATAGGATTTCAGAAAATAAGTGAAAATTAGAAGAAACACAACAACAAATAAACTTATATAATACCTTAATAAGAAAGATGAAAAGGTGAATTTTTTTGCCAGTCTTGGGGCTTGAACTAAGAGCCTGACATTGTCCCTGAACTTCTTTGTGCTCAAGGCTAGCACTTTACCACATGAGCCACAGTGCCACTTCCAGCTTTTTCTGAGTAGTTTATTAGAGATAAGAGTCTCACAGACTTTTCTGACCGGTCTGGCTTTGAACCATGATCATCAGATCTCAGCCTTCTGAGTAGCAAAGATTATAGGCATAAGCCACCAGTGCTCACCTTAAGGTAAAACACTTTAAATATAAAAAATAGTAGAGAAAAGATGCAGAGATATTTAAGAGGAAGTGAAGAACATTGAAGATAAAAAATATTCAACTAACTGACAATGGAATTCCTAAAGAAACATTGAAACTAAAAAAGGACAAACAGAACAAACATTTAAATATATTAAGTATGTTTTCCTGCGATAAAAGATTTAATATTAAATATTAAAAGCAATATGAATATGTGGAATATCAACAAATGTGTCAAAATTTTTTTTATAAAATTACTGTATTTTAATAGATAAAAATGCTTTTTTGGCCAGCTGGGCTTGAACATGGGACCTGGACCCTGTCCTTGAGCTCTTTTGCTCAAGTCTAGTGCTCTGCCACTTTGAACCACAGCTCCATTTTCATAACATAACTCAAAACAAGAAAATAGATGATCATAAGACTTTCTTCAACAGTGTATAAAAGAAAAAAATTGTAATGACACATTTAAGCTTTTTGCAATGGGTCCAAGGATTTTTATATGTAAAAACGTTGTTTCAAAATGAAGGTCCTCCCACGACCCCAAAATCTATCAACCTGGAAGAACCCACGTAATACTGTTAGCATGAGCTCATCTCAGGAATTTGAAAACATGTGCTTCAGATGATCAAAATGAGGAGAGATTTCAACATACAGGTGCTAAGCAGAGGCAAACTACAGAGGTCTAGAGACTACATATTTAGACTTTGTGAACAAAGGCACACTTACTTTGCCATTTGAGTAGGAAAGCAGCCACAGATCATTTTAAAAGTAGTCTGGTTGTGTTCATAGTTCACATAGAAGATAGATGGTCAACAGAGATTGGCCAGTTACTATAGTTCCCTGACCTCTCATTTAGCACTGAACTGCCAACATCAGAACAGAGTCACTCCAGCTAGGGGTGTGTCTCAAGTAGTACAGTAAATGTGCAGGGCCCTGGGTTCACTCCCCAGTACTGCAAAACAAAACAACCACAAGAAATAGTATGTGATCCCTGATTCTTGATGAGACAACACATTACTAGGCATTCTAGTCAAATAAGCTTGGAATTCATAGAGCAGTATAGGGCAGGGATATGTGTCCACCTGACTGTAAATACTGCATATGGACATACCCTAACAATAATGAATGGCAGGAATATAAAAAGGTCCTATCTGAGTTTAGGGTACTGATGGGAAAGAGAAACACACACAGAAAAGGTGACCTTATGGTCAAAATTCTTCATTTACATCTGTCAAAATGAAACAGTAAAGTTAATTGACATTGATTTGGGAAACGAGTAGAGGATGAGGGTTAGTGATAAATCTGATCAAGGCACATTGCGTGTATATATGTGTAAGGTCCATTCCTGGACGGCGAACAGACCTCGCCCAGTACCTACGTTACCTAGGCAACTGGGACACCTGGAAGAGGTCCCATCCGCATCCGCTGAGGTCACATCTTAACCTGATGTGGCCACACCTTTCTCCCACCTGATCCCACTTCCCTTTACCTGGACACACCGTTCCCCACCCCCTACCCTATATAAGGCCTAAACCGGGGCCAGACTTTCCTTTTCTTTTGCCAGCCACGTGGAGTGCCAACCTTGCCTGGTCCCAGCAGGTGTACTGAATAAACCTACCCCTTACCTGAATACCACGTGCGTGCTGCTGTTCTTACTCGGCTACCTCTTTTTAAAAACCTAACATAAATGGTGCCGTGACTCGGATAAAGGGCTTAAAGTCAGGATAGCTGGGATTCCTCTCTGTTTTTTCCTTTTTTTTCTTTTTCTGTTTGTTTTTCCCTTTTTGCTATGAGGAATACCCACAGTTCTGACGGCCTTTTGTGAACCAGTCTGTCTAAAACCTAACAATATGGACTGTCAAAATAAAATGCCTTTGTATGACTAACTGATATTCATAAAATATGTAGGGAAAAAACCTGCTAAAAGTTTAGGGGAACATGCTGAATCTTATGTTAAGAGATGAACAAAGTGGGAAACAAACTCAATTTTCTGCCATGGATAAGTGTTGGCAGTAGAACCATGAGATGGGCTGTCAACACAAGCCTCTTTGGCAGGCAGCAGGACAAGAAAATTTGTAAACACTTCCAAATTAGCAATTTTACCACCTCTCATATACTATTTCTTCAACTGCTGGACTGAATTTCTCTGGAGTGTAATATAGAATCAAATGCCACTTTTTTTTCAGTATAAAATGCACAAAGCTGTACTTGTACATGAATTGGATCAAATTTATCTTGTTGGTGTTCATAATAAAGAATCACCCAAAGTTCTTTCCAATAAACTCATTGCTTTCTACCTTATAGACATTTTCTTTGAATACGACATTTAAGCTCCAGGAACAGATATGACAAAGTTTAAATAAATGAGCACAGGGAAAGAGTCTAGCAATCTGATACACGCCCCCTCCTCCCATAAGCAGTGTATGTGTCATTTGGATACTGGTATTTTAACCAGTCCTATAACAGATTAAATTAATATGCCCAAATTACTGAATTTGTCAGAGACAAATGCATTTTCAACATACTATATACAATCGCATTACTTCCAAAGACAGAATACCTTTCTCTTTGAGTTAAACACATTCTGAGACATGAAAATAATTTTGCATTAAATATTATAAGCATTTTCAGATAGGCAATGCCTGGGAAATGGTAGATATTTTTCAAATACATTAGTACTGACACATTTTTAAAACAAGCTATCATTGTGGCCCATTTATAAATAGACATCAATATATATAACTTCCTTAAAATAATAGCCAAGAATTTTTTTCCAGTAGGAGTTTGAAAACAACTTCATTTCATCATTCTAAGATGCAACATTATTTTGGTATTTGCGTTTTTGGTTTGTTTGTTTTTATGCCAGTACTGGGACTTGACTTTTTTGCTCTCAGCTGGTATTCTGCCACTTGAGCCATGTCTCCAGTCCATTGTTTTGCTGATTAATTGGAACTAGGCTCTTGGAGACTATTTATTTACAGGCTGGTTCAAATCTGTTTCTCGGATCTCAGCTTTCTGAATAGCTAGGATTTTAAGTGTGATCTAGTAGCACTCAAGTATTGTGCTATTTGATAAATATTATAGTTTTTGGATCTGGAAAACAAAATTCAATATCAGAAAGTCATAACATCTGGATTTCACATGCTATGAACAAGATAATAACACTGCATGCGTTGTCTCAGATCCAACATCAGGAGGAACAGACAGTTAAGCAATACTTCTGTTTCCTGGGTAGCTCTCCCAGACTGGATAAGAATACACGTATCCTTTTTCTACTTCTAGCACAACTTGTTTAAAATACAAATGTTTCTGGATCATTTCTATTCTGTGTTAAACACCCCTGGAGCAATAGAAGATCTAGTCTCCTGAGGTGTAGGAGAAATTTTCTAGCTTATAAAAGCTGTACCCTTAAGGATATCACTGAAAGGCAAGCTTTTCAGCCCTGAAGACAAGTAATTAAAATGGAAAGAAAACTTCATCTCGATTGCAGCTGAATTTCTATTTAGAACAGCAAGAAGGCAGTATAAGTTGTTTTTTTTTTTTTTTTTTAAAAAAAAAGCAGTTTTCTTAAGCAGAGAAATATATTGGCTTTAGATGTTTGCTTCCCCCCACCCCCAGGAATGTTACAGCCTTTAGGCAAAGGACTATCAAAGCTTATACTGAAACAAATACCTTGAGGCTGCTAGGTATTCCCAATCATTCAACTTTTTTCTTTCATATTTGAGATGGCTTTCTGTGTTCTATATTGAATCAAGCATTCAAAAACCTTAATCTTGAAAGACAAACCTTAGGATCTAACAGAAACAAATATAAGTTATAACCTCAGTACCCATCATTCTATTTCATCATTGATATCAAAACATTCAAAATATTTAGAACAATGAAAGCACATTTATGTTACTGAAATTGTAACATTCACGAAAACACAATTCAAGGAATGTGTGGAACTTATTAATTCAATTATTGTATAATAACAAAAAGCATATTTTGACTTGGATCCTTTGAGCCCCAGGCTTCAACATGAAGGGAAGTGGAAAAGACTAAGGCAGCCTTGGGATCCTGATAAGGATTTTGATTATTTCTTAACAGAAGTATTCATTTTAATCAGAGGCTTAGATTTTGCTCCTTTGCCATGGCAACAGATATAGAATCCTGTACCTGGAAGGTTACAGTGATAATCTTCATGATGCTCACTCAGACCTGGTGGTAATGATTTAGTGATTGGACTAGAATGAACTAATTTGAGTATTTCTACTCACTTCCTAATATTTCCTGGTGCTCATGTGAACAGGATTTTATGTTGGATAACAGGCTAGCCATTACTTCCTAGCGTGGCTTTACATGAGCCCATCAACTCTTGTTTTCGCTTCCTTAAATCTACAAAATAGAAACATCAGTTTCTATAAAACAGAAATATTAGTTTCCATCCCAGAACAGACTAAGCTTGGGTTTACGTGTTCATTTAGAGCTGAGTAAGAAAAAGAGACTATTTTTCCACTTCTTTCTGTAAAGGAACGCTTTCTCTCATTCCCACTCTACCTTCCCCTTGTAGCTAGAGAGCTTCACCAATGATTCATAGTGGAACTGAAGTACACAGAATATGTCATTCTGTTGTGTGCATCCTGCTGTTGCATGTGATCCTTGAATCCTCCTATCCCCAAGATCAGCTGAGCTCTTGAACAACTACTTATTTCCTTAATAAAATGAAGATAATAAGTCTAATAACAAAAATGCAGAAGCACTACGTAGACTCCTCGAGACAAAAAAAGAATAGATTCAGTGTTCATGTGATGCCTCTGTGGTGCTGCATTAAACACTGGCATTCTCTCTGAGGCTCCTCTTGAGTACTCAGTGTTTGTTTAATGATGCTTTTTATCCTTACATGTTTGTTTATTTGGATCCAGGGAAAAAGGAATATTAGGTTCTCCTTTTTTATACATTTTCCATCTTGGGGCTTATTTCTAGGACATACTAGAAGCTATCAGATTTAGCATCATGACAGTGTTGGTTTGAGGAGGAAGAGCTCACCTGAAGTATGAGCTTCCTATAACAAGGAAGGCAGCATATAAGCCTCTTTAGATTAAAGTAGGCTATAACAAGTAAATGCAAAAATCAAATGTGCAGTGAAATATTATATACATCAGGTACAAGATTTGAACATTGTACAATCTAGATGATTTGTTTTGGGTGAATCACTGTCCCTTTCTGCACTTCTTCCTGCTTCGAAATTTCCCACCTCCCTCCAGCTCAGAAAAGTTCTGAATCTCATTCTTTTACTCATTAAGATTTTTGCCTACCTTCTGTGATATGGTTGAAATGTATTCTCTAAAAGTTCATACATTGGACATTTTATTGCTAAAGTAATGTTGTTAGTAGTATTTGGAGATGGGACCTTTGGGAAGTAACTAGGAATAGATGAGGTCATGAGGGTGAGCCTTTCATGAGGTCAATAGTGAATGGTATTATAAAAAAGGAAGAGAGACCCAAACTATGCACACATTCTGTCCTGTCTTATGATACCTTCTGCCATGTCATGACACAGCAAGAAGGATACCAGCTTCTGACATTACACACTTGGTCTTTCTAATCTCCAGAACTATGGGCCATATAAATGTCTACTCTTTATAAATCACCCAGACTTAGCAACAGAACAGATTAAGACCATTGATAGTTATTTTATAACCAGGACTTCATTTTTCTTTTTGGTTCCCAAGGATATTTGCTTTTAAAAACATGTCAAGACTGAATTACTTAATGGGACACTTTATGAATTTGCATGTCATCCTTGAGCAGGGTCCATATCATTCCAATTTCAGTAAATGTGCTACTGAAGAGAGCACTAAAGAGTGAACTTTTACAGATAGAAAAACCTTTGAGAGTAAGAGAAATGGTTCTTTAGTGATGAATTTTCAAAGATGCTTTAATATTTTTCCCATGCTCCTAAAGCTCTTTGAGGTATAAGTACTCAATGTAGGTATGACCATGCCCCAAGAGAGAAACTGCCATAAAATCATGTACTTCTCAGGCCAGTGGCAGCAATTGCACACACACCTTGGGTTCCTCTGCAGAGTTCAGGCTGAAGCCTGAGGCGGTTTCCGACCAGTTCCTGTGTAAGTTTGAAGTTCAGGACCTGAGTCACTCTGCCTAATGTGGAATTCCACTTACGAGTAGTCTGCTCCAAGATACCCCAATGGCCTAAACTTTCTCCAAGGATCTTTCTTTCTACCCAATGCCCGTGTCATTTCCATTCTCAGGCAGCAGACATGCATATATATACTCCAAAGGTCCTGCTTATGACTCCCTTTTTCTCCCTCCACCCCCCCTAGGCATTTTTCCCAACTGAAAATATTATGCAATCTTCATTCTATCTTGTTGTTTTTTTTTTTTTACTGTCCAGATGATTTGAGCAGAATTTTCACTTTACAAATATATGTGCCTGTCAGAGGAATCTCAGTTGAGATTATATAAAATTGAGATAAATAAAATATTACTGGAGATTAAGACAAAGCTGAGAAAACTAGATTGTGGACCTACCAGGTACCAGTTGCTAGACTGTGAGAGTACTCATTGGAGTTAGGCTAAAAGACTAATGGAGTGGGCACTGGTGGCTCATACCTGTAATACTAGATACTCAGGAGGCTGAGATCTGAGGATTGCCTTTCCAAGCCAGGCCATGCAGGAAATTTGATGAGATTCTTATCTCCAATTAACCACCAGAAAACAGGAAGTGGAGTTGTGGTTCAAACTAGTAGAGCATTAGGCCTAGGCCCTGAGTTCAAGCCCTATGACTGACCAAAAAAAAAGATTAATGGAGATAATATATGTTCTATGGCTAGGATAGAGTAAATGCACAATAAACAGCATCTCTCTCTTGAATAAGAATTATATTGGGTTATATATAAGTAGTAGAAATATGGAGAGTTAAAAACGATGCAGAGAACCAAGCAAAAGAAAATAAGAGAGCATAGTCCAAGAAGAAAAGTTAGGAGGAAATCTTTGGGAGATGTTATTTTTTAAAAATCTTTAGAACTTCTGGAAAGTTTCAGTTCTAGGTGGCCTAAACATTGAGTTCATTCTTTTTTTTTTTTTTTTAAAGCTCTGTGGTTTTACAAGGCTCTAAATGGTTAATATAACATATCTCAATAGGAGGACACCAACATCTGCTCATAAGTTGTCCGATTTTAAGTCTAAAGTCTAGGCATAGGGTATATTTTTAGTTTGGATTAGGGATCTGAGTGGAGGTAACTTAATATGAGAAGTCTTAGGGGCAAGGCTGGGTTTCTGTCCCTACTCTCACAGGGTCTGACAGTTGGCTTTTCCTAACTCCAAATGCAGAATGACTGTGAGTGTTCTTAACTGTACTTATATTAATACACTTTGAATTCATATCTTCTACCTTCTAAGAAAATACAAACTAGAGCTAGGAAAACATCCATAAAAATTACAGAGGATAAACAGCTTGTAAAGAGATAATAAACAGTTAATCTCATTCTGCCATAATCAACATACAAAGGAATTATTCTGGAAGCCAATTGATCATTCCTAAAGCCATTTCTACCATCTGTCAAATCAGCACTGATTTATAGGAATCAGTTCCTGATTATTCTTAGCAAATGATGCCTGCAAATGAAAATATTTCCAATTCATTGTGTACCAGCACATTTACCACAAACATATTGGTCATAAGAGTGTTAGTTCTGAAAGGTTCATGAATGCATCAACAACTTCCTCAGAGCATGAGGGGTTAATTTTCATTTGTCTACATAGAGTGTACTTCTGTTGCTCTTTGAAATGCAAAAAAAAAGTTCTTGAAGATTTGGTAGAATCCTATTTTTAAAATAGTAGATAATATTTCTCCATTGGTAAAAGATACAACGTGATGCCTTATAAAGCAAATAGCTCTATTACCATGTCATATATAACAAGACAATCATTATAATTCAATCTTTCTTTTAAACCATTGGGGCAGATATGTTTTAAAGGTTGGAATTTTCCAGAGTCTAGAGAAGTAATAGCACAGTAAGATTAAAGCAATATCTTGTTAATAACTGTACTGATTTTATTTTCCCGAAAAATCATATATTTTAAAATAATTTTCTACCAAATAGATTTTGGAATTATGTTTACCAAACACCAATGACTGAACCAAAGAATTTACTTTTCTGAAGGCCTAGGTTTTAGAATTGCAGATAAGGATTGCTGAGACAGTAGTGAATTTGTATTCCAACTACCTACTTAAAGAATCCTCACATAGGGCTGGGAAGATGGCTCAGTGGTAGAGCGCTTGCCTTGCATGCATGAGGCCCTGGGTTCGATTCCTCAGCACCACATAAGCCGGAAGTGGCACTGTGGCTCAAGTGGTAGAGCGCTAGCCTTGAGCTGAAGAGCTGAGGGACAGCGCCCAGGCCCAGAGTTCAGGCCCCACGACCGGACCCAAAAAAAAAAAAAAAAAAAGAATCCTCACATAGCTTATAATGGTGGCTGAGTTGCCAAGAATTTAGCATAAAATTGAAATAGACCACTTTTATTGCTGGTTTGTACCTCATCTTCAATATGCCTTTTAGGCTACATAAAATATTCTATATCACACTTTGTCTCAACAGAGTAACTTGAAAAAATGATCTATCTCCTGAAAAAGGATCAGCTCTGTGAGCTTTTGCTTTACATGAGGAGATAACAAAGAGAGTGGAGAGCAAACCATTAAAGGAGGAAAAGGTTCCTTCCAGCTACAGTCACAAGCTAATTCCAGCCAGTACTTCTCTATGGGGTCCTTTCCTAAGGCCACAGGCCATCTCCACGCCGAAATCCTCCCTGAAAAGAAGGTGGAAATCCAACTATTTTGCATTAAAACTTGTGAGGTACAAAAAGAGGTTCACATCACTTCTTAATCTGTTTTTGTTTCATCAAATTGATGATGACATTTGTACCAACTTAAAAAAAATCCCTGCCACACAAGTGATTAAGGCAGTAGGGAAGCTGGGCGCTGGTGGCTTCTGCCTGAAATCCTTGCTACTCAGGAGGCTGAGATTGGAGGATCGTGGTTGGAAGACAGCCTGGCCAGAAAAGTCCCTGTGAAACTCTTATCTCCAATAAACCACTCAAAAAACGGAAGTGGTACTGTGGCTCAAGTGGTAGAGTACTACTAACCTTGAGCACAAAGAGGTTCAGGGACAGAGCCCAGGGCCTGAGTTCAAGCCCCACACCCACCACCAACAACAAAAAAGACAGTAGAGTAGCCACTAATCAAAATTTTTTTATTGAGGTATCATTGATGAGAAGCTGGGGACAGATGTTTGTTCCCTACTATTCTCTGGATACCTTACACTAGGGGTGGTGGCTGTTCCTTATGAGTCTATGAAATTGGGTTGAGGAAGGACCCACCATCTATATACACAACTTTTTTTTTTTTTTTTTTTTTTTTTGGGTCCAGTCGTGGAGCCTGAACTCTGGGCCTGGGCGCTGTCCCTCAGCTCTTCAGCTCAAGGCTAGCTCTCTACCACTTGAGCCACAGCACCACTTCCGGCTTTTTTCTTTTTGTATATGTGGTGCTGAGGAATCGAACCCAGGGCCTCATGCATGCAAGGCAAGCACTCTACCACTGAGCCACCTTCCCAGCCCCCATATATACACAACTTTTGTTTGGCTTTTCAAAAGACACTTCTCAGCATTGAGACGCTCTCCCCCCCCCCCCCAACCCCGTTCCAGCGCCCCCACCCCACCCCATCTTCTCTTAAGGATTCAGAGGCATTGGCTTCTGCACAGGAGCTATTTATAACACAAGGTACCACATACTGTTCGTGCAGTATGTGGTAGGAGTATATGTTCTGTCACTGAAAATGATCTGTTTTGATCACATTAATAAGAAGATGGCTGACTAGCAGTTGTACTGCTTTTTTCAGTAGTTTCCCTATATTTTAATGAATTAATTTCAGTTGAGGTTTGATTATTGTTATACTGACAGATATTTGAGCCTCCATACCATTATATCTCTCTCTACCCAGAAGAAGCTATTTGGCTAACTTGTCAGGGAAATGCATGCATCTCTGTATATTTGCCAGACTGAAAAGTTTTCCCAGAAACAAGCTTATGGACTTTAATTTAATTTCCATAGGTCAGCAGAAGAATGTATCTTTACAGTGAAGAAAAACTTCAGGAAGAATTCAGGTTTATTATCCACTTTGAGAAGTTATCTGAATGGTAAAGTTGAAATGCTTTATCTGGAAGATCAACATTCTGAACATATATACTATTGGATGCTTTGTAGAATGTTCTCCTCTACTTTATAAAACAAAAGGTTTTAGTTGTTGTCCTAAGAAATTATAAATTCTGTCTCCAAAATGTATCAAGCCACATGTGTAGCAATTGTTTCTAATAATAGAGACCAAAACTTGAAAATTATTTTGGAAGTAAAAAGTTAGCCACTCTTGCTTTGCTTCCCTTTCAGTGGCCATGTGCAATGCTAGATGTATCACATACATTTTATCTTCACAATATTTTAGAAAGAAAGTATTATTCATAGCTGACAAAGGACAAAGCAGAAGCTAAGAGGTTGTTAATGTAGGGCTATATGAGCCATTAGCATAGCTAGTAATCAAATCAAGCTTAATATGATCATGAGCATTATTCTTTCCAGACTTAACTTTGCATGGATCTTGATTTGTGTAGTTTGGGGAGTAGGTTTTCATATTTCACTGTGTAATAGGAATATATTCAAAATTGATAAATAGAAATAGATTTCACTCATGTTTAATATCATGTTTTCTTAAAAAACAAGAGTTTGTTTAGCATCTCTATAAGAATATACAACTAAATGTATGATCAATCCACATTTTAGAATATTTATGCTTTATATGACTCTCTTTTTCTCCCTTGCTCTTTAGTTTATGAGCATGAAAATGAGGCTTCTGTTTCTAAGAAATTCTAAAAATATTACTCACCTGCGCCCACCATGTTCTGCCACATTATAATCTTGGTAGCAGTTCTCAAAATGTCAGAACAGAAGATCATGAACTGATGATGTGTCATAGTTAAAACTGTCTTAAAGGCAAGTTCAACATGATGGGTGAAGGAAAAAAGCCCCCCGGGGAGAAAACTTGATGCTGACCTACAATTTTTAAAACTTCCAAATAGACTTAATTGTTTGAGAGCTGTGATTAACATGGCTAGTCCCTTTCTTCCCTTCCAAATAGACTTAATTGTTTGAGAGCTGTGATTAACATGGCTAGTCCCTTTCTTCCCCAACCCCCTCCAGACCGCCTCAGATGGCTACAGAATGAATCTTGTGGAGGAATCTGTGTATATTCAGCATCAGTGGAATTCAGGCAGGCTGGATGACACAGTTTTGCTTCATGAGTTGTTGAACTCAGAAACAGCATTTTGTTGTTCTAGATAAGCAACCATTTGAAAATTTTGAAACAGTCTTCAATTAGTAGAAACTGTGCATCTGCTTCTGCCTCCCTTCTCCCGGCAGCCTTGGAGTAAGTACCCATTTTGCCTTTTCATCCTCTCTAGACTTAGATTGTGGTCACTGAGCCCTGTCACCTCCAGCTTATTCATGATCAGCTATTACCACAGCATATCTTCAGTTCTCCTGGGAGCAAACAAATATTTAAAATGTGTCCTGAGTGCCTTAGCACTGACAGGCACTCATTGTTAATCATATCATGGTAATATTTTGTATTATTATTCCATTTCCCATCACTGCAACAAATATTTGAGATAATTTACAAAGAATAAAAAGTTTATTTGGGGGGGCTCATAATTTTAGTGTTCTCAGCTATGGTTGGGCAGACACATTGCTTTTAGGCCTCTGGTGAGGTAGCAGCAAGTGACAGAGCAAAACTTTCACCTCATTGCTAAGAGGGGAGAGAGAGAGGAGGGGGGAGGGAGGGAGGGAGGGAGGGAGGGAGAGGAGAGAGATGGAGGGAGATGGAGGGAGGTAGAGGGAGAGGGGCAGGGAGAGGGAGAGAGAAAGCGGAGGGGGGTGCATGGGGGAGGGGGGTGGGCAGGCTTTGGATCCCACTATTCCTAATGATCTGAAGACCTCTAACTAGATTTCACTTCTTAAAGTTTGCTTCATTACCTCCTAATAGCTTCAGAGCCCGGTGTCCAAACCCCTGAAATACGGGCCTTTGGAAGATATGTCATATCCAAACTATACATATTTCAATGCAGTTGGGGTAATGGACAAAGAGTGAAAGGTGCTATGGTAGAAATACACATAAGGTGCTTTGAGAGCAGACAATCATCCTTTGTAAGATCAAGAAAGGGTTTCCAGGGAAAACAAATTTGCTCTAAGTTTTATAGTATCACTAGGAACAATACAGGACCAGTCAATGAATGTCTGGAGCTGAGAGGAAGGATTTGGGAGAGGCAGAGAAGAGCTATCTTCAAAGAAGGTACCCATGGAAAGGCCATGAGGGACACAGTGAATTATAAATGGGCTGAACATTATAACAGCTAAAATGATAGAAGGGGACTAGAGAGAGAGGCAAGGTTACCAGATAAAGGGAGGGCTCGGGTTTTAATGAGACTTATTAGTTCTGAGCAAAGACTCTACATGTTTTCCTGAAGGTAACGAGGAATTATTACAAAGTTTTAGGCAGAAGACGTCTTTTTTGTTGTTGTTGTTTAAAACATTCTTCATATCACAGGGTGGAGTTTAGACTATAAACACTAAAAGCAAAATATAGAAGTAATATTATTGGCAAGAAATCCAGTCTGAGTAGTGGTGATTCAGCCTAACACAGCTCAGAGGCTGGGTTGAGAGGAAAGAAAAAGGATGGGAGCAAAATTAAAAAGACATTATTCGGATTGAGTGACTGGTTACACCATACAGGGTAAAGGAAAGAGAAGAAACAGGCAAGGGTTTGAAGACAATACAAACATCAGAATGTCCTTTTATTTGGGTCATTTCTTTTTGGCTTAAGAGATTTCTGAGTCAATGTAATATCATTTATAACACTGTCCAAAGTACAGGGGACATTTGGTAGGTGTGATATATTGTAATTCAATATTATAAAAAAGGTAGAAATGGAAATATTGCCAAACATTTACTAAAATTAGATATCATTGCCTGTGAAATAACCCCTCACCCACCTCAGGTTCATTTAACTAAAATGCCAGGATTCAGTATAACATAAAAACGTTGCATAGTAACGTGATGAAGGCAGAGCAGTAGCTATGTATTTTGATGTTCATGACAGAACAAATAAAATTCTTACATGAATATTTTCTGAGCATCTTATATTGCTTCTATTTTCTTTTCTAGTAGAAGCCGAATATTCTTGGCCTTTCGCCACGGTCCTTGGATCATGCAAAAATATAGTTGAACTGGAAAGCACCCAATGCAAAAACTTGGCATTGTGTTTCTTATTTCCATCTGCGACTTGTCAAAAACCAAAAAAGAATCAGATTAAGAGTGATAACTTTTAAAATGAGAAAAATTCAGTTTTACTGTCTTTCCTATGTAGCTGTATGTATCTTACCTTGCAAATAGTGAAAAAAACTTTCTGAAATTCATAAAACATCTAGAATGATATATATAAAATATATGCAAAATGACGTATGCTGCACAATAACTATTCTCTCAAAGACAAGAGATCACTATTATGATTGTAGCAGACATTATCTTTATCTAGTAGGTGACAGTCAGGAAATAAAGAAGTGAAATCTCTTAACTGGTTTGTGTGACCAGCTTTCTCTCTTATTTTTCTGCTTAAAAACTTGACTTGTGGAAGTGGCGCTGTGGCTCAAGGGGTAGAGCGCTCGCCTTGAGCTATAGACTCAGGAACAGCGCCCAGGCCCAGAGTTCAAGCCCCACGACCCACCCACTCCCCCCTCGCCCCCCAAAAAAAAATCACAGAGAAAAACTTGACTTGTTCCACTATTCCTTAATGATTCAACCCTAAATTTCCTATCCAATTCAAATTTCATCCCAGGCATTCACATTATTCCAAAATTTCTGCACGTGTTAGGTACACACACATTTAAGCACGCTTTATTCCACAAGTATCCATGAATGCATTGTGTATCTGGCATTTTTGTGCCTGTCAGTTCTTTTCTTTAAAGTGACTTTTATTCCCCCTCTCTCCCAGCCATCTTCATGCACCTTCTTTTCTGCTTCTGAAGCTGAGGTTGAAATGTTCCCTACTTCATACCAACTCCTCAGATGAGTTGGATGGTGATATTTTCCTATTTTTTTACCTACCACATATTCTTTGAACCATTCTTACCAAATGTATTTAAAGCTCTGTACTACAGACTGTCCTGCACTATCCTGTTCTGTGTTGAGACTCTCAACGTCTCTGGGTGGCAGAATGAAGACCCTTGACCATTTCCTAACCCTGGTGATTCTGTTGAACCAGTGACCATGATGTGCTTTCAGGACATAGACTTCAGTTGCTAAGCAAATGGAATCTTCTCTGAAAGATTATATCCTTGAAGTACTTCTTTACAAACATATTAGGATAGGCACCTTTCATAGTAACTTACTTCACACTGAAGAAAATGTATCTTTATCTTATATACTTATATACTTATGTATTTTGCCCACTCTATTGGCAATTACTTCATTGTACATACATTTTGCAAGTGGCTTGAGGCATAGTCCTATCAATAAAGCATAATTGATTTTTACTACCTTTTAGCACTGTGGAGTTCAATTAAATTCGATTTCTTTTGATGGCACTTGAGGGAAAAATCAAGTAAGATTTTCTTACCCACCTCTCTCTCTCTCTCTCTCTCTCTCTCTCTCTTAAAATGTGATGCTTGTGACAGGTTTGAAGATTTCTGTGTAGAAGTGGAGTTCACACTCCTCCCTCTCCCCTCTGTGGGGCTGGGCTTAATAACTTGCTTCTAATCAACAGGATACAGCAGAAGTCCTGGGATATTACTGCCAAGATTATATTATGATAATTTTCTCTTTCTCAGCTCAGTCTCACTTTCTCTGACTTTTCCCTCTGTTTCTCCTGCTTTATAATCCCTTCTCTGAAGAAAGCCAGGTGTCATGTTATATGAGGACCATGTGATAAGAAATTGAAACTATAAGCCAGGCGCCGGTAGCTCACTCCTGTAATCCTAGCTACTCAGGAGGCTGAGATCTGATGATTGCAGTTCTAAACCAGCCTGGGCTGAAAAGTCCATGAGACTCTTATCTTCAATAAACCACCAGAAAACCTGAAGTGGCGCTGTGGTAGAGTGCTTGCCTTGAGCTGAAGAGCTGAGGGGCAGCGCCCAGACCCAGAGTTCAAGCCCCACGACTGACCCCACAAAAAAAGAAAGAAAGAAAGAAAGAAAGAATGAAAGAAAAAAAAAGAAATAGAAGCCATGGAGTTGACTTTATTTCCTTGGACTGAGCCAGTGGCAGCACAAGTGACTTGCAAGCTATTTCTCAAGCTATGCTTGAGGGAATTGTATAATTCATGATAACTATCCTCCAATTTACAACTAGGTAATTTCTCTCAGAATCACCTAGTTAAGTGACTCTGTATTGTTGGCCTTCATAAATTAGATATAATAGTAAATATTTGCTCTTTGAAGGTGTTGAATTTGGGGTTAATTTGTTAAAGAGCAGTGGATAGCCAAAACTACCCTAGTATGTTTTCTTTCCTGTAAACGCAACCACTCTGTTTTTAAGATCATTTCAAGAAATTAATTAAAACTATGGTGTCCTCTAGAAGAACTGGCCAGCAATCCATGTGCATCATTTGAGATTAATATCAATACCTTCTTAGCTGTGTTATCTGAAGTGAGTCACTCAACTTTTCCCCCACTTATCTATACATTTATAGAACGTAATAAAAGATTAAAATAAATTATAATTCTCAAACAAAAATATTTAATGTGGTTGGAAAGTGATAACGGCTCAATATATGTTAGCTATATGTTTGAGACAGAAACTTACCATAGCCAAGATATAGAATCATCCCCAAAAGCCTTTCAATGGATCAATGGATCAAGAAAATGGTATATACAATGGAAATTTACTCATCCTTAGAAAGAATAATGGTGTACTGTTTGTAAGGAAATGTAAAGACTTGGAAAAAATTATGTTAAGTCAAGTAAACCAGATCCACAGAAACAAATGCATCATTTGTGGTAGAAAGAATGTGCCTATAAATTTATAAGTAAATACATTGGATCATATGCAATTACTGACAAACAAATTACCTGAAGTATAATAGACTCTATACAGAGCTCAAATAGTATAACTTTTTAGAAAGCTAGGTTAAAGCCCAACAAAATCAGCACCAGGAAATAGGCAAATGCACCTCCTTTGTACAACTACTTACAGGTAATAAAAAGAAAAAAGAAAATTTCCATTTTAGAATAAAAATGATAGTTATATCAAATTATTCTTACATTATTATTTGTTTATTCAATGAAAAAACAAAGAGGTCTTCTAGATAGATATTTAATCTTACAAAGTAAAACATTCAGTCAGTATTCTGATACCTGGAAGCAAAATTAAAGAAAGTATCTCCTTCCCATATATTGGAAAGCCAGGCTATCCATAGGATAATTGGGGGTGAAAATTGAGAAGGACCCACAATAAATACAAGTTCCAATTGAGGTTCATTAAAGTCGAGAGAAACTCCCAGGCATCAGTAACAGAGTGCTATGCTAAGTTACATGTCACGAGCTCTCTTGATCTGTAGCTCTGCATGGAGCCCTTTTATAATAAACTTTATATATCTAATATGTACTCTCATAATAATGAATTTGGAAAAATAAATCCCCAACTGCAAAATAGCAAACCGGAAAGAGACAGGTCAATTTTAACATGTTAATAATTGGTGCCTAATAGATCTGAGAAATACGGCACAAAGCTGTTTTTAAATCTTTCTGCCTGCCTTTTTCCACTTCAGGCAAAAGAAATGAGTCATATGAAATTTGATTCTCATGACAGAAGGAAAGATGTGCTGTGTTGTGTATTCCCCCTCTAGAACTTTGTATTTACTTCTCTTCCCCATAGCTAGCTTTTAACATTTTTCAATCCTTTGTTCTTTACAAATAGGTCTGCAAATTCACTGAGGCCACTGCAGTTCAGAAATATTCCTTAGGCAAATAAAGCCGCTTTTCTGTTTAAATAAAATAGTGTCTTTATAATCTTCATTAAGTAGAAAGCTCTTTTCCACTTTCTTTTTTTCTTTTTCTTTTTTCCAGCCCTGGGGCTTGAACTCAGGGCTTGAACATTGTCCTTGAGCTTCTTTTGCTCAAGGCTAGCACTCTACCATTTGAGCCACAGTGACACTTCCAGCTTTTTTGTTTATGTAGTACTGAGGAATAGAACCCAGGGCTTCAAGAATACTAGGCAAGCACTCTACCACTAAGCCACATTCCCAGCCCGTCTCTCTTTTCCATTTTCTTTGAAGAATGCACACATTCCAGTTTGTGATCTAAGAAACAGATTTTTAAAAGATTACCATAAGGGAAATGAAAAGGTATTTAAAGTATAAGTACATGGCACAAAATAAAAATAAGTTCCCACTATTTCTAATTTCCAGAGAAACTCCCAGATCATCCAGTTAGAATTAGGGAGTTTGGGGAGAAGGTAGCAAGAATTAGGAGAATTGTTCAAAAATAGAAAGCAATATTGAAAAGCAGTGGTTATTAATAGGGACTCTCAAGGCTTGGGGGGATATCAGTATTTCACTTGGGGTTTTAACTGTCACAGTTTTGGGAATTTGTGATAGTTCTGTTTTGCTTTGTTACATTTTTCTGCAGGTTGGGAATCAAACCCAAGAACTCATGGATGCTAGGCCAATGGTCCATTACTGAGCCATACTCTCAGCTCTTTATTAAGTTATCTTAAGTCTTCTCAACTAAAGTTTATTTTGGAAGTTTACAGTTCGGTATTTACACAGTCATTAAAGAAAGTAACAGTAAATAAAGTGAAATATGTTAAACTGTATGATCTGACTTCAACCACCCAAAATCACAGCTTTTGTGGACATGATAAGACTGCTTCTAGCATCCCCTCAAACTATCTCTTTAGAGTTCAAACTATGTCAATATATGCTGGTCCTTCTTTCTTGTTTAAAATTTGATCTTTGTAGGGTGTGTGTGTGTGTGTGTGTGTGTGTGTGTGTGTGTGTGTGCGTGTGTGTGTGTGTGTGTGTGTGTGTGAGAGAGAGAGAGAGAGAGAGAGAGAGAGAGAGACTATCCAGTTTGTACAGTTCTCTTTAATGTTTGAATGTTGTTTATTTAAAGCTTAAATCACTGTATTAGCAATTAATTTAATATAAATCTGCGCACAATGTTATTGTTTCTATGTCATTTCTTTGGGATAAAAATATACAAGAAACCTAGGATCTGCTAATATTTTGCAGGTTTGAAAAATATTTGTGGCTTAAAATTTTTCAGAAATTACATTTGGTTTTGTGAAAAATGATTGCACTCCTTTAAGCTATAACATACTGAAGTATAGAGTCACAATTTTTTATTGCCTTGTGGCACTAAAATAGAATTGGAATCATATGAAAACAACAGGCAAAAGATTAGATCAGAAAAAAATGATGACTCTGAGTAAGGAAGTTCAAGACTATATCTTCAGGTTAGCCAGTTCTTCTGGAAGACAGATGAGGGTATGGGCCTTCACAGGCCAGTGAATCTCAGTGTAAAGTGTGAACTACTAGTGAAAGAAGATAATGGGATATTATAGGTGCAATGGCTACTAAAGATGAGAGAACCTAGATATCAAACTAGTCATTTACCATATCACACCAATACTAAATTGTGGAGATGGAGAAGATGTCACTCAACTAAAATATAAAATATCTAGACTGAATTAATAAGAAACGTGTTCAAACTTATAAATACATGCAAAATTTAATGGACCACAATAGGAAGCTGGAATAAATGGAGAAATACACGTAATCCTTAGAAAGACATAATAATTCCAAGATAATAATTCTTTCAAAATTATCTTACAGATTTAGTAAAAATTCAGTAGAAAGTTCAGGGCAAGAATTTTTTTACCTTGGAAGAAGGAAAAAAAAAAAACAGTCATGATACCTTTATAAAACTTGAAAACCAAAAAGAAAATCTCATTGGAAAAGGAGAATGTCCAGAGAAAACTTGTACTTTGACATTTTTCCAATGTAAGTATTCAAAAATTAAAACAGTATGTTAATGGTACTAAAGGAAATATTTCTATAAACATAGAAAGATAGGGAAATTGGATACAGACTAGTATGATAAAACATCCAGCAAATACTCAGCATGACATTTTAAGTGAATGGACAAAGAATGGATTGTTCAAGAAGTAGTGCTGAAATAGCTGTTGGGAAAAAAATTCAGTTCGATTCTATTTAGTTGCTTTTCCTATTTTTGTCATTCCTTCCAAAGTTCAGAAAGCCACCAGTATTTTCCCTATTGCTCTTCAATGCATTAGCTTTTCGGGGAATCGACTTCTCTTTTTAGAAATGTAAGACTAAGTAGACTCCTGTTTTCCTTCCCTACCCCTCCCCTCCTTGCTTTCCTTTGTGAGAGGGTTTCACATTATAGCCCAGGTAAAAGCACAGGCTTAAATATTCTTTTCTTGATATGTCTCTAATTTATTTACACTGAGCTTTGGACAACTACTTGCTCATTTGTTGAAAATAAACTTGAAAATAGCTTCAAAAAAGAGACTAGAAATCTCCATGCACTTTCACAGCTGTATTCAGGAGTTCAATTTTTCCAAATCAAAGGTAAGTAAAATAAGAAATGGCTTTTTCATCATGATACTACTTAGAATTGTATATGTATGTTCAATGTAGAATCACATAAAAGTTCAAATTAAAAGAATTAAATGTGCACACTGAACCTTATATTAAAACCTTATATTAAAAATGCATTAAATTTTAGGATTCCTTGTTTGAAATCTCACTACTTTGATAATCTCAGTACATCATCCAACTGCCCTGTGGCTTAATTTGGAAATGGTAATATTACCCTTTGTCTAACATGCCTCACTAGGATATTATAAAGGATAAATAATAATAAATAAACAATGCACATTAAAGCACACAGAACTGGACAACACCATAGAAAAGCTAGTTGGCATCATTTGTCATTTCTAATCTTTTTGTTCATGATCATTTAATCTCTAAACTGGCAGAAGAGTAATGAGGCTTTGTCTGGAAACTTGGCTTAAGGAAGTTAGGTTGGCCAACAAGAATGTGGTAGTGCAGCAATGGCTAGAAAGAACCAATCACATAACTGCCAGATAGAATCCAATCCAAGTCCTGAGCCTGCCCAGATATTGCTATGAGCTTCTGGTCTTTATTCTAGAATATCTAACCTAGTCACAATCTTTTTTTTTAATTTTAATTTTTATTTTTTGTGAACATACTGTACAGAGGGGTTACAATTACATGGGCAAGATAATGAGTACATTTCTTATCAAGCATTGCAGCCTCCTCCTTTGTGCTAGTCACAATCTTGCATGAATTAATTACCCATATCTCCTTGTGAACCATATCAGTAACTTCTTATGGTCTCTTCTCACATTTATTTCTCCCCCAAGAGTAGTACTTATATGAACTAGAAGAACTAGCTTGCTCATTTATCTCAGATTGCTCCATTTATTTCCCAGTCAAAGTGGTAAGATCTCCTTGCCAAGGATTTCTTATTGTCTGAGTCAGCTGACAGTTCTACAGGAGAGCAAGGCCTTTTGGGAAACAACCATGTACCTGATAATATCATTGGGCTGCTTTTCCAGAAGCCTGAGGGGGTTCCCCTCTGCCAAGAGTACAAGGCAGGCAGAGGCTTAGGCCTGACTTGGGGCTTCTCTGATGTTGGGCTAAATTTACAGGTTCATGCCCCTTCGGTCTTACTTCCCATGTTCCTAGTCCCATCTTTCCTAAACATACTCACATAAAAGAGAGAGCATTTTTTGAGGAAGAAGTGGGATGTCAAATAAGCTCCTGTCAAAGGTTTTATTATGGCTGTTCTAAAGTCCAAGAATAATTTTCCCTTTTCTTTTTAATGAACATTCAATATATACTCATGAAACTATAATAAGGAATGAACGTGCTTGTCTTTGAAGAGCTTAAGAGAGACTTGTACTATTTCACATAGAGCAACATGTACCTGCTGATACTTTATGTGAAAGAAGGGACAGTTTTCATGATAAATCCTACTGAGCCATATTGGTATTGCATCTTCTTCTTTTTAAATACTGAGACTCATTAAAGAAAAGATTGTAATCATTAAATAGTGAAAGGATATGTAACCCAGGGAGGATTAGATGGTATATATAAGGAAGTAGGAAAGGAGGAGATGCAAAAGTTGAGATGAAGAAATGTAGAGATGCCAGAGAGAGCCAACATGGCTTCCCAAAGACAGAAGAAACAAGGGTCATAGTAGTTCAGACATACTACAAGGTGTTAATCATTGCAAAAGATGTTCCTGTTTGAGAAGTAAATTTTAGGAGGAAACTATACACATATATTTTAGTTTGATAATTTGTTTGGTAGTATATTGTAGATAAAAGTCTGATAGATTTTCTTGCCTGGGCTGTAATCAAACCATGATTCTTATATCTCAGCCTCCTGAGCAGTTAGTATTACAAATGAGAGCCACGAGTGCCCAGCTTTAGGTTTGGAACACAGCTATTCTCAGTAAGGTGACAATCAAACCCTAAATAATTATTTTAAGAAGATGTTCTTTCAGCATAACAATCTGCTAAGCTTTGTCAATACAGGACATTCCACTTTTGCTTAACCTGACAAAACATATGAAGACTTTAGACTGAGCATCAGAAGTCCACATTTGCCTAGGGCCATAGTGACATATTGAGATCTAAGTTAGTTCATCATCACTCACCCCTGATAGATAGATTAAAAACAAACCAAGAAATCTAATGTTTTTTTCATGTGTATATAAAAATCTCAAAATTAGACTACCCTCAGGACTTCCACATGACCATTTGGAACTTAACCCAGTGTTTTGTTTCAGAAAAATAAAATAATAAATGTAGCCTTTTTTTTTTTTTTTTTTTTGGTCAGTCGTGGGGCTTGAACTCTGAGCCTGAGTGCTGTCCCTCAGCTCTTCAGCTCAAGCTGAGAGCTCTACCACTTGAGCTACAGCTCCGCTTCCGGTTTTCTAGTGGTTTATTGAAGATAAGAGTTTCATGGACTTTTCTGCCCGGGCTGGCTTTGAACCACAATCCTCAGATCTCAGCCTCCTGAGTAGCTAGGATTACAGGTGTGAGCCACCTTTGCCTGGCTTTACGGATCTGTCAAAAGACTGGGATTAAGTTGGAGGAGAAGGGCACTAATGTATCTGTCCTCACCACCTACTGGGGTTTGCATTAAGCAGTTAGGACATATCTTTTCTATTCTCTGACAGAGCAAACAGATGAGCTGTCAGTCCATAGGCCACAAATGGCTTGTATTTCATTGTTCATAAAATCCTAGAATAGTCATTCCTGCCTACTGAGACAGGGACTTTTCATCTGGGTAAAAATATAGAGAAATGCTCAAAAAGAAATGCCAACTTTCTCTCTTAGAAGGCTTCAGTTGAGAAGGAGTCAGTTCACTGGTAGATTCAGTCATTGTCCAAGCTCCTGTAATTCACTCATCATTGAGCTATCCAACTAAGGTAATATCTAATCCTATTTTTTCAGTCCTTCTCCTTTACTTTCTTCTTTTCTTTCTTTTTTTTTTTTTTGGGTCCGGTCGTGGGGCCTGAACTCTGGGTCTGGGCGCTGTCCCTCAGCTCTTCAGCTTAAGGCTAGCGCTTTACCACTGAGCCACAGCGCCACTTCCGGCTTTTTTCTTTTGCTTATGTGGTGCTGAGGAATCGAACCCAGGGCCTCATGCATGCAAGGCAAGCGCTCTACCATTGAGCCACCTTCCCAGACCCTCCTTTACTTTCTTATTTCTTTTTCTTACAAAAAAATCCAAAGATGTGTTTTCTTTGATTAGACAGTGTTTTGACAGGAATAAAATGCATTTTTAGAATTAATGGCAAGAAAAGGGTTTGCAACTTAAGCGACCAAAATAACAGCCTGACCTCAATTTAATTTCCACAAAGATTCATTGTACTAATATAAGGAAAAGAACAGGATTTTACTGAGAGAAAATAAGGAAGATTATATACTTGCTTCTTTTTCCTATTTAAAGAAATCTGAGAGCTTCTTAAATGATTTGAAAGCAAATTTTCTTGAAGTAAAAAACAATCCCTACCATTTGGCCTTTGGAGCTCAATGAATACTCATTAATTAACACATTTATTTGATCTATCAGGAAATTTTTTGATTAGCATGTTAGCCAAAAAATGCACTATTCTTATGTCTCTGTGAAGACAAAAAAATTTACGTACTGATTGGTTATTACAAGCAAGGAATGTGGGATTCTTTTTTACCAATGAACTTTAAAGGTGAGTTAGTCAGAAAAGACTTTTTAAGTCAATGAAATCCAAAAGAGACATAAGGAATGGGTAGAAGGAGGCCACACCAACCAGGGCTTTTAAAATGATCATTTCTGGGGCTGGGAAGGTGGCTCAGTGATAGAGCGCTTGCCTTGCATGCCTGAGGCCCTGGGTTCGATTCCTCAGCACCACATAAGCAGAAAGAAAAAAGCTAGAAGTGGCGCTGTGGCTTAAGTGATAGAGCGCTAGCCTTGAGCTGAAGAGCTGAGGGACAGCACCCAGGCCCAGAGTTCAGGCCCCACGACCGGACCCCAAAAAATAAAATAAAATGACCATTTCTGAAGAGAAATTCCCAAGGGATAAAGTTATTATGCAGTTTCTGCATTCTTCTGAAGAAGTCCAGATAAAATGTATTCTGATCCCACTTCCCCTCCCCCAACTTTAGGTTTACTGTATGATTTGGGAGGCTTTCTAAGCTTTATATTCCTAGATTGGGGTGGGTTTTTATACTCTTGTTCTAATTTCTAAAAGCTCTCTATCTTTTGCCATCTTATTCTTTGTATATGGATGCAATATCTTCTCTTATTCTCCAAAGAGGTTGAGGATAATACTTTTGAAGTTTCCATCTACCTGTATGCCAACTCTCTCTCTCTCTTTCTCTCTTTGTCTCTCTCTCTCTCCTTTTCTTCTCCTTTTCCTTGTTTGTTTTGATCTGTCTTTTCATGAAGGCAATCTATTGACCTTTCTTGGCTGACCTTTCTTGGCTGCATATTTAACAATCAGTGAGTTAGGAAGGAGTCAGTCAATATCAGCAGAGGCAGGTCAAGTTTTATCACTGAAAAATCTACATTTTTTCCCCTTTTGTACTGTTTGGAATTCTGTAAGAGGAGTCTTACTGTCTGCCTGGATAATACATTGCTAAAGTTGTGGTGGTTTTCTGTGTTCCCACTCAGGGCAAATAGGTCAATCAACGTATGAAGTCTTCTCTGTGTTACCACATGTCCATTTGTTTTGCAGTTTCCACATTGAATTGCCATAAATTTTCCCATTTAAAGATTCTTACTCTAGCATTTACTCCTACTCCTAGAGATGTTATAGCCAAGTATTTAAGTACCTAAATATGTTGTCTTTAGCTAAAATGTCCACATATGCTTAAAATTTTTGTCCATTCATCTCATATACTAATGTCATTTGGTTTGCTGACAATGGAAAATTTATTTCTCATCTTGTAATCTCTACAGCAGTTAACATGACAGTACTTCCTACTTTTTAAAATATACCCTTCTTCAACTTCTGGACCATATGCCCTCTTGGCTTTCCTCACAGCCTTCTTCCCAACACTCACACTTTCTTTTTGTCTTTTTTTCCCAACTCTCATAATCAAAAGTTAAAATTTCTTATGGAACAGTGTTAGTCTTTCTCCTTCCTGTACATTGATTGCTCTTTAGATGATATCCTTCAAGTTATTTGTCTAATTACTATCTGATTCACAAATTTGTATCACTAAGTCTAGATCTTTCCAAGAGACCCAGATTTCTGTATTTGATGGCTTACTTGATTCTCTCTGGGCAGTTTCTACTCAACATATCTCAGACTCTGAGTTGACCTGCCCAGATTTTGTTTTCTATTATCTGTCTGGAAGGAGTCACTACCCAGATACACAATCTAAAACAGTAGCAACCATCCCAGATATGTCCTTTTCTCAGATTCAATTCTTCAACTTCTATTGGTAATGTATCAAATACATGCTCAATTCAGTTGCTATGGTCCATATTTTCTATCAAACTTTCTAGCTACTACCATCATTGCTCACCTGGACCAGTAAACTAGACTCTTTTATCATCTTCTCAATTTTCTCCCCATACATTCACACTCCAGTCCCAAACTAATTTCTACATGGTGCTTTGGAAAGACTGTCTAAGTTTTCACATCTGTGTGAAACATCTGCTGATTCATGTGCATTTAGGATTCAGGTTTGCAGCCTTAGCTTTGCTAACAACATCACGGAAAGTGTGGCTCCTTGGTTCAACAGGTTTCCCTCACATAATTTTTCTGCACGTAATTCTGTTCATTTTCATTTCCTTATGTATCCCACGCCCTTCCTGACATAGGATCCCTGCATAAAGTGTTCATAACTTCTTTTATCTCAGGTATTATAATATGCTCCCACACGAATAAAGCACCCCAACCGTGCCTCTGTCTGTCCCACTGCAATGTGCATTCACTCACCAGGGCTCCCACCAGACTGAGAGCTCCTCAAATACCTGTCAGTATTTTGCACCTTCAACACAAGGCACCATGGTTGGAACATAGTATAAATCAATGTACTGTGAGTGAATAAAACATCTCATTTAGTATCCGGGTAAATCATCAGTGCTAAGAAGAAATCTATACTTTCAAAAAAGGGAATTTGATAGAAATTAAACCTGTATGTTTCCTTACTTTCTTTGTTTTGCCCATTGCCTTCAGGATGGAGAGGTTCAGGTCTTCAAGTGCTGCTAGTACATTCTCGTACTCACCCAAGTGCTGAGAAAAATATTCTGCAAAGTAAAAATATTGAAAAAAGTTCACATTTGATTGTAAGTAATACTAAAACAAAACAAAAGAACCAACTGATAATTTACTTCATAAATGTATAAAGAAAATGTTGGCTATAAATGCAAACCAGAAGGTTTTCAAATGAGATGAAGGCACTGATACACTCATTTCACTTAAGAAAGAAAAAGACTTGTATAATTTATCATGTCCTAGTATGTATATTTTTGTTCACCATCTAGGCATTCACACACAGTGAGATCAAAGGAGGATATTCTTAGGAGAGGAATATAAAGGTGCATTACCTATGTGCATCTGATAATATAAGATGATATTTAATGAAATGAGCTCTAGGTAATGGAAACAAAAGGTGATTTTTTTCTTTGTTGCTATTTTTGTTTTCTTTTCCTTTTGTTTATTTATTTATCTGTCTTTGGGTAGGTTAGGGGGGCACAGAAATGGTGGGTCAAAGGGTGAACAAATGCAGGAGTGATACTTACTAGACACTATATTGAAAATGAACTATACAACGTGGTGAGGAAGAGAGGAAAAAACTAGGATAGTGAGGGAAGGGGTAATGACATTGTTCCAAAAGAAAATGTACTCTTTATCTGACTTATAACTAACTGCTCTATACATTACCTTAACAATAACAATAAAAATATTCAAAGAAAAATAAAGGAAAAGAAACCTGATTGGGTATCATTCATAAAAAAATCTTCTGTCCTACAAAAACATGGAAAAAATGAATCTGGATCTACTGATGTCTGTTTCAATAAAAATACCTTTTTCAAAAATATATTATTATAGATCTCACTAGGATAGCAATTTTAGAGAAACCTTGAAATGTATTTTATGGCTTCTCCCAGGAAATTGCCAAGGAATGGAGTATCTCCCCAAGATTAACAATCAATAGTGCTATATGCACTAGTGAGGCCTCCTGTGGCACCATTCCTGGATCTGCTCTTGCCACGAGCTAGTTTTAGGCCCACAATCTCAATTCTTTTCAAAGAATAAAGGTCATCCTTCTCATGTTTCTCAGTTGCAAAGATTAAACAAGGCATAGCATGCTATTTATAATGAAAAAAATATTGACACAGATAGTCTCCAACTAGTTAGGTGAAATATAGCAGCAATGAAACACATGACCTTATATTTACTTATAGAACTCTATCTCTAAAATGAGAGAGATCTAAGCTGATACTTATATACTGAAAAAAAAAATGTAGAATTTTCAAGTACTAGAAATCCAACAGATCTCTTTGTTTGGGTGAACTTATCTCTGGATGAACTATAGTATATTATTATCTCTCTTTAGTGTGCCATATACATTTATAAAATTAAATTGAAGTGATAAATAGGAATAAAATCACTAGAAAACCACTTGAGTTCACTGGGACACATTTCAGCATTTTTGATGCAAATTGCCTCAATGTATCAATTTAATATTTCAGATGGAAACCCCTTTTGACATTGATATTAATAACAAATGGAAAGTGTCACTATCTGATCTATGAGCCAATGTTCAGGCTTCTCTGAGAAAAATAAAAACACAGATTAGCAATAAAAGAGTATAGTTAAAAATAACATATTTTTGCAAGCAAGTAAAATGCATCCTGGATTATGCAACTCCCTATAAACAATGTAGCACATCTTTCATGAAAGTTCTTTTATAAAGGGGTTAGTTGGGTTATGTGATATATAAAGTAAATACTTCTTTAATACCCATTGAAAAAGAACATATTAATTCACCATTATGAGGTTGACTTTTTGAAAGATCTGAAAAGAATGCCTGACTGTATGCAATTATTTGTGATAAATGAGGTATCTGTGGACAATATTCTTAATTAATTGACTAATTAATTTTGACACAGGGTCTCACTATGTAGCTCATAACCTCTAGCTCATAATTTCGGACATCTAACTGCTTCTATTACATGTGTTCTACCATGCCCAGCATGACCAACACTCTTTATAAACCAGTACAAAATTAGTGTGGCTGTAGACTATTCCCATGTTGGAAAATGAATACATATTAGGGTCAAGACCATATTGAATTGAAACAAAAATGTAAAGAAAAATGTAAGACCTTGACAATAAAATTAAACTAAAAAAAGAAAAATGTAAGAATAAGGATACTTTCATTTCCATATATGCAAGACCTTAAAAGGAATTATATGACAGTTATATATATAAGTAGTCACAAATGTGTAATGGGAAAACAAAAGAGAATTTGTGCCTAAAAAGTTTATGAATAAATACAGTAATGTTACCTTTAAGAATAAAAAATTCTGGGGCTGGGAAGCTGGCTCAGTGGTAGAGCGCTTGCCTTGCATGCCTGAGGCCCTGGGTTCGATTCCTCAGCACCACATAAGCAAAAAGAAAAAAGCCAGAAGTGGTGCTGTGGCTCAAGTGGTAGAGTGCTAGCCTTGAGCTGAAGAGCTGAGGGACAGCACCCAGGCCCAGAGTTCAGGCCCCACGACCGGACCCAAAAACAAAAACAAACAAACAAAAAAAGAATAAAAAATTCTTTCACAATCAAGTCATTTGCTTTATTCAATTAAGGTATCTAAAAAGAATTTAGTCTCTCTACTTTGGAACCAACTATGTGGCTCATACAGATACAATTACAGGCTGCTAAGCACATGAAAAATAATACCTAAGCTGGGTGCCAGGTGCTCACACCTCTAATCCTAGCTACTCAAAAAGTTGAGATCTGATTCTCTCCGCTCAGGCAGACAAATGTGAAAAACTCTTATCTCTAGTTAACTAACAAATTGCTGGACTGGTGGTATGACTCAAGTGGTAGGTACAACTATGAGTAGAAAAGACAAATGAGAACCCCAGTACCAGCCTGCATATGTGTGCACATGTATGCACACATAAATAAATAAATAAAAATAAATATTCCCTAAACTACAAAACAAAATAATAACAAAAAAATGCCTAGTGGCCTAAGAGTTGACACATATTTGGACTTAATTTTTCCCTCCTCCTTTCATGCATTTAGATAACAAAAACCCCTTTCATTTGCCAAGCAATATTCTAGGTAGCAAAATCAACATAACTGAGAAGGAAAAAGAGTACAGAATTCAAGCCCTGCACAGGAGCTTAATCTAGAAATCTGAGTGTGTGAGAGTTATTTTATGGTGGTGCAACTGAGTGTCCCTCAAGCTCCTATGCAACTAACTCACCAATGGAAGTGTTTCTGTAGCCAACACAAGCCAGAAGGAAGTTCAATAAAAGGACCAGACATACAGATAAAGACATAATTCTCCTCTATGTTTGTCATGTGAGTGTTTACTTATTCTAAGATCTAACAAATGTTACTTTAGTGTCTTTTATGTGCTGGGTATTAGAATATGAAGGTGAAAACAGAGCTTCTATTTTTAAGGACCCTACCATCTGGTAACAAAGAGAAACATTTTAGCAAATTACTGCAATTCACATGATTAGTGTTCAAGAGGACTCCAATACCCAGGTAAAAGTTGCAATCCCAAAGCTAGGCCAAGAAGGCTCAAATCTACCTATATGTCAGAGAGACTTTCTTTCAATGGGGAGACAGCACAGATGGCTGAATTAGTAGCTGGATAAGATTAAGGTTTTGATTAATTGGAAGGAAACTGGCAGTATCTTGTCATCGCTACAGGTGTATATGTAAGTCAGCATTGTTAAGACTGGAAGGTATTTAAGACTGGAAGATAGTTAAGGCTAGAAGGCAGCAAGGAAGGAAGATGGTAAATATCAGTGGTGAGAGAGGAAGGTGGAATCATTTCTTGGTTGGTATTCTAACTCTTAACCTTCTGTTCTACAGTACTTTTGTTTGTTTGGATTTTTACTATCTGCTATCAAATTCCTCTAGTATCTCATCATTCAAAGTGGGGCCTGTAGACTCAGTAGAACATATCTCAGAGTACTTGTTGGAAATTTAGATTATTGATGAGGTCTCATCTGTTGAATGTGATTTGGGTGGTGTCCCAGGAGTCATTTATTTTACGAGTTTCCCAGGAGATTATGATGTGCAAATTAAATTAGAGACTCTAATGGACAACAGAAAGCCATGGCACAGCTCTGCATCCGCACTCCTATTTGGTTACCGTGGACACACAGGAGATGGTTGAGGGAATGTTAGTGACGCCACCAACAGAGACAAACAAGGGCAATGACAATTGTCTGGAGCCATTCGATGAGTCAGGCCAAGCTATAGAGTAAAAACAGAAGAGGAATGTAGAATTTCAGTAGTCTATCAGTGTACCCCAAGATGTGGCGAGCACAGAGGAAGGATCTATGGTAACTTTGGAAGTGGCTGAACTTGGACTAATTTTTTATTCATGTCTCTCCTTTGAAACACAATGACAGTGGGAACTGGAGAAATGTGTTTTGTCCTGACATCATGTCTAGAGAGAAATAAATATTTAGAACAAATATTATGTTTTTAAAACTCTAGTATTTGGGTGGCAAGAATCACTTCCTGGAGAAAAGGCTACTTTTTATTAAAATTGATATATGAGTTGCCCAAGTTTCAGAAAAATAGTCGCATGGTGCATATGGAAACATACAAGGACCAATCCTTGGCAGTGTGTGGGAAAAGTCTTTGAAAAGTAAGGAACACTGGGTGTAATAAAGGTACAGAATTCAATTTATACACCAATGTATTGAATAAGGTATTTGTCGGAAAGCAAATTTTCTTTCCATGCATATTCAATGTGACATCTTCTGTAGCAGAATACTAATGAGAGGTTAGCTTCTTCCTTGTCTACTACATTTAATTTGTGGTGTTGCATTACCAATGTCAGAGATTGTTTTTAACCAAAACTGGGGTTTAAACTCAGGGCCTCATGCTTACTTAGTTGGCACTCTGCTATTTTAGCCACACCAGTGGATCTGCTTTTTGGTGGTGATTTTTGAGGTGAAGTCTCTTGGACTTTTCTGCTCAAGCTGTCTTCAAACAACAATCCTCTGACTCTCAGGCTCCTGGAAATGATAGGATTACCAGCATGAATCACCTATGCCCAGTTGTTTTTAAAATTTGGTTTGTTTGTTTTTATTCTATGCTTCAATATTCCAAGTTGCTGAATTTTCAGGTCTGATCTAAGACCCATGGATGCCACAAATGTCATACTGGGAACTAGTCTCACAAAGCACTTCATGCCCCTTGTTAGAGTTCTAAAGCAGTAGAACAGACAGGAAAGAAAAGAATTAAGCAAGAGTTAAAACCTCCATTATTAGAATAAAGAGAGCAATTGGGAATGTAGAACACAGGTTATTTTGAGGGGCTGCTGTTCTATGTCACTCTGTGTTTTACTGCTTATCACCTAAGTGCATGGGCCGGGAAGACACAGCACTGCCAGCCTAGAAGAGGACATAGAGTTTTGGGATTTCCCAGCACATAGTCACTAACATTAGATTTTCAGTACTGCCCAGGTTGCCACAGGAGAGCTACTGCCACCAAGCAGTTTGGCCAGGAAAGCCCAGGGCATAGCTAATAGGGAAAGCTAATAGGTTTGTTTCTGAGAGTTTCCTATACCCTTGTTTTTAAAAATCTTAACAGACTTTATATTTGAAAATAGTTTAATATTTGTTAGGAAACAACCAAGTAGATGATAATTACACAGTTACGTGTATCACCTTGGTCACAAAACTGTCTTACAGAAATGTTTTCAGAATAAACAAACTAGTTACATTTACTTTCATTGCAATTATTCTTTTTTATTGTGAAAATACTGTACAGAGGGGTTACAATTACATGGGCAAGATAATGAGTACATTTCTTATCAAGCATTGTAGCCTCCTCCTTTTTTTCCCCTTCCTATCCCACAATTATTCTTTTTCCATTTATAAATACCTCAAAACACCTAGCTACCATGTTCAAAATTTGTGAAGGTTTAGTATAAATGATCAGGAAAACAGTCATTAATTGGGTAGGATTAGAAAAGTGATAATGGTGCTCTTGATTCATTTTAAATCAGAATACAAGCCCAAAGACTCAATGCTCAAACTGTGTTTGAACTCTTAAATAACATTACATTTCTCACTGACTGATAATAATATGCTACAGCCAAATACTTCATTTAGGAAATTTCACAATTATTTTTCAAGTGTGAATAACCTTGGCATTCCTAAAACCTGCTGGTATGTATGCAGCTAGAAAACCCTCTACTTGAGAAACACATGTTGAGGAACTTAACAAAAGGAACTACTGGTACAAATGCTCAAAGATAATATATACATGAATATTTAACTCTATACTATTAGTTCCAGTGGAAAGTTTGAAACAAATTGAACATATATCAAAAGGGGCATGGTTGAAAAAAGTTGAAGTAGGGTATTCTGCAGTTTTAAAAAAAAATGAAGCAGAATGGTATATGGTTGCATTCATAATCTAGAATCATCCTAGTGCTGACAAACAATGCTATGCACACATTTATGTGAATGTCAATAGATGTGTTAAAATGTTTGGAGAGATACTTTGGGCAACTGTCAATGGAGATTAGAATAAGGAGGTTTGGCAAAGAAGAGATTGAAGTTTTAATTTATATAGCCACATAATTCTGTGTTGTTAAACATTTTTGAGTAGTAGTTAAATACTACTTTCATAATTCAAATAAGAAGGATAGTTTAATAATTATTAAGCCAAGCACTGCACCGGTGACTCATGCCAGTGATAATTTCTGATCAGAAGCCTGAGAACTGAGGATAGAGGTTTGAAGGCAGCCTGGACAGAAAAGTCCATAAAAGTCTATTTCTATTTAGCCATGCCTACTGGAGGCATAGCTCAAATGGTAGAGTATCAGCCAGCCATAAGTGAAAATAGGAAGCAAGAGTATGAGGCTCTGAGTTCCACCTCAGTACTGGGACACACACACACACACACACACACACACACACACACACGTATGCATGCATGCACGCTTACACACACATGCATACATACACACAAGTTAACACTTTAATAATAGATTTTGAATTCTAGGTCCATAAATGAGTGAGCCGACAAATTAAGAAAAAGCAGAATAAAAAGTTTTAGACATCTGGAATTTGTAACTAGCTTTCTGGAGAAAGCACAGGAAATCTCTTCTCTGTGCTAATCAAGCTGTACATTCCTCACTCGCAAGGGGGAAATCTACATATTCCCTTGCGAACACTGAAGCATTTGGCCCTGATTAGAATCCAACTTAAATATTTATTTTATATTCATAAAATAATAAGAAGTGAAACCACACTCTGTAAGTTAAATGCATATTTTTGAACAGAGAGGACGAGGATTACAACATAATCGGGAATACAATTCCCAGATTTATAAAATATACAGTGATTTGATTGAATTCAAGCCCTAATCTCCCACTTCCCTAGCTAAAACTATGGGTGAAAAAAAATCAATAAAGCTCTTTCAATAAATACAGGGTAGATTCCTAATCAAGTTCTTTTATTATAGGAGAAAGGATCAAGACTGTGGAAGATTAAGATACGTTATCATACTTTAAAATTTGAAGTAGTTTTAAGGGCAGACAGAAATTAAAACAATATTCCTTAATGGTAACAGATAGGCAACATAGAAAATAAGAGTACCTACATTTTTAAAAATTTTAAAAGTCTTTCATAACATTAGTTTTTCCTCAGCTGTGCCGAGCCAGACAAAATGTAGTGAAACCTTGAACAATTATCTGAATGACTTGAGGAAATGATTACTTTGGCCTAACTGATCTCAACATTTGAAGCAAATGTCTATCCTTCAAGAATTTACCATGTTGCCTTAATCCTTCACTAGAAGAGGTAGGCTACACATGAATGAGATTGAACCACATTTGACCTTTATGGGGACTGCCATTCATCATCAGGTCTGATGTCATGGTCCATATGGATTTTTTGTCTATATAGCATGGCAATTGCCGTGTATGGATGGCTATGTGTGAAAGTATGCCAGGATTTCCCCTGCTAATATTTCATAACCAGCAAAACCTTAATCTGCTTTTACCCAAGTGCTTTGATTCTACATAATCACAAAACAACCCACTTTTTCCTGATCTGGGATGGACACCAGGTGGAGACAGGAAGTATGGAGATTTTTACGACCATTGGAAATTTCTTTCAAAAAGAAATGTACTGGTGGCTCACAGCTGTAATCCTAGGTACTCAGGAGGCTGAGATCTGAGGATCGCGGTTCAAAGCCAGCCTGGGCAGGAAAGTCCGTGAGACTCTTATCTCCAATAAACCACCAGAAAACTGGAAGTGTGCTGTAGCTCAAGCGGTAGAGCGCTAGCCTTGAGCTGAAGAATTGAGGAGGGACAGCGCTCAGGCCCAGAGTTCAAGCCCCATGACCAGCCAAAAAAAAAATAAAATAAAATAAAATAAAAGAAAAAGAAATGTACTCTTTTTCATGTATATTTTTTATTGTAAAAATACTGTGCCGAGGGGTTACAGTTACATGAGTAGGGTAATGTTTTTCCCCTACCGTCCTTTCCCTCCCCACTTCTCCAACTCTTCCCTCCCCCTTGAAATTGTAAAGTTCATTTTTAGCATAATGTCTTACACAGACCCATTATAAGAAATGTACTCTTTATCTAACTTATGTAACCATAACTCTGTATATCACCTTTACAATAACAATAAATAAATTAAAAAATAAAATAAACAGGCTAATTCAGACTTTGGTATAGTAAATGAATGCATTTTTGCAAATTGGTACATAGTAATTGCTCGTGGTTAATAGTTATGATACTTTTATTGTTTGATTATTGCCTTATGATCCTGTGTCCTGACACTTTTTCTTGGCATGGCTGCTCTTTTATACTTTGTTGAAATAAAAATGACTTCTGTTAATTATTATAGAATATCCTCTTTATGTTATTATAAACTCTAATGTAAAAATTATAAGGTATTCAGAAAATACTCATGATTTTTGCTAAGCATTCTAGAGAAATTTACCTCTAACCAGAAAAATGTTGCAAGCCACTTAGACAATAATATCAAGCTTGAATAAAGGTTATTATCACATGCATTTATCTTAAAATAGAAAACTTAAAACCTTCCAATATTCAGAAAAATATGGCTGCTTCAAATTGAATAACATTATAATGCTCCATAAATTTTCATAACAAAGAATGCATTTCAGTGTATTTACTTTTCTGCATTTCTAATCTTTGACTTTTGCTCCCAACCACAAAGATGAAAAAAAGTAATTGGAGAGGCCATTAAACCAGGCATTTGTAAAGATTTA
This sequence comes from Dipodomys spectabilis, assembly GCF_019054845.1. NCBI lineage: Eukaryota > Metazoa > Chordata > Mammalia > Rodentia > Heteromyidae > Dipodomys > Dipodomys spectabilis. The sequence goes on from NW_024871460.1 coordinate 27,157,600, forward strand.
TCTCTCTCTGTTTGAATCACTTTTTTTCTAAGTGACATTTAAAACTCTAGAATGGGTTTAGGCAGGTATGGGACAAAGATATTTTTACATTTCAAGGGTACAGCTTTGCGAAACAGTAACAAAAAGCTCTGTACAGTGTATTGTGAAGAGAATAATGAAGTTGCATTAAACACCAGTTTAAAAATATATTCAAACTAGGGGAGAATTAGCTCTTGTGAAATTAATGCACCAATTACAATACAGTTATTCTCCTTCCATGAGCAAAGTGTTTTGGCAGTGAAATTTTATTCATGAATAAAATTCATGAATAAAGGTTAATCCTTTAGATAGATAGATAGATAGATGGATAGATAGACAGACAGACAGACAGATAGATAGATAGAGATAACTATATATCGGTATCTACATATCTATATCTATTGCTATGTATATATCTGGGATCCTTGATTTATTCTATTAATTCCAAGGTGTGTAGAAACATGTCAGACAAAGTTTATTTTCTTTCTAAAATAAATAGTGGGTTTGACTGGTCCTTTTCCCTTTCTTATTATTTATTTTTTAATTATCATAAAGTAGTGGTACAAAGGGGTTTCAATTCAGCATCACAGTTTATGAGTACAATACATCTTGATCAATGTGACCCCTGTCATCATTCTCCTCTATCTCTCCTAACCCCATACATCTTCTCAATATACCTAGTTCATTTTTCACATATATACATTTAATATTATGTGTGCATTTGGAGAAACTTACCACATAGTTCCTCTGTGTCAAGATTGCTGAAAAGATGAAAAAAGAGGCATTATTACTTTAGAAATATTTTTCACAAGACTTTATTTCTTTTATAAATTCTACATTGTTTAAACATAAGTTATTAGCAATGGCTATATTCTATCTGAGGAAATAATTTCTAGAATTTGTACTTTTTCCCACAACATGTCAAGGAAAAAGTGCATAATGGTGAAGAATGCACATTTTGGGGCTTTGTAATATACATTACAAACATTGGAGATTTTTATCCGCTTTATCACACTTAGTAATTTTAAAATCAAGATTTTGTCCTATGACATGGAATATATACTCTTGGATAAGTGATACATCCAAATCTTCTTGCAAAGTTGCATTTACTACCAAATAGAATATGTAAGTCTTTCCAAGTATTGTTAATGTGAGTTTCTACTTATTCATTTATTCCAAGGACATTGTTAAGCCTTGTTGTAAGTGCCATTGACATATGAATTGATCAGATTTGTAGTCTTTGGGAGCTCAATTTATAGATAGACTCATCTGGTAAATAAGTGAAGTAAACTACAGTAAAATAGCTGACATGGAAGGAACTGGAAAATCAGAAGAAGACCTCAAGAAATATATTACAGAGGATGAGATATTTGAGTGAAATCTCAAGGATTACATATGAAGTAGAAAAGATGACAAAGGAAAAATACTGTAGTTAGAAGAAATGCTATGATAATGAATGAAATGGACAGAATATTTCATTCAGTTTCATTCTCAAATACAGATCATTAATGAGGAAATGGTACTAAAACCTGAAAGATATTATGTAAAAAAAACAAAAACAAAAAACAAGAAGTAGCTGGGCGCTGGTGGCTCACGCCTGCAATCCTAGCTACTCAGGGGCTGAGATCTGAGGATCTTGGTTCAAAGCCAGCCCGGCAGGAAAGTCTGTGAGACTCTTATCTCCAATAAACGATTCAGAAAACCTGAAGTGGTGCTGTGGCTCAAGTGGTAGAGTGCTAGCCTTGTGCTGAAGAGCTGAAGGACAGTGCCCAGACCCAGAGACCAAAAAATAAAAACAAACAAAAAACCAAAATAAAACAAAACAAACAAAAAAAAACAACACAAAAACAAAAAGACAAAACCCAAAGTTTCTCCCTTACCTTTTACAAATATGGAACCACAAAAGAATTTTACTAAGATGAGGAACATAACTAGGTTTATAAATAGTTACAAATACATATATAAGTCACTGACAGATGGAGATGGGTTGAGGTTGGGCAAAAGCTGGGTGAAAATGAGGCCAGGAATCCACTTTGCAAGATTTTACAACAGCCTAGGCCAGTTCTGAGCAGGGTGTACAACCCTCAGAGACTGTATAAAAGCTGTTGGGTAACAAGAGGTATTTGAAGATATTTTTCAACCCTTTGAATTGCTTTTTGTGTAACTTTATAATACAAAAATATTCACACAGTGATTTATTTGCATAATTTATGAACAAATAAAACTATATATCGGTATTTGAATTGCCAATTTCATAGCTTTTCCTAGTAGAGTTTTGCGATGACAGGGACTGGGGAAGAAAACAATAGCTATATATAGAAGAGTCTGAGGTAAAACTAACTGTAAAATGTCAGGATTGCTTCGATTTTACTAGTAATATCACTGCAACTGTTAAAATCGATGTTTTAAAAAAAAAATCTTAGTTTTTTTTCCCTATATCTTAGAGTTTTGTAGAACTTCAGACTTGGACAGTACATTAAGAGTCACTTTGTTTATGCATTTATTTTCCTCAGAATGGTTCACATTTTCATAATGTTCCATTTTGAATTCCTAAGGGAATTAACAGCACCAATCCACTATTAAAAATTAAATTAGCTGGAATAGAGCATAAATCATAGCAGTTCAGAATCATTTGCTAGACAGTAACTCTGCTTGTTCCTTAATAAAAGATTATGTTTGCCAATGCTATAGTGTTTGTGGCCTGAAGCATGCCTTTATTTAGCGTTTTCTGTGTATGCTATGTTGCTAGTAGTTGGAAAGAAGCCATGGTTTTTTTTTTTTATAGTAGGTTCATATGAATGAATTCTAGTAAAACTGATTTAATACTGAGATGTATTTCCAGTACTATCCAATGCCATCTTATTAAGGACAGAAAGGGGAATGGGAGAAGGGAAGGAAAGATGGATATGGAAAGTGAGGAGGAGAGGGGAAGAAAAGAGAGAGGAGGGGAGGTGACTACTATGTTGTACCATCCCTCTAGAAGTGATTTCTGTGTTCATGCTAGGCCCTAATCCTTAATTAGCTGCAAGCTCAGGTCTCTATGAATACAACAATTGATCACTGTCTGTGAGAATATCTGAATAATATTTGCTGGGAAGGTGGTTCAGTGGTAGAGCGCTTGCTTTGCATGCATGAGGCCCTGGGTTTGATTCCTCAACACCACAGAAACAGAAAAAGCCAGAAATGGCTGTGGTTTAAGTGGTAGAGTGCTAGCCTTGAGTTGAAGAGCTGAGGGACAGTGCCTAGGCCCAGAGTTCAGGCCCCTACGACCGATAAAAACAAAAAATCCCTTTGACTACTGCCTATGTCCTCAAATTCCCCTAGATTAAATTCTCTTGGCTCAATTTAGCATAATTGGCATCTCTAGTGTCTGCCTAAAGCAGGAGCACCTCCAATCCTGAGCTCAACTTTTCCTGCAATCTACTCTTATCTCTCTACTTCTATTCAAATTCTTCTATGTCCAATTACAAATATGGTTCATGGAGTTCAATGATGCTCAAAAGTATTTGCAAAGTCAGGTATTTGGTTCATTTTCTACTTCTGTTGACTTTCATTAAGGCTGTCTTGTTTGGTGCATCATAACTAGCTCAGCACATTTGCCGAGGGATACTCTGCTCAAGTGGTCCTTAATGAATGGAGAGATCACAACATTACTTTTATAAAGTAAAAGCAATAATGATTGAGCATACTTGACCTAGAGGAATCTGGGGAAATAAACATGGGCATTGCATCTCAAGAGATAAGGATACCACACAGGTTATCAAAGAAGGCTTAGACCAGGTGATGAGTGGAAAAAAAACAACAGAACCAGCACAAAAGTGGAGCTTGGTTCTTGTGATCAAGGCCAATGTTCAGTTGTCAGATACAAGATGATGCATAGGCCAGGCTGTTAAAATATTGTGACTTGAGATTGGATCCTGGAATATGAGTAAACCCTGGCAACAGCTCTTTGCCTCCTTTCTGCAAAGCCCATCATTATTTCTGAAATTCATGATGTGCCATTCACAGACTAAATGGAACAAGTTTATAGAGATGTTGTCTACATGGACTTGTACCAAGTACCATGTGTCATCCTATTGGCATTCCATACTCTATATGTCCATATGGACAGTGATCTTCACACACTTTTAGGTTGAGTCTCCTATGGGGTGCCTGCAGGAGAGAAATCCAATTTATAGACAGTCTCACAAGCAAGAAACTGAACTTGTCTAATACTGAAGCCAATTAAGGTCAGATTATTTTCCATACATAAACACAATGCCTAATTTATGAGAGACAAAATGGAATAGGAAGCACATTTTTTCTTAAGCTAAATGTATTCACTTATTCATTCAAGGACATATTCATAGACATTTTTATATGCATTATAGTGGATTGAACTGTGTCTTCTCAATAATTTGTTCAAATTTGGGATGGGAAGTTGGCTCAGTGGTAAAGTGTTGCCTTGTATACGTGAGGCCCTGAGTTCAGTTCCTCAGCACTAAATAAGCAGAAAAAAGCCTCAAGTGGCACTGTAGCTCAAGTGGTAGGGCGCTAGCCTTGAGCTGAAGAGCTGAGGGACAGCGCCCAGGCCCAGAGTTCAGCCCCCATGACCGACAAAAAAAAAATTGTTCAAATTCTAGACTGGTTAGCTATGTATGGGTGTGATCGTCTTTGGAATAAGAATTATAGGCATAATTGAGTTATGCTGAATTAGTGTATGCCCTAATTCAGTGACTTACTCTATATACAAGAGGGATATTTGGATGAAAGACACAGATACATAAGAAAGACATGTAAAGACAGAGGCAGAGAGCAGAATTATGCTCCTACAAGATAAGAAACAGAAAGATTCAGCCGTAGAAGCTGGAAAAAGGTATAGGAAGATTCTTCTTTAAACACTTTAGAAGGCGCATGCTCCTGATGATACCTTTATGATGAACTTTGTGCCTTCAGAACTGGCATGAATTTCTGTTGTATAAGCTAGCTAGTCTGTGGCACTTTTTGTTACAGCAGTGCTGGGACACTAGTATAGGCATAGTTCCTATGGATTGGCATATAGACAAAAGAGCATCAGTTTTTGGGTTGTGTCACTTCACTGTCCTTTGAACACTCCATGAAATAAAGAAGAAGTTTGAATGATGGAAAGTCATTGCTCTTCATTTAAATCAGTTCAATTTTGGGAATTCCCAAAACACTTGATACCCTAGAGCATCAATTATGGGCAAAGAAAAAAAAAGGAATGCAATTCATTGTTAAATAGCAGATGACAAGTATGGAATAGTCAGCATGCACAGGTATAGTTTTGAAAAATTTGCATGCCATGCTTCACTTCCTACAAAGGCTGATTTTCTTCATTGTGTAGGAGGGGACTGGGCTGTAGGCAATTTTAAGTTATTTGTTTGATGTCACTCATTTATTGAGTAGTGGTGCTTAGATCCAAACTTAGGTACATTTTACTTGAGAGAGCTTTTATCTGTTTATACAGGAACTTGGACTCCACAGCAGAAATGTGGAGTCCATAGCAGATGGGTGATTCAGTCAAAAAGTAAGTAAATAAAAGGAGCAGGAGCGGTCAACTGCATAAAGCAAAAGACATGAGCATGTTAGAATCTCCATTAGGACTCTTCGTGCAAATCATCATGTCTTCAGACTTAACGAGGTGAGCATAGTAAACCCTCCCATTGCCAGTCACTGATGTCCAAGAATTGAACCAGGCAGTCAGTCGTATTTGGGACTGAACCCATCACTTAAGACATGAATAGAGAAAAAGAAACTGCAATAGAGCATGCACACAAGATGGTGAGGAAACAATCAGGAAGTTGAGAAAGACACACTAACCCCTGGGGGAAAACTACTAAAGTTCATGTCTACTGACTTTGGTCATTTTGAGACAACTCTTTCACTCTTTTACTGAGTTTTGAAGACTTGGAAATGACACAGGAGCCTGATTATGACCAAGGAATGAGCATGCCAGCAAGAAACAGACATGACTAAGTAGACGGAGGGAGATGTGTTCAAATGAACGAAGAAAGCCAGTCATAGTTACAGAATGGAACCAACCGGCTGAGAATGAGAAAGCAATTGGAAGAAAGAGGCCACAGCAGACGCTGTGGGACAAGAGGGACCTGAAAGACAAGTATAACGTAGAAGAGGGGAGACATTTTTTTTCCCTCAGAGCTTGACGTTTTTCTTTTAGGAGAAATCTAATTGGATGATATTTGAACCAGTTTTTCTACTTTAGATTTTTCTAAATCTGGCTGAGCAAAGGCATCACCTGGAGTATTTTCAAAAAATAAAACCAACAAATTTTTAGGCTAAACTCATAAGAGATTTTGCTTCAGAACTTCAAGGTAGGGGTCAGGAGTCTCTTCTTTCACAACTCACAAAGGTGATTTTCGTTATCAGCTCCCATCTCTCCACATGATCTTGCCACACTATCTCTCAAAGCAAATACAGCATTTCCTAGCAATGAAACCATCCGAAAAGAATACTAGCAGCACTGTACGTGGTGCCTTAAATTGATTATAATTATATATTCTCTGTTAATAGCACTAAACTCAGTAATTATACACACAATAATAGACTCTGTTACTCCTCTGTTGGGCTTAATTAGATTCAGCAGGGGACAAGATCTGCTTACTCAAAAGGTCAACCTCAAAGTGACAATTGAACATTTGTCCCTGCTCTCTCTAAGCCACGTTGGAGGCCTAATGGATAAGCCAGGCTTTTGTGAGAATTCTCCCCTGGACTCATGCTGAAGGCCTCTGTATTTTTCCCTCAAAGCTTACTATCTTCAGCACTTGTTACCAATTGGTGATACAACTCTTACTCCTTTGATCCTTAGTTCTATCTTCTTTCTCAAACTCAAGTCTAGTTTGTGAATTCCACTTTTTGGTTCCTTCACTTGAATACCCTCCCAGTATTTACACCAGTGCTTTCAAATACTTGTGAACATAAAGGTTGTACAGAGAACACACTAAAACTCAGACAGGATGCCCAGAGATCCTCCACAAGGGTCCCCTCAGTAGGATTTTTCTGGAACACATCATGTTGCTGGTAATCACAGGAGTGATTTGATTGACATAATGGACACTTCAGCAGGTGCAGCTGAGCTCAGCTTCTTTTTTAAAATTTTAATTTTAGTGTTAAGGTGAGGTACAGAGGGGTTAGAGTTACATAAGTAAGATAGTACATTTTTTCCAGAACTTGTTATTCCCCTCCCTCACTTTTATCCCACTTTCCTTCCCATACAAAGCCCCCCACACCGAGTTGTACGTTCATTTCCAACATATTGTCTTGTGAGTATTACTGTTGCATTTGTTCACCCTTTGTCCTTTGTCTCACTGTTTTGTTGTTCTCCTTCCCTAATTCAGATAAACATATGTACACTGTCAGGGTGCCAAAATCAAATACAATGGCAACAAGGAATAAACCATAGGAAAAAAAAGCACAAAAGAAACAAGAAATCATGTAGTACATTAAAAACAACAACAAAAAGTAAAACCTCTTGTGTCCATGTCTTGGAGTTCATTTCTTATATGGTCATATGTTCATAGCTATGAGCTATTCTTCTCATCTGCTAGGAATATCCCAGACATATACTAATTGTTACAAGTGAGGAAAACCAGGGATCTATGTTTCTTTGGATATGATTTTTTCCCCAAGTCTTGCTATTTCCTTACAAATAGGGTGATGTTATTTTTCCTGATGGAAGCACAGAATTCCATTGTATGCACACACACACACACACACACACACACACACACACACACACACACATCACATTTTCTTGATCTATCGACTTCTCTTTTTTTTCCTGACCCAAGTTTGGTGGGAAGCTGTTGGCCCCAGCATCATGAAGCACAAGCACCATCTGTCAGGCTGTACTATTCCTGCTCACTTGCACTAACTCCTTCATGGCATGTGAGAAATTCTTCCCCACCTTCTTCAAATATTCACAAAAAGGAGTCCTGTTGAAGATTCAAACAACAATGTTAAGCCCAGTTTTCTCCTGGACTCTGATTTTGAACAGATTCCAGGAATAATTTTACAAATGTCTTCTTTAATCTTACTCCAGGCATAAACATTATATAGAGAGCCTGCCACTTAAAGATATTCTTAGCTAGGTGCTGGTGGCTCAGGCCTGTGATCCTAGCTACTCAGGAGGCTGAGATATAGAGTTTGTAGTTCCAAGCCATCTCAGGAAGAAAAGTCTGAGATTCTTATCTTCACTTAACCACCAAAAAGCCAGAAGTGGAGCTGTGGATCAAGTAGTAGAGTGCCAGCCTTGGGCAAAAATCTAAGGGACAGCACTCAGGCCTTGAGTTTAAGCTCCAGTATCAGCATGTATGTGTGGGCGCACACACACACACACACACACACACACACACACACACACACACACACACACACACTAATGGCATACTTTAGTAATGTTAATTCAGAAAATAAAAAGTCAGAATTTATAGTGTTGTAAAATAAGGTGGTACTGGAAAAGGGGAGAGAAGAAAAATCATAAAAAAAATTACCAGACACGGTTTTTGTTAAAATGTGCTGTGTAACTGCGGAAGCATAAATAATTGACAAGCTGTTTCTGTGACTTAACATTGTACTCTTCCCTGAGGAGTTTTGAGCTCAAATTGTTTTTTTGACAACTGTTGCCATTCCAGAACTGAAGAAGCTGCCCCATGGCCAATGTCCTCAAAAGACATATACTATATGACTCTCCAGCTACCCTCCGCTTCTCTTTCTCTTTGATCTCATTGCTTCTTCCCTGCTGCTCAAGACCTCTCATGTTCAGTCTGAATCACAGCTTCTAATCCCACTGGGAAGTCTTTTCCCCTTTCCTTTTTCTTTAGTGACTTTTCTTCCTATCTCTTTTGTTTCTTGTCATTACCCATACCTCTTGGTTTTAATGTGAGAAGACTGGTTATGCAGCAGACGACTCTTACTTATTCTGCTCATCCTTCTTCCACTCCTCCTCTTCTGTTCTTTTTATTATTAATGTTTTTTATTTTGAAAATATCATACAGAGGGGTTACAATTACATGAGCAAGGTAATGAGTACATTTCTTATCAAGCATTGTTGCCTCCTCCTTTGTTTCCCCTTACCTTCCCTGCCCTCTCATACTCCCATTTCTCCCCCCCCCCCCCCCCCCCCCCCCGCCATCCCCCTCCCGCCCTCGTGCGCCCCCTTCCCCCACCAAAGTTGTAAAGTTCATTTTTCGACATAACATCTCATTGTTGCAATGGGTCCACCTGTATCCCTATTTAAACAATTTGTTTTTTCCCTTCCATTCCACAAATTATACCAACATCAAATACAGTGAAAACAGGGGTTATAACGTTAGGGAGGGACATACAAAGCAACCAAGAAATCATCTTATAAAAATGTTAGAAACAATAGCAAGAAGGAAACCCATTTGAGTCAGTTTGTTAGGAAATGGAAAGACTTGGAAAAAATTATATTAATTTAATTTAATTTTTTCTAAAAGTCATGTACAGAGGGGTTACAGTTACATAAGTAAGGATTAAAGACAGTGATGACAGATGATAAACCAAAGGGGGAATGAAAGAAAAAAAGAAATAACTTCACACAATATGTTAAAAACACCACCACTACCTCTTGTTTCCATTATCGTGGAGTTCATTTGGATTGGGATCATTTTATATGGTCATATATACATGGCTATTGAGCTATTGTGATCCTTTGCTTTATTATCTTAGACATATATGCCATCTCCCTATGTTGGTGAACTGGACCTCAATTATGGGTTTCTGGTGAGGCTATTGATCATATGAATCCTTTGTTAACTTTTTACTTGCTGTGACAGAATGCTTAATATAAACTTTAAAAAGGAAAAATTTGTTTTGATTCACGTTTTCAGTTCTGGCCATCATGGCAGAGAAAGTACACATAAAAAGTAAATTTTTTTTAAAAAAAGCATGAAGCACGCTGGTAATCTTTTTAATTGTCATTTGTTTAATGAAAATAGTTTATACAATAATGTGGTATCATATAAAATTGTTTCACTAAAAGTAGGTTCAATAAAATGGGTAGGTCTGAGAATTGTCTCAGTAAATTCATGCATATGGTGTTGTAAACATACAGAAAAATTTGCCAATTTAGAAGACTTTGTATGACTAGAAATATCTATACCTTTTTCAAAGATGAAAATAACTCAAAGAAATAAAATGGTTTCTTTTGTGAGTGGGAAAATGGTGGGGTTAGAACATCTTTTATCTCTCCTTTTATGTAATGAAAAATTTTTATGAATGAGTCTGGCATGCCTCATAAATACTTGAGTTTGCTAACAGCTAATATTTCAAAATTTCACTCGTATGAACTTATTTCAAATGCCAGTTTTCTTTAGACATTTCAATCTTTATCACAAAGCAGAATGTATAAACAAGAAGTATAAATATTCCAGAAAATTGTATGAGAGAGTTAGAGAGATAGAGAGAAAGTGGAGTAAAAAATGAGATCTCTCTTTTTTCTCCCCTTTTGTTAAAAAGTTAAAAAAAATCAAAACTGATTCAAGTGATTGAGATGGATATAAGGGGAAAATGTTTCTTTGTTTTACTTATTCTGAAGTTATTAGAAAAAAGCACATAGGCATCAAATTATGTTAAAGAAGCAAAATGTGAATTAGGAAAGAAGAGAAAGAAAGTCATTGTGTGGAGCCATGATAAAATTTTTTTTCCAGTTTTCTCATGTTCTAATAGCAAGTATTGAGATACTCTAGATTCCATATCTGTACTGAAGGAGGGGGTGGAAACATTGTAGACTTTTCATATATCTACATTTCTGATATGCAAATGAAATTCTTTTTATCTCATTTATCAGTTAATCCAGTTAAAATAGGGCTAGACAGTGATTTTATATTTAAGATTCAGTTCAATGAAAAACCTATAGATTCAAATAAAAATAAATACAAATGTCTACATACATATGGTGATTGACATATTTCTTTATCTCCGGGACTCAAGGAATTCTGAACTTTAGGAGCTATTTGCCAGGAATGAAGAATAAAAATCAAGTTATTTTTATTATGTCACAGGATCACTGTGAGTTCATAATTTCATTGGAAATAAGGATATTTATACAGTAAAGACAAAATATCAAATTCCCACATTTTCTGTGTCATAATCTAGTACCCTTTCCTCCCAGCTATCCAATTAAATATACTCTCTGTCTTTTATGTTATTTCTGTATAATGTGGTACATATTTATCATCTCTCTGAATGACAATAGATGCTTTGTGGGATTCATATATATTTATAAATACATTCATATGTATTCACATATTCATGTATGTATATATGCACTACATATAATATATATAAATTTATATATGTATGTACATATAATACATATATAGTATATATACATCAGTACTATGCATATTATATGCATATATACATATATACATATGCACATACATACACATATATGTATCTGTATGTATAATATCCATATATCCATATGTACAAATGTATATGTCATTATATATTATATATTATATAGGTCATTATATAATATATAATATTATATATATGATTTATTTATATAACATATGTTATATAATGTGTATTATTATATATTATATAACATATACATACATACATGTACACATAGATACATATATATGTATCTATCTATAGTACTGAAATTTGAAATCTGTGTAATTAATCATACTTTTCTCTCCAAAGTTTGTTGTCTGCTTCAGACTGCTGGTTTCCTCAACCTTTCTATCATCATACAGACCTCTTCAAGCCTACACTTCCTTTCCAGATTTCATTAATTTTACAGGTTCTTCACGTAATGCACACAAGGGAAAATGCCACGTTTAAGTTAATGAAATGAACACTAAGAGACATTACTTCAATAGGATGCATTTTTTCCATCTTCTTTTAGGGCAATTCCATCAATCACACTGAATTATTTTTCCATTCAAGAAAATGTTGAATGAGTAATTGTCTTTCCTGTCTACCTTCTGTGTATGTTTTTCATTTTCCCTCCAAGTTCTATTTTTCATATCTCCATTTTTCATCTTCCTTTCTGTGTTCCTTGTGAGCAGTTAGAAGTTTAGGGATTTGAAGTTAATTGGTGACTACTCTGTTGATAGATTATCCAATTATTCTTTCCTTCGATAATTTTGACAATTAAGTTAATTCTAGGTCTTAATCCCTTTTCTTCCTGATTTGGAGAGTTCAAGTAGAAAAGTAAATAATTCTATTACTTAAAAAACTATAAAAATAACTAAACTCAAGAATCAACCATAGCTGTTGCTAATATTTTTATCATAATTAAATAATTCTAGAAAAATTTTAAATAAAAAACTACTTAAAAATCTTCTAACGAAAAAAGAGAAAGAGGAGTAAAAAATGAATTCTCCCTTTTTCCCCTTTTGTTAAAAAAGTTTTTTTATATCAAAACAAGAAATGTACATACTAACTTATTTATATAACTGTAACCCCTCTGTACATCACTTTGACAATAAAATTTAAAAAAAAATCTTCTAGGGGCTGGGAATGTGGCTTCGTGGTAGAGTGCTTGCCTGACATGCATGAAGCCCTGGGTTCAATTCCACAGTACCACATAAAAAGAAAAGGCCAGAAGTGGCACTGTGGCTCAAGGGGTGGATTTCTAGCCTCAAGCAAAAGAAGCTCAGAGACAGTGTCCAGGCCTTGAGTTCAAGCCCAAGACTGGCAAAACAAAGAAAAGATCTTCTAACAGAACAATATCTAATCTAAAAAACAGTAACAATCCAAACTAATTGTTATTTTAGGCTCTAGGTTATTCCCTTCCTGTAAAGTTCAGTATATAGTAAACAACCAATAATACTTGGAAGATAAATAAGTAGAAAATTTGTTTTTTTGTTGATTTAAATGCTTTAAAACTAGATATATATATATATCCTGTCTTCAATATTTTGTAATGAAGACTGAATTATACATTTACTGACATAGGTTTTTAGGGTTGTAGAATGATCTCAATTCTACCTAAATACAGAGCACAAATAGTTCAGAGATCAAATCTATTGGGGCATAATTACCGCAGTTTCTATTTTGATGAAAATAACATGTTTGTAATTTTCTTTTTTTTTTCTGGAAGGATCAAGAGCAAATTTAAGCTCCCTTACAATGAAACAATTGCTGAAATTATAATGTTAAAATCTATTTTGTAAGGAAAACATTAGTTATCAGTGGCCAAAAGATGTCCAGCCAAACTGATAATTAAGGAACCCCAAAACACCTATAAAATTAGAGTAGCCAACATTGATAGAGTCATTCTAGTACTGAAAGACTTCTTATGTAACATTTGAAAAATCAAACACCCTTTTGGCTATGCTCAATGATACATTAAAGCTGTCAGAAAGATAATTAGGAATTACTCTATAGTAATTAAGGATATGCCACTTTTACTCACTCAATCCAGATTGTTCTCTGCTTCACAGAATTTAGGATGTACCAAGTAGCACTTGATTTTAGAAAAACCCTCTAGTCTCATGGAATCTCAAAGGAAAATGTAACTATTGTCTTGTTGGCTTTCAAAAATCACTCAGAAAAATGTACTTTTTAAAAACAATTAAGGACACAGATGACACTTAAAGAAACTACTCTGCTGCTTAGAGTCAAAAATTATTGCTCACATAAGAGAATTTTTACTAGGATAGTGATGTATAATTTTGCATAAAGACAAAAATGCAAGTTTCAAGAAAAATGTTACAAAAATCAAGTTGAGTGAGTAAAAATGTTTTCTTGCTGATAAACATTATTTGTAAATTTTATTTCATGTGGATACATAATGTTGCACCTTGTGGTTTAAAAATAAACCTTTTCAACCAATGGAATTTATTGTTCAAAACACTAATAATCTGTGGGACCAAAACCAATGTGTCTGCCTACAGTGTGCTCTCTTTCTCCCTCTCTCTTTTCCTCTCTCTCTCCTCTCCCCCCTGCTTTCTGTAAGATTAAAGATAAATCTCTGAAAAAAGACCTTCTCAAGTAGCATATTTTGAGATTCTAATTAATAAAGGTAAAAATAAATATACACATGCTATAACCAGAAGTGAAAAGTCTTATAAAGTGTGAATCAGTCTTCTCATCTGCTTTTACCCCAATGTCCCTTGCCATTATTTCCTTCTACTGACTACCACTCCTTTGGTGAATCAGTGACAGAGCAGAACACTAGCTGAGTTAAAACACCCAGATCTGTGATCAAACATTATTCTGATTGCCCTCAAGTGTATCTTCTGGATAGGATCAACATTTAAATCAGTAGATCGGGAGTTGAGCATTCACCATTCTGAGTGTGTATGCACTCCGACTAAAATAAATTCTCCTCAAGCAGGAGGGAGTGTCCCAACATACACCCTTGGATTTGGCCCCTGCCACCTGGAGTTTTCCTGAGTTTCCAGGCTTGAGACCCACCTTACAGATTTTGGACTTACCTAGTTCTATAACCATAGCAGCCAGTTCCTTAAAATGCATCTCTTTCTGCACAAATACATATTCTAGTGTTGTTTCTCTAGAGAACTCTGACCAATACAAAGGGTCAAATAATTGACTTTTGAATTTCAAAAGGCTAGATCCAGATATAAGACATCTATTTAGAAGAACACAACTCAATAACAACCAAGCCTTTATAGCTCCAACTAAAGATTCCAAGAACAAAACAAAAAATAAAGAAAAAATAAAAAGAGGTGATATTAAACTGCATTCTTGAAAAGGAGGGATTCTGAACACACTTATCTTCCCCTATAATGGAAACAGGGGTGTTGAAAGTGGTAGAATCCTGAAATTGAAGCAGGATAAGAAGCATCTGGCCATAGAGCATCTGTGACAAATCTCCATAAAAGGACTACTCTTCTCAAAAACATTGTGGGGAAGGAAAAGAAGACAAAGCTGCATGGTATGTCTAGATAGAAGATGCTCAGACAACATTTCAGAATTACCTGAAGCAAAGACTGATTTAGGAAGAGTATAGGGACTATTTGGATGTAAGAGCAGCAAGAATATGGCACAGAGAGGTGGTGGCCTTGAAAAGGATTAGAGGTTAAGAAAGTTCTATTTTCCCTGTTAAGGATTGTTCTTGTAATTCAGAGGTTTTTGTGGTTCCATATGAATTTCAAACTCTACTAATACCAAACTTCAACCTCTATTGCAGAGCTATAGTAATGAAAATATCTTGGTTCTGCACAAAAACAGGCTTGAGAACTAATGAAACAGAAGACTCAGAAATAAACTCACAGCCCTATAGCAATCTAATATTTGATGAGGGAGCCTAAAGCATAGGCTGAAAGAAAGGCAGTTTCTTGAACAAATGGTACTGGGAAAACTGGATATCCACATGCAGGAAACTGAAACTAGATGCTTATGTCATCCTGTATCAGCATCAATTAAATATGGATCAAAGACTCCAATGTAGGACCTGAAACCATGAAACTGTTAGGTAAATTAAATCGGTAGCTGAAGTAAAAGAGCACCAGGCAGTATTCAGGCAGGGGAAATGTTTATTTTTGAGATGCAGGCGGGCCTCCAGTCAAGTTGGAAGCCCATGTGGCTGGGGAAAAAGGGTCAAACCACACCTGGGCCAGGACCTATAAAGGCCAGGGGTAGAGAGAAGGTGTGGCCACACCAGATGTGGATGTGACCTCAAGGAGGGAGGATGTGACTGCCTCCAGTTACTGGTGCTGGTTACCTAGGTGACACAGGTACTGGGCAGAGACTTAGCCAAGAGGAGGGAGGAATCTGCTCAGCCTTCTCAGGGCAGGCCTTCCAGAAACCATTACAGGAAGAAGTAGGAGAAACTTTAGGACTCCTCAACACAGTTAAGAACTTTCTAAGTACAGCTCCAGAAGCACAGCAAATCAAACACAGACTTGATAAATGTGACTGTATAAAACTTAAAAGTTTCTGCACAGCAAAAGACATAGCCAATAAACTAAAAAAGACAGCTTACAGAACGGGAGAAGATTTTTGCCAGCTACACAGCAGACAATGGTTTAAGATACAGAATATACAGAAAGCTTAAAAAAAAACCCTCAAACAACAAACAACCCAATTAATCAGTGGGATAATGAGCTAAAGCGACACTTCTCAAAAGAAGTCAAACTGGCCAATAGACACAGGTTCAACCTCTCTGGCCCTAAAGGCAATGAAAGTCAAAACAATGCTGTGATTCTACCTAACCCCAGTTAAAATGCCCATTATCAAGGAAACAAACAGTAACAGATGCTGGTGAGGATATGACCAAAAGAGAACCCTAATACAATGTTGATGGGAATGTAAACTCATTTCTTCTCTAGAAAACAATATGGAGTTTCTTCCAAAAACTAAATGAAGAAGAACCCTATGATACAGCAATTCCACTCCTTGGCATTTATCTAGAACTCACAAAACAGAATACAGTAATGCCACCAGCACAACAATGTTTATTGCACTACTATTCAGCATGCCAAGGTATGGGATCATTCCAGATGTCTTTCAATAGACGAATGGATCAAGAAACTATGATCTACAATAGAACGTTACTCAGCCATTAGAAAAAAAGAATATTGTGCCATTTGTAAAGAAATAGAAAGACTAGGGGAAAAATCTCATTATGTTATTAAGGCCCAAAGAGACAAAGGTGGTATTTTTTCCTCATGTGTAGAAACTAGAATTAGTCTATAAACCTATAAAAATATGTTCGGTGGCATGCCAGTGATTATAAATGTATTGACTAAAATATGGTAGATTCAAGGGGGATCTCAAATAGTGTAATTCCTTAGGCTAAATAAAATCCCAACAATAAACACCAGGAAACTAATACTTGCAAGAGGGTGGGGTGGGGCAAGGGAGAGGGGTAGACCAAATGAAGAGGAAGGGGGTGGGGGAATGAAGTCAAGAATTCAATGCAACTGGTGCTGGTGGCTCATACCTGTAATCTTAGCTACTTAGGAGGCTAAGATCTGAGGAGCATGATTCAAAGCCAGTCTGGGCAGGAAAGTCCATGAGACTCTTATC
This sequence comes from Dipodomys spectabilis, assembly GCF_019054845.1. Classification (NCBI taxonomy): domain Eukaryota; kingdom Metazoa; phylum Chordata; class Mammalia; order Rodentia; family Heteromyidae; genus Dipodomys; species Dipodomys spectabilis. The sequence continues at coordinate 27,174,613 of NW_024871460.1, forward strand.
TCCAATTAACCACCAGAAAACCGGAAGTGGAGCTGTGCTCAAAGTAGTAGAGTGCTTAGCCTTGAATGAAAGAGCTCAGGGACAGTACCCAGGCCCTGAGTTGAAGCCCCCACCCCCCCCACCCCCCCACGCACAGAATTAATGCAAATCCTACAAAATTAAGAGGGAAGGGCTGGGCTTTGGAGGGATAGGTGAGAATATTGAAAAGGGGTGACATTGATCAAGATATATTATATACATGTACAGTGTTGTTAAATGGAAACTCCTTTGTACAAGTGCTCAAATATAATAAAATTTAAAAAGGAGGTTAAGAACAGGATCTGCCTTAACTATTAGTGAAAGCTCAGATGAGGTAGAAGTTAGCACTGCAGATGTATTATGGAGAGCTGAGCACAGAGAGAAATCGATGTCCCTTCTGTCTCATGGTTTTGAACTAGATGACATGCTAAATCTGCAAAAATCCCTAGCATGGAGGAAATGGACCTTGACTTTACTGATGGCAAGTTTCTATTCCCTGCTTTAAAAAGTCTGAAAATAGAAATTAAGTTATAATTGCAAAATGGTTTCATTCCCTTTCCTACACAAATGAACTTCAGAGACTTCTATGTCATACCTAAAGAGACAAGATGGCGCTAGGGGAAGAAAGGAGGATGGAATCAAAAGACATGGTTTCTAGCTTAGGCTCAGTCAGTCACTATTTTGGGAAGTCAGCCTATTTTAAGCTTAGTTTACTTAAAGGGAAAGTAAAGGAAGTAGACTAAAAGCCTTGTCTGAGCACTTTTTTTAGAATTTTTTCCCTAATGCAAAATTGTTCATAATTGAAAAATAGAAAAGGAAACATATATCTGAAAAGGAAGTGCTGATGTCCAGAAATTATAGATCAGAATTTGTTGATTTAGCCCACATCCAGGGGTCATCTAATAGCTGTTGAAGTGAAACAAAGCACATCTCAAGAGTTTAGTTGACATTATAATGTAGTTGTGTCTCAGTGTTCTGGAGCATATAATAGTTTTCTACAATAGTAAACAATGGAATCAATAAAAAGTTATTGAATAGATTTCTATATTCTATATTTCTTATTAAATACCTTTCATTCATGACTCTGCAATCATAGCTGATTTTGAATGTAAAGATTTTCCAGAAAGGTGATTTCGAAGGAGAAAGCAAAAATAGACTCTTCTATCTTTAACTCAGAAACCTTCCTGGTATTTAGATATAAAGGGAAAATTATCATTTTGCTACAAAATGAATGATGCTGGTAGGGATGCACAGAACAGTTAGACAAACTTCACGTTTCTATCTATTCATATATATCACATTTTGAGGTAATTTTCCAGCACATACAATCACTACCCATAATGATTTATGCTACTCATAGCAACTTTAGTAAACTTCAAGGCACACATGACAAAAATCATATGTAAATTTCTCGTATCTATCAAGAAAATCAACAAAGGAAAAAAAATCATCTGGTTACCTAAAGGGCAGCACTGTCTTAGCACTCTGGTGTAATAGAAAATGTTCTACATAGAAAAGCCTTCCATCATGGTTCAACAGCATTAACCATCCACAGGGAAGCCTAGACAGCCCAGGACTCATCTGACTAGCAAAAAGCTCTAGGAGACAATCTGTTCCAGCCTACATAAAGCAAACAGTGAACAGCAACCAATAAGCCCACCCACACAACCAGGCCCTTGAGAGTCTGCTGCAGATTTTCCTCTACAATTTCTACAATGTGAGATGTAGCTCTACCAACTCTCCCTCCTCCTCAGTACTTGTATTTAAGGGATGAGAAATAATGGAAAAGTTCAAAAAGAATCATTGTCATGTCTGTTGGTGAGGGGTAGGGAGTTTATTAAATACAACTTCAAGCCCAAGGACAAAGATGGAACTGTGGGGTTGGAGGTGAATGGAACCCTTTGGAGGCTTCTTGTAAGGAACTTGTAAAACAGACTAATTTTAGAGAACTAGATGAGCTCATCACTGTTTATTTCTCTGAATTCGTTCATAGGCCTGAGCTCCCTCCCCATAAAAAATATCTGAGGGGACACCAATTCCTTTCCTTAATTGTCTGAGGTGCCATCTCCTCAATAGCCACCAGAGGATTCCTTTAAGACTGAAACAGACTACCCTGAGTTCTCCCCTCCCTTGCTATCCTTGAAAATAAGTCTCCAGATGATTTTCACAGTTGCTTACTAATCATTAGAAAGAGAGAAGAAAGCAGAATCCCAAACATGAATGGCAGTTCTTGTTTTCAACATTCTACTACTTTAATTGAAGGTACTTTTGATCTCTGTCCATTTCTTTATGATACTATCCTCCATTTTTCAGAGAAAGCTCATTTTACCAAATATTATTGCATCTTAAAGACATGAAAAGATAATTTCTGTCAAATAAAATTTTCATTTGTAAAGTTCTTTAGAAAAAGATTAATCTAGAAGGGCTCTCTGCCAATGATAGGTGATTTCTTTTTTGTACTTTTTTATTGTTAAAAATGCTGTACAGAGGGGTTATAGTTACATGAGTGAGGTTATGAGTACATTTCCTATTGAGCATTGTTGTTTCCTCCTTTGTTTTCCCCCTACCATCCCTTCCCTCCCACCTCCACAACTACCCCCTGACCCCAAAGTTGTAAAGTTCGTTTTCAACATAGTGTTTTGTACATCTCATTGTTACAATGGGTCAACCTGTATCCTTACTTAAACATTTTGTTTTTTCCTTTCCCCTCCCTGAATTAGAGAAGTGTACATTCAAGATGCAGGGCAGTGGAATCAAATACAGAGAAAGCAGCGGTTATACTATGGGGGAGGAACATACAAAGAAACAAAATAATCACATGGTACATTATAAATACATTAGAAACAACAGCAAGAAAGAAAAAGGTATTTCTGTCCCTATCTTGGCGTTCATTTCATCTAACATCACCGTATATGATCCATCATATGTATATAGCTTTTGGCCTTTTCTGCTTGTCTTACACATGTACTAGTTATTGCAAATAAAGGAAACCATGGGACCTATGTTTCTTTGGGCCTGACTTACTTCACTTAATATAATTTTTTCCAAGTCTCTCCATTTCCTAAAAAATGGGGCAATGTCATTCTTTCTGATGGAGGCATAGAATTCCATTGTGTATATATACCACATTTTCTTGATCCATTCATCTATAGAGGGGCATCTGGGTTGGTTCCATATTTTTGCTATCGTAGCAACAACAAATCCTCAAAGAAACAACTGTCTGATAAATAAGTGAGCTAAAGACTTAAAGAGAAACTTCTCTTAAGAGGAAATAAGAATGACCAATAGACACATGAAGAAATGCTCAACTTCTCTAGCCATAAATGCAAATCAAAACAACATTGAGATTCTACCTCACCCCAGTTAGAATGGCTATAATCAAGAACTCTATTTAAAACAGATGTTGGAGGGGATGTGGACAGAAGGGAACCCTACAGCATTGTTGATGGGAGTGTAAACTTGTTCAACCACTTTGGAAAGTAGTATGGAAGTTCCTCAAAAGACTCCACATAGAGCTCCCCTATGACCCAACAATCCCACTTTTGGGCATTTACCCAAACAATCACAAACAAGGCCATACTAAGTTTACCAGCACAACTATGTTTATTGCAGCATTATTTACGATAGGTCATTTCTACACATTGTTTTCCATCCAACTACTCAGTCATTTTTTTTTTAAAAAAAAAAGAAGCTTGCCATTACCATATAATTCTTCCTTGATAGCATCTCTTGAAATGTTCGTCTTCTATTGATTGAAATTGGCTGTGCTCTTCTTCTAGATACCAGCCGCATCCCCTAAATGACAGTTAGTATGTAGAGAACTAAATGAATGATGTGGCTGCACAGATGCCACCTTTTTCCCTGTCCTGGAAGCAGCAATGAAGAACAAATCTGAATGTTGTATGTATTCACAACTACTACTAACCCTACTAAAACAAATTTCACATATTTATATAGCACTTTCCTTGACTGGTAGACTAAACTACTTCTTAACATTTGTTCCTAAGCTTTCCTAATTTTCTCTCTAGAGCATATTATTAGCTCCACTTAATATTCAAAGATAGTAAAGCATAGAAAAGTTGTCTTGGCTAGAGCCTCAGAAACAGAATGAAGAGTGCTGCTATGCCAGACTACAAAGCAGCAGACAAAGATGGATTTAACAGGAGTCTGTATAGAGTAGGATGGGGTAAAGCTGGATTGTCTAGCCTTTATCCTTACTCTCTTGGTGAGTTTGGGGGAACTTATCAACCTCACTGTGGTTCAGTTTCCACCTGTGTAGAATGGGATGAACCACCACTTTGCTGTAAATATGAAGCAAGTTAGTGAATGGAAAATGCCTAGATTTGGTACAACGTAAGCAATCCATAAATGTTAGCCTTTATTATTGCTTTATAACCTAGGGAAATTTCCATCAGAAATCTTCCCGGATCATAAAGGTTTAAGCCAACTAGGAGAACTAGAGAACAAATCCTTCAAGATGATGGTCCAGGGAGCATTTTTCAAGCACAGCTGCAGTAGCCTCTTAATTGGTCCTTTCTGCAGATGTTCTCTCTCATCAGCTCACTTCACTTTGAGCAGATCCAACTTTCTAAAACATAAGACCAATCCAATTATGCTGGAGTTTCAGATCCTCAGCATAACCCTAGGAGGAGAAATCTCAGTTCCCTGCTGGTTCCCAAAGCCTGTCTAGCCTCTCTTTCCCACCTTGTCTTTCTGGAACTCAATGCGTTGGGTTAGCTGCATGCCACACTCCCTCACTTCAGGCTCTCCACACCCCTCACTCCAGAGGTTCCATTCATCACTAATCTTTTTGCTGAAAACTCATGTTTCCACCCACAACCATATCCATAGCTCTCATTTGCTAGCAGTCATAACTCAGTCTTAAAGTCATTTCTCTTCACAGCTCTTAGACTAAGCCAGTATATCTCCAACTCTTATAATACTGACCTCTCCTATCATTAAAAAAAAATCAAGATCTTAGCTGGGCACTGGTAGCTCACACCTATAATCCAAGCTACTCAGGAAGCTGAGACTAAGACTTGAGGATCATAGTTCAAAACCAGCCTGGGAAGGAAAAGTCACGAGATTCTTATTTCCAGTTAACTACCAAAAAGCTGAATGTGAAACTGTGGCTCAAGTGATAGAGGGCTGGCCTTGAACAAGAAAGCTCAGGGATGGTGCCTATGTCCCGAGTCAAGCCCCAGGGCTGGTGCCCCACTCCACCCCCCAAAATCAAGGTTTCGACTGGTTTTTTATCTAAATTGTAATTTCTTTGTTTCCCAGCCCCAGTACCCTGTATGGTATCTGGCATGTAGTAAGTTTGTTGAAAGAATGCCAACTTTGATTTGTATGGGCAAGACTGGACTGACTGCCTGGTTGAGTTACATGTAAGCTGAGTTTATAGTTTAAATTAAATAACCTCTTCCTTTCACCCCAATCATGCGCTTTCTCTTCCATAGAATTCCAAGGCACTTTCTTTTGGGCTTTTATGGTAGACTTTTAAAATATTTAAGCTACTATTGCTCTAGCAGGGCTACTATAAAATGATCTGTTACAGGCTGATGTTCTGTTTGACATTAATGGGTAGTAGGTCTTTGCTGTTTGGAAAACAGTATTGAATGGTTGATGTAATGCATCTATCATTCTTTTTCAGTTATCACCAAAATAAAAATATACAGTATTTATGACATTCCATAATAGATGTCCATTACCTTAAGACACTAAATGCCAAATACTTTAAATAAGAAACCAGGGACATAAATTTTCCTGTGCAGACTGTGACTGTGAAGAGTGTATTTCTGACATTGGTTTCAAATCCAGATTTCTTCCTTTAAACTAAAGAATAGTTTTAATAGAATAAAATAAAAATGGAAGTTTTATGTACATTCAAAAAATAAACAAAAAATATCTTAATCTTTTCACTGAATATGACTTCTTGAATTTATTATATTTTAAAGCCTTAATTCCTGTGAGTTTTCATTAACCTACCAGGATATAGCTCAATTGAAAAAGAAAGAGATTTTTGGACTTCAAAATATGACGAACAAAAATCCAGGACTAGTCTACCCTTACTCCTTGACCAATGAAGAGAGGAAGGGGGAGAATACAGTCATAAAATTCAATGCTTCTCCAAAAATGGGATCAATTGGGATGGGGAAAATAATGGAAGAACTGACATAGATTAAGATGCATTGCATCATAAACTGCTTTGTTGAATGGCAACCCTTCTGTAAACCAGTTAAAGATAGTTTTTGGAAAAATCCGGGATTAGAAATTCAGAGGAGAATTAGGAATGCAAAGAAACAATAATTAAATAACAAACCAGAATTTGATGCTTGGAGTCTCAGTTTGATAACAATTTGCCAATAGAAAACTTTGGAGAAATGTGTGTGTGTGTGTGTGTGTGTGTGTGTGTGTGTGTGTGTGTGGTTCTTTATGTGTCTGTTTGAGGGAGTTAAGGGCTCAGAGAGACAAGGCACATTTTATTATTCACGTCTCTACCTTTTCAATAAAGATTAAAAGTTGTAAATGCTAATGTATTATGTCAATTCTCCACATTCAGTTCTCAGTGCCCAGAAATCCCGATCAATAAGTTTTCAAGTAATGGGAATATTTTTTCCCCTGTTTACATTATTCTCTTCAGTGATCAAAGTAAGACAGGAAAGCTACCTTGGATTAACACATTACCCAGGCATTGATGACTTTCTGGAATTTGTTTATTACAAGTTGGTTTCCCACTCATAGATTTTAATCAATCTAATATGTTAAAAGATAGGCTGTTTAAACCTAATGGTTTTTACAAGAAAGTATTAAGAAACTAGCTAAATTCCATTTTAGCAACAAGGATTAAACAGCATAAAGAATATCGGTTGAACACAGGCTGAGAGATAACAATGCTGGTGTAGGAGAACATTTTCTTGTGCTCTTCGTCATCGGAGGCAGGGTCCATTGCCTTGAGTTGGGTGCAATCATAGCTGTCCATGAAATATTTGGAAAACACTTTCATATCAACCAATGGAAGTACTCCTTAACTATGAAGTAGTGTGTATTCATTAATACATAAAACATGGCTCATTTTATCCATTGTATATGATTAATATTCACTGAATATATATATATGCATAATTTAAGAATAAATGACTAATTTTGCTGAAGCTGCAAATCTGATCATCAAAGCTGACATTCTGAACTTTCACTTGGAAGCTATTTACAATTCAAAATGAAGAGGAAAAGACATAAGAAATTGCAGGAAAATGACATTTGGTTCCAATCTCAAGTCAGAATTTATTAATTTCAACTTGATAATGTTGAGAATAGGAAGACAGGAGAGAAAATTAGTTATGCCAATTTTCAAAACCCTAGGGCCTTAGACAGGTAGATAATTAGTTATTCTGAATCACTGTGTTTGATCTAAAGTTGATTAAAAATAGATTCCGAGAAAAATTACAAATAAAATTAAACCATTAAACCCACTAGTAAATGAGATAAGAATGGTAATGATAATGATACTCTTGTTCAGATTTGTTCAGATTACATTTTGAGTTATGAGTTAAAAGTTCTTGCTATTTAAGTCTATTTTTCCTACTGAGAAATCTTTTAAGTTCTCAGTAGCAGGGTTTTTTTCTTAAGCATGCCAATTGCTTTTTTCATTTATAAATGAGTCCATAAGAAAAGAGAAATTTTTCATTTGTATGAATTTTGTATCAGTTAAAATTTATATATTAAAATTTTGTATCCGTTACATTTTATAACTGTGAAAAATTACCATCACTTGTAACGAACACATGACTAAAGTCTTAGGCAATTATTTTAATTTGGTTAATTCCCCCCCTTTCACTACTTTTTCATGCCTCTAGCTAATTCTTACTACCTAAAGCATGGTTGTATGTATTATTCCAGCTCAATGTCCAGCACATATTGTGAACTTAGTAAAGTACTTGAAGTGATAAGAGATGAATTCACACTCCCTCATATCTTATGCTATGTACTTTGTTAGGATAGGTTTGTCCTCTCCCCTGCATAGTAAAGTTTCCTGGCATAAAAGTCCATCCAACTTAATAAAAAGCAGTGTGGTAATGCGTAAAAGGCTCAGAAAAATGCCAGGCTTAGGCTTCAAGACCTCCATTGATGGACAGCATGAGAACTTTGGCTTTTTTACTTCAATGGATTTTAATTTCCTGGACTGGAAATAGAAGCCAATATTAAAATCCATTTTGCAAAATTTACCAGTAAGATATAAATGCCTACTAAAAATAGTAACAATGAAGATTATTAAGATGTGTTAAGATTATTAAGATGTTTTCATTAACCATTCTTGCATTTCTGGATAGTCATCTTTCTCTGAATTTCTATAATTTATACCTTCATAAGGTACCATTTAATTATGTAATGTCTTCTGTTTTTGTTTTTCTAATTGTTTCATTTGTATGCTAATTTTGTCTGCAAATCAAATTATAAACTCATTTGAAGCAGAGACTATTGCTCTCCAGTACTTTTAGTTGATGGATTAATATAGAAATATGATATATTGATTGGGTATAATAAAAACTTGCAAGAGTGTATTTCTTGTGACACAGTTTAGCACCTGACTGACTGTGGAGAAAGGTAACGCTGTATGCTACCAAGTGTACAACAATAATTGACTCTTTTTGCCTGGGGACAGAATAAATGATACATGGGCCACTAAACACTGCATTAAACTCAATATAGTTCAACATATTATTTCTCTTTTAAAGTTGTACTCTCTTTTAAAAATGTACATGAACTGCATATATAAAGGCAGATTCTTAGTAATTATCAGAAAGTAATAGCTTCAAGCTCTTTATGCTTTTTGATTTTCCTTATTGTTATAATTTTTTACAGGAATTATGGGATTTATATTGTCTTGTTCTCAGTTTACAAAGACTTTACAGCTGTTTTAAGGAAATATCGAGCCTGAGTAATAAAGGACAAATTTATTTCTCCCAGGCTGGGGGCCTCTGAAATCCATGATATGCACCAGAAGATTTGATATACAATTAGGACTTAATTTTCTTTTTTTTTCTGAGGGATAATTTTTTTATTTTTATTTATTTATTGTGAAAATACTGTACAGAGGGGTTACAATTACATGGGCAAGATAATGAGCACATTTCTTATCAAGCATTGTAGCCTCCTCCTTTGTTTCCCCTTCCCACCCCTTCCCATCCTCCCCCCTATCCCCCCACCCAATCCTCTCTGCTACCCCTCCCCCCCACCAAAGTTGTAAAGTTCATTTTTCGACATAACAACTTGTACATCTTATTGTTGCAATGGGTCCGCCTGTATAGCCTATTTAAACGATTTGTTTTTCCCCTTCTCCTCCACAAATTATACCCACATCAAATACAGTGAAATCAGGGATTATACTGTGGGGGAGGGACTTACAAAGCAACAAAGAAATAATCTTATAAATGTGTTAGAAACAATCGCATGAAAGAAAAAAATATTTGAATACATATCTTAGGGTTCATTTCCCTAACATCACCTTATCTGATCCTTTCTGCTTGACTCAGACATATACTAGATATTGCAAATAAGGGAAACCATGGGACCTATGTTTCTTTGGACCTGGCTTACTTCACTTAATATAATTTTTTCCAAGCCTTTCCATTTCCTAACAAATGAGGCATTGCCATTCTTTCTGATGGAGGCATAGAATTCCATTGGGTATATATACCACATTTTCTTGATCCATTCATCTACTGATGGGCATCTGGGTTGGTTCCATATCTTAGCTATGGTAAATAAGACTGCAATAAACATAGTCGTGCTGGTAGCTTTAATGTGGTTTTGTTTGTAAACATTTGGGTAAATGCCTAAAAGTGGAATTGCTGGGTCATAGGGTGTGGGGAGCCAGGGCGAACTCAATTAGACGCCGCCCGCTCCCTTGTTGCTTTGAGGTAAACAATTCCATATTAGGCAGTGCTTGGCGGGACGGTGGGTCCTGGGCTTTGCGCATGCCCGAGACACGTAAAGTCCCCAGCCAATCCCGTGGCACTTGGTGACGGTGAAAGGCGGACGACCAATGATAGAACGACACGTGTCCCTATTCCCTATATAAGCGGCCATGTTTTTTGTGCACGCTCTCTTGCGCTCAAGCTCTCCCTTCAACTAAAAGGCTCTCCAATAAAGTGTGATCTGAGAAGACTCCTGGTGTGGTGGTCGTTCTTCCTCGCTGGCCGAGAAGGCGTTCGCCGCAAGTGGTGCCGAAACCCGGGACCTGCGCAAGAGGTCGAACAGGAGCCAGAACTCAACACACGGAGAGGAGACGTCGGTAAGTATCCCTAGGTATGTTGTTTTCTACTATGGACTATTGGTTGTTTGCATTGCTGCTTCCTTTGTGGTTTGTCTTTCTGGTGGTTCTCTGTGCCTGTCTGCGTTGTGGGGATGACCACAAAGAGGGGGTCTCAAGGAGACCCCTGTACCCTTCTTTGAAGGAATTTTCAAACCGGTTCTCAGCCCTACATGTGGAAGGGCAGGACCAAGAACGCAGTGATCCTGTGAGTGACTCAGAGGAAGAAATGTTAGAGGAGGAGGGAGAGCAGCTCGATCCAGCTGATAATGAAGACTTAGAAGAGGCTGCGGCTGAGTATGAGGCAGACAGATATGGGGGGTGGCGTCCCCAAATGATAAGAGTACCGCAGCAGCCAGAAAGGAGGAAAGGAGCTGGCCCTCACCCGTCGGCCCCTCCCCCGCCGTACCTGCCGGCGGGGCGGAGTCACTTTATAAAAGGGAGCACCTGGTCGCGGCTGGCGGCTGCCTTTCCAGTTTTTGAAAATCCAATTACTAATGAAAGAAATTTTGAGCCGGTTTCCTACTCCCAGCTTAAGGATTTAGTTGAGGCAGTCCGGACTTATGGAGTGACGGCTAATTATACCATAGCCTTACTCCGAAGGCTGACTGTTAATGCTATGACGCCTACGGACTGGTTCGAGGTGGCCCGCACCTGCCTTAACCACGGGCAATTTCTTGATTTTCGATCTATTGTTCATGACAAGGCTCAAGCTCAATACAGACAACAAGCATTCAATATGATAATTTTACCTGAGCTGCAAATTTGTCTAAACAATTGTCAAGTTATCTTTTAGGTAATTGGACTGGCGAGTTTGATGAGATGCTGGAGCAGCTGCGGATTGCCATTGTGATTGTTAATTCAACGCCAATGGATCCCGGATTTGTGGAGGGGCTCCAGTCCTGGATTTCCTCCGCTGTTTCCTGGTTTAAGGAGTGGGTGGGAGTTGGAATGTTTTTAGCCTGCTGCTTGGGCGGATGCGTGGTCTGCCTATGGTTGGTCTGTCGCCTTCGAGCCCAAACCAGTAGGGACAAAGTTGTTATTTCGCAAGCACTAGCCGCTTTGGAGAGTGGATCCTCACCCCAGATCTGGCTTTCAGCCCTTAGAGGCCATTAAGCCTCACAAGCTTGCATAGCCTTTGCACCCCGAGGGATCAAGGGATCTCATTGCACCGGGACAGGTATGCAACTTGCAATTTGGGACAGGGTGCGAGGCAAGTGCACTGCACTTGAGGAGGACCATCTCCTCAAGAAGAGCATGCTGGGTTGCAAGTGGGTTGATGCCCAAGATCCCACCTCTGCAAAAAAGGCATCGGACGGGCCTGGTCATCACTGGGGAAGGCGCCCCTCAGGCGAAGGCCAGTGCAAGGTCCTCTCATTAATGTTTTAGACAGAGGCCCAACCTCTACTCTTACCTGTTGCCAAAAAACAAAAAGGGGGAACTGTGGGGAGCCAGGGCGAACTCAATTAGACGCCGCCCGCTCCCTTGTTGCTTTGAGGTAAACAATTCCATATTAGGCAGTGCTTGGCGGGACGGTGGGTCCTGGGCTTTGCGCATGCCCGAGACACGTAAAGTCCCCAGCCAATCCCGTGGCACTTGGTGACGGTGAAAGGCGGACGACCAATGATAGAACGACACGTGTCCCTATTCCCTATATAAGCGGCCATGTTTTTTGTGCACGCTCTCTTGCGCTCAAGCTCTCCCTTCAACTAAAAGGCTCTCCAATAAAGTGTGATCTGAGAAGACTCCTGGTGTGGTGGTCGTTCTTCCTCGCTGGCCGAGAAGGCGTTCGCCGCAATAGGGGAGCTCTATGTGAAGTCTTTTCAGGAACCTCCATACTACTTTCCAAAGTGGTTGAACAAGTTTACACTCCTACCAACAATGCATTAAGGTTCCCTTCTGTCCACATCCCCTCCAGCATCTGTTGTTTCTAGAGTTCTTGATTTTAGCCATTCTAACTGGAGTGAGGTGGTATCTCAATCTGTATGCCAACAATGAGAAAAGTGTGGCTGAAATTAGGAAAGCAACTCCATTCATAATAACCCCACAAAAAATAAAATACCTAGGAATTAACCAAAGAAGTGAAGGACCTCTATGATGAAAACTTTAAAAGCCTGAAAAAGGAAATCAATACAGAACTTAGAAAGTGGCAAAAAACTCCCATGCTCCTGGATTGGAAAGATCAACATCGTGAAAATGGCAGTACTTCCCAAGGCTATCTACAAATTCAATGTGATACCTATCAAAATTCCAACCTCATTTTTAAGGAAATAGAAGAGGCAATCCAAAAATTCATATGGAACAATAAAAGACCCCGAATAGCAAAAATGCTCCTCAACAGAAAGAACAGTGCTGGAGGAATATCAATATCAAATTTCAAACTCTATTATAAAGCCATAGTAATCAAAACATCTTGGTACTGGCACAAGAACAGACCTCAGGACCAATGGAATAGAGTTGAAAACCCAGAAATGAACCCACAGACCTATAGCCATCTAATCTTCTAATCTTCAATAAGGGAGCTAAAAAAATAGAATGGAAGAAAGACAGCCTCTTCAGTAAATGGTGCTGGAAAAAATTGGTTAACTACTTGTAGAAAACTAAAATTAGATCCTTATATATCACCCTGCACCAGAATCAACTCCAAATGGATCAAAGACCTTGGAGTCAAAAGCAGACACTCTGAAAACATTACAGGATGGATTAGGAGAAACCCTAGGTCTCCTTGGCACAGGACCTAATTTTCAAAGAAGGAATCTTCTGCTCATGTTCTTCTGGTGGAAGGAGTGGATCAGCCCCCTTGGGTCTCTATTACAAGGACATAAAACACTCCTGAGGGTGGAACCCTCTTGAGCAACTCACCTCCCTAAGGTCTCACTTCTTAATGTCATCACCTTGGGAATCAATTTGTGGACAAGAACAGATTATACCAGTAAGAGAAAACATTTCCTTAAACTGTTCTTGAGCACTTTCACTTCAAAAATAGGCAATCATGCCAGGCATGACAGTACAAACCTATAATCCCATCTATTTGACAGGGTTCAAGAATAGCCCAGAGAAAGGTAGTATAAGACTCTATATAAATAAATATATAAGCATATATAAATAAAAAATGAAAACAAAAAGGTCTTAGGCATAACTCCAGTGGTAGAGCATGAGATGCTAGGTTTAATCCTCAGTTCTCCAAAAATAAATGATCAAACAATGATTTCACGTTATTTGTAAAAGGCAAAAGATTTACATGATCTGAGGAGAAACTAGAGTATCTAGTTATTTGTAATCTGTATTTATTTAAGAATTCTGAATCTTGAGGAATCATAGAAAAGAATTATTATAACTATTTCACTAAATTAATCAGTAGAGAATAAGATGGTTGTAAAAGAAAGAAAGCTTAAACTCAGGTAATGCTAGCATGGTTATTTATAGGAAATTGTCCAAGAAATGAGTACCATATATTTTAAAGATATGTAGCTATGCTCTTAGTGAGTTTTTCTTATCTCTTTCATGGATAATGATGAGATTAGAAAGAACACTGTATTTATGTGAATACATAATTCATCAGAATTCCTCCATAGGCTCTCTTTATTTTGAGCAGTAATGGATTTTCACTTACCATTAGCCACTGTATCGTGGCTGATGGGAAGAGAGAGTTCAATTAAGATTAATACAGAATTCAAGTTCTTTTTTGGAAGGAATAGATGGCAGCCAGCAAATAGCTTTCTAGATAAAATTAAAAATAAAAAACTGAAAAAAGTTTGAATACACAGTCCTTTAATAATATGATTAAAGGAAACAAGAAACTTTGAAAGCTCTGAACAAAGGCAAGGCAAACAAGAAAATGAAGTCTAAAAGTAGAAGATGATTTCTAGGTATAAAGGTAGAAGAGAGGGAGGGAAAATGTGCAAAGAGTGGAATTAATGTCCATGGAATAAGAAAGAATAAAATTTCCACATTGCAGCAACTCCCACACTGTAAAAACCCTCCATAATAGATATAAAAAGAGAAGAGATAAAGACAGCAATTAAAGTAATTACCTCTATACTGTACACCCAACTATATTCTACTGCTGGGAAAAAATAGCCACCTTTTCATCATAATAAAATACCCAAAAGTGATTTTTAAAATTAGCCTCAGAATATTTTGGCTTCTAATATACAAAATACATAGCTAAAAATAAATATTAAAAAATTAAGGTGGTATAACACTAGAGAAAGAGTTGAAGTTTTCTTTTCAGGAAGATTTTGGGGAAAATCACAGGCCATTACAAAAAGTATCTGAACAACTTTTGGGCAAGTTACATAACTTTCTTTATGTGATTAACTGTAGACTATGAGTCATAAAATAATTTTGTTGGGTTTTTTGTGAGCATTAAATAAAATAATACACATAAGTCCCTTACATATACACATCCCATAAATGTATTTTCTATTTAATTTTAAATCATACATTTTATTTAGAAATTAAGTTTTTTTGTTTTTTGTGGGTTTTTTTTTTTTTTTTGGTCGGTTGTGGGGCTTGAATTCTGGGCTTGAGCGCTATCCCTGTACTCTTCAGCTCAAGGCTAGCACTCTAACACTTGAGCCATAGCACCACTTCCAGTTTTCTGATGGTTAATTGGAGATGAGTCTCACAGACTTTCCTGCCTGGGCTGGCTTTGAACCAAGATCCTCAGATCTCAGCCTCCTGAGTAGCCAGGATTACAGGCATGAGCCACAGATGCCCAGCTTGAAATTAAATACTTTTTTAGAAACTTAGCATGAAATACATTGACATAAGGTTTGGCTTCACTACCATCTTTAATCTGTGAAAGCTAGAAACAATTTATTTCTGACATTATACCAAAGATAAAATATTTTCATGTCTCCTTAAAATTATCTCCTTTACAAATCTTTCAAACAATGTTAACCTTCTTAATTATGAAGTAGAACATTGCTACTTTCATACTCTTTATCAGGGATGAGCCCTTTGCCCTGTCCTCACAGTGCTAATGAAAAGAGTTTTCAAAAGGAACTCTTAAGAAACAAAACTATAAACCAGGCGCTGGTGGCTCATGCCTGTAATTTGAGCTACTCAGGAGGCTGAGATCTGAGGATTGTGGTTCAAAGCCAGCCCAGGCAGGAAAGTCCGTGAGACTCTGATCTCCAATTAACCACCAGAAAACCGGCAGTGCTATGGCTCAAGTGTTAGAGTGCTAGCCTTGAGCTGAAGATCACAGGGACAGTGCCATGGCCCAGAGTTCAAGCCCCATGACTGACCAAAAACAAAACAAAACAAAAAAGCAAAACTATCTCTTTTTTTCTCAAAATCTTTAGGAGCTAGAGAAAAAGATGCTACAAGTAAGTAAATGGGATGAGGTAATTAATGAAACAAAAAATATATTTTGTTTGTTTGTTTTGGTCATTTGTTTGAACTCTGGGCCTACGTGCTGTCCCTGAGCTCTTCAGCTCAAGGCTAGCATTCTGCCACTTGAGCCAAAGTGCTACTTCTGGTTTTCTGGTGGTTAATTGGAGATAAGAGTCTCATGGACTTTCCTGCTCGGGCTGGCTTTGAACCACAATCCTCAGATCTCAGCCTCCTGAGTAGCTAGGATTCCAGGTGTGGGCCATCGGTGCCCTGCTATGATACTATTTTTTGTTTATGATTTTTTTAAGGAAGCATAATAATGAAATGAAGAAGCTAGTTCTAATGGCCAAATGGAAGTAATAACTGGAGACTGAGTAATAAATTAGATGAGTTATGATAAGAATGTAAGATGTCAGTAGTTACAAGAATGTGTACAGGATATATTCAAGTAGTGGACCTCTTCGCCATGCACACTATTCCTTCGAATGCTTAATCAACAAATAAAGATAATGTCACATGTGAGAATTGCCTATATATCTAAATTTGGTATGTAACTGAACAAAGACTAAAGGAATAAAGGACAAGCAATACAATGTCTATCTTTTGGCAGTCTCTGAAGCTACAAAGAGTAGCACAGGCATGCTTGTTGTGAGATGTGGTACAGAAGGACTTCTAGGAACAGACACAAATAGACAAAAAGAGTGAGGGTGAAGAGGCTAGGACCCTGAACGAGTCAGTGGGATCAGGATGTCTGTTTAAATAATAGTTTCCCAGGAAGTGGTCTTTTCCATTACACATAACATAAGATTCTCTTGATAGGCCTCATGTTTCATAAGAACTCTTTGGAATTTAACCTCTACTGAGCTTCTTGACCTCTTGGTAAAGGGAGAATTACCTTCTCTAAAGAAGGAGATGATAAATGCAAGGTTTTGAGACTTATTAAGTAATTATTTGATCTGTAGGAGATTCAAGCTTTGCCTGATCAGAATCTATTCTGCTTATATTATAGAACACTATTCTGATTTCACTTCATATATTTTCCTGAAAGCGATGATGTGTTCCCAGTCTATATATGCTGGGAATGTTGGAAATGAAAAGTAGGTAGTCTCTCATAGAGTTTGCCAAGCTGGTAGCAATACGAACCTTGAGCTTCTAGTGACCATATTGATCTCTCAGTAAGAAACTCTTCCCAAGAGAAAAGTCAATATAGAGAAAGAAAAGGTGATTGATGATAGAAGACAGATAGATTCCCAGAATCACCATTTGAGAACTTAACTTCAACACATCTGAAACCTAACTCAGGGCTTATCTGACATATGAGCCACATAATAATTCCCACAAGTCAGCTTAACTTACATTTCTGTCACTCTCAACCAGTAAATGACTCTCTACCACAGTACTATTCACCCTCCTATAACTTTTGTCAAGTAAGGTCTAGGCGATGTTGAAGGAAATCTGTGAGAAGAATGTTTTTGTTTTCCTCTGAATTGTTCTGGATTTTCTGACTGCATTTACCCCCGTTGTGCACAGCATTCTGAAAGTCATCTCTCTCTTGAAAATAGCTTACATATCTGCTGGCCTTTTATCTGCTTATTCCAAGAAAGGCTACTTAATGCCTGACTATAGGCCAGTCCTAAGTATTCTGCCTGTACTCCAATCCCTGCTAATTCCTCATGGTGAGATTTAGTCTTTGGTTAATACTTGGACCATCCATCTGCCAGGGCTCCCCATCCAGTCAGAAGAGTGGGAATTCAATTCCTGCATCAGTGGCTTTCCATTCCATTTTAGCCCAGATGCAGTCTGGATTTTGATGCTCAGTTTGCCCTCTTGGCATACAGCCCACACCATCTCCAGCCTTCTAATTTTGGTACCTTTCAGTCATGTCACGCTTGTTGAGTTAGCACCTCGGATTAAACCTTATCCTCCTCTCTTTTCCAGACACTTAATTTGGTGTTACTTTCTAAGTCTTCAGTTGTTGAAGATGGTATAGGGGGTTTATCAATAGGGCGATCTATCATCCCCTACTTGTAATGAACTTCATAATCACAACAGAATGTTGACCCTGCCACCTTTCTTTTTGAAAGAAAAAAACAAAAAACTGCTAACCATCTATGTCTACATGTAAGCACTGTAATGAAGAATAACTCAAGGAAGAAAGTGTCTTTATCAACCGATTCATCAAGCTTTGGGATTTAACTGTCACACACAAATATATGATAAAAAAATCTTCTTTTGTTGGAGAAAGAGCAGAAGTCTGCTATCTGAAACAAATCCTTTGATATAATTACTCTCAATTACTATGGGGCTTTATCTCGTCATTGGTGCATAAAAACTGTCTTCAAGTACTAGAAAGACTTGGCATAAAATATTCATTTTCTGAATGGCCCTAAGGAGCAAAACTAAGTGGGAATGGATGGAAAAAAATAGTTTAGTGTAGCAGAGAATTTTTTGAAACTTGTATGGCCAGTTCATTTTATGTGGTGATTATATTTCTGTTGCTGTAGTATGCCTCTGTGATTTAATAAGCCCTGGGTTGAGATCTCAGTGCCTACCACCCCCAAATTATTTTAGTTTGAAGCACAGAATGCTTGATCTGAATTGTACAGCAGTCTATGTCTAGTCCAGGTCTCTGATTGAGCGTACAAGGATATTTTTCTCTTAAGTTCAATTTCCAACCATGAACAAAACTTCCATCTGGTCTAACATTCGGTCTGCCCAGACAATCTGGAACTCTTAAAGAGTACTATAACAGAAGAAGTTTTTTTGTGTCTCTGGGGAACCTTTTCCTGAGTTTGTGTTATGAATAATAGCACAAAACTTTATGTTAATTTTTTTATGTTTTCTTCTAATTACCTGCAAAATAGGGACGACCTGGCTTTTTGATCAGGAAATGCACCTTCTACGAGCTATGGAAGCTTTCTCTAGCCCTAATAATCTTCTCTATTTACTCATTTCCTAATTGGCCTGGTGATCCCATTTTATAAGCTATCAAACTGTATATTTATATTTGCCAGTATTGTTTTTCATAGACGTAAATATTAAAAGCTCTCAGAATCTCTTCTGAACAGTAACTAAATAAGAGTTGAGGAAATATGTGTTTAAAAAACATTTAATACAAAAATTTAATAAGCACATCCATGTTCATTGCCACATTATTTGCAATTGCCAAGATATGGAAACAACCTAGATGCCCCAATGAATGGATCCAAAAATGTGGTGTCTATATACAATGGAATTTTACATAGTCATTAGAAAGGATAAAATAATGGTGTTTTCAGGGAAATGGATGGAATTAGAAGAAATCATGTTGAGAGAGGTAAGCCAAGATCACAAAGACAAATGGCGTGTGTGCTGCCTGATATGTGAAAGTTAGATTTAAAACGCAAGAGGCTATGAAAAATTATACAGGATTCTAGACGCTCACATACAATGCAACCAAAAGAGGATAGTCTTAGGAGAAAATCATCAAGTTGTAATACCCAACAAACTCCAAAGATAAGGAAACAAAGGACCTTTTCTTAATTTGTCTTTTCATTTTCTGATGACTCTGTATTCTTTACCTAGTATTTGGTGTACACATGTGCACATCTGAAGGAAAGTAGGAGGAGGGCACAGAATCAGAGGAAAGTGGGTGAAAAAATCCAGCAGTAGAGCCCGCTAGCTGCACTGGACATTGATGAAAGTTAACCACGCAACTTGAGGGCAGAGATAGGGACAAGGGAATGAGAGAGAACGAGGGAACAGATAATACTATGCAAAACAAAGGAAATGTACTTATTACCTGACATAGGTAACAGGCTGTCTATTACCTCTAAAACCACAAAAATAATTAAAAACATTTAATAGGCCAGGTCTGTAACTGTATTCACTGTATTTGATGTTAGTGCCCTGCATCTAGCTTGGGGAGGAGAAGGGAAAAAACAAAATGGTTAAATAGGGATACAGGTTGACCCATTGTAACAATGAGATGTACAAGACACTGTGTTGAAAAATGAACTTTACAAGTTAGGTCGGGAGGGGGAGGGAGGGAAATGTAGTTGTAGAGGTGGGAGGGAAGGGTGGGTAGGGGAAAAACAAAGGAGGAAGTAACAATGCTTGATAGGAAATGTATTCATTACCTTGCTCATATAACTGTAACCCCTATGTACAGTATTTTTACAATAAAAAAACTTATTTAAAAAATAAAGAAAGAAATAAAAAGAAAAGAAAACATTTCATAATCCTAGCTACTCAGGAAACATGTGAGGATCATAGTTCGATGTCAGCCTAGGTAGGAAAGTCCTTGAGACCCTTACCTTCAATTAACCACCCAAAAGCTAGAATTGGAGCTGTTGCTCAAGTAGTAGAGTACCAGCCTTGAATGAAAAAAAAAAAAAACAAAGGAGAATGCCCAGTCCCTGAGTTTAAGCACTAATACTGGCACATACACACAAAAACAAAACAAAACATTTCATACAGCTGGAAGAGCTTCATTAAGTAAAATTAACTGAAATGATGAGAAGAGTAATAATGATTTTAAGAAAAAGAAAGATTACATATATTTATCTCAGAAAGTAGATAGTTAATAAAAGGAGAACAAAAAATCTACGAAATTATGAAAGTTTCAGTAAAGTAGAATGACAGTTTTCAAACTATTCTGAAGTGTTAACCTACGTGTACTTCCTTGAAGATTTGGAAAAGTTAAAGTAAAAGTTATTCTTAAACTTACAATTTAACCATTTTCTTATTTGTTTTACATCTTCCAAGTACCACATACAGAAGAAGTGTATGTCATTTGTTCTTTACCTTACCAATTACTTTATGTAAGAAAAAATGGGAAAACAGTTCAAGTCTAAAACTAATGAAAAAATGTATCAATTTAAAATAAAAAAGTCCAAAACTGTATGGAAAGTTGGGCTTCAAATTTCTTCTAATTTCACTGAAGTTTCCTTTCCATTTCCAAAGTCTCTGCTCTGAATGAAAATATTCAGGCTGTTTGCTCAGGAATGTAATTTCTTTCCAAACAGTCAGAAGACTTAGAATATGTTATATACAAAGCAAATTATCATTCATGGAATTCTCCTTAGAATGAGATGATCCAAGTAGTAAGTCCAAGTCTGTTCATGAGTAAACTAGAAAATGACCACAGCACACAGGCAGATTCCTTCTTATGGCAGGATAGGGGTTTCCTGCTTGTCTTTTTTTAAAATAAAGGTTTTTATTGTGAAAATACTATACAGAGGGGTTACAGTTACATGAACAAGGTAATGAGTACATTTCTTATCAAGCATTGTTGCCTCCTCTTCTGTTTTTCTCTTACCATCCCTTCCCTCCCACCTCCTCAGCTACACTCTCCCACCGCCCCCCAGTACCCACTTCCCCCCACTAAATTGTAAAGTTCGTTTTTTGACATAGCATCTCATTGTTGCAATGGGTCAATCTGTATTCCTATTAAAACAATTTGTTTTTTCCCTTCCCCTCCTCAAATTGTACCAACATCAAATACAGTGAAAACAGGGGTTATACAGTGGGGGAGGGACATACGAAGCAACAAAAAAATCACATGGTACATTATAAACACATTAGAAACAATAGCAGGGAAGAAAAAACTACCTGTGTCCCTATCTTGGGGTTCATTTTGCTTAACATCATCTTATATGACCTTTTCTGTTTGTTCCAGACATATACCAGTGCAACTATGATTATTGCAGCATTACTTACCATAGCTAAGATATGGAACCAACCCAGATGTCCCTCAGTAGATGAATGGATTAAGAAAATGTGGTATATATACACAATGGAATTCTATGCCTCCATCAGAAAGAATGACATTGCCCCATTTGTTAGGAAATGGAAAGACTTGGAAAAAATTATGTTAAGTGAAGAAAGCCAGGCTCAAAGAAACATAGGTTTCCCTTACTTGCAATGACTAGTATATGTGTTTATCTTTTAAATACACTGAAACATTCTCTTTAAGTCAAACCTGAAATATTCTCAACAGTGGTAATATTTATGTACAGAAATCATTGAGTACTCCTAAATGTCTATGTTCTTACAAGGTTGAATAGGTTTGGAGTTTGCTTTACGTTATTTGTATTATGAAAGGAGATTCTGTCTAAAAAAATGCGACAAGTAGTTCTAGGGAAACAAAAAGCCGATTGCAGTGAAGTTCTCTTAAGACAATTTCTTAAGTGAAGATATTGATCTTTTCAAGTGGAAGAACAAATAATAAATGAGTAAAATGAAAGAGAAAAACCAGTAGTTAAAATTTTACAAGAAATAATCTACCTAATTTTGATATTTGAAATATTTCCATAGTATTACAATGTAGATACTAGCTAGAATTACTCTTCTGAATAAAATTGACTTCTCACGGTCAAGTAAATATCTTAAGAATATTATTCATATGATAATTTATGAAATTGAAAATATGAAAATTTACTAGCAAGATAAGTTTTGAAAACATATTAGCAAAGGGATAGTAGGATAAAAACAAGGAAGGGAAGGGGTAACAATGATCGACAAGTAGTATACTCATTGCCTTAGTCATGTAACTGTAACCCCTCTGTACAGCATCTTTCCAATAAAATAAAAAAATCAAAATTTTAGCGAAGTATGTCCTAATTATTTTTCTTCTTTCTTTCCTTCCTTCCTTCCTTCTTCCCTCCCTGTCTCCCTCCCTCCCTCCCGTCCCTTCCTTCTTTCTTTTCTTTCTTTCTTTCTTTCTTTCTTTCTTTCTTTCTTTCTTTCTTTCTTCCTTCCTTCCTTCCTTCCTTCCTTCCTTCCTTCCTTCCTTCCTTCCTTCCTTTCTTTCTTTCTTTCTTCCTTTCTTTCTTTCTTTCTTTCTTTCTTTCTTTCTTTCTTTCTTTCTTTCCTTCTTTCTTTCTTTCTTTCCTTCTTTCTTTCTTTCCTTCTTCAAAGTGTTTAGGTCATGTGGCAAATGTAGCAAATATCCAAACTGTGTGTGGTGGTATATACTTGTAATCCTAACGTTTGAGAGGAAGAAGCAAAAGGTTTATGAATTTGATGCCAGTCTAGGCTATATGTGAAACTCTGTCCCAAATGCAAACATATAAACAAACAAAAATATGGCAATTATACTGTTTGTAGTGAAGATATTGGTTTCCACTAATGGCAGGAATGAACTAAGAAAATCTTAGAATGTGTGTGTGTGTGTGTGTGTGTGTGTGTGTGTGTGTGTGTGTGATTGTAATGGGGCTTGAACTCAGGGCCAGCATGCTATCCCTTAGCTTCTTAGCTCAAGGATAGTGCTCTACCACTTGACCTACACATCTACTTTCAGATTTTCTCTTGTTAATTTGAGATAAACTCTCATAGACTTTTCTGGAGGGCTGGTTTTGAACTATAATCCACAGATCTTAGCCTCCCGAGTATCTACTATTACAGACATGAGCCATTGGCACAGAGTAGAATGTATACTTCTGTAAAGGGCAAAACCTTACTCAAATACAATCCAAAAAATTCAGTAAATTAAGCAGATGCTGACTTAATGGTCTCTGAGGTAGAGTTAAACCAGAGACATCAGAGGGGTAGCAACCAGGTAGCCACGAGGGCCTCAGCAGTAGATGTTCATGGACTCTGACTCTCCAAGTTCTCATGAACAGAGAGACAGAGAAACTGCTGGTTCCTTTAAATTATACATGAATCAGATTATTTAAGCTTGTATGTGCACTCAGTTAAACTGGAGTGGCTGGGGATATACAGCAGTGGCAGGATTTGAAAAGAGATTATACGTTCATAGAAGGTACTTGGCAAGAGAGAAATGATTGGCACACATTGTACAACAACAAAAAATAATTAGAACTTGGGTCACACAAAGATGAAAGTTACACTTGCTCAAAATGAAACTCTGAAATTCTTATGCCAAAGTTTGAATTACTCTTTATAAAAGATTGAAGCAGGCCAATGGCATTCTCTTCAAAAGAAAGAAAAATAATTCATGGATATAACTCAGAAGTCTCCAACTAATATACTTTAATTCCAAATTAAGCTGCACATCCTTTATCAGAACCCATATATTGTTGTTACTAATAGATAAAAGTAACTAATGGTAATGATTATTCCTTTGGAGTTATTATATAAAAAATTACATATACACTAGCTAATTTTACCATCAAGTAATCCAAACTGATAAATATGTAACAAAAGGGATAAAATACCAAAATCAGGTGCATAAGATCTTTTTTTCTCATTAACATTTATATGTATAGAAAAATCTTCATAATAACAAATCCTAAAATTATGATTTTTCAATAAATGTTCTGAACAATGATATGGTTAAACCTTTTCACTGAATTAAAGAGGGAAGAAATAATCAGCATGGAGTATCAGCATCCCAACATCTAATACCTGATTCACAAAGAATCTAAGCTATCCTTTCTCATAAGGGTAGAGTATAACTTCCTTTCTTTCACCATGAACATTCTTTTTCAGTAGCAATGTAAAGATTCAACTAAAATCCCCTGTAGTCTTCCTCCATTTTTACTCCTTAAAAACTTGTCCATTGGCAGACCACAATGACTTATAAAAGTGTTGCCCTATGGCTCAAGTTCTTTACTAGTTTTTCTTGGTGTACAAGATAAAGTTGAGGTATTTCTGTAGTCACAGAATATCAGTTCCTTCTGACACAGCACATTGATTGCTCTCTACAACCATCTCCTTTCCCCGAGCCTTATGGTTAGCATGTCGGCCATCAGAAAGTAACTGTCACTTTTTTTCTCACCTTGTACTTCCAGGCTTTTCTCTGATTGGAATATTATTCTTTCTCCACTTTCCCCATCTCCTCCTTCTTTTCACCTAAACAATTTCTACTTTTCCAGGATGAATCGGCTCCCATGCACATTCCCTGAGCCTAACAAACTGAGCTTTTCTCATACTATGACTCAGAAGCTGAGTCATAATATGATATATTGGAATGGTCAGTCAGTGAGTCTATTTCTACACTAAACCATAAAGCTGTTCCTGTGTGCCTTGAATGCCTACTAAAGATATGCTACAGTAGATTTGTTCAACTGAATGGAAAACTTCCAAGTCAGTTATTCATTAATACTATTTCTGATATAATTTCTGAAAATATTCAAGACATTTACCACAGAATTTAGTAATCAACTAAACTTAGCAAAGAAACTTACTACTTTAAAGATATGCAGACACTTGAGTAATGTGGATTAAATTTTTAAATTTTTTATCTTAATAGTTTGCCTCAAGAAAATGTCTGTTTGTATATATAGTTCAAGAGCATTTTCTCAGCATGCTGGCTCCCTGTCTGGAACCATCTCAACACATTGCCTAAAGCAAGATAGGGGTTGTTCAAGCAGTAGACACATTTGATGGGTCTCGAGGCACAGCTAAAACAGGGTTGTATTTTTTACATCAGAATTTTATAATCACCACTATCCCAAATAATAAGATTTGGTTAAATTACCCAAAAATAAGTATCACATTTCTGTTATTTTCTACCCTAAAGTCCTCATTAGTTTATACTATTAAGCAGAGTGAGATTACAAAGAGCATCTTCGTAAATGCTATGTTTGCAAAAGAAAGGATTATGTAGCAAAATAAATTTATCAATAGATAACTACATACATCCACTATTCAGAGATAATGTTATATCCCACAATTCCTGCCTTTCTCAGGTGACACTGCTTGGAATTCAACATACCTAAATTGTCCAGATGTTTACTCTAAATTCATCTCAGTTTACTGCCACAAATCCATGGTATAAAGCCTTTTGAACATTTAATAGTTTAACAAGATGAATATCAGGAAGCTGAAACATGTTTTGAATGGAGAAAAACTGTTAAGAGGGATATGGATAAATGGAAAAAGGAATGGTAGGTGAATAAAATCATACTACTCAAGGTATGTATGCAAAAATGGAAATGAGAAATTATGTGACCGGTGGAGAACAAGTAAGTGGAAAATGTGACTGCACAAAATTTTAAAAATTAAAAATTACATTAAGATGGCCGGGAAGGTGGCTCAGTGGTGGAGTGCTTGCCTTGCATGCATGAGGCCCTGGGTTCAATTCCACAACACCACATAAACAGAGAAAGCCGGAAGTGGCGCTGTGGCTCAAGTGGTAGAGCACTTGCCTTGAGCTGAAGAACTGAGGGACAGCACCCAGGCCCAGAGTTCAGGCCCCATGACTGACAGGGAAAAAATGCATTAAGATAAGAATATGAGATTTTATCTTTCTTGTTATTTTTAATGTACTTATAATGTACTATGTGGTTTTTTTTGTTTCTTTTGTATGTTTTCCCCCCATGGTACAACCCCAGGTGTCACTGTATCTGATTCCAGTGTCCTGCATCTTGTATATACATTTTTCTAATTTGGGGAGGGGAAGGGAAATATCAAAATGCTGAAATAAGGATACAGGATGACCCATTGTAACAACGAGATATACAAGACACTATGTTGAAAATGAACTTTACAACTTTGCCGAGGCAGGGAGGAAGGGGGAATGAGGAGTTTGGGAGGTGGGGAGGAAAAGGATGATAGGGGAAAACAAAGGAGGAGATGACAATGCTCGGTAGGAAATGGACTCATTACCTTGCTCATGTAACTGTAAACCCTCCATACTGTATCTTTACAATAAAAATATATATGTATTTAAAGAATTTTTAAAGAATAGCTTAGCTCAATTTTTTTGGGGGGGGGTCAAGGGGCTTGAACTCTGGACCTAAGTGCTGTCCTTCAGTTCTATCAGCTCAAGACAAGTTCTCTACCACTTGAGCCACAGCACCACTTCTGCTTAGGTCAAATTTTAAACAAAGAAAACTCAGATGATGAAGTAAAACAGGATTCTACTTGCTTAGTAATGATATGATTAGGATGATTTATTATCTCTATTTTACATTCTCCAAAAGGGCACAATCTAAAACAACTTTATGAGAGCTCTCTGAAGGTCAGCTGGTTTCAATTTTTAAAGAAGGCATAACTCAAAATTCAGTACAGGTTAGCATTTTTATACAATTTACTCTCTACATCTTTGCCCTACCTCTCCACACATATGGACTCCTTCACACTCCCTACTTCATTTACAGTCTAGTCATAAAATAGAAGTTCCTTACTTAGTATTATGTGTATCAATGGTGTGGAAGAGTTCATGTAATTCTTCTCCACTGAGTACTCCATCTGCAAAATATGCTTTGAATTCTTCAAAGGATAATTTTCCATCATCTGAAATAATACAAACAGAAGATAAATAAGTCATTTCAACCTTGTATATTGTTCTCTTTTGATTTTTTTAAAACACAACCCAATTGCTCATGCTTGTTTATTTATCTACATAATACAATGAGTTCAAAAAGAAAGAAAAGTTCAAGGTGCTAATTATGATTATAATAACAACAAAATTATAGTAATAGAATGTCAATGTATTCAGTCTGGTGAAATATAAATCTATATGGTTTGAATGTTTATGTCTAGCCTACTACCTTGATAAACATCTATCATTTTCTAGAAGATTGCATGATCAATACTAAAAATGGGCATAAGAGGAGAGAGAAGTATGCTTTTATCTTTGCAGAAGCTGTTGTTAGTTATCGTAGGTATGCTGTTTAAATAATGAATAAGCCATAGAATTGGAAGTGTGACTCAAGTGGCAGAGAGCTTATCTAGCAAGCATAAAACCCTGAGTTCAAACCCCAGTACTGTCATATAGAAAGAGAGGAAGAGAGGAAAACAGAGAGGGGGGGAGGGAGGAGAGGAAGAAGAGAAGGGGTATGTTAAAGAGAGAAAAAGAGGCAGGAAAGAAAAGAGGGGTAGGGAGGGAGGAAAGAAGGAAGGAGGAAGAAAAAAAGGGAGAAAGGAAGGAAGGAAGGAAGGAAGGAAGGAAGGAAGAAAGGAAGGAAGGAAGGAAAGAAGAAAGGAAGGAAAGCAGGCAGGCAGGAGAAAGGACTTACAGTGCAAGCACTGAGTTTTAAAGAATTCCAGGCTACCTCAGTATACACAGTGCAACTTCGTCTCAAACAAAAGGAGGAAGGGGAAGAGAAAGGGGAAAAAATTAGAAAGGAAGGAAGACAGTAAGGAAGGAAAGAGAGAGATAAAGAAAGGAAAAGAAAAGAAAAGAAAAACAGAAACCAGCATACTATTTCCAGTCCCACCACTGGGTTGTTTGGTGAATGAAGTATGTACACACTGATGGTGTCTTCTTATTGGTGAACATATTATGGTTCTTGTATGAGCTGAACAAGGCTATAGCACTATACTAGAATCCTGGGATATTTTGAACAGGTCAAGCCTCTGTAACACTGCTTTATAATTTGGGTAAGTAAGTGATGTTAAGTAATAATATGCATCCTAGCAAGTAAAAGCATTGACAAGCAAATGCATTGGCTATATTTTTTAACCTTGTTGAAAAAATATAAAAGGGAAAGGAAACATTGAATTACAGCTCTAATTGGAAGGGTACAATTGTATGCTTTGAAAAACTGTTTTGCACCACATGCAGGACTCCTGAAAGGCTTCCACATTTTTAAACAATTGCAAAGAGTTCCTTTTGAATCTAGCACCATAATGTTAAGTAGAAATGTCAACAGAAAAAGAGAGGGGGAAAAGCCTCTTATATATGTTTCCCTATTAATAAAGCAATTATATTGTCATTAATATTCTTAATTTCAACTTAAAATGTCCTGCTATAGTTTCTTTTCAAATGGACCAATACTGTGAAACCTGGGTTTATACTGACTTGGCTCACAGAACAAATACTGTGAGGCCTGATTTCCAGAGTGATAAATTCTAACTTTCAGAACCAATGGACATTATTTTCAACTTTTCAAGAAGAATTACATGCTTAGTCTGAGTTTGTCATAAGCATGTTTAGTCTTTCTCTGCTTTAATTATTCTGGTTTTATTTTTCAAATTTCATTAATGTTTTGGGATTGAGGCAGCAGGGTGCTGTGATCAGGAACACAGATTTTTTTCTAGTGCTCTTTCTTGCATATTTTATTGCATTTTAAAGATGTTATTTGTTATTAGATATTGTATTCATATAGCTAAAGAGGCAAAACAATGTAAAAACATATTGAGAATCTTGCTCTTTCTTCTCTTCTCTATTACAGAAGTGGTATATTCAATTTAAAAATTCATCAGACTGTTACTTCTTTATGAAAATGAAGTTTTATTTCTCTTCATTTCTATCATAAAAGCAGTAACCTATATACACCACTCTATTTTGAAAATAGTCATTCTTTAAAATAGACACTGTTCAGTCTTTATTTTGAAGAATTAGACACCAGCAGAGAAAACTGAAAGGCGTATTACATTTCCCAATCTTTTTGTATATTTTTTGGAGACATGTCTCACTCAGTAGGCCAGGCTAGCATTAAACTCCAGATCTTCTTGCCTTTGATTCCTGCATGACGTGACTATAGGTATGAAAAACTATGCTCAGGTTCCCTTTTTGTTTGGTGATACTGAAGTTTGAACTCAGGTCCTTGCAGTTGTTACGCAGGTGCTCTGCCACTTGTGCCATGACTTCAGTCCTTTTTGTTCTAAATATTTTTCAAGTATTGTCTTGCATCCTGAGTTGGCAGCCAGGATCACTATATGCCTATGCCTTCTGTATAGCTGGGATGACAGGTGTGTACCTGGTTTTTTTTTCATTTATTGAAATGAGATCTTGCTGTTTTTACTTAAACTTGGCTTCAAACTGCAATCTTGTAGATTACCTTCCATGTAGCTGGGAATATAGGTATGAGTCACAGGGCCTGGGGTTGGCCTTCCTGTTTTTGATATTTGCCACCTTTACCTCTTTCCATTTTTTCACTTACTAGTCCATTTTACTTATTTGCCTATTATCGTAAGCAGTTGTACAACAAAGCAATTGATAATGAATACAATGCATGACCATACTTTCAACATTCTCACCCAATCGTTGTTACTATTTTTGTCCAAATTTATTACAGTGAGGAACTATAGTCTTCATGAAGTTAAAACATAAGTTTATCATTACATTAGCGCATTCATTCTTTTATCAAATATTTATTAAGATTCTACCATGTACCAAACACCATTCCTGTGCTAAAAATATAAGTAGACAAACACTTATGGGACTTACAATTCTGATGGGGGATTTAGACAATGAACAATTACAGTTTATGAGAAGGCGGATTCTCGAGATCGTTTTAAAAGGAAAGGTCTGAAACGTAAATGCATGGGGAAAGTTTCCCAGAAGAAATGGCCTGCAGGTGAGACAATGAGCAATAGGGGCTCACAAAGATAAGAGTATTCCAGGCAGAGAAAACACAAACCACAAGGCTGGAGGTCAAGAATGGAAACTGCAAAAGCAAAACCAGTATGAAAGAGCATGCATTTGTAGAGAAGGAGAAATCAGAGTGTTATATGTACCTAACTCAACATGATGGATAGCCTTAAAAATCATGGTATAAATATGCAACAGCTAGAGCTCTCAGAATTTCACTATCAATGGTGACTTTAACCTAGATTTTGTTTGCTTGTTTGTTTTGTGGGTTTTTGTTTTTTTGTTTTTGTTTCTGTCAGTTGTGGGGCTTGAACTCTGGGCCTGGGTGCCAGCTCTGAGCTCTTTAGGTCAAGGCTAGCACTCTACCACTTGAGCCACAGTGCCAATTCTGGTTTTCTGGTGGATAATTGGAGATAAGAGTCTCATAGACTTTCTTGACCAGACTGGCTTTGAACCACAATCCTCAGATCTCAGCCTCCTGAGTATCTAGGATTACAGGCATGAGCCACTGGCACCTGGCTCAACCTAGCTTTTATAAGCACTGAAAATGATTATGCTTCCAAAACACTAGCTTTTTCTTTCTTAGTATTTCTGAAATCTTTAAATAATGTACTTTATCAAGATCAAAACACAACAGCATGATTATTGACAATGATATCAGAATACCTGTATGGTATAAATAAAAGAAAATTTTTATAAGCTTTGTCCACAAAGGATAGGCTTTATATATGCATGTATATTTTAGAGGTAAAAATCTTAAAAATAAGCCGGGTGCCGGTGGCTCACGCCTGTAATCCTAGCTACTCAGGAGGCTTGAGATCTGAGGATCACGGTTCAAAGCTAGCCTGGGCAGGAAAGTCCGTGAAACTCTTATCTCCAATAAACCACCAGAAAACCGGAAGTGGCGCTGTGGCTCAAGTGGTAGAGCACTCGCCTTGAGCTGAAGGGCGCAGGGACAGTGCCCAAGCCCAGAGTTCAAGCCCCATGACGGACAAAAAAAAAAAAGAAAGAAAAAAAATCTTAAAAATAGCAACTTTGTTTCTAAAAGGAAATTGTAAATTCTGAGAAAGCATCCTTAATATTAATCATCTAATAAATTTCATAGAATAAAGACTTGCTATAAAATTTTTATATCACCTTGTATAAGTCAGTAATATCACTGTGTATCAACTTTGTGTGTGTGTGTGTGTGTGTGTGTGTGTGTGTGTGTGTGTGTGCAAGTGCATGCACATGCACCAGTCCTGGGGTTTGAACTCAGAGCCTGGGCCCTACCCCGAGATCTGGTGGGTCTTTGCCTAAGGCCAGTGTTCTACTCCTCAAACCATAGCTTCACTTCTAGTTTTTTTGGTGGTTAATTGGAAATA
The DNA here is from genome assembly GCF_019054845.1 of Dipodomys spectabilis. NCBI lineage: Eukaryota > Metazoa > Chordata > Mammalia > Rodentia > Heteromyidae > Dipodomys > Dipodomys spectabilis. Next base: position 27,205,859 of record NW_024871460.1, read on the forward strand.
AGAGTTTCATAGACTTATCTTCCCAGGCCGGCTTTGAACTACAATCCTCAGATCTCAGCTTCCTGAATAGTTAGAATTAACAGCCTGAGCTACCAGCACCCAAATCACATCAACTTCCTTTACACTAAACGAAAGCTCCTTCTTGTTCTGATCTAATCAAATATTTGCCTTAAAATATCTTAGTATACATAAATAAAATAAAAATCTCTTCTAACTTCAACTATGTGAGAATCTCAGACATTGTTATTCCTCTACTTAGAACAATGAAACATTGGCCAAACTAAAAATGAGTGACTTTTCCTTAAAGACAGAAGAGATTGATGCCATGGGCCAAACCAATAAGCAAAACTCTAGGGGCATAGGAGAACCCAGAAGAGAAGCTATTGGAGTCATAACCTGGTGGAAAAAATTAGATGCCAGTGTTCCCAAATGACTGGAGGCTGAGCGTGGACTAGTGTGAAATGGGCCTGCAGTTTGGAAAGCTTCAATTCGTTGGTGAGTTTTACCACCAGGAGCTCACCAAATTTTTATGCCAGAGTTGTAGGTCTTGTAGGTGAGGAGAACGTTGACCATGAAATATGTAAGGTGATCTCCATAGCCAAAGTGCTCAGCAGAGCAAAAACTTTTACCAGCATTCTTTGCCCCAAAGGAAGGACATTGCTGCCACTGCAGTTCCCATTAGTTTTCCAGTCTCAACTAAGAGTGGCGACAGGTAAGAAGCACTTGACAAGGTGACAGGCTAAGGATAGTGGTCCAATGAAGACTGATATTTAATGATAAGAGTCTGGAACTTACTACTCCAGAGCAGAAAGCACATGCATTATGTGTGAGACTCAGCTTCTGTTTGAGGAACAGTAATTTAGAGGAGCTTAAAGTCAACAAAGTGTTCAAAACATAACAGAGGGATCAAAAGCCTCTGTCACAACCACAGAAAATATTCAGCACAACCTAATTGCTAGAAAGATTGATATAAATCCTCCCAGTAGACTATTTATCTCCATCCCTGGGACCTGATGCATAAGACACAGCATATCAAAACATAAAGAAAAGCACAATGACCAAACAAAAATCAGAACCAGATTCAGATATGACACAGGTACTGGACTTTCTGAACCATAGTTTAAAATAACTCAAATTAATATGCTAAAGGTATTAATACAAAAGGTAGGCAATATGTGAAGAAAAGGTGGGTAATACAAACAGACAAATGAAAACTAAGAAATTCTTCAAAATTCTTCAAAATCTGAATTAGGGAAGGGAAGAGGAATAACAATGGTAAGACATAGGACAAAGGGCAAACCAATACAACAGTGATACTCACAAGACAATATGTTAGATATGAGCTTTATAACTGGGGGGGGGGGGAGCAGGGAAGGTAATGGGGGAAGGAAACGTGGGAGAAAAATGAGGGAGAGGGTCATAATGTTTGACAAGAAATGTGCCCAATACTTTCCATATGAAACTGTAACTCCTCTGTACATCATCTTGACAATAAAATTAAATTAAAAAAAAAGAAATGAATTCCTTCATTAGGTTCATCAGTGGACTTGACACAGCTAAGGAAAGAATCAAGGAGGGAGAGAGATGGTCAATAGAAATGGCAGTATCATCCCTCCTCTGTAACAATTGTAAGATACATTTTATGAGCATTTAAAATGATTAGCCTCACAAAATATTGGTATTTTAAAACTGTAATGCTTAGCAAAAAGAAAAATAAATTGGAAAAAAAGAACAAAACAGAACCAAATTTCCAAGGACTTTAGAAAAATTCAAAAGACATTATTTACATATAATTACAATGTTAGGAGAAGAAAAAGCAAATGTACCAAAGAAATATTTGAAGTTATAGTGGCCATTCTGCAAAATGTCAGAACTCGCACTCCTCAAAATTGTTAAAATTATCAAAGTCAAGGAAAGCAATAATCTGCCTCAACCAAAAGAAACTTAAGGTACATGACTATTAAATGTAATATAGTATTTTGGATAGGGGTCCTGGAACGTGAAAACAACAATAGGTAGGAACTAAGATAATACTTTTTCCAGAAGAGTCTTATTTAAAAATTATCTCTTGTTTACAATAATGCCTTAACAGCATTCACTAATTATAACAAATGTGCTACTGAGATTTAAGATGTAAATAATAGAGAAAAATGGGTATTTGTTCTATGAGATGCTTCTATCCAATATATTGGCCTATTGTATTAGATTGCAAAGAATTTTTACTCCAAATTTTATTGACTACAGTCATTTCAATACTTTCAGGAAGTAGGTAAGTCTTATTCACTTCAGGAGGAAAAGAAAACTGTAATACAATAAAGTAAAGTGACTCAGATAAAGTCCCTGACAGCACTTATCCTGGGACAAATTCCCAGAAGCTAGTCATTAAGGTACTTTCCGTTTAAAATCTAAGCTTCCAGCTGTCAGGTAGAAAACTAAATAACTCTGTCATTAGATGGAGGCTCTTTTCTGCCTTGCCACCAGACATTTAGATCATCTATCAGGAAGCTTATTTGTTGCATAAAAATATTTTCAGCATTTAGACTTGAGCTGAGGATATATATTACATAATACATATCACATATATATGTATTAAGAGGCTGCCTTTATCCTGAGGAAATAAATGTCTATTAGTTTTCATAACTGGAAAGGATATACTGCTAATTTACTCTGTGGAAAAAAACTTTTATGTCACTTCTCTGGAGAATTGACAATGGCATTTTATGCAAAATTATAAGAGAAGCAACAAAAAAATATCATGTTACTCAAAGTCTTGTAGAATAGCAGATAAAACATTTATGAGAGGAGCACAGTTATTTGTAGAAGATGTACATTCAAAATTAGGAGCATAAAGCATGCTGGGTTTGAAGGCAAATTTCACTGTGAAAGTGTTAGATTTAGAGAAAGTCCATAGTTGATAGGCGTTCATTTCCCTCCTCCTCCACGCCTCCATGACTAGTAGATAAACACTGTTTTTTCTGAGTAGTCTGTCTTCCAGAAGAATACCTGTCAGTTCTGGCAGATCAAGAATCTATTCCTTCTTTTTTAAATATGTTTTTATTGTAAAAACACTGTATAGCAGGGTTACAGTTACACGAACAAGGCAATGAGTACATTTCCTGTTCCTTCCTCAAGAGAAAATAATGATTCATGTAGGATATCATCTGCTTTCGTTCTCTAAGTGTTCTAAAGACAACAGTAAGCATGCCATCCTGCTTGGGGTGTGTGTATAGAGGTGGTGGTGTGAATCCTAGTCTGAAAATTAAGTTTATTCCATTTCCCAGTTATTTCCTCATGTGTGGACATGTGACTATTTGTTCAATTACAGAAAACCTTGAGATTTTGGTAAAATTACCATAAAAAGAGCTCTCTTATGAGCTACTAGTAGCTCACATTCCAGGAGCTCTTTCTATTCCTGGGGAAAAAGCCTATCTATAAAACAAACCAGCCCAAACTGAGGTGAACAGGTAAGTATAGGAAGAAGAAAAAGAGAGAGACTTCTGAACACCTAGATATAGGTAAGAGGTCTTAAGTAATGCCAATTCTGAACTATTTCAATGACAAAAGACAGCAAATTCCCAGTTTTATTTAAATTAATTGCATTTATTTATTTATTTATTTATTCATTCATTCATTCATTGCCAGTATCAGGTTTGAACTCAGGGGCTGATTTTTATCTACTTGTTTGATGTCTGCTTGCACATTTGCCTGGCACTCTACTAGCATTTTTGCTGTGTTTTAAAAATAATTAATATAATTTATTTTTAAGGTGTTGTACAGAAGGACAATCGACTCATAAGTCAAGTAATGAATACATTTTTTTGGGGGGCAATGTCACCCTTCCTTTGCTTTCCTGCAGTTTCTCCCTCCCGTCCCTGCATAATTGCAGTCTTTTCCACACAGTGGCCAGTGAGCACCATGACTTCATTTGAACACCCTTCCCCCCTCCATTTCTGTGCCCTTTCGCTCCTCCTCAAAAGACAGAAAAAAAAAAACCTCAAAGCAAAAACAAAGAAACAACAACAACAAATAAGCCCATGTTTCCATTTCCTGGAATGTCTTCTAATAAGTAGCATTTTAAATGTTCAGAGTAGTTATGCCTTTGAATTGCTCCCATCAGACTATACTCCTTTAGTTTCATTGTTTGTGTGTGAATGCCTACAGTCCTGTGTAAATTATTATGCCCAGGTGTATTTTAGATCTAGCTTCTACACATTGAGAGAAAACATGCACAGATTTGTCTCTCTGAGCTTGGCTTACCTCACTTAACATGATTTGTACTAGGTCCATCCATTTCCTTCAGATGGGATAATCTTATTCTTTGTAATGGATGAGTAAAATTCAATTTTTTTTGTCAGTCGTGGGGCCTGACCTCTGTCCTGGGTGCAAGTCTCTGAGCTCATCAGCTCAAGGCTAGCGCTCTATCACCTGAACTACAGTGCTACTTCTGGCCTTTTCTGCTTATGTGGTGCTGATGAATCAAACCCAGGGCTCATGCATGCAAGGCAAGCACTCTACCACTGAGCCACCTTCCCAGCCCTAAAATTCAATTTTTTATTTGCCATATTTTTTGAATCCACTCTACTGTAAGCTATCTGGGCTGTTTCTATAACTTGACTATTGTGAATAGTGCAGCAATGAACATAGATGTGTGAGTGTCTTGCAATGTTCTGGGAAGATGCCCAGGAGTAATATGGCTGGGTCATAGGGAAGTTCTATGTTGAGTTTGTGAGGAACCTCTAAACCACCATCTAGAGTGGTTATACCAGTTTACATTCTCCAACAGTGCAATAGGGTTCCTTTGCCCTCACTTCCCCACAAGTATTTGTTGTTACTTGAATTCATGATGTTGGCCAATCTAACTGGGATGAGATGGAATCTCAAAGCTGTTTTGACTTACATTTCCTTTATGGCTAGGGATGTGTTTGCTGGTTACGTTTAGAAATGGAGTCTTGTAGACTTTTCTGCCTAAAGCTAGCTTCAAATCCCAATCCTCCAGGTCTTGGCTTAATGAGTAGCTAGGATTATAGGCCTGGGCTGCTGGTCTGCAGCTTTGGTTAGTTATATTTTTACTCAAACTGAAATTGTTCTGATTGGTTTTAAATTCAGGATCTCATCATCTCAACTGACATTTTCACTCAAGGTTAACACTCTACCACTTGAACTACAGCCTCCACTTCTGATTCCTGTGCCCTTTTCTCATTTTACTCACGGATATCTCTTGAGTTGTTGAGGACAATTACGATTCAAGTTCCCTAGTGTTTTCGTCTCACTCATCAACAAGATGCCAACCTCCCAGACGATGCAGTTATCTAACACCTAGCCTCACCTCAGGTCTCTAAGCATTTATATAATTAATTGTCTAAATTTTCTCCAGTGAGTATGGGAAAATCAAAGAGGAGTTTCTTTCATCTCACAAATACACAATTTATCCTAGAAATATAAAGCTTTGTCAGAACTCACAGTTTGTCTAGTTCACCACCAATCTCTTTAAGAACTATAGGAAGTTAATGAGGGAAACTGACATGTTTTGAGTACTCACATTATGTTAAATATCACTGTGAAGGTTTGACATACATTTATTCTGCTTAATATCCAGAATAACCAGGAAATTGATACTCACTATTTCTGCCAAAAATGTGAGGAAACAAGCTCAAGAAAGCTGCTATGTCCAAGATTCTAGTAAGTGTGTTAAAGTTTCTGTATTCTTTTGCCTTTGGATTCTTACCACCTTGCATAGTATCTGACTCCCAAATAACTTGCAAAAAATATCTGTCAAATAAAGGTATAAAAATAGCAGAGCCAACATCAACGTTTATTCTTCTTGGTTCTATATCTTTACTAGAGCATAACTCTTTCAAACAAGATCATAGCAGGAATGGCTCCATATTTTTGCCTTTTGTTTTTAAATCACTTAAAATATCTCAGAATTATGCTTAGAGAAAGATTGGTATTTTTAGATCTGAATGGCATAACTCTACTGCAGAAATGAGCTATAGCCAATGAAGTGTCCTGGCTAAGTATTAGGCTTCTTGGGTTAGAAGAAAATCTTATTTAGTCACTCTGTGTTCTTATGCAAGTTCCCTATCCCTCAGATTATTCACTATTAAAAATAGAATGTTGGTAGTGTTATCTGCCATATAAATGCTCACAGGGATTAATAAAATTATACCTATCATACAGCAATACTTTAATAAGGCTATTTACCTTTTTTTACTATAATATTAATTTTCTTTGATGTGTAAACGAATATTCTCATGGACTAGAAGACTTGATAATAGACAGATTATTAAAATTTTCAAGTTTTTTAAACAATTTAGGTGCAACTTAGAATATTATGGAAAATATGATTTGAAACAGGTACTCACAGGAAATCTCCTTGCTAAACGTAGCACTGATATCACAACAAATTAAGCTTTCTTTGGAAAAGATTTTTTATTAGTCTATATTAATTGTACAAAGTAGTTCATTGCAGTTATTTTCACATATGCATATAATATTCTTTGATCATATTTGCCCGTTACTCTTTCTTATCCTCATCCTCCTTTTTTATGTTTATTAGTTTTCATTATTTGATTTCATAACTCCCTACCAAAATTATTACTACACTAGTCATGGTCATATACATAAAATAGTTAATCTCATTACCCAGCTACCAAAGCCAGAAACTAGAACTCAGCTCCCTGCCCACAGTGTGTATTAAGTGACATTATATACCTTCATCTTCTTCATTAAATGTCAACCAATCATCAATTCTTTGCCAATTATATATATAAAAATGTCATATTGATCTTTCTTTTCATTATCATGTTTGCCACTGACTTTTTGAAGACTCCAATTGCTCTGATATGAAGGATTTTTACAGAAGTTTCAGAGTGAGACTATGAAGGCCTTCAGTAAGGATGGGATAGGATTTAGAAGAAGAGAGCAGTGAGTATGTTCTGATGGTCAAGTTGACAAAGCCTGCTGATAGATTGTATGTGGGACTATGAGAGAAAGAGAAAGCAATCATGGACTCTCAAATCTTTGGTCAGAACAACTGCTAAATGGTGTACCATGCTCTAAGATTAGCCAGGAGTTTGATTTTGGACCTGTGCATGCATGCTGGCATTTATTGCTAATATACATTTTTACAAATTGAGAAATTCTGTTCAGGAATGAATTCCTATCCATGTCTTCAAGTTCTATGATTTGTCCTGGCCTCTCCTTGTGCCTAAAATCACTACTATTCCCTCAAATGCCACACTTACTAAGATGAATTGAGATTCAAGTTTTCTGTAACAACACAGGAAGAATTAGATTTACCTTCCTCCATGGACTCATGTTTATGAGTTTATGTTTATGAAATGAAAACCATAAGTTGGGAATTACAGTAACCACTAGGTATATATGGAAAGATGAATTGTTTCTACTCTCAAAGAACATGTAATCTCGTAGGAGCTGACAGAGCACATCCACTATTTAGCACAATGTCTTAAGTTTATAATAAATAAGATGCACTACACAGAAGAATAGTGGGAAATCAGGCAAAGCCATCGATATTTATTGACTGTGTATTTGTCATGCACAAGGTCTTTGTGTTTTTGTTTATTTACAATCACAATAGTCCTATGAACTGGGCATTGGGGAATAAGTACCCACACAAGTTAATAGAGGTTGCATGTGACGGAACAAATTAATGAGCCACTTCTGATAACTAAGTTATTCATTTACAAAATAGGATTCGGAGAAGGCTTCATAGGAGTAGAACAGTATGAGCAGTCACAGAAGCCTGAGATCATCTCAAGTAGAGGGAACCTGTACATACAGACACAGAGGGACACAGGTAGGGGTTTGATGAGCCTGCGCAAGCACCATGAGCGGGAGTCTTGATGTGTATCCTCTGAGTTAAATATAGAATGAAGAATTTTGAACATAGAAATGATAAGATCAGATTTTATACTTTAGAGAAGTTTCTCTAGTATAGCACTTAGTGAAGACTTCCATATGTGTACATGTGTATGTGTGTGTGTGTGTGTGTGTGTGTGTGTGTGTGTGTCTGTTGGGCGTTGGTATTGGAACTTGAACTCATGACCTTTAGCTTTTACTTGGCTTTTTCCTGTTCAAGGCTATCAATGCAGTTCTTGAGTCATAACCTTTGGCTTTTTGCTGGTTAATTGGAATTAAGAGTTTCACAGACTTTTCTACCCTGATTGGATTCAAACAGAGACACTCTGATCTCAACATCCTGAGTAGTTAGGATTATAGGCATAAGCCACCAGCAGCTGGCTCTACTGTGTATATAATTTAGTTAACACATTTATCTCACATTTTACAATATCAGATACATTTTAACTGAGCCCTAGTTCATTCCCTGCAGTATTTGTGTGTGTGTGTGTGTGTGTGTGTGTGTGTGTGTGTGTAAGAGAAAGAGAGAGAGAAGAGAGGAGAGAGGTTATTGAGTTTAATTTAGGTTTCTTCATTTTAATGTCTTTACTACTCAACACAGAATTTTCCCACAAGAGAAAGGCACAGTAACAGTTGAAAGAATGAAAGAAAGCTGGAGGAAGAAAGGGAGAGTTGAAAATAGAACTTATCATCTTTTAAATACAATCACTATGTATAGCTCCTATGCATAGTTCTCATTTACTTTCATAAAATAAATTTAACTTTGCATTTAAGTCACGATCACTTGAACAATTTTGTCTTTCTCCCTTCAAAGGAATGAACGGAGACTCTGAGGATTAGAGCATCCTGAAGATACAGTCAAGATAATCAAGTATAGCGACTTTTTAAACCAAAGAAGACTCTTAGATACATGTATTACTTAATTCACTTTCCCCATTTAATTCTTTTATATAAAACCTTTAAAATACATTTGGTTTCTTCAGAGTTCACCGTGGAGTACAAAGTACTAAAAGTATTTTAGGCCTAAAGCAGACTCAGTGCACACACAACAATTCAAATTAGAATTCATGGATCTAAAGCAATAGAAAAAGCTAAATAATCAACACAAAGATAGGACAAGCACCAGCGCAGCTCTGGGTTTTAGTAATGACACTGTGGACAGAACCTCTGGCATGGTCATGTGGGCACCGTCATGTGGCTAACCCAGCATCTGTAGGAGGGTATAAGTGGAACACGGAGTTTGGCAGTCCCAGCAAGCAATAAGAATTAGGATAAAAAATAAAAATGAGTAACACTAAGACGTTCAAAAGGGCTAAGTACCTTTCCAAGAAATGTATGAGAATTTCCTCATTGATTATGTCAACAATCCTGTGATGGGCACTCTCTTTACCTGCATTTTCCAGATAAGGAAACTAAGAACATTACTTGGGCCATATAGGAAGAGGTAACAAGGATTTGAACTCACAGTTTGACTACAGAGTCTTAATTATAATGGCCAAACTACATGCCTTTAAGATCTAGTGAGAGTGGAGGACATGACTACATTGTAGGGCCTCTCAAAAAAGAAAGTAATACTGGGTTGGCCAATTCAAGAATCTCACTACAGAAAGCAGAGGGTGAAGTCAAGTTTCAGATATGCTAAGGTACCATATGCAGTCCAGTATCTGATAGCAGAGAGGCCACTGACTTCTGCAACATAGGCAAGCAGCCATTTATTGGGCTCAAAAGCTTGAAGCTAAATTTGCTGTTTGTTTCTGTAACAGCTGATAAGCCCAGCTTTGTAAAGATTAGAATTTTCACAGTTTCCTGCTTCTGGCAGAAAAGTAACACATTTATGAGTGTGAAACTGCTTTACATTTTAGGGAGAGAGTGTACTCAGAAAATAGAAAAATTGTTTTCCCTTATTTTGCTTTTTAAAAAAATCATGACAGTCAAAATTTGCACTTGCAGGTTCTTCCTACACATTATAGTACTTTGGGAGTCTTCCTTCCACCAAAGTCAAGGTCATTCTTAAGGAATAGATTGGGGGGATGTGCTTTGTTATTTCTAAATAAATCCCTGTTAAAAGATTTGGTTTTAATGGTCAAGGGCTTTAATGGTCAAGATGTTAAGGGTGTAGTTAAAGAATTTGCACATCCCATAGAGTAAATATGAATATAGTGCCATGTATTACATATTACTAGTAATATGTAATTCAATTCTCAGTTTCATATCCCCTTTTGAGAAATTAGTGAGGAGTTATGACATGAAAATCAGTCTTGTACCAATAATTCTAATTTCAGGGCACACTTGTTGACCATCCCATTTTATTTTGGGCCCAAATCCTTGACTATAGGATTAAAACTAGCTAGAGAACTCTGAAGATATGGATGATGTTGGGCTGTGTAGCTCATATCAAAGTGTGGCCTTTTTACTAAGGCACAGACACAGACCACAGAGAACCATCAATCTCCATGATACTCTGAACATTGTTGATCAAAAACTCAGCCTTCTAGTCAGCTGTTGGCGGCTTGGACCTGAAATCCTAGCTACCCAGGAGACTGAGATTTGAGCATCAGTTTGAACCTAGCTCAGGAAGAAATATCCAAGAGATAGTTGCATACAATAAATCAGAAAAAAAGTGGACTGGAGGTGTGGCTCAAATAGTGGAGTACCATCTTTAACCAAAAAAGCTGAGCAAGACTGAAGAGCCCTAAGTTCAAGCCCCAGTACCAGCACAAAACCAAAAACAAACGAAAAACAGATGCTTAAGAAGAGAGCATGTTTGAATTAAATAGTATGTCTGATGGTGTTTCTTTTACAGTTGTTGTTGTTGCTTTTTTGTTGTTGTTGTTTGTTTTTGGTGCTAGGGGTTGAATCAGAGCTGTGTACCTGTTAGGCAAGTATATTGCCATTTGAGCTACATCTCCAGTCTCTTTTCGCTTTTCAGGTCAAATTGTTAGTTATGTACTTCTTATACATGGGTTCACAAAATTTATTGAGCATCTACCTATGTTATGGCAGGCATTTCATGCACCAGTATAAACCTTAGACATTGCTGATCTCACAGACTTAAGAGCGTATAGGCTGAAACAATGGAACAAAAGCCCAAAGATAAAAATTCTCTCAGGGACTGTAAAGAGCCATTGCACAGAAATCAAAACCACCGCTGGGAAGGTGGCTCAGTGGTAGAGCACTTGCCTTGCATGCATGAGGCCCTGGGTTCGATTCCTCAGCACCACAAAAGCAAAAAGAAAAAAAAAAGCCAGAAGTGACGCTGTGGCTCAAAATCACCACAAACACACAACCTTCCTATTTGCTTAAAGGAATGATAATAAACTTTAGCAAGTACACATCAACAAGAGGAATCTGATGGTTCTGTTCATTACTGTGATCATTTGTATATTGCCTTTTACATAGGCTAAAAAAAAATAACCTTTGGTCCAGACATAGATAAATGCTGTATCTCACTTATATATAAGTAGAATCTGAAAAAAGCCAAACTCAAAGTAGCGAAAGGGTAGAGTTATAGTTGCCAAGAGCTGTGGGTGGGATAAATGGGGAAATGTGGTTAATGGACAGAAATTCTAGTCATGCATAGTGGTAATGGATATGTTCATTAAGTTGATTATGGACATCATTACAGCATGAATGTGTATATTAAATCGTCAAGTTGTACATCTTGAAAAAATGTATGTACACATTCCTTTACCTCGCAAATATTTTAAAATAATAATGCATAAAATTAAAGTATATTTTTGTAAAATTAAAACACTCAGGAGCCAGGAGCCGGTGGCTCATGCCTGTAATCCAAGCTATTCAGGAGGCTGAGATCTGAGGATTGCGGTTCAAAGCCAGCCTGGGCAGGAAAGTCCATGAGACTCTCATCGCCAACAAACCACCAGAAAACTGGAAGTGGCGCTGTGGCTTAAGTGGCTTGAGGGACAGTGCTCAGGCACAGAGTTCAAGCCCCACCACCGACAGAAAAGAAAACTAAAAAACAAAGACAGAAACAAATATTCTCAGGAAGTGTCCATGGAATCCATGTGTTAGCTTTCTCAGGAATTTTGCCTTTTCTAGGTTTAATTCTGGGCTCTTTAGCTAAGCACTGGCATTTCCCGTAAACAGTTCTATTTTCAGGGTTATCTTTATATCTAGTCTAACATCAACCCAACCAAAAACAAAATCCTCCCCAAGACACTCTTATTAAAGCTAATCACTAATCATGCATTTTCCCCTCATTTAACCAGCAACCTCTCTTTCATGTCAGATATCTAAGTCCAAATGCCAAATCTGTCCTCTGGCAGCATAACTCTCAGCTGCTTATTGCCTCATATTTCTTTGATTGTTCCACCACCAATTAAGCTGTCCACAAGAGACTTGGTCATATGAGGGTCTGTTACCAAGAGATCAAATACATGCAGAAACTGTTTATTTGAAAATAGAGAATGTGATGAACACATGGTGCAGAAAGATGGTTACTTTTTGATCTTCTCATTTACATTAGATCATCCCATCTTTCCTCTTTTAAATCCCGCTCATATGGTAAATAGCCTTATGTTTTCTTTTTCACTGTATCCTACTGCAATAGATGTAGCTAAAATGTCACCAATTATTTCATGTAACCAAGGCATAAGAATACAAGAAAAGAGTTTAATTATTCAATATTATGTTTTTACTATGTGTCAGGCCCTTTCCTGGAGACATTATGAGACATACTATTATTATGAGACACATTACCTCAATTATTACTCATAATAACTACATGTCAAACACAGAGATACAAGATAGTATAGCTGTTATTTATGTCCAGACTTGCCTGATTCTGCCTCTACTTCACACAGAAAATGAAGAACAAGGTGAAATAAGAGGCACAGAGAAAAGCAGACAGAGAAGGCAATGGATAATATAGCTGAACAGCCTCAATTACTATTAATTTGTTAAATAAATGTCTATTAAGCACCTAATACTGAAGATTTATAATTTCCTCATAAGACAAGTTCATTGTTCTAGAGAGGCATGTATGACTTAGGGAGGTAAATTTTCTATAAATTCCACCATAAGGCAAAACTCAATATATTCAAAAGTGTATGCTTGAGCGAGAGGGGGCAGAGTCCTACCAAGGAAAATGGCTACTCAGATAAGATGACTTTTGTGAAAGAATGAAAACAATATATGAGACCTCTTAAATTGACTAGTAGGCAGAGATTCAGGTCAAGGCAGAGGTTAAAGTGACAGATGTTACAGAATCATAGAGGTGGGTGGCTGGAGGGATGCTCAGGAATTTATGTGCTTCAGAGAGGGAAGAGGCAAATGCATGGTAAAGACTGAGCAAGAGAAGGGGAAAGGTAGCTTTGTCAGCAGGGCAAAAATCAGGCGTTAGGAAAGGGAGCAAGGAGAGGAGAGACATTATGGTGAGTGAGGAAACAGGGGCCGGGGCTGCCAGAACAAGCAGTTACTCTGTGTAGCATAATAAATGGCATTCCCACACTGGTAAATCATATGGACATTATGCTCATTTTGATAGAAACAAAAGGAATGATGGTCCTTACTCAGAGTCTTGGAAGTACAATGAAATGAAAGCACCATCTGAGAGAGACAGGTGCTTGGATGGAAAAGGAGATAAGGTATTTCTGAGCTGCAGCCCAGAATTGTATTATGTTGTCGCTGTATTTGATTCCAGTGTCCTGCATCTTGTATATACATTTTTTTTTAATTTGGGGAGGGGAAGGGAAATAACAAAATGCTGAAACAAGGATACAGGTTGACCCACTATAACAATGAGATGTACAAGACAGTATGTTGAAAATGAACTTTACAACTTTGGGGGTTGGGGGGAGAGAAGAATTGGGGAGGTAGGGAGGGAAGGGATATTAGGGGAAAAACAAAGGAGGGGGTAACAATACTATATAGGAAATATACTCACTACCTTACTCATGTAGCTGTAACCCCTCTGTAAAGTATCTTTACAATAAAAATATTAAAAAATAAAAATTATCTAAGCATTTTGAAATTTAAAAGTAAGAATTGCATTATGTGGGTGACAGGAAGACAGAAGGGTAATTCTGTCACATGGTAGGCACCACTGAGCTGGACGTCAGGCAAAAAGCAAAAGGATTAGATAAGAAAACATAAGGATAACACTTCACTTCTGTCTTCAAAAGCAATCAAATGCATCATATGAAAAAAGATACCTTTGAAGTGATAATATCCCAATCATGGCAACATAATCTAAAAAAAATATAGATATTCTAATGGCCAGGCAGAGTTACATATTAGGGATTCCATGCCAATGTTCCTTGAACTGAGTTACTTCCTTCTGGGTAGAAAGCTGTGCAGTGCCATGTAGTGTCTTGATCTGATTGCTTGAGGACAAACCATACAACTAGTTATGTCATTAAACTGTCAGAACTGGACTTTGATGATAACCTTTCCCTGCATGTAAGAAAGAGGTTTCAAGAAAGGGAAAGAAATCTATGTATCATAAAGGTGTCAAGTAGTTTTTGTCAATAACACACCTTCACTACAGCCTTTATAGTATCGCTGTAATACAGTAAAATAACTTTAATAAGCTATGATGTAGAAGTCATTGGGGAAATGGTTCTGGTGGAATAAAAGTGTAAAACACAGTGTTGCTTACGACAGCTTATAACTGAACTCTGTGCCACTGTCATTAAATTGACAGGGCATTTTTTTAAACCATCCCTTCCTTCTCTGTCACTTACATGATAACTCCCAATTCATACTCTTCTCATTGGAAAGTGAACTAGTGTGATGTCTGCTATGTGGTTCCTAGGCAACCATCATACAGTGCAGTGGGACACCGCCAGCCACCATGAAATTAAGTGCAAAGAGCCTGGAAGTTGGTATCAAGCCATCCTACATTCACGAGCAGCTTTATATCTTAGTTAAGCTAAGATACAACATACCTAAGCACATGGCCCCAAACCTGACACATAGTAGGCACTCAGTGAATCAATCTGTTGCTGCCATTAAACTGATATTTCCAATCATTAAAAGGAACAGTCAAAGCTCAACTAGGACAGGGCTTCCTCATTTCAAAGTTGTAAGTCCATCATTTTGTTCAATGTAAATTCCTCTGCCAACTTCTCATGAATATCTACAGCCATAAACTTTCCCCAAACTGTGACTTTTATAAGAAATGGACATTTTATAAGTCAATTTCTAAGACTTTATTATTTTCTACTATTCTTTATAAAGTGGCGTAAACTATGAGACCACAGATAAATAGAATAACTAGAAACAGTAGGATTTGGAGTCTTACCATTTTTGTCTGCTCTCCTCAATATCTGAAAAGAAAAGAGGAAACATTTTGTTACCTATTTTGACTAAGTATTGCAATATATATTGTATTTATATATGTCATTGATTAATAAAAGATCTTCTAAGTAAATGTTTCTTTCTTTAGAATAGCCAAAACCTGATAAAAAAAAAAACCCTCAAATATCTATCAACAAGTGAATAGATAAACTGTGGTATAATCAGACATTGAAGAACTGTCTGTCTCTATCTCTATTTTGGTCTATCTATCTATCTACACCTTGAGTGGATCTCAAAATCATTAGGCTGATTAGAAAACATAAGTACAAAAGATATGTATTATATAAGTTCATTTATATAAAAATTGTGAAAAACTGCAAACTAACCCAAAGCAACAGTAGATTAAGGGCTATCTAGAAATGGCAGGACAGGGAAGAATGTATTATAATAGGACATGTGGCAATTTCTGGGGGTGATAAAGATAGTTATCATCTTGATTGTGGTAAAGTTTTCACATATACCAAACCCAATCAGACTTTTACTTTTAATATAGGTAATTTAAAGGAAGTCAATCATATCTCAAGAAACCTGGAGGCAACAACAAAATATGAAAAATAGTAGGTAAATAGTATGTCTATACTGTAACTTATTTGTATACATTCATTATGTTCCCTTGGACCTGTTTTAAATTGCTTTTGATGTATAGCAATCAATCTTCCACTCTTGGCTCATGTGTTTCAGACAGATGGGGGGAGGGGTGGGGAGAGGCCAAGGGAGGAGGGGTAGGAGTGGAGGAGGGAGGACGAGGCCCAGGCGGGGCATATTTTCCTTTTCTACTGGTTTTGAACCTGAAAAGATTCAGGCAAGGAGTTGCTGCTGCTGTTTTGTTGTTATTTATGTTGTGTTTTGAATCATTTTTTCCCCAAAATAAAATGTTTACATGGTAGTCCTTAGTACCTATGAATGTGGCCTTCTTTGGAAAGAGGTTCTTTATTGATGCAATCTAATTAAGACAAACTATTACTGGTCTTAGACAGAAATTCTGAGGCACAGATTAGGAATAGGCCACATGCTGAGAGAAGTAGGTATTGGACTAATTCAGCCACAAGCCAGGGACTGAAGCTACCACAGAAGCCAAGAGAAAGATACAGAAGAGCTTTTCTAGAGCCTTTGAGAGGACCATGGTCAATCAACAGCATCATTTCACTCTTATAGTCTCTGGGAAGCGAGTAAGTATGTTGGGTTCTTTTTGTATGCACTATGTTTCATTAGTTACTGTGGAACTCTTTGAAAATCAAAATAATATATAGCCCGCAAAGAAGCAATATCCAGGAAAAGGATGTTCGGATGCTTGGATAAGCAAGCCCTTGGTGTCACTTTTTAAGCCAATGGTCTCTCTATATTTCATTACAAGAGCCAATAAATTATCATACTTTTCATTTTTAATCTTAAGACAGTTTGCAATCAAATTAATCCTAACTCTGATATGCATATGGATAGAAAACCAACTGGGTGATGTACTATGTTACATACAGAATCAAAGAAAATATCCCTCTACCAGTTGCAGAGAAAAACTTTAATCACTTGGAAAAGGCCCTTGAGAACCATTTGTTTTCCTGAGCAACTTGTGGTTATAATTAAATGACCAGAGCTATCCTTATATCTAGATAGATATTTGTTGGTGTTTAGTTTAAAACATGAGAAATGTTTTATTCTCTAGTTGTTTGTTTTACTGCACAGCAACATTGTCCCTTCTCATCTGTTGATTTCTCAAAATGCTGTCTAGATAAATCTAATCATCATTACATTGTGCCTTATTGTACAATATTAATGTTATTACTAAAATCCTCACCTATGAAACTTGCCCAGAAGCAGATAGGTGTTACTTTGATAATTACATAGAGTACACTGCTCTTAAGTTTTGTGCTTTTTTTTTGTTTTTACAAAATTAATTTAGTTAATGCATGAAAGCTAAAGAATGAATTCCACATTCCTTTGACACCATAGCTGTAATAGCTAGTAGGGACATTGAGAATCCATTCCTCCATCATATCCAGTTCCTCCCTGTTTTCTAAACCAGGAAGCCACATGCTATCTGTTACATTTGAAGCAATCAAAGATTTTACTTCACGTTCTGTTGTATCCTCATGGGTTTAATGTGACTAGAATAGAAATAACTGTACAGTGGGGAGTGGGGCCCAAAAATTCTATTATTTCATTTCATAAAGGACAACCAGAAGTGGGATTCAGTCTCTTACAGATGAAATTAAGACAGTAGTGGTATCATTAAGCAGTTCCTCTAATTAAATATGAACAGAACTGTCTTTGTTGCAAATTTTGCCTCTGAGGCCAGAGACTAATAAAAAAATGTACTATAAATGGGAATTGAGCTCCTTTTGTTATGTTACCATGGTCATCTGGGTCAACCAGTTTTGACAGTTATCGCTAGAGGAATTGTAAATAAATTCAAATATTGTAAATAGATTTAATATTATATTATGTTAAAATACAAGCAATACTATGTTTTGCTACTATTGAGGGGTTATGTAAAAGATGTGTTTTGATGTCTTTATTCTTCACCTTAAGCTAATGAAGGCAGGTATTAAATGTCAATGTAACAAGCATAAAAAATTGACACAAAATTACCATTCACAGAACTAGTGTTTCCTAACTGTCTCATTCTCCGGGGTAGATTAAAGTTCAAAATGAGATTGTTGATGGAGTCACTTAGTGGACTCCTGAGAAATGGGGTATAGGGCAGGGGTTGGGACTCATCAGAACATGAAGTGACATCTGGAAAGGAAGAGCTAGAAGCTGAGTCATGGTGTAGCCCTTATATCAAGCAGGTAGTTTTAGTAATGAGCTACTAGTCACACTCAGATGAGATGCAGAAAACTGAGCCCTGGAAGGTAGATGAACAATAGGTAATAAGTATGTATTTATCAGTTTTTCCTAGCACAGGACCTGAATAAATAAACAAGGCAAATGCCATTATTGTCCACTCTAATTTGCCTTGCCAATTAAAGTAGACAATGATGATAGTAACTGCCATTTCCTCACTGGACAATTTCACTCAAATAATCAGTGCTAATCAAGATAAGACATGCATGGTTGTAGCAAAATTTAGCCAGAGAACCATATCTAGACAGACACTCTAACCACTGAGCAATACCTCCAGCCCTGACTATGATGTCTTAAGATCCTTGCTGCTTTGACAGTTCTCTATCTCACCTCTCATACAAATGGGTATGTGCAGGGCTTCAGAATTGTGTCTTGAAGAGAACAAACTATTAGTTTTCTTTTTCTGAAGCCAATTCCCTGACTATTCAGGCACTGTGCCTTGAGTTCAGAGATACATGACATGCCTACTTGGATGAGAGAAGGAAGAAAAGACAAGTAGTAGTGTCACCTGTCATCTTCACTAGACTCATTACTTTTTCATTAGTGAATTGGAGAAAAGCAAGTTCCTTCTTGGTTACAAAATTGACCTGGTATCAATGACTTATAATTGTGATCCTAGCTACTCAGGAGACTGAGATC
Source organism: Dipodomys spectabilis (assembly GCF_019054845.1). Classification (NCBI taxonomy): domain Eukaryota; kingdom Metazoa; phylum Chordata; class Mammalia; order Rodentia; family Heteromyidae; genus Dipodomys; species Dipodomys spectabilis. The sequence goes on from NW_024871460.1 coordinate 27,224,543, forward strand.
TGAGAATTACAGTTTGTAAAGTCGGCTTGAGCAGGCAAATCCTGGAGACTCTTATCTCTAATTAAGCACCAAAGAGCCAAAAGTGGAGCTATAGCTCCAGTGGTAAAGCATCTGTCTTGAGCAAATATGCTCAAGACTGGGAAGGTCTGAGTTCAAGCTCCAGTATCAGCATAAAATATATAATAAATAAAGAGATATCAGTTGAAAGAGAGATGTAGCATTGGTGGGTAGAGTTGCACCTAATTTCATTTGAAATTTCTCTTGCTTTGGAGAATGTGGTAAAGGCTTATTTTTCTTCCTCTGCACAGTGGCAGAATTGATTAATGACTCAAAAGAAAGTTTACATGCTTCATAGACTTGCATTCTAAATGTGAGTTTATTCTCTGTTATCTGTAATGCAGCAACCTAGGAAAAGATAGTGCACTAGTAGAAAAAGGAAAACCATTCCTGGTTCTTCTGCATTGGTGCACAATGGATCCACTTTTGTCTCTCTCCTATGACTGGCTGGTGTGCTCCATGTATACATTAGTCATAGTGTGCCCAGGTCATCTGGGTACCAGGCTAGGGGTTTTAAGCCCCCAACAGCTATTCAAGACTGTGTATGATACACTGATGCTTAATGTTGACATGTTTTAGAAAGAAAAATCATATAGATTAGATGTAGAAAGAAACAGTTCCTGAAGTTGTTTGTGGACTCAGATTTAGCTCTTTATGTATTCAACATAAAGCACTGGCATAAACTAATATTTTAAATTTATGTTGCACATTTATTTCCAGTTTTCTGTACTATGAACTCTTATAATCACAACAATCTTGGAAAGCAAGGCTTATTATCATGTCGGAGATAAGAAAAACAAACCAAAAGCAAATAGTTGTAACTTGTTTAGCTGTTGAGCATTTAACTCTAGTTTCTAACCAGCAGGTTGGGTCTAGTATGTCATTAACAATGTTCTCAACAATAGTTTAAATCACTTTTTTTGAAGACTGATTACTTCAGTGATAGTGGGATACAAACACTGGAAATCAGTTTTCCTCAAATTTGGAAATTAGTCTGAGAAGTTCGCAAGTGGTTTAATTTCTGTTCCAGTTTGGAATGGATAGTGTCAACTCCCTATTTATTATGATCTGAATAGAATTTCAAAAGCAGTCTTTCTAAGCAATGCTATTGGAACATGCTAAACCTAATCAAACAAACTGATGTATTTGTATTTCACATTTTATTTTGTTAAAAGCAGCATGATCCAGGATGAATAATTCAAAACTTCCTAAATAACAAATCCTTTTTCGTGTCACATATTTCACTAGAGTGTTAGATTTTTTCACAAAATAACTCAAAACTGTGTAAACAACATCTTTTCTATTTGAGACAAAATCCAATGCTAGCTTTTTTTTTTAAATAAATATGCCAACACTTCTCCTGTGGAATCAGTTTTACATTTTAAAATTCCACAAATAGACAGAAGAACGCAAGGGTGCCCTATTCATAGATGACACGTTCCTTCGGGAAAGGTACCTGAGGCTGTGTGTTTACAGAATATAGGAACAATTGCACATACATAACAAATGAGATTTTAATTTCTGTTTTTTTCTTGTTTATTTGAACACCTGAGCCAAGAGTGGTCTGTGTCTAAGAGGCTAACTTTCCATGTATATAGTCTCGATCCATCCATCACCAGACTGTTGCCAAGCTTTGCATTAGAGTAATAAAGCATTCGAGTCCAGATCAGGTCAGAATGAAGAGAGGAGCCACTTGCTTTCCGAAGTCACTTCTTGGTAGCATAGTTTTCAGATAATAATAGGCATGATTCTAAGGACCACCCCCCGACTTTCTCCTGGAAAGGAGGATTTCCTTCTCAGGTGTGTTGGCTTGACTCTCCCTCCCCCCAAATCAGTTCTTCAAGGCCTTTGTGGCTCTGAGTCACAGAAGTAGAAGGAACATCAGCCTGTTACACATTAGCACCAATAGTACCACATAATTTACTCAAGCCTAGCAGAGATAAAAGCTCAAGAAGAAGAAAGAAGAAATGAATGAGAAGCAGACACTTGTGTTTTGGTAGGAAGAAAATGGCTGGCCCTAAATGCTTGGATCCCCTTCCTTGAAGCTGCAGGGTGAGGAGGAGAGAAGGCTGACAGGGCACACCCAGTTGAACCTTTTCGCTCTGAAGTGCCTTAGATGACTTTTAATCATCTATAGGAGTTTCGCTACCAATTAAAATATTTCTAGCTAACCTATTCAAAAATCAAGTCCAGGAGAACCCCTTGCCCTAATTCCTCTTCTCATTATCTTCACTATTTCTGCTTCATAATTATGATACTAGTAACTTCATTTCCTCCTATTTTCATGTTTTCCTATAGTACATGGATCTGGCCTCTGACCCACCCCGACTCACTTCGATTTTAATAAGAAATGTTAACTCAGAGACGATTTAGAGGAAGAACAAACTGCTCTCCTGATATCTGCCTATTTTCTTTCATGCTAAAAAGCACAAGCTAGAATTTTCCCACCTGAGGATACAGCCTGCGTGTAAGCTCTGGTGAACTGGGGGGGCTGAGGGACAGGAAGCAGGCAGGCAACTGAGGCACAGGACAAACCAGGAATCCTACATGCGGAGAAAAGAGCTGAACACCAGAGTGTTCAATACAAAGAACAAAACAGTAGGATTTAAAAGTGAACCAAAAAAGAAAAATCGAGAGACCGACCTAATCTCAAACTGCTATAAAGCTAGAAGCCTCGGCTTCAGGGCAGGAAAATAACACAGGAGGAAAAGAAAGGATGGGAATAGGATCAGAAAACGGAGGAAAGCAGGCAATTCCAAAGCAAGGGAGGGGGCCCGAGGGAAAACAGCCAAAGCTGGAAGTGAACACAACTTGAGAAGGAGATTAACAGGGAAGGGGGAACAATGGAAAGGCAAAAGGGGGAACTCAGAGAAGAACAATCATACAAGGGATTTGTGCAGCGCTGGGAAAGGAAAAATAAATGTGCTCGAAGTAATTGTTTTTGGAGGGAGCCAAGGGAGGACCCTGGGTCTGGTAAGCGCACATGCTGTGTGCATGCTTCACAGCATAAGACAAGGTAGCCTACCAGCCACCGGGACACAATAGGGATGAATTGGGAACCCACACCTTCTTTGCACACCAGTGGTGACGAATCCTTAGTTATGGCAGTCCCTAAAGAGATCAGGCTGCTGGGAAGTTTAACTTCTGGGATTTCCTTGAGGACAGCCCTTCTTACAAGTTGAGCTGTAGTGGTCATTTTCTATTCATTTCCTACGAGGTTGTCTGGGTAATGATCTGGAGGAAAGGGATTGGAGAGGGTTCTCCTTGGGGCAAAACTGATCAGCATCAGAGCCCAGCCTCCCTCTTCCTCTAACGATCCTGGCGTTCCTTTCATCTGTACTTACGTCGAGGAAGATCGACATGCCCTTGGACAGCTGCAGAGCAGAGCTGAGCTCTTCCGAGGAGTTGTTGGAGGATGGCGACGTCTCCTGGGAGTCCTCCATCCTTACAAGCCCCGATGCCTACCGGCGGGGTGCGCTGAGCAGAGATGCTGGGGCTTGGACCAGGGCGCGGCTGCAAATGCTGCTGCTTCCTGGCGCTGCGCTGCCGGCTGAGGATGAGAGTGGGTGTTCGCTCCCTGCGCGCCTCCCTCCTCTCCGAGCGCTCTGTCTCCTCCTCCTCTCCGGCCTCACGGCTCTCCGCACGCGCGCTTTCTCACCACCTCCTTCCCTGTTTTCCCCCCGCTGGAGGCTCCCAATCAGATGCATCCCTGCACTTAGCAAAGCATTGCTTCCCAGACTGGGTAGCCGACTTTACTCCCAAAGGAGCACCATTAGCCACAAGCCAGAGATAACTTAGGGCAGCCCAACGTGTGGGGAGAAAGGAGATGGTCCAGGCAGATGGAGAGCGACTGGAAAAAAGGAAAGGCTTAGTCCCGAACAGCCAAAGGGCAAAGTCAGAACTCCCACGGACTCACATATTGGAACCCCTGTGTCCAGAGGGATTTGAAGTTTTGCTTGCTTTGTTTTTGGTCCAATCAGAGCTGTCTATTCCTCCCTCCTCCCCTGCCCCCGAGACAGGTGAGTTTCTGCATAAAACCATAGAAGGGGTGGCTATTTTAGTGGCATTCAGATTGGTATCTGCCAGATCTGAACTCTAAACTTGCCTTCATATTTTTATAACTTTACAATTTGGCAAATTAATGTGTGTGTGTGTGTGTGTGTGTGTGTGTGTGTACACTGCTATTGAGGGTTGAACATCAGGGCCTTTTGCTCTCGCTTGGCTTTTCTACTCGAGGCTGGTGCTCTACCACCCAAGTCATACCTCCACATCAGGCTTTTCCCCCCTTTTTTCTGGTTAATTGGTGATAGTCTCTGACTTTTCTGCCTGAACTGGTTTCAAACTGTGGTCTTCAGATCTGAGCATTCTAAGTAGCTAGAATTCCAGATGTGAGCCACTGGAGCCCTGCTTAAAATGAATAAACCTTTTAATTTCAGGCTTTCTCATCAGTAGAATGATCACAATACTTATCACAAAGTTCTAAGGCTTATAGATAGGATGATTCTACCTGGTGTAAGTAAAGTGATAGCCTTTGCTTTCATGATTGACAGTGATTACCTTCCTGAAATTTGAATCCTGGTCTTTCTCTGTCCTTCATCCAACTCTTGTCCCTGCTCTGTAGTTTAGTGCTTACATAAACTGAGTGACCATTCTTAACACTGGCTGATATTGGAATTGCCTTGGCTATATATAGACTTTAAAATGTGGTTACAAGTTTTTCTCTTTCTTCCTTTAGAAAGGGGAGTCTCTCCCTTCCTATGAGTCTCACTTGAAGCTGAAAGATTTTGCCCTCTGAGGTTAGGTGCATAGAAAGGAGTCATAATTTCACCTTTGTCCTTAGAATATTTGTTCCTTGAGTAATGAGCTTCTACACAGGAACTTTGACCACCTTGAATCAGCATGCTATGAGGAAGTTCAAGGTAAATATATATATATATAAACATATACATATGCTTATATACAATGTATATATGTGTGTATATATATATATACATATATATATATATATACACATTTGGACTTCCTCATAGCATGCTGATATTTATGGTATGTATATACACAAGGTATATATATATATATATATATATACACATATACATACAAGGTATATCTACATATACATACACACATGTGTGTGTGTTTGTGTGTGTGTGTGTGTGTATGTGTGTGTGTGTATGTGTAGGTAACTTGGCAACAGGTGAAAGGGTCAGATGAGCAGAAGAGCCTTTGTGTTTTCTCAGTCTGAGTGGCAGAAATGTCAACAGAGAAGTTTCTGTTGATTGTAGCACTCAGTTCTTTGAGACAACTCTAGTCATTCTGAATTGTACCAGCAAAGACCCTAGACATACAGACATCCAAATGAATCCCAAGACTGTCACTGATGTGTCCGGTCAAAAATTTTGATCCATACCAACATCGTGAAAATGGCAATACTTCTCAAGGCTAGCTACAAATTCAATGTGATACCTATCAAAATTCCAACCTCATTCTTCAAGGAAATAGAAGAGGCAATCCAAAAGTTCATATGGAACAATAAAAGACCCCGAATAGCAAAAACAATCCTCAGCAGAAAGAACAATGCTGGAAGAATATTAATACCAAATTTCAAACTCTACTACAAAGCCATAGTTATCAAAACAGCTTGGTACTGGCACAAGAAGAGACCTGAGGACCAATGGAATAGAATTGAGAACCCAGAAATGAACCCATAGACCTATAGCCATCTAATCTTTGATAAGGGAGCTAAAAAAACAGAATAGAAGAAAGACAGCCTCTTCAGTAAATGGTGCTGGCAAAATTGGTTAATCACCTGTATAAAACTAAAAGCTAGATCCTTATACATCATTCTGCACCAGAATCAACTCCAAATGGATCAAAGACCTGAAAGTCAAAGCAGACACCCTGAAAACATTACAGGAAGGAATAGGAGAAAACCTAGTCTCCTTGGCACAGATCAAAATTTTCTTAATAGAGACCCAGAAACACAACAAATCAAAGAAAGGTTGGACAAATGGCATTGCAGGAATTGCAGAGCTTCTGCCTGGCAAAGGACATAGCTAGCAAGATCAATAGAAAGCCCACAGATTGGGAGAACATCTTCACTAGCCATACAATGGATAAGGATCTCATATCTAAAATATACTTGGAACTCAAAAAATTAAGTCCCCGAACAACAAGTCCTCAAGGAAACAACTGCCCGATAAATAAGTGGGCTAAAGAAACTTCTCTGAAGAGGAAAGAAGGATGGACAATAGACACATGAAGAAATGCTCAACCTCTCTAGCCATAAAAGAAATGCAAATCAAAATAGCATTGAGATTCCATCTCACCCCAATTAGAATGGCTATAATCAAGAACTCTAACAACAACTGATGCTGGAGGGGATGTGGCTAGAAGGGAACCCTACTGCATTGTTGGTGGGAGTGTAAACTTGTTCAACCACTTTGGAAAGCAGTATGGAGGTTCGTCAAAAGACTCCACATAGAGCTTCCCTATGACCCAGCAATCCCACTTTGGCCCATTTACTCGAATGATCACAAACAAGACTATACTAAAGCTACCAGCACAACTATGTTTATTGCAGCATTATTTACCATAGCTAAGATATGGAACCAACCCAGACTCCCCTCAGTAGATGAATGGATCAAGAAAATGTGGTATCTATACACAATGGAATTCTATGCCTCCATCAGAAAGAATGACATTGCCCCATTTGTTAAGAAATGGAAAGACTTGAAAAATTATATTAAGTGAAATAAGCCAGGCCCAAAGAAACATAGGTCCCATGGTTTCCCTTATTTGCAATAACTAGTATATGTCTGGGACAAGCAGAAAAGGCCAAAAGCTATATACATATGACCAGATAAGATGATGTTAAGTGAAATGAACTCCAAGATAAGGATATAGGGGTTTTTTCTTTCTTGCTATTGTTTCTAACATATTTATAAGGTAACATGTGATTTTTTTTGTTGCTTTGTGTGTTCCTCCCCCACGCTATAACCCCTGTTTTACTGTATTTGATGTCGGTATAATTTGGGGAGGGGAAGGGAAAAAACAAATAGTTTAAATAGGGATACAGGTTGACCCATTGTAACAATGAGATGTACAAGACACTATGTTGAAAAATGAACTTTACAATTTAGGTGGGGGGAGGAGGTAATGTAGTTGTGGAGGTGGGAGGGAAGGGATGGTAGGGAAAAAAAACAAAGGAGGAGGCAACAATGCTTGATAAGAAATGTACTCATTACCTTGCTCATGTAACTATAACTCCTCCGTACAGTATTTTCACAATAAAAACATATATATAAAAAGCTCAAAAAACATTTTGACCCATAGAATTTAGAATCATTTAAAAATGTTCGCTTTTTTACCTAAATAGATATTGTGGTTTGACTTGGAACAACAGATAACCCAAATAAAGTGTTAAAAACTTCCACAAAACTAACAACAAATTGATGGCTAAATATCACCATCCCAGATTCACATTCAATGAATATATGGAAGTTCCTCGTGTGTGTGTGTGTGTGTGTGTGTGTGTGTGTGTGTGTGTGTGTTAAAGCTTCTCAGGTGATTCTAATATGCAGCCAGAAATTAAGAACTAGTAAATGACTGTAATATACATCAGCAGAGATAAACAGTAGAATAAAATATCAAAAGAGCCAAAGGCTATGGAATGAAGACCTGTGAAGTCTGGAGATAAAACTTGACTTAATTAGGTAGAGAGTGAGGGAAAAATTAGACTTAATCAGGAGAGATATTGATTGGATCTGTGCTTTACAGGATATTAATCTGGCTCCTTTGTGTGTTTTTACTTTATTAGCTGCACATTTCCTTATCTGAGCAGCTAGTATAGACCCTTCCTTTTGACAACTGCTCATCAAATGATAATTATAAAAAATATCTTAAAAACAACAGACCAGCCAACCTATCAAATGAATACTAGTCATTCTAATCACTGAGAAGAAACGTTGCTGAGCTTGAATGTTAAGTTACTAAGTTAACAAACATTATTTGTTCCTGCTATTGTCTGAGGAATTGCACACATATTTTGGCATCAAGTGCAGTTTAAGTCTTGTTCCTTTAACCTGCTTGGGTCTCCCAGTCCTCATAGTCAGCTCTGTAAGTGGTAATATTTTTCTGACAGTTTCATGGTATCAAGAAAAGGTGATGAACAAGACTTTCTCTGATTATAAATGAGGAAGATAAGAATAATCAGCAGTCATCATTCAAAAGCAGGGAGCTATTTGCAAGACTTCAGTAAAAACATTCTTTGTCTCTTTGATGACAATACAGCACGTTTGCTAGATCCATTTGGACCTTTCCTGGCCCTTTGCCTATTACCTCTAATGAGCTATCAAAAACGAGATGTAAATCATTAAAGGATCCACTTATTTTTCTGATTTCTGCATGAACTCCATGGTGTGCTTAGCTGACTTCCCTTTATGATGGAAATGTAATGTTCACGGAAGGAGGGCTTCTGAAAAATGGATGACAGCTACATTCTCATTCATGGCCAAATTCAATAGGCGCCACAAAGTGGCAACCAAATGTATTTTTAGTTTTCTCTTTCTCTAGACAGCGTGAATTTTTGAAAACTGTTTTCACACATCACTTTCCTGAAACACAGATGCTATACTGCTGTGTGTAGTATTCGTTATAAACAGGAGACAGCAGACGTGAAGGAGGAAATACATCTTCTCACCAAAGTATTTGTAGAAAAGGCCTGGAAAGAGGAGAGTGGGGAGAAATAAGAGAAAGAAAGAAACAAAGAAATGTAATGCAGGATCATGGCTCTCAGGCTTCCATGGTATGACTGATACAAAGTTATTTCTAGCATTGCAAAGATGATGATCATGTGCAGCTGTATTGTATTTCAACCCATCTCTGCCTTCTAGAGGAACTACTATTGATACCATTTCCGACAGCCAGGAATCTATCTTATTTCTATTTGAAGTCTAAAGAGGGCTATCATTTTGAGCAATGACTTGGGAGTCTTTCAGCCAGGTTAATGGACATCTCTGCTGCATTTGGAACCGAGGATCGAAAGCTTATTCTCTGGAGAATTGTTTCCAGCATGTATGTACTGACTAAAGACAGGAACTACCTCTTCTGGGGAAAGGAAGTTTCCTCCTTGCTCTCCAAAAGCATCCAGCGCAACAATTGAGCTCTAGGTTCAATTAGAAAGAGGCTTCATTTACTAATGGCAATGGACACATGGAGGAGTGTATGGAGTAGCCGCAAGGCCAGTGTACTAAGCAACTTGATAGAGGAATTTTGGGATGTTAGCAGCCCTGTCCTTCAAACTTGCCCTCCAAATAATCCTTAATTGTGTGCTTCCTGAGAAGCCTAGTTCCTTCAGAAGTTTACTTGTTTTCCCTTTTATCAGTTGTTTTGATGACAGTTTTATTAATGTATATGACTTACAGAAAATAATGAGTTTCACTGACTTTATGTTATTGTTGTTGATCATGAGGCTTGAACTCTAGGCCTGGTGCTGTCCCTCAGCTCTTTAGCTCAAGGCGAGCACTCTACTACTTAAGCCAAAGCACCACTTCCGGTTTTCTGGTGGTTAATTGGAGGTAAGAGTCTCATGGACTTTCCTGCCCAGGCTGGTTTGGAACCTTGCTCGTCAAATCTCACCCGAATAGCTAGGATTACAGGCATGAGCTAAAAGCACCCATGCTCACTGTGACATTTTCATGCATGTATATAATGGGCTATGGCCATATTCACAGTGTCAGTTAGCCTTTGATGCTTGGGCTATGGCTGGTATATTTCTTTTGTTGACATGGGCCATATGTTAAAATTTTAATTTTCTTCTGACATTCACTGAGTTCCGGCTCCATTCCAGGCAACTGACAGGCATAGCTTGCCTAGTTTAGGAGATGTCCTTTGGTTGACAGGACATATGCAACCTAAAGATACACTATTTGCGCAGATCATTCTAACACAGTAAGACAAGCAACAACAGAATTTTGCAGTGAGGGCTGAGAGAAGACAGTTCTCTCCATCACTCTCTGTCCTGTGAAACCATTATGGCAAGATGAGGGCACAAAGCTTACAAATAGCGCAGTCCAAAGCTATTAACCAGAATGGCTGTTTTTCTGTGAAATATTTTTTCCCTGTAGAAAAATAGTGTCTCTGAGGCTACTGTGCGAATAAAATTAAACTCTCATCTGCTTGCTCATTTCACATAGAGTTCCTCCATCTTGAAAAAAGCAAAGAATCCTCAAATCTCAGAGTCCTCCATTAACTCCATATATTATGACATGATTATCTTCCATCCTTATCTTTCTCATGGGCAAGCTTGCTCATCTATGAAGAACTATTTTTTGCACCATTTTTTGTGCAAAAAAAAATCAGCAAACACAAAGCATGGAGAAAATGTTCAAGAAAGTTAGCCATTGATGACTCTACTATCCTACTAGTAAAATAAATAAATAAACAAAACATAGAAACTTAATATAATTTGTGCAGTTCATTGTCTGTATGTAAACCGTGATGATGTCTGTTATTGGCTTTGTAGTCAATGGGCCTGGACAATATTGACTTCTTTCTTGTTGAATCTCGTATGTTGACATTCGGATCATATTTCTCTTCTTCCTCATGGATCCTTTTCATTTCCCTAGCCTTCTAAATGTTGTTTTCTAAATTGTGTTCCTGGTTCACTTTTTCCTTTCTTGTCTCTCCTTGTTTTCTTGTTTTTTTTTCCCCCTTCTGTATGTCAACACTACCCAATCTCATGATTTTCACATGTCTGTAGCAGGTGACTATGTAGCCTAACTAATGCTTTCTTCCTTATGGACATTTCTTAGACATTTCAAATTGAATGTGTCTAAAAATAAGTTCATCTTTTTTCTAATTAGCCTATATTCCATATTTTGTCAAACAGTATCACCCTTCACCAATCCTTCCATTGAGAAATCCAGGACTAATCTTAGCCTCCTTTCTCTCTTTCTTCCTTCCATCGCTATTTCCTTTACAGCCTTCACCATATCCGATCAGTTGCAATGATTATCCTTAGCATGCACCCTCTCCTCCCCATCCCCTTTGCCACAACATGAGACCAAAGTCTGGCATTGCTCACCAGGAGCAGTGCCCCAATGCCTCTCTGGCTTCCTTGTTATCTATCTGGTCTCCCAATCCTCACAATCACACTTTCCAAACTGAGGCATGCACAACAAAATGGTGGGACAAAGGACAAATGGGGAACCAATGCAACAGCAGTACTCACAAGACAGTATATTGGAAGTGATCTGTACAACTGGGGAAGTGGAGGGAGGGAAAGTGGGAGAAAAAATGATGGAAGGGGTAACTAGTTTGACAACAAATGTACTCACTACCTTACGTATGTAACTCCTCCATATATCACCTTAACAATAAAATTAAGAAATAAAAATAAAATGCACATCTAAGTGTAGCACACACCTGCTTCCAATCCGTCAGAAGCTCACTAAAGCCTGCAAAATAAAATCACTTTTGATGCACCTTCTTTTGCCATTTTCCTCTTGCTCCTACCCCAGCCTTAACGTTCTAACCACACAGAATTGCTAGAATAGAATAGAATAGTAAGGCAGACAATTTATGACATCCAAAAACGCTGGGCTCAAATCCCAGCCTAGCTTTTTATTATCTTTGGATAATACCAAGGCATGTCATTTGGCTTCTATTTTTTTTCTCAACTTTCAAATAAAAATAGGAATGGTACCTACTTCATAGGGTTTAGATGAGGCTTCAGTTAAATAATGCATGCAAGACATTTAGTATGGTAACTTGCACAAAAATAATGCTCCAAAATTGTGCTACTTATCATCATGTGCAGATCCCTAAATATGTGTTATTCCTCCTCCTTGTTCCTGGGCCATTGTCCTTCGTATTATCTGGCTAGAATGCATGTCTTTCTTAATCAGCCTGCCCATCATTTAGTTGAGTATTAAGAATTTGGCTCAGGCTTTATTTCCTCTCCAGAGATGCTTCCCTGTTCTTTCCCCTCCCACCAATTTCCAGAGCCTGATTGCGCTCTCCTTCTCTTTCTCTCTCTCCGTGTGTGTGTGTGTGTGTGTGTGTGTGTGTGTGTGTGTGTGTTTCTATAGCACTCTCCACAATCACCTTTCCTGACCCTTATGAGATCTAAAAGAATCAGACTTTAGTATCCTCTCTGCCTGCTTGAACTCTGCCATGCTATTTTTCATCATCTTGTACCTGGGAAAATGTTAGACCTCTGACAGGCACTCAGCACATATGGGATGAAAAAACACAATGATTAAATAAACATTATCCTGAATATAAACATTGGAGTAAGAGAATAAATGTGTCAGCTGTTTTCTTGTGAGCGGCTAATTCCATGAAGTGATGATGCTGATGAAATGATACAGTGTAATCCCAAACACTCAGGAGGTTGAAGCAAGAAAATAACAAGATTAAGTCTATATAACAAGACCTTTCTCAAACTAAGGAATATGGATAGGGAATTATGAAATTCTTCCTTACTAGCCCCTGTCTAAGAAAGTGAACTTTCAAATTCATTTGAAAGAATTGTCAATCTTCAAAAGGAATAAATTTCTTTAAGTTTAAAATAATCCTTTAGGGGCTGAGAAGGTGGCTCAGTAGTAGAGCACTTGTCTTGCATGCCTGAGGCCCTAGGTTTGATTCCTCACCACCACATAAGCAAAAAGAAAAAAGCCAGAAGTGGCACTGTGGCTCAAGTGGTAAAACGCTAGCCTTGAGCTGAAGAGCTGAGGGACAGCACCCAGGCCCAGAGTTCAGACCCCACAACCAGACCAAAAAATAAATAAATAAATAAAATAAAATAATCCTTTAACTTTAATAAGTTCTTTTTCAGTTTTCTTGTTAGAAGAGATTTTATTTTCATTAGTTCAGGCCACTATAAAAAAATATCACACACTGAGTGGATTGAGTAATAAAAATTAATTTTCTCACAGTTCTGGAGCCTAAGAAGTCCCAGATCAAGATGCTGGCCAATAAGGTTCCTGGTAAGAGCTTCATTCTGACTTGCAGATAGTCTTTCTTGTTCTGTCTTCACCTGGCCCTTCCTTTATGTATCTGCAGGGAGAAAACTTGCTTGTGACTCTTGTTCTTTTTATATAGATGCCAACCCTATCAGGTTAGTCTCCTCCCCTTTTCCCCACCATTAACCTTGATTATTTTTCATTAGCCTAGTTACAATACATTAAAACTAAGAGTTGAGGTTTCACCAGATGAATTTTGGGGATATATAATCTATAAAAGTTATCAAAATTGTTATCATACACACAGAGAGATAGAGAGACAGAGACACAGAGAGAGACAGAGATAGAGAATATACTGGGTTTTACAAAGGCTCTTCCACTGCTGAACTGTATGACTGTGGGTAAATCACTTCCTCTATCTCTGTCTCAGTTTCTTTCTCTGAAAGTAGAAATGATAATAGCATTTTCCTCATGGAGAGTAATAAAGATTAAATGAACTATCTGAGCTCTACTTTCAAATAATTACCCAATAATGTTAATTATCACTAATATCTGTAATAAGCAGTTACAAAAATCCCTTCGTAGTTATATGTGACTATGAACAAGGGAAAAAAGACACACTTTTTATACTTCAATTGAATATTTTAATATTTCCTTTTAAAGAGGAGTGATAAGTTTACTTATTTCCAATCATCCTCACAAGCCCAGCCATCTACCAGTCCTGTAGTTCTGAAATTTATAACTCCATTTGACTGTATTTCTGCCAATCATCCTTGAAGTACCTCATTTCAAGAGCTATCATCTCTTCCAGAGATACCTACTATCTCATGCTTTCTTATGCTATTAGTGTGCTAACCCAGTTGGAGTACTAGCCCTAAAACATATTGATTTAAAGAATGGCCAATAGATACATGAAGAAATGCTCAACATATCTAGCCATAAAAGAAATGCAAATAAAAACTAAATTGAGATTCTACCTTGCCCCAGTTAGAATAGCCATTATCAAGAAATCTAAAAATTCATATGGAACAATAAAAGACCACGAATAGCAAAAATGATCCTTAACAGAAAGAACAGTGCTGGAGGAATATTAACACCAAATTTCAAACTCTACTACAAAGCCATAGTAATCAAAACAGCTTGGTACTGGCACAAGAACAGACCTCAGGACCAATGGAATAGGATTGAAAACCCAGAAATGAACCTACAGACCTATAGCCATCTAATCTTCGATAAGGGAGCTAAAACAATAGAATGGAAGAAAGACAGCCTCTTCAGTAAATGGTGCTGGCAAAATTGGTTAACTACTTGTAGAAAACTAAAGCTAGATCCTTATATATCACCCTGCACCAGAATCAACTCCAAATGGATCAAAGACCTTGGAGTCAAAGCAGACACTCTGAAACTATTACAGGATGGAATAGGAGAAACCCTAGGTCTCCTTGGTACAGGCTGAAATTTTCTTAATAGAGACCCAGAAACACAACAAATGAAAGAAAAGTTTGACAAATGGGATTGCATGAAATTGCAGAGCTTCTGCCTGGCAGAGGACATAGTAGCAAGATCAATAGGAAAGCCACGAATTGGGAGAAGATCTTCACTAGCCATACAACGGACAAGAGTCTCATATCTAAAACATACCTAAATCCCCCTACAACAAATCTTCAAAGAAACAACTGCCCAATAAATAAGTGGGCTAAAGACTTAAAGAGAAACTTCTCTGAAGAGGAAAGAAGGATGGTCAATAGAAACATGAAGAAATGCTCAACCTCTCTAGCTATAAAAGAAATGCAAATCAAAACAACATTGAGATACCACCTCACCCCAGTTAGAATGGCTATAATCAAGAACTCGACAATAGATCCTGGAAGAGATGTGGACAGAAGGGAACCTTACTACATTGTTGGTGGGAGTGGAAACTTGTTCAACCACTTTGGAAAGTAGTATAGAGGTTCCTCAAAAGGCTCCACATAGAGCTCCCCTATGACCCAGCAATCCCACTTTTGGGCATTTACCCAAATGATCACAAACAAGACTATACTAAAGCTACCAGCACAACTATGTTTATTGCAGCATTATTTACCATAGCTAAGATATGGAACCAACCCAGATGCCCCTCAGTAGACGAATGGATCAAGAAAATGTGGTATCTATACACAATGGAATTCTATGCCTCCATCAGAAAGAATGACATTGCCCCATTTGTTAGGAAATGGAAAGACTTGGAAAAAATTATATTAAGTAAAGTAAGCCAGGCCCAAAGAACCTAGGTCCCATGGCTTCCCTTATTTGCAATAACTAGTATATGTCTGAGTCAAGCAGAAAAGGTCAGATGAGTTGATGTTAGGGGAATGAACCCCAAGATAAGTGTTCAAATGTTTTTTTTTCTTTCATGCAATTGTTTCTAACATATTTATAAGATTATTTCTATGTTGCTTTGTATGTCCCTCCCCCATGGTTTAACCCATGCTTTCACTGTATTTGATGTTGGTATAATTTGTGGAGGGGAAGGGAAAAAACAAATCGTTTAACTAGGGATACAGGTGGACCCATTGCAACAATGAGATATACAAGGCGTTATGTCGAAAAACGAACTTTACAACTTTGGTGATGGTGGGGAGGATAAAGTAGGAGGAGGTGTGGGGGGGTATGGGAAGGGATGGGAAGGGGAAACAAAGAGGAGGCTACAATGCTTGACAAGAAATATACTCGTTATCTTGCCCATGTAATTGCAACTCCTCTGTACGGTATTCTCACAATTAAAAAAAAAAAATAAGACGGGCACCGGTGGCTCATGACTGTAATCCTAGCTACTTAGGAGGCTGAGATCTGAGGATTGCAGTTCAAAGGCAGCCTGGGGAAGGAAACTCCATGAGACTGTTACCTCCAATAAACCAACAGAAAATTGGAAGTGGAGCTATAGCTCAAGTGGTAGCGTGCTAACCTTGAGCTGAAGAGCTGAGGGACAGCGCTCAGGCCCAGAGTTCAAGATGATGAAAACTTTAAAATCTTGAAAAGGAAATTAAAACAGAACTTAGAAAATGGCAAAACCTCCCATGCTACTGGATTGGAAAAATTAATATCGTGAAAATGGCAATACTTCCCAAGGCTATCTACAAATTCAACGCGATACCTATCAAAATTCCAACCTCATTCTTCAAGGAAATAGAAGAGGCAATCCAAAAATTCATATGGAACAATAAAAGACCCCGAATAGCAAAAACGGTCCTCAACGGAAAGAACACTGCTGGAGGAATATCAACACCAAATTTTAAACTCTACTATAAAGCCATAGTAATAAAAACAGTTTGGTATTGGCGTAAGAACAGACCTCAGGACCAATGGAATAGAATTGAAAACCCAGAAATGAACCTACAGACCTATAGCCATCTAATCTTCGATAAGGGAGCTAAAACAATAGAATGGAAGAAAGACAGCCTCTTCAGTAAATGGTGCTGGCAAAATTGGTTAACTACTTGTAGAAAACTAAAGCTAGATCCTTATATATCACCTTGCACCAGAATCAACTCCAAATGGATCAAAGACCTCGAAGTCAAAGCAGACACTCTGAAAACATTACAGGATGGAATAGGAGAAACCCTAGGTCTCCTTGGCTCAGGCTGAAATTTTCTGAATAGAGACCCGGAAACACAACAAATCAAAGAAAGGTTGGACAAATGGGATTGCATGAAGTTGCAGAGCTTCTGCATGGCAAAGGACATAGCTAGCAAGATCAATAGAAAGCCCACTGATTGGGAGAAGATCTTCACTAACCATACAACAGACAAGGGTCTCATATCTAAAATATACTTGGAACTCAAAAAATTAAACCACCCAACAACAAATCCTCAAAGAAACAACTGCCCAATAAATAAGTGGGCTAAAGACTTAAAGAGAAACTTCTCTGAAGAAGAAAGAAGGATGGCCAATAGACACATGAAGAAATGCTCAACATCCCTAGCCATAAAAGAAATGCAAATGAAAACAACATTGAAATACCACCTCACCCCAGTTAGAATGGCAAAAATCAAGAACTCTAACAACAACAGATGCTGGAGGGGATGTGGACAGAAGGGAACCTTACTTCATTGTTGGTGGGAATGTAAACTTGTTCAACCACTTTGGAAAGCAGTATGGAGGTTCCTCAAAAGACTTCACATAGAGCTCCCCTATGATCCAGCAATCCCACTTTTGGGCATTTACCCTAATGTTTACAAAAAAGACCACACTAAAGCTACCAGCACAACTATGTTTATTGCAGCATTATTTACCATAGCTAAGATATGGAACCAGCCCAGATGCCCCTCAGTAGACGAATGGATCAAGAAAATGTGGTATATATACACAATGGAATTCTATGCCTCCATCAGAAAGAATGACATTGCCCCATTTGTTAGGAAATGGAAAAACTTGGAAAAAATTATATTAAGTGAAGTAAGCCAGACCCAAAGAAACATAGGTCCCATGGTTTCCCTTATTTGCAATATCTAGTATATGTATGAGTCAAGCAGAAAAGGTCAGATAATGTGATGTTAGGAAAATGAATTCTTAGATGTGTATTTTAATGTTTTTTCATGCATTTGTTTCTAATGCATTTATAAGATTATCTCTTTGTAGCTTTGTATGTCCCTCCCCCACAGTATAACCCCTGCTTTCACTATATTTGATGTCAGTATAACTTGTAGAGGAGATGGGGAAAAACAAGTCGTTTAAGGATACAGGTGGACCTGTTGCAACAATGAGAAGTACAAATTGTCATGTCGAAAACGAGCTTTACAATGTTGGTGAGGGGGGGGGGAAGCGGGTAGGATTGGGTGGGGGGGGTCGGGGGGGAGACCGGGAAGGGATGTGAAGAGTAAACAAAGGAGGAGGCTGCAATGCTTGATAAGAAATGTATGCATTAACTTGCCCATGTAATTGTAACCCCTCTGTACAGTGTGTTCACAAAAAAAAAAAAAAAGACCCACGACCGACCAAAAAAAAGAAAAGAAAAGAAAAACAGCAAAAAAAAAAGTGTCTATGGGTGCTCACTAGACAATATTTTGATAATGAACTATGTAACCTGTGGGTGGGGTTTGGAGGGAAAAACTGGAAAAGAGTATGCAAAGGGGTGACATTATTAAAAAATAAATGTACTTATCTGACTTATATAAGTGTAGCCCTTATGTACATCAACTTTATAAAAACAATAAAAAGTTTATGAAGAAAAAAAAAAAAGAAATCTAATAACAATGGATGCTGGCAGTGATGTGGCCAAAAGAGAACCCTGTTACACTGTTGGTGGAAGTGAAATCTTGTTCAGCAATGCTGGAAAGCAATATGGAGGTTCCTCAAAAGACTAAACATAGAGCTCTCCAGCAATCCCACTCCTGTGCATTTATACAAATGATCACAAACGAGAACAAATGAAAGCTACCAGCAGAATCATGTTCATTTCAGCATTATTTATCATAGCTAAGATATGGAACCAACCCAGATGCCCCTCAGTAGATTTATGGATCAAGAAAGTGTGGTATATATACACAATGGAGTTTTATTTTACATCAGAAAGACATTGCCCATTTGTAAGGAAATGGAAACACCTGAAAAAAGTTAAATTAAGTGAAGCAAGCCAGACCCAAAGAAAATTTCTATACCCTTTGTCTTATATCCAATATGTGGAAGGGAAAGGGAATCACAGAAACAACAGGGCAAAGGATGAACTTATGCAAGAATGATACTCACTAGACACTATGTTGGGAATGAACTAACTATACAACTTGGGGGAGGGGAAAAAGAGGGTAACCATGCTTAAAAAGAAATGTACTACATTACCTTACTTATCTAACTGTAACCCCCTGCTCATCATGCTCATCATCTCTACCATAAAGATGCTAAAAAAATGATGATTTCTTTCCATTGCTCACAAATATTCAGTAGCCGTCAGTGACCTTGATCATGAACCCAAATATCCTTTGTGATCTCCTTCAGTCTTGTAAAATTGAGCTTTATCTCCTTGAGCTCATCTTCAAGATACATATTTATGCATGCATATTCACACACAGAGATACACACACACCTAAATTCACAGCATACATATGCACACATGTTTGTATGCACAGACACATGCACACATACATGCTCCTTTTGATAAGGTTCCTTACCTTCATGATTTATGTCTCCAGTTACATCTCCTATCATGCTTTAGGTATTTAGATGAGAGCTCACTTTCTTTGTGAAGCTGTAGGCAGCTCTTTCTAACTCCAAATTTTTCCTTCCAAAGTATTTGAACTGTGAAAGCTGCCTGCTATTAGTTCTGTGGACTATAAACTCAGAAAAGGCAGTAGTTGGTTTACTTGTTTTCTTTCCAATGTATATTAGAAATTGAATACTTTGTAGTGGCTTGGCAAACATGGTTGAATAAAAATCTATTACATAACAAATTGCCATATTTATTCTATTCTATTAAAACTTTAAATTCAGCACATCAGGATCTCATATAAAAAGGATTATTTTCATTAGAGAAGTTATGTATGAGTTTCTTTCATGGGAATAATGCAGAAGGAAGATCTTATAACCTAAATGTTGCAATATACCATTAAATAGTTTTCCCTAGGCTAAAATGTACTGAGCTATTGAACTTTGCTTTCAGAAGCATTTATGAAATATAATGTTAGTTTTAGCAAAAGACAAAACAGATTAAGGGCAAATGCTGTGATTTGGATATAGTATTCCCCACAAGATTCATATTGAAAGTCAATTCCCAGTAGGGTCTTGAGGGGTATTCGACTTTTCAGAGATAATTAAGTGTGGGGCTCTACCTCATGAAGATATTAATGTAGTTCCCTTAAGAGCGGGTTAGTTGTTCCAAGGCTAGCTTAGTCCTCATGGGAATGGTTTAGTTACTGAGAATACAGATTTTTGTACAGCAAGCATTACACCTCCTCTGAGTCTCTTTCATACCTATGCATATTCTGCCTGCACCTGCATACCCTTCTGTCTTTCTGCTGAGTTGAAGCTGTATGAATCCCTTACCAGAGTTAAGAAGATGCCAGCACCTTCCCAGCTTGAAGAGTTGTGATCCCACATAAGTCCCTTTTACACAATATTTTTTACCCAAACTCAAATATTTTGTAATAGAAACAGAAAACAGAATAAGGCAGTCAACAAACAGAATGCATTTCACATATCATCATTTCCTGCAGCAAGAAGAGATTTGCATCCTGTTGAGGGAAGTGAATAAATTACCACTGGGGAAGGCAAGCAGTACTTTGTGCTAAAGTTAGAATGCTTTGTTTCTAGGACTTCCCTTTAAAGTATAAGCAAAGAGCTTCACAAAGATGATGTCTTAGCCGAGTTTGCCTAGAAAGTAGAATCTAAGGCAAAGTTTGCACAGTCATTGTATTGAAAAATATAGTCCCTGAGCTGCCTAAGTGATGGAAGAGGAAGTTAGGCAGAAAAAAGAAGAAAATAAGCACTTATCTCGGGGCCATCGTTTTATGAGAAAATACAACTGGGTCATGCTAGATTTGTCTGCCAACTGTGTAGATCTACTGTACCTGAAGACTCTTGGGGTTAGGGAAAGAGGAAGAAAACTCTCCTGTCAACTCCTTCTCCTCCTTTGTCTTTCCCTGTCCTGTTTCCAGCTCTCACCTTCTTCTGTTAGGGAGCACATTTCTTTTCTTCTAGATTGTATTATATGGCTCATCATCCAGGCAGACTAGGACAGCCAGATCCAAACACCTCCACACATAATCCCAAGCTTTGTGCTCCACATGGGTCTGGAAAGAATAAAGGGAAGCAGAACTTCCGAAGAATCTTTGAATCTGACTTGACTGTGTCTTCCCTATGAAGCTATCCCCACATGACACTTGCCTTTTAGGGATCTAAATTGGCCCCAGGGCTAATAGGGTGAGCAAGTACAAGGGTAATCTCTGTACTCTCTTGAGAAATATCCATCAGGTAGTCTAGGGCCTGGCAGGATTGAACTAAGGGCAGAGCTACCTATTTTTAAATTTTTCATTATAAGGAATAAATTTTGATAGATTCTAAAATGAATATTTGCAGCAAGACATAATTTGCAGCAAGATATAATATATGCACGTATATAAAGAGAACATGTTTGATGTATGTCTGATGTATGTGTGTGTGTGTGTGTGAATGTGTATGTGTGTGCACATGTGTAATATTCCAGAGATATTAGGGTAAAAATATTAGCAAAATACAAAATACATCATGTTGATGTATTTCAAGTGATCTTTTTAGTCTTTTCTTAATATTTTCTTATGTTTAAACATTTATGAGCTAGGCACCAGTGGCTCATGCTTGTAATCCTAGCTACTCAGGAAGGTGAGATCTGAGGATTGTGGTTCAAAGCCAGCCCTGGTAAGAAAGTGAGACTCTTATCTCCAATTAACCACCAAAAAACTGGAAGTGGTACTATGGCTGAAGTGGTAGAGTACTCGCTTTGAGCTGAAGAGCTCAGGGACAGTGCCTAGGCCCAGAGTTGAAGACCTACAAGTGACAAAAAAAAAAAAAAAAGAAGAAGAAGAAGAAGAAGAGAAAAATGTCCTTTCTGGTCTTCCATGTTATGGTAGGTCTACTCTGACTCTAATCTCTAAAGGTTGGTATACATATGGCCATGTGCACAAAGAAAGAGACAAAGACAGACAAAAAGAGACTTCATTCTATCCTCTAGGAAATTATTATCGCACACAGATTCCTTCAGTGAAGAATTTACCCCAGAACAACAAACTGGAAATATGGATATGTTAAAAGTACACTAATAGGTACAGATATGCCCCCATGCTACCTACCTGTTTCAGGTACTTTGGCTGTGCTACAGAAAAGGTCTGAAGGATCTTCATATTAACCCTATCCTTTCCCTTTCTCATACGTGACTCCCTCCACTTCTCCAGTACCTTACCACTCCACACCTCCAGGTGTGGAGCTCAAGGTCCCAGCTCACATGTCATACCATCTGTAAATCCTTCCCTGAGCAATGAAACCTTTTTGCTATTGGCTGTGATTCTTAAAATTCAGATCCTTTCCTCAACATCTCCATACAATTCATACTATTAAATATTGTCAGAAATTCCAAAGAAAATTTAATTTGCTTACCTAAAGCATGGATAACTAGGTTTTCAGTTCTAAGTGTTTGAATTTTATTTGATTTCATTTTATTTGACAGGAACGTATTATGCCTGAAAATGATATTTGGTTACAATAGGAGACAGTATGATAATAAAAAAATTCTTAAGTATTGAAGCTGAAGAAAGAAATGGCATAGTGATTTTTAAAGACTTACAGTCTGTAGTAGGTTCTTGCTCCAAATTCTATTGGTACCTATGTGAGTCAGCTTTCTGTCACTCTAACAAAATTCTCAAAATAATCCATTTAAAAAGAAAAGCTTATTTTGGCTCACAGTTTTAGAAGCTCCACTGCCATTGGGCCTGTGGCAGCATACTACATCATGATGGGAGTGTGTGGTGGAGGAACTTCTTACCTCATGGCAGCCAGGAAGCAGCATCTTCTCCAAGGTCATGCTCCAGTGATCTCGTTTTTACTCACAGACCCCACTCTTAAAATTCCCATCACCTTCCCATGGCACCAAAATTTGACAACCAAGCCATCAGCAAGACGGCCTTTTAGGCGACATTCTAAATCCTAACAATTATAGTAATTTCAAAGGACAGAAAGCAGAGCACACTCCACTCTATTACTCCCAACGGAGACAGGGGAGAAATGAGAAATGAGAGGCTGTGAGACAAAGTCATCCTTTAGGGAAGCAATCAGGATTAATAACAAGCAAGTCACATGAACCATTTCTACCCTGAGAAGGACAGAAATTTGTCCTCTGGTTGCAGGGGTTTGCTTTTACCTCCCATAGTACTTCAAACAATGCCATAACCATAACACCAAGTGTGTCTTATGGGATCTTATATATCACTGCCTTGGACCAAAAGACCCACTGTACATCTAAGAAGGTGCAGCAGCCAGTACATGATGATGAGATCTAGTGCCACGGCAGTGTGTCAACTCATAAATACCATATTTTATGAGCGTGAGGTACTCTTTTTTGGATACAATGAGTGCTGTATATCAATAACCCATAGGTGTATTGTGTCAGGAAACAGAGCATATTGGATCAGGAACTTAGGGCTAGAATTAGAAATAACTCCAGGCTCACCATTTTTCACAGAGCTTTGCTTGGGGAATTTGTGTTTCCCATCTCTATAATGTTAGGCTCTTTGACAATAAAGATTGTAGGAAGGGAAAATCTTCACCACAGGAATCAGTACAATTCTCACTAAACATAAATCTGTAGCTGCTACTTTCATACTTTGGGACCATTATTTCAATAGAAGAGTTATTGTGTGGATTAATAAGAGAAGATTGCATTGGTATTCTGTAATACAGGCATGGAGAAATATGCTTGGTGCACAAAAAATTATGTAGTAGAGATATATCTTATATCTCTAGGTATAGTTTCATGTTTATTTTTTTCCTGGTACCAGGATTTGAACTCCAGATCCCATGCTTATACAGTTTGCTTGCTCAGCTGATATTTTACCATTTGAGCCATATATCCAGATCAATTTTTTACTGGTTATTTTGGTGCTGTAATCTCATTGATTTTTCTTTCTGGGTTTGGATCTCCTTCTCCTGAATAACAAACACAGCTAAGGACATAGCAATCAATGGCTCAGAACACTCGGAGATATGGGTTTAAGTTATCAATGTGACCAACCATAGCATTAGAAGCATAAGCTAAAGGTGACAAAAGAATCAGCATAGAGGAGGAGGATGGTGAATTTCAGTTGCTTCTTCAGAACCAATAGCAGTCGCAGGTATGTCCTTTGTCTCAATGATCTGATTTTGAGATTATCCAGAAATTGTGACTAGAAAGAAGCCAGAAGAAGGTATGAGTATATCCAGAAAACCATGAAAGAGGTAAATGAATCTGAGTGGTGTGTGGTTTGCTACAGCAACTGTTGCTTCTGTGCTTTATCAGTGCACCTATATCCCAGGTGTTGACTGGAAAAACTTTGCCGATAATACCCTTCTCATCTAGTGATATTTGACTTGTAGACCTGATCTTCCATTAAAAATGGCTGATATCTAATGACTGATATGTGGAAATCCACTATTCAATCTCTCTCTTACCTTTTAGATTTGAAGTGCCCAACAATAGGCTCATGTGCTGAAGGCTTGGCCCCCAGATAGTGGATTCAGTCATTAAGAGGTAAATGAATTAATCCAGTGACACCTTAATATTTCAGTAACATTCAAATGTGATGGAAACATTGGAGGGAGGCCTATTTGGACAAAGTAGATCACTAAAGTAGGTCCTTGTGGAGTACAGCTTGTTTCCAGCTCATTTCTCTGTCTCTTTCTGCTTCCTGAACATTATGAGGTGAGTAACTTTGTTCTGCGATGACTTTCTGATCGCATCACTACACCCAGAATCAATACTTAGCCAATCATAGACTGAAACCTTTAAAACTGAGAGCAAAAATATATCTACCCTGCTTTAAAATTGTTTGTATGGTGACTTTAGGGCAATGAAAGATTAACATACATCCTTTTCTCTGGAATGAGATTAGGAGATCAGGCTGAGGAGTCCAGGCTTCTTAATCCACAGCTTTACTCCTGTGATCACCCTTACTTATCTCTCTTGAGAGCACCCTCTCTATGAATCTTTCACATAAATGTTCCCTTGAGGGCTCTGAGCCTAAGATGTGACAGAAGACCAGTTCCAACAAAATGTTAATGCTTTGATACTGGATAACCTTTAGATTATTTCATCTTAAATCTCAGATTCCTGAGCCAGGTATGTACCATTCTTTACAAACTATAGGTAAAATTGTGTTAGGGAGTAAAACAAGATTGAAAAGTAATGGAGAAAAACCTCTTGTTGCCATTTCTTGGAGTTCATTTCTATAAACATCATTTAATATGATCATATGCATATAGCTATTGAACCTTGTGATCCTCTCCTAAGAATATCCTCCTTTGGTCTCACTATATGAATGTTTAGAGTCCGGTATAATTTATAATGTACAAATGTAATTCTTTGCCTTTTACTGTCCAGTGTATTTACTTGTAGATTTATAGTCAAATTTAGTTATGAGAGGGTTTTTTGTGTCATTTTGGTATTTCTTTTCTCTCTCTTAGGTTGCTTTTTTTGATTTCTGTATCTTTTGTCTTTTTTTATTTCTTTTTTTATTGTGAAAATACCGTACAGAGGGGTTATAATTACATAGGCAAGCATTATCAAGCATTGTTGCTTCCTCCTTTGTTTCCCCTTCCCAACCCTTCCCATCTCCATCCCCCACCCCTGCCAAAGTTGCAAAGTTTGTTTTGCCACATAAGACTTGTACATCTCATTGTTGCAATGGGTCCTTCTGTAAAATTTGTGAAGGGGAAGGGAAAAAAGAAATGTATCTTTTGTCTTATATGTAAATTTATCTTTTGGGGGGAGGGTAAGAGGGAGGCACAGAAATGATGGGACAAAGGGTGAACAAATGCAGCAGTGATACTCACTAGATACTATGTTGAAAATTAACTATACAATTCGTGGGGAGAGGGGTCGGGAGAGAAAAAAACTGGGAGAAAATGAGGGAAGAGGTGACACTATACGAACAGAAATGTACTAATTACCTGGCTTATGTAACTGTAACCCCTCTGTAGATCACCTTTACAATGACAATAAAAAAAGTGAGTTTAAAAAAAGAAAATTAATGCCAAGAATCCCTTGTTATTAAGGACATAGGAACAAATACTGAAGTGTGTACTACAAGCTCAAGGCAATTGTATTATATAGGGAAGACTTCAGATTGGAAAATTTGAGCAGAAAGAAGAAAAGGCCTGTGAACTCTGGAAACTACCCTCATGAGACTAATTCTAAGCTTTGGTCAATAAGTCAAGAAGGGTTTATGTCTTACCTAAAGATAGCATCCTTCCCGTACGTAACCCACTGCATTCATCCAGGCAATATGTTACCTCTCAGAGACCACACAGCTCCATAGCTATAGATTTCTGGTAATAGCAGTAAATAAACATTTATTTAGTGCATGAATGAATTCTAATATCCTCAATGTCAACTGTGTGCATCTGAAGTGTCTTGAGCTTGCTTATCACTATCTATAATATGCATAAAGCATTTTAAGCCCCATGACAGAGGCTCTTTGCAGAAAGGATACAGTTATCTCTCTCTGAAGATTAATTAGTTAATTTCATAAAATGCTACAGGGATGAAAATTGCTTTATACAAACTAATTATGAAAATCATAGTGTGTGCATGCCATAAATTTATAGCTCTGAAGTTGAATAAAGCTTTTTATTTTGTTAGTATAAGGAGCACTTAGTGGTGCTGTTGTAGTGTTTTTTTTTCCATCATATACTATTAGTTTGCAGTTCAAAATGTAGGTTATAGGTATCAGATCACCAAGACAACTGAGTCTTATTATATAGCCAGGGAATTAGCACCATTTCTAATTTTGAACTCATTCAGCAATACAGGCCTAACCTTTTATCATTTCAAATAATTATACATATAAGAATTTATATTTTTACTTTATACCAGCAAGGAGTCTTTGAGAAAATAAATAAAGCTGTATGGGGCATGGTCTCCTCATTTATCATATAATAGGAAATAACCAAAGGAAGTGAATTATATACTGAAAACATACACTTAGCAAAGCACCTGACTTGTTTTAAGCACTCAGTAATTACCAGTGTATCTAAGTTGAGCAAATGTAACTGAAAGTATGTAGCCAAAAGGCTTTTTCTTTGTCTTCCACTTTCTATGTCAAATTGAATTATTGGGGGCAAATATTTTTTGCTGTGTGATTTCATAACTCCTTGCAGACTTCATAAATTTTCAGCTCTTTTTGGAGTCATTTATGTCATAAAGGATGTCTCAAATTGGTTATTAGAATGGTCATCTCTTTCCAAATGATTTTAAAGATAAATCCCTCTGTACAACTAGACTGCCTGCCATAGACTTGTAGCTATGAAACCAGGCATTCCAGGATTCATATATGGCTCTTCTGTTCATAGGAACATGGTTCTTGAAGCATGGAATTTGAGCCTCCTAGCATGCACTAACCACTCTCTTCTTCTTCAACTATGAAACCCTAACCATATACATTGAATATGCCCTGCAAGGGTAAAAATGTAGTTTCTAGGCATGGAAACGTGTTTGTAATTAGAACATGTGTCTATATGTGGCCCCTCCAAAAATGAATTCTGTCCCTTGAAGAATGAAATCCAGCCTTCTAGACTTGAAAAAAGGCCTTGAAGTGACTGCAGTCATGTTCCTGAATCTACTAGCACAATTATGGTACATGCATGGAACTTGGCAGCTTGGTACATAAATGAAATTAGACTTCTTGACTCTATGGATTAGATGTGGTTTGTCTCCCAAGATGTGTGTATTGGAAGTTGCTTCCCAGTGGTGATGTTCAGAGGGAGAAGGATTTTTAGGAGGTACAGCTGATAGAGGTGTAGCGTAGAGGTAATGTACTTGTCTAATGTTTACAAGTCCCTGGATTCAAATTCCAGCATTGCATTAAAGGGGGGAAAAGTAGAGTGATTGGAGTGCTGTTCTTAGCAAACAATGAGGTAGTCCTCATGGAGCCCTGAGTTATTTCTCAAGTGTATGAATTGTTACAAGAGCCCCTTCCCAGCTTTTTGGCTTCCTGCCTGGTCACATGATCTCACCTCACATTCTTGTCCTTGTGCTGTCTCTCACCATTACATCATATTGCCAAGGGGGCCATCACCAGACCCAGCACTATACTATTTGAATGTGAACCTTCAATACTATAAACTCAATAAATCTCTAAATAATAAATCATACTCAGCCTTAGTAATTTCATTATAGTAATAAAAAAAAACCCTGATACTCCCAGACTTTACAGCATGAAGCATGGCTGTCAAGTTGTGAAGACTGGTTATAGGCATGGGAGCTGGCCCAAAGCATATAGGTTAATCCTGTAAATAAGGAACTTCAACTCCATGAGCCATAGGGAATAGAACTTGTCCCACCAAGTATGGAATTGGATCTGTCAGACACTGATTCATGTCTTTTGGTATTGATTATTCCTTTCCAAACACAAAATGTGGTTTTCTGTCCAAGACCCAGGCTTATAACATGGATTTAGATTTCCAAGAGTAGGAACTGCCCTTTAAGCCTGAAATCTGGCCCTCTAAGTAGGAAATATATTCCTTCAATCATGGAACCTAGATATCTAGGTATAAAATCTGGCTTTGCAGACAGGAAAGGTGGTGCAAAATTCGATGACTGCTTTTCCAGGCATTGAATTTGGCTCTGTGGGTAAAATTTGGTTCTGTGTATGGAGTCTGGGCTTCCACCTGTGGTTCTGTGTTGTCTAGGTATAGAATGATGTTGATTATCCCGCAGAGGAAATTTTACTCACAACCTCTTCATGATGTATATGTAAATCTCAATATCCAAACATGGAACATGGCACTGCAAGCATGAAAACTCACACTCCATGTGTGGATTTTAATTTTAGATTGTGACATCTGGTTCTACTAGCACAAGGTGCTAGCTACTTCACATGCAGAAACACAATTTTCAAACATGAAACCTGGCTCTGAAAATGTGCAACTTGGCGGTCCATGTATGGGATCTGAATTTCTATGTATGGAATATAGATTTGCCTTTGGTTAATATAGTACCTCAGGCTTGAAGCCCAGCAGTTGTAGAAGTTGTCCCTCTGACATAGGGTTCCATGCCTCTATAGTCCAGAAAACATCACAGTTTATGCATTTTTGTTTAATATCCAATCATGAAATCAGACCTAACATGCATAGAATATGATTTGCTCTGAGCAGATTCTAACTCCTACGTATAAAATGTACTTTCAGTGGGGGCACTGGTGGCTCACATCTGCAGGAGGCAGAGTTTTGGGGATTGTGGTTCAAAGCTAGCCTGGGCAGGAAATTCCATGAGATTCTTATCTGCAATTAACCACTAAAAAGGCAAGGAGAAAGGGAAGTGGAAGTGGAAGTGGAGGTGAGGCTTAAGTGGTAAAGTGCTAGCCTTGAGGAAAAAAGAAGTCTAGGGACAGTGGCCAGGTTCTGAGTTTAAGTCCCAGGACTAGCATGTGTGCACACATGTATGCACATGTGCACATACAAACACACACACATATAACCATGAAAAGTCCTTGCTAAGAAACAATGATGCCTGCTTCTCCCTCTCGTTCTCTCTTGCTCTCTCTCTCTCTCTCTCTCTCAGATTAACTGTAAAGTATTAACATTTCTATGTTAAGTATCTGACCCCAACCTGACTATATTTCAAGAGAGAGACATTAAAGAGACCAGTAAGTTTAAATGATTTCGTAAAGGCGGGGCCTTAACGTGATAAGACTAGTATATCGGAATATGAATAGGAAGAGACGTTAATGATCTCATTCTCTTTCTTTCTCGATCTGCATTTACAGAAAGGAACGGTCATGCAAGTAGACAATGAAACAAATGACTCTCTGTGAATCAAGGAGTCAGTGGTCCTCACCAGGAGTCAAATTTACCAGCATACTGATCTTGTACTTCTATCTCACAGGTCTGTTGAGAAAACAAAGGTTTGTTGCTTATATTACCTCCTATAGGGCAGACATAGCTGACTAATATAGCATGGAAGAACTCTAAATTTCCAAGCATCGTAAATATTATGTTATAGAATTTGGCTTTCTTAGACATGGAACCTATTCAAACTGGGATTTCATGCATAGAAATTTCATCTTGCAATCATAAAAATGTCTACCCAGCATTGAATACTGCTCTATAGGCATGAACGTGGTCTTTAAATTTGAATTCTGGCCTTAATAGCATGTAAAAATGTCCTTAGTATATAGAAAATTCCTTTCCAGAGGCGCACGAGCACACGCACGCACATGCGTGCACACACACACACACACACACACACACACACACACACACACACACACAGAGATCAATCAGTAAATAAATACATATGTAAATTTTTGTGGGTTTTAGAAACATCTTTTAAGTTGTGTCCTGTTAAGGATTGAGTAACTTCATATAATACTTTTAGAACAATACTGGATTTATGGTACTTCCTTGGAAAATATTGTATAGTGATCTGTTATTTCTTTTTAAATTTTTTATATTTATTTTTTGTCAGTCATGGGGCTTGAACTCTGGGCCTGGATGCTGTCCCTAAGCTCTTCAGCTCAAGGTGAGTGCTCTACCACTTGAGCCACAGTGCCACTTCTGGTTTTCTGGTGGTTTATTGGAGATAAGATTTTCACGGCCTTTCCTGACTGGGCTGGCTTTGAACTGTGATCCTAAGACCTCAACCTCCTGAGTAGTTAGGAGTAGTAGTTTCTCTGGTGGTACTGGAGTTTGAATTCAAAACTTTATGCTTGCTAGGCTAGTGTTGTCAGCATTTGAGCCACACTGCTAGCCTGGTTCTTTGATGGTTATTTTGGAATAGAGAACTTCTCTGCTTGGGGTGTCCTTGAACTGTAAACCTCTATCTCAGCCTCCTGAGTAACTAAGGTTATAGGGGTGAACCACTAGTGCCCAGATATTACCACTGTTATTCATTTAATATTTCATTCATAAAAAGTGAATACATAGAATTTTAACATCCATAAAACATTATTATCCACAGGATTCCAGAACAGATTTGTCATTTTATCAGTTAAAATCTTCATTAAGTATGAATAATATTTTTGATGACTTTTAATGAGAATATATATTTTCCTCAGTTTTGGATACGACTATGAAGTTGTGACTTACATAAGAAACCCTGTGACAAATTAAGTTTTAAAAGTGACCACAAAGGGCAATGGTTTTGATATGATCTGAGCATATATTCACCAAAGTTTCACATATTGGTGGTTTCATCACTAATGTGTCAGTATGAAATCTGGCATGAACCTTGAAGAAGTGGTTCCTGATGGAAGTCCTTAATCCATTGTGCTATAGTAAAATACCAGAAACAACTTGCTTATCTAATAGTAAAGTTGTGATGGAATAAATTAGGGGTCATAAACACTAGAAAACTTTTTTGCCTTTTAATAATTCCATAAGACAGTTTTGTTGTTGTTGTTGTTTTGTTGTTGGTTGTGGGGCTTGAACTCTCGGTCTGGACACTGTCACTGAGCTTTTCAGCTCAAGGCTAGTGCTCTACCAATTTAAGCCACAGTGCCACTTCCACTTTTCTGGTAGTCAATATGAGGCAAGAGTCTCAAGGACTTACCTGCCTGGGCTGGCTTTGAACTGTGATCCTTAGATCTCAGCCTCCTGAGTAGCTAGGATTACAGGCATGAGCCACCAGCACCTGGCTAAACCAGTTTTTTTTTTAATTTAAAACAATTTTAACTTCAATTCTCATTATATATTGTTAAGACTGTATCAGAACAGTAGGTTCTAGAGTTGATCCTAACAAATGAATTATAAATACACAGCAAGGTAGTAGTAAGATTTAGATTTAATTTTGTTTCTATTTTAATTTCTTTCTGCAGCCATGAAATTTTAAAGTAGGAGCATTTCTCACAGGGAAAATATGATTTTTTTTATCTGAATAAAAGAGGAATGTATCATGTAGATCCTGATTTATAATGTAATCCTTTAAGGATGTTCACAGTCTGTTGTGCATAACATTTCATTGCTATAACTCTTATGCCATCTTCTGGTCTAAATACAATTCAACCATTTGAAAACCTCAAACACTAGTTATTAGCAATTAGATGCTATTTCAGATATCCTGTTCATCTTGTTTTTGATTCAAGTATCTCTGAATATCAAATACATATACAAACTTAAGTTGGAAGTTAAGATTATATATAATTAGATAAAGCAAGTTACAGAATGGCAGGAAGGAAACATTGGCAACCCTTATGAAAATGTCGTTTCAGAATTAGATGGAAATGAATGCATTCTGGAACCATCTTAAGAGTGCTAGCCTTAAGCACAGAGAGGCTCAAGGACAGTGCCCAGGCCCACAGTTCAAGCTCCACAACTGACAGGAAAACAAACCATTGCTGCTATTGACTCCTCCTATGACCTTTATGAACTCACTAACCATACTTCACCTATACTAAATGAAAATAATGACAAGTGCTTTTCTTAGTTCCTTCAGACTAAAAAGATTGACCAACATCTTTCCATAATAGAGAAGAAAATAATTGTGCAGAGTTGCTTGATAACTTAGAGCTGCTTAATAACCTAGAATTTGTACTCTAGTATTTTAAAAAGTATATTACTACTCCGTATATGCTACAAGGTACAGAGTTAGTGAGACAGCTTCCTCTTATCTATCATGTTTAAGGAATAACCACAGACAAGGAGCCAAATTGACTCCTATTTTGCCCAAACCGAATGAAAAAACAATGTGGGAGATTAAGAAGATATGGTATTACAGTGTAGCTGCTTCGGTAGTCAGAATAAATGTTATTCTTATTTCAGAACCAGAGTCTTCAAAGGTAAAGCTACGAGGTATAAAAGCTGACAGCTCTCCTCCACTCCATTTCTAGTTCACAAAGAAAGCCTGGAATATCAGCACAGCTCCGTCTCTAAGTAGACTTGATTTCTTCAGCACACTGTGAAGAAAACTACAGCTTCCTTTATAATGTAGCATGTGATTTTTTTTTCTTTGTAAGCCCTGTTTTCACTGTATTTGATGTCGGTGTCCTGCATCTTGTAGATGCACTTCTCTAGTTTGGGGAGGGAAAGGGAAAAAACAAAATGCTTAAATAGGGATACAGGTTGACCCACTGTAACAATGATATGTACAAGACACTATGTTGAAAAATGAACTTTACAATTTAGGCCTGGAGGAAGGGGTGGAGGGGAGTGTAGTTGTGGAGGTGGGAGGGGAGGGAGGGTAGGGGAAAAACAACAGAGGAAGTTAACAATGCTAGATAAGAAATGTACTCATGACCTTGTACATGAAACTGTAACCCCTCTGTACAGTATTTTTACAATAAAAAATGTATTTAAAAAAGACTACCATTTCCTCCTAGCATCGCTGTTGCCTTCGATGGGGTAGCCGTCATTCTACCCTTACCTATGTTAAAACTGATTTATTTCTGTCCTCTAGTCCAAACACCATCAACACCAGCTATCACCAGAAGAATAGGCATCCATTTCTGGTTCACCATTGAGAACTCAGGCCCTAGCACACGGGCTGGAGTATAGAAGATGCTCAGCAAACACTTTTGAACTAGTTATTTAATGAATATAAAGATTAGGGCAAGATAAAATGAAATAAGATGGGGCATAGGTTCATTTTTGTATTGCAATAATGAAATACATGAGGCTGGGTCCTTACAATGAAGAGATTCATTGAGCTCTTGGTTTTGAAGGACTCGCAGTTTATAGAGCCTAGCAGTGGCTCTAGAGTGGCCTCCCCTTGGCTGCACCACCTCAAGGTGGATGGGAGCAGAGTATACAGAAGAGAGATCACTTGGAGAAAAATGAGACAAGGCTGAGAGGAAGGGGCCAGTAGTGCTATTTCTCACCAGACTCCTTACAGTTCCCATCACCACAATACCACTGCCCTGAAGACCATGTTCCCAACCACATCCAAACCTTAGGAAAAGAACTTCTACATTTGGTTCTGTCTTCTAGATAACCATGATATCGACAGTGTCTTATTGCCCTCTTCTTTTATGGCTTAACTAGGGAGACTTTTCCTTAAGAAAAATAAGTTTTTCTTAAGGAGAATTACAAGCCCGAACATTACAAAAAAAAGAGCATAGCAATTACATCTCTCTAGAATAATCCTCTACAATATTTTGACGTATTTGATCTCAGTGTATTTCATGTATGTATGCTTAAATTGTAAGTACTATAGTCAGGTACCAGGGGATCTACCTGTAATCCTTGCTATTTGGAAGGCTGAGAACAGAAGGGAAAGTCCATTCAATTCCATTTCTGTGAGGGAATCTGGACATGCACCCCCTAATCCTAACAATGATGAAGCCTGAAAACAGGTGAATGATTGCTCAGGAGTGTATCCAGGCAAATAAGACACTATCCTAAAATTAGCCAGTGAAAAACAGGACTGGTGATGTGCATGAGCAGTATCTGTCCAGACTAGCAAGTGTGAGGCCTGAGTTCAAAGCCACGTGCCACTAAAAATAAGTAAAGGAATATTACATAAGCATACTTTCCATTCCTTTCTCCATATCTTAAAAAGGAATAATCAGTAAAATAGCATGTTCATTAGCGAAATTTAAGAATGTAATTGCCTTGGATCTGTAATGTCTTGTATGGGACCTATACTTATGGGACCTATACTCTACATCAGTTTCTGTGTGTAAAACTACAGCTGTGACATGCAATTAATAGTCATGATGGCAGCAATCAATGAGCAAGAGACTTAATTTGTGACCTCCATGATGTCGGCGATGGAAGAAAAGAGTGTAAAAAACTCTTACATAAATAGTAAGACTGGTTATCTATTGACCTTCCTAGGTTATTTAAAAATGGTTTTGGAACAATTAGCTTTCTTAATATACTCAAAAGCAAAGTTTTGCCCTGTAAATATTTTATATAGAGAAGAAAGTAGTGGTATATATTCTGTCATTGAGTCTCTGTTTTGAGCCTATGAGCCCAAAAGCCAAAAGTACTCTATTCCATTTTTATTCTATAAATATTTACATTTGTCTGAAAAAGTTTAATTCATACATGTAAATTAGGATATTTCACTGACAATGTTTGACTAATGATCAAAACTTTTCAAGGCTCTTTAATCCAGCCCAGATTGGTCAGAACCTGTATTACTTCCTTGCCACCTTAAAGAACACAGCAAATGCTGAGAGGAGAGCTCTGTGGTAGAGCAGTTGTCTAGCATGCACGAAGCTCCAAAACAAACAAACAAAAAGCCCACAAAAAACCGTATATTCTATGTGGGATTTGGTCTTAATGACCAGGCTGGCGTAGTGGGCAGATAACAAAATCAGCTTCAAAACTGAAACTTTCAGCCAGGTGCCAGTGGCTCATGCCTGTAATCCTAGCTACTCAGAAGGCTGAGATCTGAGGATCGAGGTTCAAATCCAGCCTGGGCAGGAAAGACCGTGAGACTCTTATCTCCAATAAACCACCAGAACACTGGAAGTGGTGCTGTGGCTCAAGTGGTAGAGTACTAGCCTTGAGCTGAAGAGCTGAGGGACAGTGCCCAGACCCAGAGTTCAAGCCCCACAACCCACAGAAAAAAAAAAGAAAAGAAAAGAAATGGAATGAAACTTTCAAATGCTAATGAATATGTTTTTGTTAAATTTTGTTAAACCTCATATTATTGTTATTTTAAAATTTTTAATGTTTTATTTATTTATTTGTTTGTTTGTTTGGTCATGGGGCTTGCACTCTGGGCCTGGGTACTGTTGCTCAGCTCTTCAGCTCAAGGCTAGTGCTCCACTGCTTAAACCACAGCGCCACTTCTGATTCTCTGGTGGTTTATTGGAGATAAGAGTCTCACAGACTTTCCTGCCCGGGCTGGCTTTGAACCATGATCCTCAGATCTCAGCCTCCTAAGTAGCTAGGATTACAGGCATGAGCCACGAGTGCCCGTCTTAATGTTTTATTTTTATTATAAAAGGGATTTTTATTGTTATCTCTAAGAAGTTGTACACAGGGATTGCAATTCCATAAGTCAAGTTGTGAGTGCACTGCTTCTTGGACAATTTTACCCCTTCCTTCACTCCCCCATTGTCCCCTTCCCATCCTTGTCCACAAGTTACACAGTTTACTTTTTACATAGTGTATATTGAACACCAAGACTGCATTTGCTCACCCTTTCTACCTTCTTTCCTGTGTCCCCCTTTGTCTACTCCTCCAAAAAGAGAAAACAAAATAAAACAAATAAAAACAAAAAGATCATGTTTCCACTTCTTGGAGTTTGTTTTGACAAATAGTACTCCAGATGTTTGGATTCCTCCCCATAGATGGTAAATTGTATTTTTAACAATACTTTCAGAGCCAGGCCATGTTGCTTCATACCTGTATTTTCAGTTACTTGGGAGGATCAAAACTTGAGGATAGCCCAGAGTAAAAAGTTAGCATGATCCCACCTCAATTAGTAACTAGAGCAAGATATTATGATTTGTGTCTGTAATCCAACTTACCTGGGAGGCACAGTCCGAAGCCAACTTCATGTACAAAAAGAACAAAGGCAAAGAAGACTTGGAGAATGGCCCAAATGATAGGGGGCTTTCATTACAAGAACAAGGCCCTGAGTTCAAATCTTGGTACTGCCAAAAAGAAAAACATTTTTAAAACCTGACAGTACAGAACAAATACTTTAGAATATTTTATCTAGTATCCAGTTCTTTAAAAAAAGATGTGGCTCAACTTTTCACTGTTATCAGTTTTATAATCTTTTGATGCCTTCTAGTATAGATTAGTGATTATTCATCTGTGTTGCTGAGAATATACTTATATATATCCTAGTGAAAATATACAATTTATTATTTGATACTTAAATCATTTATATTGATACCTTCATGGAAACTTTCTCTGTAGAAAGATATTTTTTCAGTACATAATTAACAAAGTTTATTATAAAGAAACTTTAGTAGTAGGTTTTTAAAAAAGAATGTTTGGGTTTTATAGTACTAAAAGATGATAAGCCACAACAGTACATATACAAAGGTAATTCGAATTCTAAATACTATCCCAATTAAAAGACCATTGTTCAAATCACTAGTTATAATCCTGTGTCTTGGTAAATACAAGCAGCTTTCATGAAATTCACCTTCTCATGAATACTAGAAGATAATTCTCCAAATTCAATTGCTTAGTTTACAATAATGAGTGCTGAGTTTCTTGTGCATGCACTATCACACGAAATACAGAATCCTATCTAGAGTGATTTTTAAGTTCTTCAAAATGTATCTCAAGCATCTTTTACAGCGCAAGCTACAGATAGGATGTAATCTTAAAGAAAATAATCTTTAGAAAGAAGCATCTGAGATAGCTACCAACCACTGCCATGTATGCTTATACAACTAACCAAAGATAACTGGCGGCTCTTTGCTAACTCTGGTTTTAGTGCAGGGACCTCTTCCTTTGTAGTGAAGCTCTTAGTTCTTATTATCTAGCAGCCAAACGTGTACTCCCTTACTTTCCATGCTTTCATCGTTTTTTGGCGTTTATCTGTCAGAAATAACCTGATAATCACTAGTAGAAACTCTGTATGCTGTAGCAAGAGGTCTCATGGTAGAAATCCTAGGAATACTTCTGGGTTGTGTTAGTGTACGTAAGGTCTTACTTGGTGGTGTAAAGGCCAGAGCTGGTGATGACAAAGAACATCTCTCACTGTTTTCCACGACAGTTTTATCGATTCATGATTTTATACCAATCATGATGGATTCTCCAAATATCCTTTCCAGGCCTGCAGTTTAGATTGGTAACAAATATGCATCCAGTTTCCTTTGTTAGACATCACATGTTTTAAGGTATTTCCATTGTGCAAATTGTAGCAATATATAAGATGCAGATGCTTGTGGAAACCCAAACAGTCACCCAAATGTCATGGAGTTGATCTTCTGAAGTCAGAGAATCTCCTTGTGTATAAAAAGGATCTAACCAAGCAGGAGATAGTGTCTTTCGTGGCTGACCAATATTTGCTGGGCTGTTCCAGTCCTGTTCCAGGCATACTTGTAACTCCAACAAGAGGACTTTGTGTTACTGAAATGTTTGTCTGTCTTTTTAAATTTAAAGGTATTGGTCCAAGTCCTGGGCTGGAAATTCCATCATATATACTTCTAACAGGTGGAGCTCTGTTTTTATCTTTATGAGCTGGTACAACTGATTATGCTGGTGAACCACCTGCATGTAAAGGTGATCTCATTTCCATAACTCCAACGGAAGGTCCACTAATTATTCGAGGTTGTGGAGTCACTGTAGCAGGCAAATCCCCCATTAAAAATCCAGGTAAGAACTGGGCATTAACTCCTGGCTTTGGAGAGGTAGGTGAACCCAGCATCATTGGTTCAGATCCATGGCAAATGATGCCATCTGGACGGCGGCAACCCAAGACCTTCCAAATTTTCAAAAATGGTGGAAACATCTTCAACTACCTCCCCTGCACCCATGGGCAGGGCGCCTAGAAAGATATTCTTAAAACATAGTTGGTGACACTGTTCATTACAGGATATAGGTGCATCCTAGTTTTCCATTAGAAATGTCTTTTATACTACCATAGATTTAAAAGCTCTTACGTATATAAAAGATGCTCTTCTTCAGACAGAGCCAAACCTGTAATAATAAAAAGACCACAATGGTACTATGCCAGAACATAGTCTTCCATCTCTTGGCTAAGATATGAGAGGAAAATTGGTTCAAATTACAGTGCTTTTGTTAGTCTTTCTATGCTAACACATGAAAATTTTCTGGGTTTGGTCCCAATGGAGTCTCGTTTCTTTCTTTCAGAGAAATAAAGAAAATGTCTGGCTCTATTAAATGCAACACTTCCCAAGGTATGAAGATTTAAGATATGACCATAAAATAAGGGATACTACAGAGAGAGGTAAATTAGTCCTAGTTGCTCAAAATTTAGAGTTAAGAGAGGATGGGTGGTCATTTAGCCATTTTAATACTCTCCTTTGGATCAGCTTGATTTACCCTAAATTCCCACTAGATATTCTCCAAAACTGTCCTCTGACCAATCGCCATGGTTGTGCTGGTTCATCTCCCTGCTCTGGCATTCTCCATGATATCTGAACAACTGAAAATGAGCCCTTGTTGCCATGAGGTCCTGCATCATGGACAGCAGTACTGACTGATGTATATCTATTTGAGTGACAGTTTGGAGCTGAGCTAGACTGAGCTGCATCCTTAAATGAAACTAATTATACTGGCCTGTTTGTGATTGGTTAAGTGAGGTCTATATTTCTTTGTATTTTACCTGTCTTCTAATTCTTCAGCTTATCCCCAGGCAGCTGAGTCAAATATCCAAATCTTCCTTTCCATCAAGGTCACCGAAGTTACGAGACAGTACCAGCAGCCACCAGCAATAGGGTCCCAGAAAAGAATGCTTGTGTTGAAGAAAAAGTCCATCTACAGTCAGAAAATACTAGTATAGCAGCACACAGAGACAGAAAGCCATCGTTTTGTGTTCACAGATACTACATGATAACTCTCACTATCTAGAAATGGAGATAAAACCATACAGTGTCATATATATATAACGTCTTCTTAATTAACATGGCAAAGAACACTGACAGGGCTTGTTGGCAGATACAAGCATTGCCTACCCTTCCCCTCAGAAGCTGGATTCTGTGCCACAGTTCATCTAGTAACTAGCTGAGATCCATTCAAAATGAAGAGTCTTGATGTCCCAGAGCCCTGCCATATGCTATAACTCCATCTTCCATGGACTAAGTTACATACCATGAACATATCCAGCATTCTCCTCCATTTGTCCCAACCCCACGCAGCTCCTCAAATTGCTTGGTTCCATTTTCACATATGTACTTTTAATATCATGAGTGTGTTTGTTCACCCTTCCTCTCTCTATTATTTGCCCCCTTTCTCTTAACCTCCTCTCCAATTTGACAAAACATATTCCAGTTTTCTAGTATTGATTTTGCTAAAGGATAAGTTAGGTTTTCAAGGGCTTCTGCATCACCAAAGGGGTGACACTATTGGAATCCTCCCCTGTATATACCATATTTTGGTCAGTTTGTTTGTGTATAATGTACATGGCATAGTAATGATATGTAGGATTTCTCTTACTTTCTCTTGCTTTCCAGACCTTGCTTTCCAGACCTAAGAGAGACAGTAAGAATGTTGAAAAAGTCACTGACCTTCAGAAAACATGGCCTACTGAACACAGGTGTTTGCTTATAATGATTGCATTGATGAAGAAGTACACAGGAACAGTGAGTTTTAGGCTTGAGATACACAGCATTACCCTGGCAGAGAAAGAAGAGCAAGACAGATAAGGAAAGGGGGAAAATAGAGAAAGAGCGAGTGAGCAAGCGAGCGAGCGAGCGAGAGAGAGACAGAAAGAAGGAATAGAAGGGGGAGAAGAAGAAGTATAAGAAGGTGAGGGAGGAAAAGGAGGAGAAGGAAGGAAAATGGTATTGTACTTCTCAAGAAGAACACTTGAAAGCAAAAGACAATGTGGCAGTTTCTCCAAAATTCTGAGGGGAACAATTCAATATGTTTAATGATTAACATGGCGGAAGCATGCATCTCAGACATGTCATTGACATTATCTGTATATTTCTGTGAGTGTTTAAAATGAGAGCAACAATTAAATCAATGTGCTTTGAGTAAAGAAGACTACTCTCCATCAAGTGGGTGGGCTCTATCCAATGAGTTAATTTCTTAGTCTGAACAGAAAGACTTGAGCGCAACAAGGCAATTGGAAAAAAAGCCCTTTACATACAGGTTCTTCATCCTTTGCCATGCTCCTAGACATCACCTCACTATGGCTTTGATCACTTGCAAATGTACCCCCCTCCCCGGACATCATGTCATGGTCTATCACTACTATAGTACTGGAAGACTTGCATGTGAACAATGGGCTGATTGGACTGCAGAGGTGTATGCTGGATGAACATTGGGTCAGAGGGGATAAAACACATGAAGAACTGGTGCAGGCTTCCCTGTTAGCTTAAGAATCAAACAGCTCTCCCCCCCCTTGACATCTGATTAACACCCGCACAGTGAACCCCTTGGAAACAGTGCCCACCCTTGGGAACCCACTCGTCTAGCAGGAGCTCTGCCAATCTTTTTCTTCAATAAATCTGTGATGTTTTACTACTGTGGGCCACTATTCAAGGCCATAGAGACAAAAGACCTGATCCAGGTATTGCAGTTTTTGGTATCAGATTGACATTCTCCAAACAAATTGGGATCCAGAAACTCACTGCCAGTTCAGACAGCCATTCCTCAAACTTTTTCTTTGTTTTTGTTTTAATTTGTTGGTTGTGGGGCTTGAACTCAGGGCCTGGGTGCTGTACCCGAGCCTCTTATACTCAAGGTTAGTGCTCTACCACTTGAGCAACAGAGCCACTTCCGGTGTTGGGGTAGTTAATTGGAGACTTTCCTGCTCAAGCTGGCTTTGACCTTCAGATCTCAGTCTCCTGAGTAGCTAGGATTGCAGGCATGATCCACCCCAGTGCCCTTCTACTCCTCAGACTTTAATGGCAAGATCAGCATCTCAGGGAAGCATGTCAGCACAGTACACCTGGTGAACATACAGCATTCATAAGCACATGAACAAATCTTGCAAGCAGATTTCTTTCTATACATTTATGCTTACTATTAATTCTGTTTTTCCAAAGAACCGAGACTAACACAGTAAGCAAGGTATTAAAATATGAACAAATCGTTTAAATAGGGATACAGGTGGACCCATTGCAACAATGAGATGTCCAAGTCGTTATGTCGAAAAACGAACTT
Organism: Dipodomys spectabilis; assembly: GCF_019054845.1. Taxonomy (NCBI): domain Eukaryota; kingdom Metazoa; phylum Chordata; class Mammalia; order Rodentia; family Heteromyidae; genus Dipodomys; species Dipodomys spectabilis. The sequence goes on from NW_024871460.1 coordinate 27,265,969, forward strand.
TACAACTTTCGTGCGGGGGGGTGGGGTGGGGGGTGCGGGGGGAGGATTGGGTGGGAAGGGATGGGAAGGGGAAACAAAGGAGGAGCTACAATGCTTGATAAGAAATGTACTCATTATCTTGCCCATGTAATTGTAACTCCTCTGTACAGTATTTTCACAATAAAAAAAAAGAAAGATGAGAAAGAAAACAAATAAATAAAATATGAACCTGCCATATACTTTTTCTTGGAAAACCACTGAAGAATATAGTCCACTGAAAAAAGAAAGGAGAAAGACACAGGACATGTGCTTCTAGGATATAAGGCAACCCTCAAGCTGAAGGAGAATGATGATTCCACGAGCTAGCTGTACCTCCAGCAAGAGAATAATTCATGCATGAGAAGCAGGGAAATGAGTGCTCCAGAAAGAGATGCCCGAGACAGACAGCAAGAGAGGAAAGGAACGAGAAAGAAGCCCATGAGGAAGGAAGAAGGCTTGATTCTTTGTGAAAGTTGGAACATTTGAGGACAAATTAATAAGAGACACAGTTGGCCTTCCATATTATGGGTAGGCTGGAGATCTATCAATACAGGCAACTACTGATGGAAAATATTGCCGAATAATTACATCTGTATTGAATAGGTAGACTTGTTTTTCTTGTCATTCTTCCCTAAATCACACGATGCAACAAACATTGCACACAGCATTTACATAGAAATGGGCATTATAAATCATCTAACAATGATTTTAATTATAGGAGGATGTGTATAGGTAATATGCAAATTATGCCATTTTATGTTAGGGACTTGAGCATGTTTGGAGTTTCCTATGAGGGGGAGAAGGGGAGGCTTTCGGAAATAATCCCTGTGGATACTTAGGGATGACTGTACATAAAAAGAAATCAACTAAAAAAAAAGGATGTTAATTATCTCTTGAGAAAATGAAATGCATCATAGAAAAAGATATATAATCACAGCACAATGTATGGTTCATTCCTAAAAAGGGAAGCAACAAACTGTGATCTTACCAAAAAAATCATGGCTTGTAAATTAGAAAATGGAGGAGAAGGAAGTCACGTTTAGCTAAATTATAACCTTTCAGAACGAGAAACCAACAAATAGCAAAATTCAGGAAACCAAGAAATATTAGGATAAGCATTTTGTAACAAATAATGAAGGTAATTACTTGGAAAAATAGCAGAAATGAAAGCAGTTCTGCCTAGGAAACTCTGCAGCAGGAGGTAGCCTATTTAAAATTAAAAGTCTGGCAAAGGTTTGAATGATACAAAGATAATTCACACTTGCATTTTTAAAGCATCAGTTTAAAAATGCTCAAACAGAAATTTTGGTGGTAAAAATTTTTTGCTGTCCTATTTTAGAATTTTCCTTCTATGACTATAAAATTTTATCACCTAAAGAAAGAAATGTTAAGAGTCACTAAGTTACTAAATCTGCACAGTGTTCATTCCTGAGTGTTAAAAATTCCTGTTTATATGCTCACTTGGACAGCACATATTCTAAAATTGGAATGACATAGAGAAGATTGGCATGGCTCCTGCCCAAGGACGACAAATTTGTGAAGCGTTCCATTTAAATTTTTTTTATTTTAATTCAATTTTTTCTTTTTCCGTTTGGTTTATGCTCAGTAGTCACTGTATTTTATTTTGGCACCCTGCATCTTGTATATACGTTTATCTGATTTGGGGATGGGAATAACCAAATGGTGAAATAAGGACAAAAGGTGAACCAATGTAACAGTGATATTCACAAGACACTAGAAATGAACTTCACAACTTGGGGGGGAGGAGGAGCGGGAGGAAAGGGATAGTGGGAGAAAAACAAAGGAGTGGGTAACAATGTTTCACAAGAAATGTATTCATTACCTTACTTATGTAACTGTAACTGTAATCCCTCTGAACAGCATCTTTGCAACAAAATAAAATCAAATTTAAAAACTTCTGTTTACAAAGACAAATGTACATCTGTTTCAGAATTCAAAGAACTTTTTAATTCACTGGAGTTGAATTATCTCATTTCTGATGCTATATTATGGATCATTTTTCATCTTGCTCTCATCATATTTATAACTAGAAAGGGTCTCCCTCTGAGAAGTCTGAAATTGTCCTTATAGAAAAATGATCCCAATTTCCTTCTTCTGACTTTTAACCCTTCCTAAACATTTTATTCTTTTTTCCTTCTTACATAAGGTAACCCTTGTGTATCTTAGGTGAGGAGAAGCTAACGTTGGCTTTGCTACCCATTCTTTATACAGACAAGCCCAGGAGCTGAGCAGCAATGAGAGACATGTTCAGGGTATTTTCCAGATGCCAATGATGAGTTGATTGATTAATCCAGTGTGCTGCTCAGAGAATCTAATGTCAGAATCAAGTGGTAGCACAAGGAAGCCAGAGTGTGTTTTGGCAGAAAAGTTGAAGGCTTCACAAAAGAGGAGAAGAAACTTGGCTAAGAGCTTTATCTTCACCTAATTCTGTAACTGGTTTTACCCCTTATAGCAAGACTGAGTTGTCTCTTTCTTTAATACTCTTTTACTCTTTTTTGTGTGTGTCATAGTCTATTTATTCAAGAGACATCAAAAAATTAAATAACAATTATCTGAATAGGGAAATGATTTTTAAATATATTCAAATTCCAGTGATGATAGCTGTACTAAATTTCCAAGTCTTTTACATTGGTAACACACTCTTCATGATAAAAACTGTACTAGGAGCCAGTCCCAGTGGCTTGTGCCTGTAATCCTACCTATTCAGAAGGCTAAGATCTGAGGATCCCAATTCAAAGCCAGCCCAGGTATAGAAGTCCCTGTAAGAGTCTTCTATCCAATTAACCACTCAAAAACTCAAAAAAAAAAAAAAAGTAATGGCTCAAAGTGGTAGAGCTCTAGCCTGGAGCTCAAGAACTCAGGGACAGTGCCCAGGCCCTGAGTTCAAGCCCCACAACTAATAAAATAAAACTGCATTAGGGTAATAATATTTTTTAAATGAAAACTTTTATTTTTATTATAGAGAATAATTAAGATTGTAGTACCTTCTTTGATTAGTGAGTTGGAACAACAGAAAAGCAGAGAAAACACAGATGCTCAGCATGAAGACATAGGTTTATACATCTACAAAAATCATAATTGTAAAGGAGATAAAGTGAGCACACAGAAGCCAGGCAAGTATGACGAGTCACTAAAAGTAATTAAAACAGACTGTTTTATCTACCTTTTACCTACTTAGAGTTTTCAAGTCTCTAAACCACACTATATCATAAGCTGTTGCTTTAGACAAATAGACTTCCTGTCCCATGTAGAAGTGACTGTCATATACAGACTCATTAGTAACATTGATTCAGGAGAAAGATCACCCATAATTGAATCCTAGCACCATTTGCAGACTCCACAGCCTTGTGAAAACTCTTCATTCAACCTTTTAGAGGCTACATAGTCATAACAAAGACCCTGTAGGTTATTTAAACTGACATAGTTTGTAAACTCTATTGCACTTTAAACTGATAACATTTGGCATTATGATTATACACAAACGAGTCCTACAATACAACAGCCATGGATTTCTAATTTCAGGACTTTGGGGAAGTTTCTCCAGCTATAAGTTGTCTTGTCAATTTTAGGAGAAAAGAGTATTTTTTCCCAAAAAACAAGATCTTTGTATTGGTTCTATCATCCTTATTGATATAAATAAGTCTCTTGTTGCTATTGACTTCCTATCCTTCACTGCTGCTAAATGTTTCTTTCTTGTTCTCTGCTTACTTCATTTGTTCTTAAGTTATGTGCTGTTATCTCCCATTTAGAATGCCCTCTGGAACCCAATACAGTTCACATTTGGTTAATTATTTGTATAATATATGCAAACTATTACAAATATGAGGCCTATTAACATTGAACATCTTTATAGATCCTATATAATAACAGTTGTATTCCTAGAATTCTTTGAATGAAAGACAAATGATACTTAGCAAAAGCTTGCAAAAGCTCTCAACTGAAGACAACTTCTACTGCTGTGGTTTCTATCCTGCTTTCTATTTCTTATTCTCTCTGGTTCTACTGGAAAATTTTAAAAGATATATCTCGTATTTTAGCAGGAAATATCACTTTGTACCTAAATAAAAAATGACTAATGCACTTAAAGTGTGAATTTGTAATCTTTCTCTTGTTGACAGATGCAGACAACATCAGCAATGCAGTTTGCCAGTTACTAATAAAGGAAAAGATGCAATGTGATTTTAACCTAGTCTTACTTAATTCTGAACCCAAACTAAGCTTGTTAGAAACCATTAATTGCAGGAGCTTAGATTACATCTGATAATATGAGTTAAAAAAAGATTTATTTCCTATAAAAACTAAATTACATTTCATATCTGTTTTCTTTAAGTGACTAATGACTAATCTCAAGCCAAATGTGGTGGCACAGATTTATAATGGAAATTATTTAGGAGGTTAAGGAAGGAGAATCTATGACTCAGGTTGACACAAACAAAAAGCTTAGATTCTATTTGAAAAACATTGTAAAAGTAAAAGGAGTAGAGGCATGGCTCAAGTGGTAGAATGCTTGACTAACAAGCTTGATGTCCTGAGTTCAATCCCCATTACTAAAACAATAAATATGTATGGAATCCTCTGTGTGAGCTATATAAAATGGGAGAGGTAATATATTTGTTCTTTCACTGGGATAGAAAGTATTATGCTCTTGATGTGAATTTTGTAACATTATCACTTCTCAAAACCCAAATGAACCCTTCTCAAGCCAGTTGCCTTTATTTCTACTTTTAAATATTAGAATAAAATCAACTGACCCTGGGTAGAGAAGATGTTAGATAAATGTTTAAAATTTATGAGGCTGGGAATGTGGCTTAGTGGTAGAATGCTTGCCTAGCATGCATGAAGCCCTGGGTTTGATTCCTCAGTACCACAGAAAAGGCTGGAAGTGGCACTGTGGCTCAAGTGGTAGAGTGCGAGCCTTGAGCAAAAGAAGCTCAAGGACAGAGCCCAGACCCTGAGTTCAAGCCCCTGGACTGGCAAAAAAAAGAGTTCAATAAAATTTATCAGTTATATATTCCAAATCTCTCCACAATGCAACAATCAGGTAGCTGAAAGGTTATGACTGTATAGAAACCTATTTTCAAAAGCAAGTTCTGAGAATTATTAAGCCTCAGAATGCCAGAAGAGAAAGAGGCAAGGATGGAAAGGGAAAGAGAGGGGTAAAAAGGGTAGAGAAAGAGAACAGAGGAGAGGAGAGGCAGCAAAAGGAATAAAAAGAATGGTGTAAGGTCTTAAGGAAAGTAGTAATGGGAATTCTGTTGCTGTTGGGTTTTTTTGTTTGAATGTCTCATCGATGATTGCCTTGCTAGACTATCTGATTTTGATGTAAAACAAAGGTAAGGCATTTGTTCTCATGTATTAGATAAGCCTACTAATTAAATAAACATGGTTTAAAGACAGAGTCAATAAACATAGCTTTAATAAAGCCTGTGCTTGTGTGTGTGTGTGTGTGTGTGTGTGTGTGTGTGTGTGTGTTTTCTCACGCACGCGCATGCGCGTGTGATCTGATTTTTCCATATCCCACCACAAGGTGGAGTCCAAGTTTCCAGTTCCTGAATCTTGGCAGTCCTGAATCAAAGCAATCATAATTGCTTTGACCAATAGGATATGATAAAAGTGAACTTATGCTGATGTCAGGCACTGCCCTTAACTGACCTGACATCCCTGCTTTTTGCCTATGGACACCAGCTGCTATTTAGGGAGTGCAGGGACTCTGAGATCATCATGCTGCAAGAAGGCCAGGCCAAGCCTTGCAGACAAAGCCACAGAGCATGCAACAGCTCAGGAAGACTAAGTGAGGTCAAGGAGCCCTGAGGAGCCAGGCATGCGATGACAAAGCTTCCTCCAGCTCGGTGAGACCAGCTAACCACAGGAACCAGAGATAAAGTACCCAACTGAGCCTCTTTCTAAGTTTCTGACCCTAAAATAGCAGGAGCAAAATTAAATCACTACTTCAAATAATAAATTTAGGTCTGGATTATTAAGTGGTAATAGATTAATACAACAGTATGTGTCCTTGAGACTCACTCTGGGCTTCCACACTGAACAAAATGTTTATCTTTATGATCATCTGATCATCACCAACATTGTCATCATGTTAGTTCTCAAAAGATAGAAAATAAGTGGCTAGAGAACTGGTTATGACCACAGGTTGTTGGGGTTCATAGAGTTTTATTTAAATCCTTATTCAGTCACTTAGCAATTATGTACCATTGGGCAAGTCACATAATTTTTCTAAAGTTCAATGGACTTGCTGTAAAATAGGAACACTGCTAGACACTGTTTACCCTACTTATATAATACATTTGTAATGGATATTGAGATTAATATCTTTTATGAAATAATTCCATACAATTCCAAGCACAATATTTTTTAAAGATGACTTATGCTGAAATATTTTGTTTGTTTTTGTCATTAGCACTTTGGGGGCTTGAACTTAAGGCCTTGAACTGGTTTGACAGATGTTGTACCATATGAGCCACATATCCTCTCCCTCCCCCCTCCTGAGGTTTTTGTTTTGTTTTGTTTTCTTGTTTTTGTTTTGTCTTTGCTCTTAGCATTTGCTAAAGGGTCTCATAGATTTTGCTCAGTCTGGCTTCAGGCTAGCCTCAGACTTTAATCCTCCTATCTCTGCCTCTAACATAACTGGGATTATATATGTGTACCACCAGTACCAGCTCATTGTTTATTTTCTTATAATGAATTTTCTATTTTATTTTAAGTAGAATTGTAAATAATATTTTTTAAAAATTTTATTGACAATGGACAATGGACAAACAATACTAATGTGGCAAAACATTGCCCCCATCCAAAGAAGCAAAATAATAAAATGCTCAAAGTGTGCTTATGCTGGAGCATTGAAGAAGGGAGCTACTTTTTGTTTCTACGACCCATAAAACAAAGCAACATTAAAAAGTATCCCTTAAAATTAATGTAGAAATATACACTACTTTCGTTAAGTGTTTGGTATAATGGAATGCTCATTTGCTGTACAATGCCATCCCTGAATTAGAAATGAAATCGTATTTAGTAAATATGGTTTTTGGCTCATGAATTTTGTTATTATAAAAAGAATATACCAGAAGCCAGTGAATGTTCTGGAGGGAAGTACGCCAGAAAGGAATATATCATGCTTAAATTCTCGTAGGAAATCACAAAAAATTGCTCCTGTTCATGGTTCAGAAATGCTATTAGTGAGATTATACAGAGGGATTGGAGCAGACATTTCCTCAGTGTATGCTGTATGAGCTTAACAGTTTATGACTATTACCTTAGTTATACAACTTTATAAGGTAGGTATTTTTCTTCCTACTTTAAAAGGAGTATAAAGAAACTCTGAATGATTAGTTGACCAAGACGGGAATGGGAGGGAGAGGGAGAGAGGTGTCATGGATTCAGAGACAGCCGACCCAGCAAGTAGAGATACATATAGCTCACTCCAACTTTTGCTTGCTTCTTTATACAATGATTTTCTCAGAGAAGTGTTGTCAAAATGTATTTTCCATTCCTGAAAAAGAGTTAACACATTTGTATTAATAGCCCAAAACATCTCTACCTAACTGTAAACTAGATACCGGTATATTATATCATGTAAAACATTGCTAATTTAAGTCTTTCTGGATTATGTAACATCACAGTTCATCTTTTCTTAATATCTTCAAGTATATAATATTCATTTCACAAACTCTACATAAGCACTTTGTATTTGCTTGACTCAAAGGCCACACTAAGAAAAGCATAACATTAAAAATTAAGAACACATAAAAAAAAATGAGACCCTGGGTTCTTTCTCCAGCTCTACCAAAAAAAAAAAAAAAAAAGAAAGAAATTATAAGAAAAGCAGAAAAGCAGAATTCTGGTCTTATTTCTCTGATTTTAGCAAATGTATTTTTAATATAAAATAAAAACCTCCAGTCAAAACGCAACTTTATCAAATAACTTTATTCTCCTAGGGTGATTAATTTCCTTTGAAACAATGAAATATATTTTTGGCTACAATATACAGAAGCAAAAATATCCTCCTACTTTACATTCAGAAATTAAAATGAAAAAAATGTTTGTGAACATAACAAATCCTATGAGAAAAATGTTTTTTATAAGACTTGTTATGTCATATAAGAAAAATGCATCTCCTAAGATAAATTTAAAGTCTTTGTTCACTGGGAGATAATAATATCCAGTAAATAAAAGTGGCATAGATGACCTGTGATTGTGGCATTTGTAGAACCTGAACTTCAGCATTGGATCAGATTTTGCCCCAGATTTTGCCACCACAACACAGTGAAGAGGAGGACATGCACCCCAATCCCAGTGTACAGTGTCCCTGAATCTCCTCATGTGATCTGAAGGCCATCTGGATCATCCCCTGAGCTCTTGGTTAAAGTGCATATTACGGTTCCCCACCTTAAAATTAATAGACTTTCCAAAGCCCATAAATCTGTGGCTTTTAAAAGATAAATACTCCCCAAGTCAGCCTTAGCCTTATTGAAGTTTAAGAACACACCTGACTCTCTGAGAATAGTATTCTTTGTGAAAAAGCCAAGTATAATATTCAGGCCATGATTACAACAAACTTCAAGATCAAAACTCCTAAGTTCTTCTATCTCAGTCTTTTGTACTAAGGGGGAAGAATACCAAATATTTAAACTCATTTACTGTTTAGTAAACAAGCAAATAACAACTACCAAAAAACATTAAATATTGAAACATTAAATGTTATTAAATATTATTAAACATTAAATATTATTTCTTCTCAAGAAAGAGAATAAAAGCTGAATATAGAGAAAATTACTCTCTGTTTCCATGTTCCTTTCCTAAATCAACTCATGATTGCTTTCCAGTAAGCAATTCCATAGTGGGGACACACTAATTCTACATTTATATTAAATCCAAGGTTATCAGAGTATGACCACGAACCTCAAAAGTTTCTTTTTTGACATCATGTACTATGAGTTTCCTGTTTAAAATTACAGTCATAAATAAACATTATACTCTTGCTTTTGATCATTTTCAAAATTTTTATGAGCTAGATAAATGCTGTGAGTTCTGAAAAATAGAGTTAAGATCCTATTTCTATACCCACATTCACCTACTTATTCCTGGGGGTAAAAAAAGAAAATGAAAAAGAACTGTTTGTTTTATTGATGACAATTAAGCTTATGACCCTTATATAAGCCATTATGGGAACTTGTTTTCTTGTAGAGTTGGAATCTGCTTACCAGATATAGATAATCTCTCTCTTCTTCTCTCTCTTTCTCATTTTGTCCCTCTCTCTCTCACATACACACATACACACACAACATTTAGATCTTAACATAATAATCACATTTGTTTGAAACTTAGAACAACACAATGACTTTTAATTCTATCCATCCATACTTACTGCTGTGGTATATAGTACTTATGATACAAAATATCTGAGCATGTCATCTGATAGACAAAACAAAACATATTGAATAACTGAACAAATGAATAAAGATGGAAAAATATATCTATGAGATGGGACAGAGAAGAAGGTGGCACACAAATTATTAAAATCTTAAAATTATTAAAATATTCACTTCAAAAGTGCTAATATCCAATATTTTGGCAATACTATACTGCCTGTCTTAACAACTAGTTTTTAGAACCATTAACAATTGATGATCAGCAGAGGAAAAAGCAAACATTTCCCTTTTTCAGTCTTACTAAGGTCAAGGAGGTCAATCTTCACACAATTTCCTTTAAGGAAAACATTTCCTTGGATAAATCTAGATTTGTGTATTACAATGGCAGCTCCTGCAGTTTAGAAAACTACTTCAAATTCAAGCAACTTGATTATGCTTTCTTCAGCGTATTTAGAAGGAAATGTTCTAATAGGTAGTGGTATATTTAGAGAAAATGAAAAAAAATTATATGAATGAAATAAGAAGCCTAGTTATTATGGTAATTTCTGAACAGCTGGATTTGTAGAGCTTGTTGTTCCTTATCAACAAAGGCTTATGAGCAAATATGTCTCCTGAAAGCCAGGAAAGATTATATCAGAGAAGACATTGAATGATCAAAACATAAATGACAGCATAGTCTATATAATTATGCTAGAACCCAGTGCTGCTAATTACTTCCTCATTCCTAGTTTTAAATGTAATTGCTAATACCTGCTCACCAACTGGCACCATTCATCTTTGCACCTATGTGAAAATAAAGATGCTGAGTGGAAATTTTCCATGATTTATTCATTTCAGTGAAACCTAATAAGCGATCCCCTCAAAATATTCCCTTAGGTCTGGGTGTGGTGGTGCATATTTCTAATCCCAGTTTACTGAGAAACAGAAGTAGAAGGATGATTATCTAAGGATAGCCCAGGCAAAAATAAGAGCCCATATCTAAGAAACTAAAACAAACAAGGCTGGGGACATGGTCAGAATGACCATTTATCAGGTGAGAAGTCCTGAGTTCAATTTCCAGAAGCTTAAAAAATAATCTTGATGTAAAACTCTCTACTCTAGCATTTCTCAAAGTATGAGCTGTGAACAAATTACATCAGAGTACTCAGAGAACTTATTTTATAAACAGAACTCTGGTCCTTATTCCATATCCACTAAAATCAAAATGTCAGAAGGTAGAACCTGGGAATTTGAGGTTCGTGGGTAGCCTGAGTGGTTGCAAATCACACACACACTTGAGAAGCACAACTCAATGATGCGGGCAAATGTGACAAAGTATAAATGGATCTATTTTTTTCCAGGAAAAGCATGGAGTGTTTACATCAATTGTTCAATGTGATCCTAAGTCTCGGAAAATTACAGAAAGTTGCTATTGCTTAGCAGAATTGTTTGTCCTTCATTAAAGTAATTTGTGATCTAATTTCAGTTCCCACAAGTTCAGAACATAAAAGGCAAAACCAATCTTAAAATGGAAATTAATTGGTTGCATTGTTATCTTTCTCAACAGAGAAAAAAGTGTTTACAGGGTAGAATTTAGAAGTGTAGCAGTCACACAGAAGGAAAGTTCCAAAGTTACTGCTTAAAATGGATATAGAAATCACGATGATAGATATTTGAGATAGCATTAGACACAGTTTCAATTTATTTGCAAAGTACTAGATTAAAAACCATAAAGAGTAAGGTCTCATAATCTTCTGTGGCCTCTGTAATCACCTGCTCTCCTTATAGTTCCAACTGGGGCCATACTACCAACTACCTTATAAATATCTTTAATGAAATAATATAAACATCCACAATTGTTTGTACTATGAGAGATATACATGCATTAAGTAGAACTCATTTCTTGTCTGTTGGTCAAGTATAGTAAAACACTACCAGCTACAGCAACATTTTTATGCTGAAATGAAGCTATAACATCTAACTTGCCTCTTTAAGCACCCTGGTCAATACTCAGCCAGAGATTTTACACAGCCAAAATGACATTCCTTTTGCTCTTAAGTAAGAATTAAGTGCTCTTAAACTGAACTAAGTTTCAGCTTTCAGTCCTATGGATAGAGGGAGGGTGGTACTTCTGGCTACAAATATTCTACTCCCTGGCTTCTAGCCTGAACAGTCTCTCCACGGGAAAATGTCAGGAGTTCATTTTGGAGAGACAGTTTTCCTCCGTTCTTACATCATCCATTGCATCTCAGGAGGAGACGCAATGAGTCCTGCCACTCTGGAAAACTGCATAGAAACACTGTTCCTCCCAGCCTGAGAGGAGACAGGTAGGCTGCACTGTTCCTCAAACTGCCTTTTCTCTTAACTCCTATGCCATTTCTTTTTCTCAATACTATCTTTAAATGTGGTGATGCCAGGGGATTCTGTGCTTTGTCTTTCATCCTCTGTTTGCCATTCTTACTCAATCCCCAAAGGAAAAATAAACCAGTCTGACAGCTTCAGAAACATCTTCTTCCTGTGGACGATCATTGCATCCATTTGTAAGCATGAAACTTAAGGTTAGAGATCTTGAATTACCTGCTCAACGGCGCTTCTGTAACTTGAGGGAAAGCCAGATGAATTGTTACTTCCATAGCCCCTGATTTAACCTTTTGTGTTGCTCAGAGCTTTCTCTTGCCAGAGCCAAATTACATGTGTTCCTCTACATCTTAGATACTTAAGAGAGGCTGGGAATGTGGCTTAGTGGGAGAGTGCTTGCCTAGCATGCCTGAAGCCCTGGGTTTGATTCCTTAGGACACATAAACCAAAAAATCCAGAAGTGGTGCTGTGGCTCAAGTTGTACAGTGCTAACTAACCTTGAGCAAAAGAAGCTCAGGGACAATGCCCGGTCCCTATGTTCAAGGCCCAGGACTGGAAAACAAAACAAAACAAAACAAAATCAAAAACCTTAGATACTTAAGATTGAAAATCTTACCGTCATACGAACTTTTGACCTAGTGGCATACTATGGTGGCCTTTCTTTCCACTAACCCTTCAAACTCCAGTTCAAACGTTCCAAATGCCTAAAACAAATACTACAATTCCTCCCTTGAGATGAGTCACACCTGGTTGCTTTTATATGACTTTTATGTGATGGCTCCATGCCTGAAATGTGAGCTATTCTATTAAGACACATCTGAACCTCTACAATAGTATGTCTCTACCCTGCAAAACTTGTCTCCAGTGCAGATCCCTGGGTGCTATTCCTAGAAATGGTAATTTAAACACTGTGACAAATTGGCCCAAATTTACAATAAAATAAAATTAAAAAATAAAAATAAAGTTGAAAACTTCTTTATAACAGTCTTTAATATTAAAACATACATAGGGGCTGGGAAGGTGGCTCAGTGGTAGAGCGCTTGCCTTGCATGCCTGAGGCCCTGGGTTTGATTCCTCAGCACCACATAAGCAAAAAGAAAAAAGCTGGAAGTGGCGCTGTGGCTCAAGTGGTAGAGCGCTAGCCTTGAGCTGAAGAGCTGAGGGACAGCGCCCAGGCCCAGAGTTCAGGCCCCACGACTGGACCAAAAAAAAAATACACATAATATATTATTAATAAAATAAATGTACCATGATTATATGGGTTTGCATATATATATATGTAAATGTATAAGATGAAAGAAAATATATAAATGTTAATGTTACTAAAAAAAAAGGAAACACGGGTCCTCCAGTGTGATTTTGGCACAATGATCTCACCTACTTGAAAGAATCAAAACTTCACTGATATTCCAAAACACAGCCTTTAGTATGTATATGTGGAAAGATGAAGATGAAGGTTAAGAAACTTAAAAATAATTACCAAACTGAACTCATTTGTTTAAAAAATCTTCCAGTTTGGAGGATTTAGCTATTTCCTACAAGCTAGGCTTAGGGTCAGATATGGCTGATATTCCTGTGACCAAAAGAAACAACAAGAAAGAGGTTAAGTGAACCTAATTGCTACTGCTCAAAGAAGCTGTTGTATATAAGTACCCAAAGTAATAGGAATAAAATGCATTATTTAGTAAATGGAATCTTCTATAAAATGGTTGTTCATAAAATAACACCTCATACTGAATTCCAAAAAAAATGTTTCCAAATAAAGTTAAAATTTTAAAAAGTGCATATATTTCATGGAAATTATAGGTCATGTTTCTCCCAGATGGTGAAATCATTCCCTAGAGAAAAATTATGAAAGAAATCACAAAAGAAAAGTGAGATTTGACTACTAAAACTCAAAGATGTCGATAAAAAAGTCAAAGATGTCAATTAAAAAATGCATAGAGTTACCAAGAAGAAAAATAACAAATTGAAAGTATTAGTGAATGCACACTATACTGTACCTGATGAATAATTGATTGACCTGGTCTGTGATTGATTTAAGAAGCAGGTATTTCCTGACATATATTTCAGAAAAAATAACTTTTCTGATAAAAACACAGATGTAATTGCAATTTAGTAAACATGGAAAGATGTTACATTATTTGAAGAAGGAGAGGCATAGGCTTGTGATGGGGTCTACTTCTCTCCTGAAATAGACCACCAGGCACCCTTCAGAGGCCCAGCAGTTCTAGAACAAACTCATGGATCCACCATTGTGATTATTCATAGATGCATGCAAGTATGATCCACAAACATACTTTATATGTGATCCTATGCACACCAGCACCAGCCCCTGCCCCTGGGCACAGTCAATACTTCTGCAGCCAAGATACAGAATCAACTTTAGCTTGGATGTGCTCTTGAGATAGTTGTGGAAATGTAACTGGAAGGAGGATAATAAAATGTTAAAATTTAAATGAGGAGAGAATATGTTGGAATGGAAAAACAAAATAATTGTTTTCAATATGACATTATTTCAACAACTTGTTATCATGAAATAATTTCAAACTTCTTAGCTGGACATTTAAATCATTCAACAATCACATCTACTAACATCTCCTACAATGAGTTCTATCCTCTGGACTGATCCAGCCAACTTTTGGCTCTTCATTTCTCAACATTTATATGTCTCTGTTTCTGGGCTGATGAATTCACATTCACACATTCTTCCTTCCCCTCACTTCCTATCTATTTGAATTCTATTCATATTCCAATGTCTTCCCAGCACCAGGAAGTGCTCTCTAAGCTCTCCAAAACACATCAACTTCTTCTCTTTCTGCACCAATTATTTGGATATCGACCTTGCATAGAGGCCAATTGAAATATCTCCAGCATTTTCCATTAACTACATCATTAAAAGCCAAGCACTATATGTTACTTTCAATCCATTGTCCTCAACTTAATTCTATGCTTACATTGTTCCTATAAAGTGTGTTTGTTCAAAGTTCAGCAGAAGGATCAGGGCCTTGATGTCAGGTTGCTCAGAGTGGAGTTTAGTCTAAACTCTGTGACTTAGTTTTGTCACCTGTAAAGTAGTAGTAATAATTATAGTCCCTGAGACTGAAGGAAAAATGAAACAATATCTGTAAATTTACAGTTCAGTATTGAACACAAAGAAGGCATTGAATACATCATATGAATAACATCATCATCATCATCATCATAATTGTCATCATCATCATCATCATCATCATCATCATCCATCATCACGATGCATTTACAAGGCTCCCTATACTAGAGAAGATCACATCTGCCATACAGCCCCATGTCATTACTCAACAAACATTTATTATGAGGTTTGTGGCATGCCAGGTTCTACTCTGGTAAACACAGCAAATAAGCCTCTGTTCTCATTGCATTTATAGTCTATTGGGAATTGAATTTTATCATAGGATCAAATCTTAAGTCATTAAGGCAAGAACTCATTCTTGCAAGACTGATTATGATTATGCTAACTAAAACTCAGCATTTTCTATTCTGAATAATAATGCATTTATTATAACTTTAATCAAACTTTAAGGGCACCATTTTGTTTTCTCAATTCTTCACAGGAGCCCAAAACAAACCACTTTACTAATTACTTATCATAGTTGGATTCTGTTTTTCATGTGACTCAAAGTCATTTGCTATACTTCTAATGTTTGTCACCTAAAGATGCAAGCATTAAGCT
The DNA here is from genome assembly GCF_019054845.1 of Dipodomys spectabilis. NCBI lineage: Eukaryota > Metazoa > Chordata > Mammalia > Rodentia > Heteromyidae > Dipodomys > Dipodomys spectabilis. The sequence continues at coordinate 27,281,440 of NW_024871460.1, forward strand.
GTTCATAGCAGAGAGAAAGATGTCTGAAGTAGCTGAATCATCTTCTACACACACATACATAAACACACACACAGGCACACACATGCACACGCAAGAGCACATGTGTACACACACACTCATCTTCTGCACTTAGGAACTGTGCACAGTATTTATAATAGTACTTGAGTTAGGTAATGAACTTATCCCATTATGAAACTAGATAACTTCCATTATTTTCATTTCCAAAATCCATTTAAACCACAGCCTTCTCCAAAGCAGGCTGATCTACTAACAGTTCTTGTTGAAGTATCTTCTGACCATCAGCTGAATAAACATTTAGAATAAAAACACTAATAAAACGGTTGGCCTATGCACACATTGAGTCCCTGTTAAACTAGTTCATGGAGCTATGAACTATAAAATTGGAGTCTCATTTTTTTCCACAGCACCTGTTAAAAATGCTTCTTGGGTAATCAGTCAGCTGGTGGATTAATATTTCCCCATATTAAAAATGTTGTAGATAGTCTGGTATGTGACCTTATCTACAACCCCATGAAGGGCAGACTGAGAATGAAATAAATGGCTTGGGAAGACACAGCAGTTACCAACCTGAAAGGAAATAACGAAGGGGAACATGTCACCTTATCCCTTATATGTGGAAAGTAGCTCTTAGTTTTGGCCTGCTTATATATTATATGTTATAGAATGTAGTGAATTGAGCCTCTTTAGTCACATACTTCTTTGAGAGATAGTAGGTGGTTGTAAATTTGGCTTGTTTTTGTTTTTGTTTTGTTTTTGTCTAGCTGATTGCAGTCTACAAATGCATTTTGTTTAAGAAAATAAGGGAAAAGCAATAGGAATGTTGTTGGCAGAGCTGGAAGGATTTTCTGGAAGAGAGTTATTTGATAGCTTTCATCCAGAATGGAATCTCAGAGAAAGAGAAATATATTAAGAAAGGATTTTCAAGATGGTTTGTTATGTGCTATGTGAATGAACTCTCCCTTTGTTGGCTCTGTCCACTGACACGCTCAGAGCTGTATTTGTATGTGGCACACAGGAAGCCTGAAGATCAGTGGAAAGAGTATTATAAGCAACGTGAGAACTGAGTTTCCCAACAGGGAAACATTCCAACTTTCCATTTAAATTTTCTATCTATCTATCTATCTATCTATCTATCTATCTATCTATCTATCTATCTATCTATCTATCTATCTATCTATCTATCATCTCTCTGTCCTCTACTAATTTTTTGTTTATTATTTGAACTCAGTACCAAATGCTTGATAGACAGGAATTCTTTCACTTGAGCCAAACACCAAGTTTTTTTGCTTTAGAAAAGGAGTCACATTTTTGTCTGGGTTGTATGAAGCAGTACTTCCTTCCCATGCCCCCCACATAGGATTTCAGGCATATACCATCCTGCCCAGATCTTTGCTCCTTTCTTCTTTTGTTTTATTTTAAAAATTGGGTGTTATTTTGTAACCCTAACTGGCCGGGAACTATGTAATCTAATCTGGCCGTGAACTCTCAGTTCCCCAGCCCTGAATTAGAGGTATGCACCACCAGGCCAGGCTCCAACGTTTGTTAAAATAATAATAATAATAATGGAGTACTTTATAGTCTCAAATCAATTCTTTTAAGTACTAATTCTATACTTACCTACTTCAGATAAGTCCTTTTAACTGAAGCATACTTACCAAGCAAAATGTTTCAGTATTCATAATTTTGTTGAGCTTACTAATATTAATTTTAACCTTTATTATTTTGCATCTTTTAGCTCACTTATTTACTTGAGTCAAAGTTATCCAGTATTTTAGTATTTATATTTGTATTTTAGTATTTATGTTTGAAAGTAATTATTAATGGGATGGATCCTAATTTGTATGCATGTGTGTGTGTGTGTGTGTGTGTGTGTGTTGCTGTGAATTGAAATCAGAGCCTTGTACTTGCTAGGCAGATGTTCTACCACTTGAATGTCTTCACCCACATGTTTTGCATTGTTCTTTTATGAGGTAGGTTCATAAATCCTTCTATGTGTGTTTCCCCATGCCACTGGTGATGACAGGTACCACCACACCGAGCCATTGTTTCAGATGTTGTCCCATGAACTTTTTGCCCATGATACCTTCAAACTGTAACCTTTCCACCACCTCTTTAACCCCAGTAGCTATAATTACAGGCATAAGCCACAGTCACCTAGCATCATCCTAATTTTTAAAATAATATTTTACATTTATATAATTGCTAAGCTCTCAAATCTTAGATTTATCTTTTCAGGAAAGAGTTTTTGAGTCTCCTTTTGTTTTAGCCTCTACAAATTCAACATTTCAAAAATCCCTCCCTAGACTATTTTTCAATTGCTCATCTTGTGTTTGGTGAAAACTATTAGCTTGGCAAAATTAAATTAAAAAAAAAGAAATACTTTTGTGTACTCCGATACATTGAAAGCAATTTAAAAGTTAAAATAGAATGATGTTGGACTTCTTATGTTACTATTCCTTAGAGGACACGAATAATTGAGATTCAACCATTTTTAAGTTTTAAATTTTGTAGTACTTATACCTATTTGTAAAGAATTAATATCTGATTTTGACTAATAGGAAGAAAAATAAAATGAAAGAATCTCTCAAGTTACAAAGAGAAACTAATTATCCTAATAATTTTTTTTTTCAGATTCAAAGTGACTTTCAAATAAGGAAGAAATCTTCTCTCACTGGAATAACTTCTCAAAATGCTTCCTTCCAAGTGTGAGTATATGAAGTTTCCTCTGTTCCCCTGCTTCCTGCCTTTGGTCTTTCTCTATCTCCTGATCAGTGAAAAAAGCAGTAGCCTAATAAAAGGATTCAACAACCTTTTCATTCTTTTTAAAAAAATCAGCATCATCTCCCTGAATCTACGTGATTCTTTGTTTCTGTTTGTACCACATTCAAATAACCAATGCCAAACAAGTATTCGCGTCCTAGATCCATTCTATATTTTTTACTCTGAATGGAGTGGTTAGTCCAATTTTCCTTTTGTCTTTATTCCCTTCACTGTGGCATTTTTCATACTGGGTTTTATGATCAGAATCATTTTCTATCTTGAACTTTTTAAGCAAGTTCCTTTATTTCTAGTGCATAAATTTTACAGGAAGTGTATCCCGAATCATGTTGTTAAGTTCAGCCCATATTAGACATCTCCCCTTTCAAGGATTTGCCATCTGGGAAATGTTCCATTCATTGTCTCATTTATGAGATGTTTTACTATATTCCTCAAATTAGAGAACATGTCTGACATGATCAAAACTGTGGGTTTGGATCCTAACGCTACCATTCACTAAATATATGACTGACTCTTTCAAGTTATTTGACCTATCCCTGGGTTCCCTCATTTGTAAAACAAGCATAAGAAAAATAGTTCCCCAGCATGGCTGTGAAGAGTGAATAAGTTTATCTATATAAAGTACTTTAGCCTAAAAACTAGTCCATGTCACCTATTTTTAACATATAGTCATCATGAACTGAAAATATGCTGTTTTAATTTCTGTGCTTGGTATGATGCTTAGCTTTTAGCACAAACAAAAATAACTGAAGTCTAGATGTTTCTCTGATCAAGTTTGAGGAATAATTAAGCCAAATATTATTATTATTAGACAGTTATTATTCAGACAACTCTAACATACTAGAAGTATGACCTTCTTAGAAATAGGTCTATTTGGTCTTCAGATCTCAGCCTCCTGAGTAGCTAGGATTACAGGCAGGAGCCACCAGCACCTGGCGAAATAGGTCTATTTGGATGAAAAATCTTAGGCCTAGGGATAGGGTCAGGTGGGATAAGAGAGTTTTCTAACACCTAAGAGGATATAGGAACAGAGGCTCTCAGATGAAGGGGCTTTACCCTTCAGGCATAGAGAATATCCGAAGGATTTCCTAACATGTAAAAATTGTCATTATTATCCCCTTGCTGTGTCTCAGCAAAGATGACCATGTATTAAAAAATTCTATGTTTGGATCAGTGGAAGAAAAGTTGGAGTAAATTCTGGCTTCTTCTTTTTTTTATTTTTATCTAAAAGCTAGGCTTATCTGAGTGATGAGTTAGAAAAGATTTTTGTTAGGTCTTTTTTTGCGATGTCTTTTAGGTTAATTCAGAGTCCATTTTTATCATTAAAATTGATTTTTTAAGAATTATGTCATACATTTTGTATACCTGTTATACAAAGTAAACTGCTATAAAGATTAGCCAACACCCTAAAATGAAGGAAGTTTGAATAAGCACAAATATCAATTAAAATTTGCTTTAAAATCAGATTTAAAAAAATTGGTTCATCCTCCTTCAAAAATTTAGCTCTGTTGTTGTTGTTTAGTTTGTTGGGGGATGAGAATTTTGTTCCCTTGATTGAAGCCCAAAGATCTGTTTTCATTTTGAAAAGTCAGTTGCTCTTTTATAGTCAACTCAGTGGGGTAGAAACAAACTCGTCAGTCAGTTCAAGTGCACAGAACTTAAGAAAAATAAACAGAGCAGAAGTTTATTTTCCAATTTTATACTGGCATCCCATTGATGGAAAATAATTTAGACTGAAAGCACTCACCTTCCTGTCTGACAGCCATATCTTAGGACTGCCAAGCCTGCTGAATCATCTCCCTGAACAAATGGACCCTTAGGTCTTGGAAGAGAGCCTCAGACCAAGGCCAAGTCTGGTGCTGAATCCCCCGGCAGAGATGCTGCTGAAACCTTGGAATCCTCTGCTCCAGATGAGATTGCCCTCCCACCGGCCTCCATCTCACCCAGCTTTCATCTGCCCCACTTGACTTCACTTTTTCTACCTAATAAAAAGAGGCCCTGGGAAGTGGCACTGTAGCACTATGGCTCAAGATAGAGCGCTTGCCTTGAGCTGAAGAGCTCAGGGCTCTTCCAGGCTGAGAGTTCAAGCCCCAAGACGACAAATAATAAATAAATAAGTAAATAAATAAATAAATAAAAGAGCCCCTAGTTAGTAAGGGAGGTACACCACTTTTTTTTTTCAGCCAGACTGAAGGAGTCTTGGTTACCCTTCCCAGGCATAATAAAAACAAAAAGTAATATGCTTGCCTGTCATTCAATAATGGTTTTAATAAAAGATAATGTATAAAATAATAGAATAGCATGTACCTTTTTGCAACAACAGGATATATGTAGGAATATTGAGAATTTACGATTACATAGTGGTAAATGAAAATAGCAAAGCATAGTTGAGTTTATATTCTATGAATGCAAAAATATAAAGAAAAAAGCATACATATTATAGGAATCTTAGAAGAGGAAAATACATTGTTTACATGAATCAGCCAACAATATCACTATGAAATGGTTAATCGTCTCTGTGCTAAAACCCTTAGTGAATTTGGTAAGTCAAAGAAACAAGCTAAGAGTCTTTTGTTCCTGAACCTGCTAGATCTAAACATGCTGATTTGGCCCCAACTCCTTCAATGACAGGATCTACTTTTCTTACCCATCCTAAGCTTCATTTTAAACTAAGATGACTATGATCTTGGGTTTAGAAAAGATGTAGGGGGTGTTGCCTTTGCCTCAGTATTCCTCACCTGTGTGGTTCAATCCTAGACTTGATTGCCGTTGCTTTTCACCTCATTTGTGTTGCTCTTTATTGGTTTTTAGGCTCACTGCCCTTTAAAGTAAAGCTGGTATCCAGTGGAGGAGGAAGTCACATTGATCCATGCTCTTGCCTCCTTCATTATTTCTATCTATGCAGGTCAAAACTTAGCCAACAACACTCAATCAAGATTGTTCATTTCATTTGTAATCTTACAGTCAAGTACTTTCACTAACAACATCTTATAGTCAATCTGCTTTCATTTAAAATATAGAGAGGAGAGACAGAGACAGAGAGAGAGAGAGGGAAGGAGAGAGGGAAGAAATGAATTAATTCATTTGTCTATGTTCTTTTTCTCTTTTCTTTGGGGTAATAAAGAGCTGTGAGTGTTCTAGTTTTAATGGCAGGAAGACCAATGAGACTTCAGAATAAAAGATATTATGAAAGAGAAAGCTATGTTAAATGATATTACAAAATATTTTCCTCAGTACACCTCTATAACCCTCCTTTCATGCTTCACTTCTCTGTTCTTTGTGGGATGGAAGTGGGTGGATTATGAGCGCAAGTAGTAGTCTGTAAGAAAAGGCGAAGTCTCTTTTTAATTTTAAGAAAACATTTCCTTAAGAAGTTGAAATTATGTGGTGTGTTGTTTTGTTTAGTATTTTACCTTCTCCATTGGAAGGCTGTTTGTTCACCAATATGTTCGTCATCATGAATGAAATGTAATAGAAGTCATAAGTAGACAAAAAAAAGGGCCTTGTACATAATTACAGGGGGAGGGGCATCTGGAAACATTTCTTAACAGGCACTGCCTGTGAGTGAAGGCTTGGCATTCAGTCAGACCTGTTCTGAGTACAGGATGGAAAAATGTACAAGTTTAAGTTCTTAGATAATAAGCTAGATATATATCAGAAACACAGTCACTGAAACTAAGTGCAATGACCTCTGCTTTATTCATTTTTGCTACTTATTTGAGTTATAAAAATCCTGTAACAGGTAAGTAGAGCTGTGGAGTACTAGCCTTGAGCAAAAAGCTCAGGGACAGCACCTAGATCCTGAGTTCATGACCTTAGACTTGCATGCATGCGTGTGTGTGTGTGTGTGTGTGTGTGTGTATGTGTGTGTGTGAGAGAGTGCGCGCGCGCACACACACACACACACACACACACACACACACACATACACTCCTATAAGAAGATATTCCACTGAAAATAAAACGTAATTTATTGAGCTTATTATTCTCAGTTCAGAGTTTTTAAAGTTAAAATTTTGAGTGAGACTCTTTTTCTTCTTTTAAACAAAATCAGAAACATAGGAGGAAAAAAAAAAACGGACTTTTGTCATCTTCACAAAATGCTGATCCTCACCTCTTGATTTTTTCCCCACTTTTTACTAAGTTCACCAGACATGATACATAGTCCTTTTAAAAACAACCTATGTGAACATGTCCCAATTTGATTGATACTTTTAACTAGTACAGGACTAAGTAAGCTAATGAGATGAACAGAGCACAAGAAGAGCTTCTGAATAAAAAGCAGTAATTACTGTTTGTTCACAATGTTCCCATAAGACTTAACAAGACTGCATAGTGTTTTTCAAGCCAGCCCTGTCTCTTATTTAAACATATTACAGACAAGATAAATACTGAAATTCAGTTACAAGAGATTGGTTTTAAATGAAAGTTTTTAAGCTTGGTGAGATTTTTCATTCTCTCTTTTCTTTGTATTTAAGTTCCTTTCCTTTTGCTATGCATTCTTTCAGGGCCTCTGTGCACCCCCTCCCCCAGAGCTCATTCATTCAGGGATCATTTGCATAAACCCAAACCTGGCCCATCACCCGGAGTTTATAAGTGAGACATTTAGAACCGATCTCACAGGGATGTCTGAGAACTTAAGAATGAAAGAAATTCAAGAGGTAACTGCTTGTCTGTTTCCTCTTAATTAGTCATAGAGAAAATTCCATAACCTGTTTAAAATGAGTGTTGTCTAGTCTGGCAAAAATCCATTGTAGGAAATACTTTGTATTTATCCTAAATTTCTCCTCTTGTAATACATGGTTATGTCCTAAACTTGTATTTCAGTGAACATAGATAACTTTCTGCTGGCATTTGCAGCATTTGTAGAAAAAAAAATCTAAAATTTCTTTCTTTTAGATTTTTTTTGCCATATACTATGGCAGGCAGGTTCCTTCAGATCATGTGCTCATTGCTTTCACCACTTGATCTAGCAATTGTGTTTCTTGATATTTATCTGAAGAAACTGATGTGCCCACATGCACATTTATTGCCACCTTATTTAATATTATCAAACTCTGAGTGGACAAAGATGTTCTTCGATCAGAGATCCATCCAGATTCTCAAACAGTATTTAGTGCTAACGTGAATTATGAAACCATGGAAAGTCATGACTAATAGAAACTGAAATGCGAGTAGTAACTGAGAGAAGCCAATCCAAATTGTTTGAATCATGTGATATTCCAGTACAGGAAAAACGATGCAGGCAGTAAAAAGATGAGAAGTTTCCCGGTGTTTCAGGGAGAGAGAGAGCACAGAGGTTACTTTTGGGGACCGTGAAAATGCCAGTATAATGACGGATATATTTAATTGCAACTTAGACCAGACCCACAGAATATACAACGCTGAGTAGACATGATGGATACTATGAGCTTTGGGTGATTATTATGTGATACTATATATTAATGAATTATAAAAAAAATATATAGTCTCTCCATGAGAGATACTGATTCTAGATACTCTTGGAATCCTTCCTACTGGACCAAGGATGAACGTAGAGACTCTTCCTCTATAGTTCCAATGAGTACTACCCTATCATCACCAAGCCATAATAATGGAGAGGCTGTATATGTTTTACTGCCTCCATAATTTTTCCTTTACTGAAATATCACATGATTCAAACATTTTGGATTGACTTCTCTTGGTTACTACTGTGCATTTCTTTCAGTGTCTATTAGTCATGACTTTTCATGGTTTTATAATTCACATTAGCACTAAATACCTTTCGAGAGTCTGAATGGATTTCTGATCAAAAAACATCTTTGTCCATTCAGAGTTTGATGATATTAAATAAGGTGGCAATAAATATGCAGGTAGGCACATCAGTTTCTTCAGATAAATACCAATATGCTATAAGGCATATTGGAATTCTCTATGCCCACCTTTTTAATTTTGTATAAGGCAAAAACTGCTCAAAACATCCACGTTTTAATAATTACATATAACTCATAATTTGTATTGTGTCCTGACTGACATTGTTGTATGTGCTCAATAAAAAGTTGTTAAAAATCAACTACTATGGTTTGAGTCAACTCCTAAATTTATAAATCATCTGTGAACAATTCCATATTCAGTAATATTATGGTCTGGATCTTAAACATCCCCCAAAGGCTATATGTTGAAAATCTGATTGCCAGACAATGGCACTTTGGAGAAATGATAGAACCTTTAGGAGGTAGGGTTAAAAGGAAGTTGGCTATCCCTTTGGAGGGGACAATGAGAACCAGGCCCTTTCCTCTCCTGGAATTATGAACAGTAGGACGTGAGTAGCTTTAAGTCAGTATTAAGTTCTGCTTGACCATGGATCCAGAGTGACAAGGCCAAGAAACTATGAATGGTAACCTCTGAAATCATGAGTAAAAATAAATCTTTCTTTTTAGTAGTTTATCTCAGACCTTTTGTGACTGTGACAGAAATCTAATATAAATTAACTTTTACACACACTATTTTGTTAATGATATTAAGCCATTCCATCACATGATAAGAGGAGCAATTAGTATAATGGTTGGTCGTTCTGTTAGGTATGAATCCTTGTTGTATCAGTCTGACTGACTGACTCTGTGTTAGGTTATGTACAATTCCAACTGTTGTGAAGATCAGATGAGATAGTGCTTATAAAAGCCACTGACCACAGTATTTATCAAATGGCAAGTTTCCATTTCAACATTTCAAAATGCTGACATGGAGTAAAGGAGATGCTTTCTGAGTTTTCAACTAACTATAGGAGAAGAAACAGGTCAGCCCCTAAATAACTTTGCATGAATAGCTGAGAATGGCATCCTCAAGCCACTTCTATTTTCCCTGAATTTCTTCTTTCTTACCCTTATTGACCTGCTCTCCGGTACCATGAGCTCTGTGAGAGAAACCAAATTATACCTGTGATCCTCTGACTTCATTTCTACCGTTACCAAGCTTTGATGCCTGGTCCACCGCTATGTACACAGAGACACCCGTTAACAGTAGTCTTTCTGGCCCACATTTCTGGAAACCCACAGCCCATGTGCTGTACAACAATTGTCTTTTATTTTTCCCCTCACTGCAAGACTGCAGAGGGATGTTTGAGAAAAACAAAATCCCAAATTAGAGTTTCTCTCGCCATACTTTTGTGATTTTTTCATCTCACCTGAGCCTTTAAGTTCTCTGGGTATGTTTGTTTTTTCACCTTTGGTCAGAATTTCCCAATTTTTAATACTAGGTATATCAACTAAGTAAGATTTTTTTCCAAGTCCCTGACACTTCTTTACAATCCCATCCTCAATAGATAATTTACCTTCTAGACACACTACAAATGCATAGCTGCAGCATACACACACACACACACACACACACACACACACGCATGCACGCACACACACACGCGCACACACTGCCAAACTGAAACAATTAGTTAGATTAAATATATAGCTTTTTTCCTTAGAATGATGCTGTTTGATTTGGTTTGGTGATGAGAGGGTGGTACTCATTGGAATTATAGGGGAAGGGTCTCTACTTTTGTTCTTGGTCCAGTAGGAAGGATTCTAAGAGTATCCATAAGAGTATGCAGACTTAATTTACAGCAGGTACAAGATTAGAGAGAGATCAGTTTTGCAAGGAAAAAGAAACAACCTAAGATCCCTTTGGGGATGCCCTTTTAGGTCACCTTCAAGTTTTCCAGTTTCCTGGTATCTCATTTCGTGCCAACCAGAAGGCACCCATTACTTGCCACTTGTGTTATCTTCTTTCTCCCAGAACACTGGACCAACTATTGTTGAAGTCTCTTCAATAATAGAAGGCTCTTCTGTGTGTGAGATGTCTGTAGAGTTAACATTAGATGCCTTATGAGGGTCAAGCAGCTGCAGAAGCCTCTTTTAAAAACAGCTTAGAATACTGAGTGGGCTTGGCAGCAACTGCCTTTGGAAACACCAAAACAAAAGCACTAGCCAGCATTTCATTTGATTAAACTCTAGACATCTACTTTGCTCACCCTGTTCCCATAAGGAAACAGCTGTGTTTGAGGACTTTCTGAGTTGCAGATTTGGGCCAAGAAATCTACTCTGGCAACAAAGGCATGTCAGGAGCAGCCAGGGGCAGAATCAGAGCCTGAGACAGAAAAAAATGTTCTAGCTAAAGAGTGCCAAATGAAGGAAAATATTATTATATTTTTATATATTTTAAAAATATTATTATGTGTTTTGGCTTCAACTAATGCATTCCTCTGCCGCTACTGAAGGTGCTTGTTGTTTCTAAAATCACCAAATTATCCAAAAGATCTGAACCTTTCTGCAAGTCACTGGTCGCTTTATCTTGCTTGGGTTATACTGAATCATCTCCTAATGAGTTTCTTTGCTTGTTTCATTTGTCCTTTTATCTAAGAGTAGCCCTTTTCCAAAGACAACTGTAGTCATGCTACTTAGCTGCTTAACTTTCTCTAATGGCTTCCCATTGTGCCCCCCCCAAAATCAAACTTCTTATCTTGATTTATAAGAATCTGTCTCATCTAACTAACATCAGTCTGTCCAAGCTCATTTCCTATAGCTCTTCCTTATCTACCCTGTGCCAGGTTCCTTGCTGCTTCATCACGCCAAGTTTGTACTTGGCTTGAGACTGTGATGCTTTCTGTCCTCTCAGCTTGAAGGTACTGAAGAATTTTCACAATTAAGCTTTCTGTGGTGTTATTGAAAATGAATTGGTTCCAACAAAGAGAAGTAGAGTAAGCCTGCATTGATTTAACCACCTTTCTTAGATACAGAAGCACAGATTCTCCTTTTACCTTCCATTCTAAGAATTTGTTAATATACCATTGGCAGTAACATCATTACATTAGAAACTCAGGAACTCATTTCTTGATGACATAATAGTAGCTATATTCTGTAAGTCTACTTTGTAAGCTAAAGACTTTAGTAAGTTAAACTCTACCTACTTCTTAGACCTTGCAATATTGATCATTGAAGAATAGATTTTTAGGTAAAGGCTAAAGTTCTATAAGAAAGAGCCCTAAATACATACACAAGGCTTAGGTGAAAGAAATGTTTATTGCTCTGTCATGTTATATTCATCTTTTTTATTGTTTCTGGTACAAAATATCTGAGTAAAAACTTAAGGAAGTAGGACTTATTTTGTCTCATATTTTCAGTCCATAATCACGTGACTTCATTGCTTCTAGGCCTGGGCCTATTGATGCAATTATGTTGGGAGGCATGGCAGAGGAAGGCTGCTCGTCTCATGGCAGCCAGAAAACTAAGAAGAGGCCAGAGACCAGTAATTATACCAGTAATCCTACCTACTCAAGGGGGCTGAGATATGAAGATCCTGGTTTGAAGCCGCCAGGGCAGGAAACTCTGTGAGACTCTTATCTCCAATTAACCACTAGAAAACCAGAAATGGTGCTGTGGCTCATGGTGGTAAAGTGCTAGCTTTGAGCAAAAAAGCATGGGGACAGCACTTAGGCCCTGAATTCAAGCCCCATGAGGGAGAAAGGAAGGAAGGAAGGAAGGAAGGAAGGAAAAAAGAAAGAAAGAAAGAAAGAAAGAGAGAGAAAGAAAGAGAGAAGGAAAGAAGGAAAGAAAGAGAGAGAGAAGGAAAGAAAGAAAGGGAGAAAGAGAGAGGGAGAGAGGGAGGGAGGGAGGAAGGAAGGAAGGAAGGAAAGTAAAAGAAAGAAGAGACCTTCTTTCTCCACAAAGACTTCATCTCTCTATACCCTATTTAAAATGAATTCATCAATGGATTAGTCCATTGATGAAGTAACCACCCTCATGATACAAATACCTTTCAGTGTGCCAGCAACTGCAGGTCATGCCTTCAACCCATGATCCCTTGAGAAGACATCTCCTCTTCAAATCACTAGGTATGTAAGCACAAGATAGTGTAGTAGTCCTATTAGGCTTTTCAGCAATTCAGATTCCCTTCCTGTTTCTGTTATAGTAATGCCTGAGACTCACTCCTCCTCTACAGAGTCAAACTAGCATGCAGCCATGTCTAGGACTGAGTCCACAAGGAGGAGACGTTTGAAGTTTCACTCACCACTTCTGATCATTTCCTGTGCTAATACTGACTTTTTTTTCTTCTGTTTTTCTTTTTGCTGATCCTGGTGCTTAAACTGAGGGCCTTGGAGCGATCCCTAAGCTTCCTTTGCTCAAGGATAGCACTCTACCACTTGAGCCACAAGCATCTCTTTCAGCTTTTTCTGAGTGGCTTATTGAAGATAAGAGTCTCACAGACTTTCCTGGCCTGGATGGCTTTGAACTGTGATCCTCAGATATCACTCTCCTGAGTTGCTAGGATTACAGGAGTGAACCACCAGCCCTTAGCTGGTGATACTAACTTTCATAGTCATCATCATGCAAGTAGCCTAAGAAATATAGTCTTCATCTGAATATGAGTGCCAATTAGGAATGAAGAGAACAGACTTAAAGAGCACTCTAGCAATCTGTTCTATTCATATCACTCCTCCACTTTGGTAAATTATTGATACACACTATGTCACTTCTCTCTCCCATCCAATAGGGATCTAGTAGAGAAGCAAAGCAATAGCAGATAGAAACCTAAATATCATATTCTGTTGTGATTAGAGTCCAAATTGGACAATTTTTATACCAGAAATTTAACCACTCCTAACAATACTTTTTGTTTCTAGTGCTTTTAGACACATCTTTGAAGCAAAATGTCAACATTTTTGCCATCTCTCTCCTCTGATTTTGTTATTAAGGACTTCCGGGGGGGAAACCATGCACTTTGTAGATTGATTTCTTTACAAATTCATGGCCTCAACTTAGTAACACTCTCTGTGTCCTCCTTTTACTAATTGTGCACACTGTGGATCTTTAGTACAATATTTCTTCCAGTTCTAGTAATAGTCACCTCTCAGATCACCTTGGTAGATTTCATGACATCCTTCAGAAGGGGGATATAATAACTGATCAAACATGACTTTTGTTTGAGTGATTAATCTTAACATATACTTGTGTTAGTCAGCTTTCCATTGCTCTGACAAACTACCTGAGAAAATCGACTTAAAAGAGGAAAAATGTTAATCCTAAGAAAGAGTTCTCATGTTCCTGACACATTTCTTCACCCTCCACCTGCCACAAGGGATTCCTGGTACTTCATACATTGGGTTTGTACATAAGATACACTAAGTTAGCATGTCCCAATCATTAGCCTAATTTTGCTAGCTGACTGTATATTCTCTGTTGGCAAATAGTCATCTCTGTATCTCCAGAGTAGAAAATCTGAGCCCCTTGAATGAAAGCACATAGAGCATCTGGGGTCAAGGTTAACAATACTTAAGCAAGTAATTAATGTAATTAGTACCTTCAAAGGGCATGGGAAACTGTTGCATGTTAATCATAGGAAAAACGACTAACAAAGTATAATAATAAGTGTCCTTTCTTCCATGTCTGATTCAATGTGAAATCTACTTCAATGTGAAATCTACTATTTTTTGGTTTATAGTTTTCTTTCATTTGCCATTCTTCCTCCTCACAACTCTTCCTACTATGAAAGTAAATTATCTTAAAAGGCTTATTTATTGAAAAAGTTTGAGAAACAAATCTTTCTGTATTATTTTAACTTCCAAGAATTTATTAATTTGATACTGTTAATTAAACGATAACCAATATGAAGATGGCAAACCAATATTTTAAGAAAACACAATAGGTATAATATATATATATGTATATATGTTTTTGCCACTGTCTTTAGTTCTCTTCTTTTTCCACTTAGAGAAATAAAATACCAGATTGAGCCGGGCGCTGGTGGCTCACACCTGTAATCCTAGCTACTCAGGAGGCTGAGATCTGAGGATCGCGGTTCAAAGCCAGCCCGGGCAGGAGAGACCATGAGACTCCTATCTCCAATAAACCACCAGAAAACCGGAAGTGGCCCTGTAGCTCAAGTGGTAGAGCACTCGCCTTGAGCTGAAGAGCTGAGGGACAGCGCCCAGGCCCAGAGTTCAAACCCCACGACCGACAAAAAAAAAATACCAGATTGATACTAGTTCTTATAAATGACTGTTCAACTTTTCAATGTTTATTTATCTTTTTGATGAAATGTTAGGTGTAATCTGGAAATTCACCATTTCAAGAAATGAAAAGGCATTTTTGTTATCTGAGTTTAAACATAAGCATTGCCAAATATAAGGCACCTTACCTAAATGGAACTAAATGGGAGTATCTGAAACACAAATGCAAGAAACCAACAGTTGTTTATGGCTGTGTGTAAATGTATTACAAATCAAAATGGAGCTGGGAGCTAGTAGTTCATACCTGTAATACTGCTACACAGGAGTCTGAGATCTCAGGAGCTGAGTTCAAAACCAGCCCAGATAGCGAGGTCTGTGAGACTCATCTCCAAATAGCCACCAAAAAGCAGAAAGTAGAGCTGTGGCTTAAGTAATAGAGTGCTAGCCTTGAGCAAAAATGCTCAGGGACAGTGCCTATGTCTTGCATTCAACCCCAGGACTCACTCACATGTGCGTGTACACACACACACACACACACACACAATTGCATTGGGCTTGCATTTAAACATTTTAGCTATCTGTAAAATGTGTATTTAAATCTTTTATGCAAAATAAAAAACTATGTTATACTCTCCAGACTTACATAGCTGCAACATTATTATTATATGTGCATGAGTCTATCATTACTTAATTTTGAGAAAGCAGCAGTATATATTTTAGAGATGAGTTTCAGTTGTTTTGCACACTTTCTTTTGAGTATGGTCATATAAAATTTCTTTTATCTTTGTAAAGTTCATGGAACTTTACTTTGAAAAGTTTTTTACAGAAGCATGAACTTGAAACTGAACATGAGCAGGAGTAACTTTATAAAGTAGTCTGCATTTGTCCCCTTCTCCTCCATGGTCTTTGGTAGAAAATGTGGAGGCAGTCAGATGAGCAAAGTATCTTCATACTTAATGATCAGTAGCTACAGAGGAAAATATTGTTTTGTTCATTCGTTTAATGAGTGCTCATAAAATATAATATAGGCTAAGCTAGATACTGGGTCCCAGGAATCCAGTGATAAACAAACTAGGCACTGTCTCCAACATTGTCTCTTGTGGTTTACACTCCAGCTGAAATACGTTTGTTAAATAAAAAATGCAAGCAAATGTATTAAAATGACGATGTGCAGATTAAAAACTGGTCAAGAGTGACAAGCAATTATAAACTAAATATTTCTAGCCAGTCTAGGAAGAATACAGCTGTTGAAAAACAGCTAAATAGGATGAATGTCTCCAGAAAGGAACCCCAGAGGGCTGAGGAAAAAAGATAACACAGAAGCTACACCAGATGATGTATGTATGCCATTGTATGCATGCTTCCAAGAGATTCACAGAGAAAGTACAAGCTCTGACTTTGGCATCTTTAGGGCTGTGCTGGAATCTTCTTTCAATATTCTTTATCTCATATATAGTGTGGCCTTTCACATGGTTCTCACAGTAAAATAATTCCCTCTCCTCTCCACCCCCACTCACATCAATGTCAAATGGCCTCTGGTTTCATAACTTTTGATCAGTTGCAAGCATCAAGAACTGTTTTTTTTTTTTTTACTAGTAATATCTCTTTTAAAATATTACCTACTTTCCTCTCATTACTATTGAAACCGTAAGACTCTCAAGGCAAAACTGAGAGTGTAGGCCTTAAGCAGGGAAATCAAAGAGATCTCTGCTTTCTTTTCTTCTAGGCTTAGGGACAAGGACACAAAAGGAGCCCTTGTAGAAGTCACGACTCAGCCTTAATCACTAAGGCCATGGTTTAGTTTCACATATTGTTTTTTAAAAAACAATATGTATACTCAAACTTTTTCACTGGTCCCCAAGAAGTCAAAAAGGTGACTGATTTTGCTATCAGGGACTTGGAGCTCCTAACAAAGTCTGTTTTTTTGTTTTGTTTGTTTTTTTTTAATCAGAAATCTAGCATAAAACAAGATTACAATATAAGTTTCTGTAGGAAATGTACACTAATAATTGAAATTTGTTTTGTTGCTTCTTGGACGTGAAACTCTATATTCTCTCTGCTAATTTTTTGTTTTGTTGTTGTTTGCTGGTCCTGGGGTTTAAAATCTGGGCCTGGGCTCTGTTCCTGAGCCTCTTTGTGCTCAAGGATAACACTCTACCTCTTGAGCCTTAGTGTCACTTCTGGCTTTTTCTGAGTAGTTTATTGAAGAGTCTCACGGAATCTCCTGTGTGGGCTAGCTTCAAATCACAGTCCTCAGATTTCAGCCTCCTGAGTTGCTAGAATTACAGTGTGAGCCACAGGCAGCTGGCTCTCTGCTAGTTTTAACAGAGTTACACTGTTTAGATTACAGAATGTTGGTTAAAGTGACCTTTCTAGGGCTTTTCTAGGCTTTCCCTTGTGAGGAGAAAGATCACGACATGCTTGCCTTCTCTTTTTTTTAATTTTATTTTTATTATTATTAGTAAGATTTTTTTTATTGTGAAAATACCTTACAGAGGGGTTACAATTACATGAGCAAGGTACTGAGCACATTTCTTATCAAGCAGTGTTGCCTCCTTCTTTGTTTCCCCTTCCCATCCCTGCCCTCCCATATCCGTCCATCGTCATCCCCCCCCACACAAAGTTGTAAAGTTCGTTTTTCAACATAACTTCTTGTACATCTCATTGTTACAATGGGTCCACCTGTATCCCTATTTAAACGATTTGTTTTTTCCTTCCCCTCCACAAATTATACCAACATCAAATACAGTGAAAGCAGGGGTTATACCGTTGGGGAGGGACATACAAAGCAACAAAAAAAAAATCATCTTATAAATATGTTAAAAACAATCACAAGAAAGAAAAAAACATTTGAATGCTTATCTTGGGTTCATTTCACCTAACATCACCTTATCTGACCTTTTCTGCTTGTCTCAGACATATACTAGTTATTGCAAATAAGGTTTCTTTGAGCCTGGCTTACTTCACTTAATATAATTTTTCCAAGTCTTTTTCCATTTCCTAACAAATGGGGCAATGTCATTCTTTCTGATGGAGGCATAGAATTCCATTGTGTATGTATACCACATTTTCTTGATCCATTCATCTACTGAGGGGCATCTGGGTTGGTTCCATATCTTAGCTATGGTAAATAATGCTGCAATAAACATAGTTGTGCTGGTAGCTTTAGTATGGTCCTGTTTGTGATCATTCGAGTAAATGGGCCAAAGTGGAATTGCTGGGTCATAGGGGAGCTGTATGTGGAATCTTTTGAGGAACCTCCATACTGCTTTCCAAAGTGGTTGAACAAGTTTATACTCCCACCAACAATGCAGCAGGGTTCCCTTCTGTCCACATCCCCTCCAGCATCTGTTGTTATTAGAGTTCTTGATTATAGCCATTGTAACTGGAGTGAGGTGGAATCTCAAGGCTGTTTTGATTTGCATTTCTTTTATGGCTAGAGAGGTTGAGCATTTCTTCATGTGTCTATTGGCCATTCTTATTTCCTCTTCAGAGAAGTTTCTCTGTAAGTCTTTAGCCCACTTATTTATCGGGCAGTTGTTTCCTTGAGAATTTGTTGTTGGGGGATTTAATTTTTTGAGTTCCAAGTATATTTTAGATATGAGACCCTTGTCTATTGTATGGTTAGTGAAGATGTTCTCCCAATCCGTGGGCTTTCTATTGATCTTGCTGGCTATGTCCTTTGCCATGCAGAAGCTCTGCAGTTTCATGCAATCCCATTTGTCCAACCTTTCTTTGATTTGTTGTGTTTCTGGGTCTCTATTAAGAAAATTTCAGCCTGTGCCAAGGAGACCTAGGGTTTTTCCTATCCTGTCCTGTAATGTTTTCAGGGGTCTGCTTTGACTTTGAGGTCTTTGATCCATTTGGAGTTGATTCTAGTGCAGGGTGATATATAAGGATCTATCTTTAGTTTTCTACAGGTGATTAACCAATTTTGCCAGCACCATTTACTGAAGAGACTGTCTTCCTTCCATTCTACTTTTTTAGCTCCCTTATTGAATATTAGATGGCTATAGGTCTGTGGGTTCATTTATACAGCTTGGTACTGCCTTGGTACAGACCTGACTTCTCTTTTGTTCCCAATCATTTGGCTGGCAGGACAGGGTGGAGGTGGAATATGGAAAGATAGGTTTGTTTCTCTGCCTTTCCTCTCTCTTTCTGTTTGAAATGAAGCCTGGACCACTTCAGCCATATACAGGAGAGCCATCAGGGTGTTGTTCACTTCTCTACCTATTCATTTCTACTACTAGGGTCACAGAGCAAAAAATAAAGCAAAAATAAATTAATAAAGTAAAGTAAAATGAAGGAAGAGAGAGAGGGAGCCATCTGAAGAACTTGCTTTATCCTGAGGCTATTGAAGCCAATAAGATCCAGAAAAAGAAGCCTTTCATGTTTGCAATCAGGTTTACTAGAGCTTTGTACTGTGCCTGGAAGCCAAATTTCCAACTAATAAGCTTTTTACTATTGATGCATGGTCATTTTCTCCCTTGATCAGATATTGCCCTGTAAGACTACACCTCGCACAATAAAGGCAAGCTGAGAGATATTCTTAGTATTCTCACTCATTTATTTTTTGGAAGAAGCATAAACAGTTAATATTAAAGTATTATTAAAAGTAAAAGGACTAATTTTATAAAAGATATTTTACTGATAACTGACCTCAGAAAAGGTTCTGACATTCACTGTCAACCACTCAGATATTTATAACCAGCCCATGGAACCCAGCAAAATTTTAACAGTGAACCCAATACCACTCACTGTTCCTGGACAAAGAATTCCCATGCTATTTGCCATGTTGTTCATGAGACACTCCACTTGACTTCTTAGGTTTGGAATTACAGAATTACTGAACAATAAGAGAGAGGCAAATGATTTAAAAAGAAATTTACCATGAATCACATTGCAGCAATGTGGTTAAAATCATGCAATGAATAGAAATAGTCACTGTAATATACCATTCTAGAGTTTTCCAAAGCAAATAGAAAGATAAAGGTTCCCTACTATGCACAGTTTAAAAATAGATATCATCTGTTTCTAGACAGAATGTCATGTAAACTCTGGCTATATATAATAACTCTTAAAAATCTCCACCTATTCAGTTTCCCTTGTTGCTCTTAGCAACCATCTGAGGTGGCAGGCCATCTACGGCTATTCTCTTGTTAGAGTACCAATGTTCTTCAGACTGTTCTTATCATCAAAGTCTTATCTTGTATGCTTGAAAATGCATATTGAGTCTACAATCACATGGCTGCTTAATGTCTGGGACACATTCTAAGAAATTCATTGTTAGCCAATTTCATCCTGTGTAATTAGAGTGTACTCAACAAATCTCGGTGGTAAATAGGTCAGCCACCCAACATGGCCTCTCGACATGACCAAAAGACACAGGAAATAAGAGATGCATGAGGCTACTGCAGGCATGATGGAGCATATTGCTTTACGGTAATTGTTCTTAGTAGAAAGAGTACACACTCAGATCATGATAAAGATATAGCAACTACATCAACCAATAACATCATCACATAGCATTATCAAGGTGTATGTAATGCATATAATTATATGTGTTACACTTTATATGTGTTATAGGCATGCAGTAAATTTGTTTACATCAATATCAACATCACCATTATCACCTGAGACCCAAGTTGTATGGTGATGTCACTAGGTGACAGGAATTTTTCAGCTGTGCTGTAATCTTAAGGGACCATCATTCTACCTATGGCCCACCACTAACTGGAATGTTCTCATTCTATGCATGACTGTAATTTGAATAAAGCCAATAATTTTGGTTTTATAATGTAGATCACAAAAGTAACAGTGCGAAAGTATAGATGTGAAGGACTGAGGGGAGAATGTTGTCTAGTCAAAGGGCCATGATGTTTAGACAGTAAATAAAAATTGCTCCGTTCATTTTTCCAGATAATCTCATTTATTTCTATGTGTTTATAACCATTTAAACACTGGAAACCTCTAAATATGTGTTTCTAGGCTAGACTTTTCTTCTGTATTCCAACTGGTATATTTGTGTGTGCTTAACCAATTCTTTGAAAAAAATTTCCAGCCTGGGTCATGTTGTCTCTCGGCATGAATGGGGCAGACCTTGGAGGCAATCCCTCAGTAGCATCTGCAGATAAACAGGAAGGCTCTGCAGGCACCAGCACAGATGGTCCCTATCAAATCTGCTGTGTTAAAATGTTTCCCACTGATTCTTTACAGAACCTTTTCTCTATTTGTGAAAGGTAGTATGCATTGCTTTGGATTCCAAATTATTTTTGTTCTTTAACATCCCTCAAAACTCAGTTACAAAATTAAGACACCAAGATAAACCAAGTCTTTAAGTAAACACAGTTTACTAGTACATCGATCCATTGTAGACATTAGCCCTTCCAGTGATGAAATATCTACACAGACATGAGCACAACCTAGCCTGAGGTTATCTGAAGGTTTTCTTGTTGGTAGTTTGTTTTTTGATTTTTTGTTTATTGGTTGTGGGGATTGAACTTGGAGTTTGGGCACTGTCCCTAGCTCTGCTGCTCTACCACTTGAGCTACAGTGCCACTTCTGTTTCTGTTTTTGTTTTTCCTAGTGTTTAGTTGGAGGTAAGAATCTCATGGACTTTCCTGCGCTGCCTGGCTTTGAACTGTGACCCTCAGATCTCAGCCTCCTGAGTAGCTAGGATTACAGGAGTGAGCCACTAGCACTGAAGTCATACTAATATGCAAGGGCTTAAACAATAATGGCAAGTCAAGTTTTCCAAAGCAAATAGAGTGTGCAAATTTATAAGTGAAATAGTGTTTATCCAGTCATTTTCAGGAAATTGAAGCTTTGCAAATTAAGTCTGCGGAAAAGATGAATATGGAAATAGGAACTTACAATTAAGATAATTAAGGCAAGAAGTCACATGGACATTTACAAGATGCTTTAGCAAACCAATAGCACTTAGTCTCCTTAGTAATCTATGAATGTGAATGCTTTGTTTCCACTGAATTAAACAGATAATACCTTTGTGGAAACTCAGTGGTAATATTTATACACAGGCAAGTATGTTTTCCAAGGTAATTTCTGAGAATATTTCCTCAATATAACTTGTAGGAAATACATTTCAATATTTTCCATTCTTGCCTCTATTTCTCATTTGATTTAACCATATAACATATAATAGCAAACATTATTACACCAGTGGGAACACTTGTCCGTTTATGTGAGATAGTACTATTTTTTATAAATGGATGTTACAAGTCTTAAAAACACAATGCAACTTCAATCAAATTCCCATTCACTTTTCCTGTATTTTGGAACTTTTGATGAACACAAAGAAAATCGTATTGCCAGCTTATTGTTTCTCCAGTTATATGTCTCATACCCCTACGCAAAAAACCCACAGGAAAACCTGATAAAAACTTGAAAGAAGATTCTTTCTAAGAAGGAAAATGCTGTTAGCTCAACAAAAAAAAATCTTATCAAGAGTGGATAAATAGCAATATTAGCCAAAAATCTACTGTCCATATAGTGGACATGGTGTCTCACTTCCTAGCAGGAGGCAGAGATTGAAAAAGTAGCAGTTCAATGCCAGCCTAGGCAACAAATTGGCCACCTACCTTATTGTTAGGTTTTTAAAAAGAGGTAGCCGAGTAAGAACAGCAGCACGCACGTGGTATTCAGGTATGGGGTAGGTTTATTCAGTACACCTGCTGGGACCAGGCTGGCAAAAGGCCTGGGAAAGAGAGAGCTGGGAAAGAGAGAGAAAGAGCTGTGAAAGAGCTGAGAAGGAAAGAGCAGAGAGAGCTAGAAAAGAGCAGAGAGAGGGCGTCTGGGACTGGGCCTAGGCCTTATCTAGGGTATGGGCGGAGAAAAGTGTGGGGTGGCCACATCAAATTCAGATGCGACCTCAGCAGATGCAGATGTGACCTCTTCCAGGTGTCTCAGTTGCCTAGGTAACACACGTACTGGGCGAGGTCTGTTTGCCATCCAAGAATGGACCTTACACTTACGACCATATATCTATCAATCGAAAGGTGAGTGTAGCAATCCTGATAGCTATACAGGAGATCCTAGGTAGAAAGATGTGGCCATATTGGCCCAGCAACTTACCAAAAGTGAATAGAACAAGGGCTCTGGCTCTGGGTCAAGTGAAAGATAGTGGGTTCAAACCCTAATCATTCACCCATTCATTTACTTATTTATAGTATTTATCAATGCTTTAATCAGTCAGCAATGGATTTCATGTTTTAACTTTTCATATAGAACATTAATTGTAACAATGAGATGTACAAGTTGTTATGTCGAAAATGAACTTTACAACTTTGGTGGTGGGGGGAGGAAGGTTGGGGGGAAGTAGGGGGAGGATGGGAAGGGATGGGAAGGGGAAACAAGGGAGGAGGCTACAATGCTTGATAAGAAATGTACTCATTATCTTGCTCATGTAATTGTAACCCCTCTGTACAGTATTTTCACAAAAAAATAAAAACATTAAATTGCCAAATCCAGTACTACTGAAGTAAGATATACAATGATGTTTTTCTTTTTTGAGTTAGTATATATTTGTAATATAGGGAGAGGGTTCATTGTATATGACGTATATGATGGATGTATATATATATATATATAAAACTCTATATGATGTACATTGTGCACTTTGAACCAATTTACCTCCTCCATCATACTTCCTTCCTCCTGTCCCTTCTCCTGTCCTTTTCAAACAGCATTTGGTGGATTTTATTATCTTGTATTTATATGAATATGTAAGTGTATACATTGTATGTACAAATACATATATACATATAAGTGTACCCTTAAATATTCTTCAACCCTTGGTATACACAGAATTTAATGCCAAAAATGTGTTAAAATGCTCTGCATCACTGAGGTATACAAAACCATTTTAAGCCTCTTGTAAGCTATAATTACTACATGACATTCTTAAATTATAGCAAACACCTAGGCAGTTAAACAAAAATAGAGTTTTATCATCGTATTTTTTATAAGCTTCAGTTAAAATTGAGAATGTCAGTGACCCCTTTTTTCCCATTGGACCTATAGTTTCTCAACATCATTGTAAATATTTTTCTTCCAGTGTCTTTGGCTTGAGTAACATGTTTTGAACAGGGGCTTCTATTTGCCTGGATGTATCTGAGATTTAGAAAAAAACCTGAAGCCTCTTCAACACTACCTTTGCCCTAAGTAACTAAGGAGGAAGCTCCTCACTCCACTCCAGGTAAGAGTCTTAAGTTTCAATTCAACACTACCTTTGCCCTAAGTAACAAGGAGGACGCTCTCCACTCCGCTCCAAGTAAGAGTCTTAAGTTTCAAATAAATTTTAAAGGTAATTTGAATGACAATTCAAACTGCTCTATTCTTCACCTGTGGTATCAGAAAATAAACTCTTTAAAGAACTCTATAGCTTTAGCACCAACCTGAACTAATTAGGAAACAATCTTTGATTTTTCACACCTAAGTCTTTAGTGTGTCCCAAAGAAAAATCAGTACAGTATAGCCATGTTATCACAGATCAGGTTTGGGGTTTTGTTTTTGTTTTTGTTTTTGTCTTTAATCTGACTCCAGCACAAATGTAATTTGTTCCTTGTTTATGAGCTGTCATGATACTCTTGATTATTCTAACAAATATGTAGGAGACAGGATAAAATTCTAAGCTAATGTAAAAGAAGACAAAAGGAAAAGAAGAAAACCCCAAATATGAAGTGGCCTGTATAGAAATTTATTTATTTTTTTTTTACGTTAAGGTCTGGCCAAGCTATAGTGGCTATGCTCACTAGGCTATGACAGTTCCTCTGGAACCCTGGGTGACTACCATGTCAACATCTCAGCTCAAAAAGGAGAAAAAAATGGACAGAAAATAAGTCCTTTTGAAACAGGGGATATTCTAGTTGCATACATCACTTCAAACTGCCACTGAGTGGCGAGAACACCTCCGTGCTGTAGGTGAGAATGAGCAACAGTCCCTCACGCAAGAGGGTCATGAATCTGACTTTTACTCTACTGCTATGAGTGGGGGAAGAATGGTTGAGACTTGAAAAACTTAAACTCTTCCAATGACAGCCTCTTAAAACCATTATGAGAAGAGCTAGGTTACAGCGTTCACCACCTCTATTCATAATCTTAAATATATTGATTCTCAGCTGGGTACAGGTGGCTCACACCTGTAATCCTAGCTACTCAGGAGGCTGAGATCTGAGGATTGTGGTTCAGAGCCAGCCCGGGCAGGAAAGTCCTTGAGACTCATCACCAGTAAACTACCAGAAAACCGGAAGTGGTGCTGTGGCTCAAGTGGTAGAGAACTAGCCTTGAGCTGAAGAGCTGAGGGACAGCGCCCAGGCCCAGAGTTCAAGACCCACGACCGACCAAAAAAATATTTTGATTCTCTTGGCTTTTAAAATACTTTATTATCTTTGACATTAATTAGCTTTAAGAAAGAAATTATTTTTTGTAGTTCAGAAGTCATTGTTAAACAGGACTGGGCTTGAACTCAGGGCCTGCACGCTACTCCTTATGCGTCTATGCTCAAGGCTAGTCTCTACCACTTGAGGCACTGCTCTGTTTTCAGCTTTCTTGCTTTGTAGTGGTTAATTGGAGATGAATCGCATGGACTTCCGTGCTTGGGCTAGCTTCAACTTTTGATCCTCAGATCTCAGCCTCCTGAGTAATTAAGGTTACAGGTGTGAGCTACTGGTGTCCAGTTTTATTTGGCTCTTTTAAGGCACATTGTCTACCCACTGTCTCAGAAACATTTAAAGTTCTCATCTTTCTTTGTGTTTCTTACATTTGGTTTTAAATATAAGCAGTGAAGAATAGTCATATATTAATACCCTCTAACCTAAGTAGTAATTTAGTTTATTATAGACGTTTTGTTTCCACATGACTTATGAACTTGAAATGATGATCAATTGGAAAAGTTCCCCCAAAGCAGCAGAGATTGTGCTCAATATATTACAAGAAAGGATAAATTTCCAAGGGAGGGATATCTTCAGTTTAGACACAATATGAAAGCTGCTCTTTCAATCAAAAAGAAATAAATTGTAACACTTGCCTTCCTCGTATTCTACTCCATACCCCTTCCACCACCACCTCACAGGGGCAGAACATGGAAGCTGTAGTCCAGTACAAGAACGAGGAAGGTTAATAGGCTACTGAAACAATAAATGAATATGTCATACATACTTAGGAACAAGAACAACCTCTTTAGAAATTCTGTTGGCAGAGATTATATTAATGTGAAAGGCAAAACATTACAAGATTTGAAAAAATGTGTTTGCACATTCCTGAAAGGTGAAAGAACAGCATAGAATACAAGAGAGGCATCAAGATCTGGACACACTAAGGAGAATGACATACCAAAGAAGGGAGAATGGGTGCAGGACACTGGTGGCTCATACCTGTAATCCTAGCTACTCAGGAGGCTGAGGACCATGGTTCAAGGCCAGCTTAGGCAGGAAAGTCCATGAAACTCTGACCTCCAATTAACCTCTAAGTGGTGCTGTGGCTCAACGTGAAAGAGTACTAGCCTTGAGCAATAAAGCTCAGGGATAAAGCCCCTGCCCAGAGTTCAAGCCCCATGACTGACCAAAAAAAAGAAAGAAAAGAAAAAGAAAAAGAAAAAGAGAAGAGAAGAGAAAAAGAAAAGAAAAGAAGAAGAGAGAACGGATTCATGGATCCATTACCGTTCGTTGGCTCAGTAGCGCCTAATGGCTCAATAGTTGCTAGATAGAAAAATGATCTTCATATGGAAACTTCACTGCATAGGATTATGTATTCAATATAATTAGAATCAAGCTATTTGATTATACTCTCCTTCCATTTTTGTAGCTCCATCCAATGTCGATTTATCTTTATATTGGTCCAAAAGGAATAAACTGTAACACGTGCCTTCCTTATATTCTACTCCATACCCCTTCCACCACCACGACACAGGGGCAGAACATGTGCTGTAGTCCAGTACAAGAACCAGGAAGGTTAATGGGCTACCGAGACAGTAAACAAATAAGTCATAAATACTTAGGAACAAGAACAACTCTATATATTGGGTAGGGGTTTATAAGTCTTTTTAATTAAAGTTAAGAGTATATTGAGGTTGAAGAAAACCACAACTGATCTTTGTATCAAGGCTCTGATGAGAAGAGTCAGCAGAGTAGGTAAGCAGTACCCCCAGAAGGTGTTTCCTTGGGTATGTGTTTCCTACTATGTGCACATGTGACACATTTTGAAGTATGACAGCTGAATGACCAACACCAAGCTATCTTTCATTAGCTGTAGGACTAAACCATTACACTGGTAAGAAAATGGTCTGAAATTGGTAAGATTTCTTGGAATTCATCATTAAGATTTTGACAGAGTGAGATTCTTTAAATATTTAAACATTGTATTAAGAAGAGAAGTTGAACATCCTGAATGCCTCACCTTTCGCCTGTTTCTGAGATTCAGTAATCCCAGGTAATCTCCAGTGTACTTTAGAAATTCTCAACTCAATTTTATCTTTCCATAAAATGGGGTCAGGCTCCTTTAGGCTCCTTTATTCTCCCTCCTGTACATGTGAAATAGTCTACCAAGTGATTTTTTTCATCTATTTTCCTCATAATTTCCAATAAACTTTACAAATTCTGATCTATTCCTTTCTCAACAAACATTCCAGGTGCTCAAAAACTTTTTCTTTTTCTTTTTGTATTGAGACGCACTGACTTCTTCATTGGGCCCATAAGATAAACAAGATAAAGACTAGGTAACTCAGAGTTTCCATTTTGGAAAATCTTGACCATGTCCTTAGTCCTGAACCATTCTCTCCTTCAGGCACTTCACAGCCATGTTGGGAATCCAGGAAGGGGACCCGAATCATCTGCCAGGTGTCAATGACTCATGTTATAACAAGGCTTCTTCTTAACCATGGTAAGGTAAACGAAATAGGTAGGTTTAATTAGGTAGCTGATGAAGAGAACACCACCTGGTATTCAGGCAGGAGACAGAAAATTTTTTTACTGAACTGCTGCTGGCACCAAGCATGATAGAGAGGCGTGGCCAAAAAGGACAACCCACCCATGGATCAGGACTTGTCTAGGTTAGGGACTGGAATCTGTGTGGCCAGGTGGGGGGAAGTTGTGGCCACAATGGATCTGAATGTGACCTCAGGACCTGGGACTCCTCCCACCCCCCAACCAATGGGCAGCGTGACCAGGAGGTGGCCCAGTATGTGACCTTGGAGGAGGGGGAGGTGACTGCTTCCTGGTGAGGCAGGCAGACCTTACAATCATCTAGAGAAATGTATTGTCAGACCACCTGACCACTTCTGGTTGTACACGTGACCTGAAATTGTTTTATGTATACTTCTCTCATCCACTGCCCCCAATTGTCCCTAAGATTTGCTTTAATTTAACCTAAGACAAACATCTGTACCCCTGGGAGACAAGTGATGATGGCTGGAAATGCACTGAAGTGCAACCTTTCTGGGGCTACTATATAGTAGGTCTCCTTTCTTTGCCCTTCACCAAGTGTTTTTATTTAGTGTAAATTGTGGGAAAATCTAAACTGTGAAAGGATTGGGAATTAGGAATGCCTTCTCCCAACATATTCTCAGGACACTGAGAGGTTCCTGGAGAGGTCAATCAGTCCAGGCTTAAGGGAATTCAGATTTCTATCCTGGGTGTGGGCTCCACCCTAAACTATGGGACCCTGAAGGTAGACTTAGATTTGTGTGAATTGTAAGCTGTATACAAAATATTGTCACCTGTTGAAGTTTGTGTAAGGTCCGCTGCTGGATGGCTAGCAGACTCCACCCTCCACGCAGCAGTCTCCACCCAGTACCTGCGTTACCTAGGCAACTGGGACACCTGGCAGAGGTCACATCTGCATCGCTGAGGTCACATCTGAATTTGATGTGGCCACACCTTTCTCCGCCCATACCCTAGATAAGGCCTAGCCCAGATGCTCTCTCTCTGCTCTTTTCTAGCTCTTTCTCAGCTCCCTTCTCTTTCCTAGCTCTCTTTTTCCCACCTTTCCCAGACACTCTCTTTTCTAGCTCTTTTCTCCCTCTTTCCCAGCTCTCTCTCTTTTCCAGCTCTCCCAGCTCTTTTTCTCAGGCCTTTCCCCACCACGTGGAGGACCAAGATGGCCTGGTGCCAGCTGGAACGATGAATAAATCTACCCCTTACCTGAATACCACGTGAGTGGTGCTGTTCTTACTCGGCTACCTCTTTTTAAAAATCTAACAGTTTGTACATTACTTCCTGCACAAATCCAATAAACACCTTGGTGAATGGAACCTTGGGATCTGAAGCTAGCTGAAGGCTACAGGTCCCCTGGCACTCTAAACCTCAATTCCATGGTCCAGTCTCCATTACCTTGCTCCTTGTGGGTTAAGAGTCATACAATGGGCTGCAGCAGATGAGTGGCTGGACTTGATATGAAGGACTCCTAGAATTTGGTCTGGGATCTAAAAGCCTGGTTTCAGTACTTCCAATTGACTGTACATTAAGTCCAGATATGGTTCTTACAACGTAGTCCCAAGATCAGCTGCACCACTGGGAAATTTGTGAGCAAGGCAAAATCTCACCCTTTACCTCAGCCCAAACCTGCAAAATCAAAATCTCTAAGGATGAGGCCTAGTAAACTGTGCTTTTAAAAATCCTCTAGGGAATACTGATGTGTGCTCACATTTCATCAGTGCTACCCGGAACCAGCTAACTTAAACGGATGAGTGGGGTTTGAAGAGATGGATAAGAACTATGGAAGGGGTGACATTTATCAAGATGAACTGTACTAAAAAATTGAACCTTTTTCCATCTACTTAAATAGTATAATTATAATTAATATAAATAGTAAAATGCAAAAAAAGATAGAAAATTACTGTTAGAAGTTGGTACATATGTTAATACTGTCTGCTTCTTGTTTCCCAGAATCATCTAGTTAATCTATGCCTCTTCCCTCAGAACATCTTGTCAATTTCCAAACATTCTGTACCCTTTCACACTTCAGAGCTTTTGGCATTTTCTGTGCCCAAAATGCTATTTCTATTCTTCTATGTCTGGTCAATGCATCAAATCCTTAAGTGGGATATAAATATGCATATGCTCATCCTTCAGCACCCAGCTCAAATATCACCCCTACTGCAAAACTTCCTGTGACTCCCAGACAGATTTAGTCATTCCTTCCTCCAAATATTTTGTTAGAGTTGTTTTTGCCTAATGGAAGATCGACTTTTTTTTATTATTATGATTATGAAAATACCATACAGAGGAGTTACAATTACATGGGTAAGATAATGAGTACATTTCTTATCAAGCATTGTTGCCTCTTCCTTTGTTTCCCCTTCCTATCCCTTCCCCTCTCCCCCTCCTATCCCCTATATCACCCCCCCAAAGTTGTAAAGTTTGTTTTTCAACATAACGACTCATTGTTGGTATAATTTGTGGAGGGGAAGGGAAAAAACCAATCGTTTAAATAGGGATACAGGTGGACCCATTGCAACAATGGGGAGATCAGTTCTTAAGGGCCCATCTCCAAAGTGTCTTTTAAAAGTACTTGGATTATAGTGAAAGCCTTCATTAAGACATTTTTAAGTAAGATATTTGGTGATATAACGTGTTCCTTCTCCTATTTTTCCCTCTTTCTTTTAACTGAAGATAAATCTTCCTGAAAAAAAGTCCTTTCTTCTTCCTCCTCAGGTTTGGGGGTGAGGGTCACAAGAAGAGGAGGTTGAAGATTATCATCCCCTTCAGTCATAACACACTCGGAAATCCACAGAACATATCTTATTCATGCACCAAAAATTGAGAGTCTTGATTTAAATCCAGAATCAAGTTGACATTCTAAAAATACTCTCTAATATTTGAAGAATTAGATTTTTATTTGTATTAATATATGAGAAGGGTTGAAAAATTATTATTTAATAAATTTTAGAAAATATGTAATTCTATTTACTTATGTCTAAAAAGTGATCGATTTGTTCTGTAGAAGTAACCCATGTCAGATTTATCATGTTTTCTATTGTATTGACTGCAGAATATTATACACTTACTTTTTTACTTACCTTTGTTAAGAATAAATTTATAGAAGATATTTTATAATTTTTGACCTTAATGTTTATGTGGTTTCAATTAGTTTTATGGCCAGACTGCACTGTAATTCTGTGTGTGCTTTGAGCTTGCACAATAACAGAATTATTAATTCCAAGATTTAGCATGTTCATCCACTTTCATAAATGAACAACATTTTTTTCCCTTTGAACTCTAAAATGTTATTTACTGCCAAAAAAATAAAACCAATGAGAACTGGGAAAGCTAAGAGCAAAAGGTTTTGTGATTCTAGATGTTACATCTGTTACATCTATAAAGTTAAACCTGTAGTTTTCCATCCTTACTGTGGTAAGAGTGGTAACTAAGTAAATACTTAGCTGAAAGGAATTTATGTTTTCTGCTTTCTCCCCTAATCCTTACCTGTCATCAAGGCCTACTTCTTATGGGTCAAATACTTTGCAAAGAGCATAAGGGGACATGGAAGCTTCAGATACCTTCTTGAACTTATGTGTTTTGTAAAGTATGGACAAGCATGCAAAAAATAATAGCAGAACAAGGCTAGATAAGAATGTAGTATTACCCACTACAAATCTGAATGTTGGATAAAGTTGTCAGAGAAGATTAGCTATTTTTATATTTAGCTCAGGCCCTTGAGGAAGCCTTCAATTGGAAGTGTTATATACAATCAAGGAAAAGAGTGAAACAGACTATTTGGAAGTGACCACAACATCAGGAATCCTTCCCTTAAGCCTCTTCTAATCCCTTAAGCAGTTCTCTGAAGTACTGGCATCCAATCTGTAATGGAGATATTGTACTTTTACAATTGGATTGTACTCGCAAAGGTAGGAAATGCCTTTAATTCATCTTTCTGAGACTAAGGAAGTCTGGAAAATTATACACTGTATCCTCAAAGTACTCTTGTTAAACAAATAAGCTGAAAAATCATCATTCAGAAAGATTTAGTTGCTAACACAGAAAAAGCAATTTTATGTGAGGTCATGTACTCATTTAAATTATATAGCTTAAATAAAGCCTGAGAAGGAAAAGTACTTTTCTTCTGAAAATATGCGCCATAATGTGTGTTCCAATGATTTTCTTTGCAGGTGGGAAAGCCCATTGAACAGTTCTTTGCTTCTGAAACTACCATTTAATTCAATGACTAATGCTTTCCTTTGGCTGAGAAGTATTCATTGAGGGATGCTTGGCATATGTATTTATTCGATACAGAGTTTGCTAAAGAATTAAATACTTTTAGAACCCTATTATCAAACAAAACAGACTCTAATTTTGAGCTCAGAAGTTTAAAAGGGTAGCAAAGAAAGGCCAAGTCATAGCAAGCTATCCAACCAAAAATGAAGACTCTTACTGCTGCTTAAAGATTGACCAAATAACAATAAATCCCAGCAAACTGATTTTAAGTTAGTTTTCATAGCTACATATCTAAATGTGCTTATTTTTACAAATGTACTTACATTTAGTGGCAGTTACTATTTACAGTACATGGAAATCTATAGTTCTAAGATAATTTAGAATGTGGACATTAATTTACCAGGTGATTAGTTTTTAATAACCTTTTCCCATTTTGTATTTAAATACGATTCACAATTTTGACTGGAGCTCCCCTTCTATCTCATTCTCACTTCTCACAGATACTAACAAAATAACATCCAAACAATAGGTACAGTGGACAGTCTAAAACAAAGAGCCTGGAAACACCTGCCTAGAATCTGAATCACACACATGATGCTGAGAGGACAGATCACCTCTTAGTAATGAGCAAGAAAATTCATGGAAATGATACTGATACCTCAGGTTATCAAAGGGGAGAAGGAAATCTACCTGCACCTGCCCAACTACATTCAAATAAATCTTCAAATGACAGAATCCAGTAGCAGTTAAAGCACCTTCAAGCTATCGAACTAACAGTAAAGATAGGTGAAATCGCTAATGTTAATTTTTCTGCAACTGTCACCTGAGAGTTTCAGTCTAAGATCCTTGAGCCTTTAAATGTGGACTTGTATCAGAAGCTCCAGAGGGCTTCAGGTTTTCACCTTTTTACTTGGGATATGTCATTGATCCATCTTAATGGAGGCTTCCAGCTTCTTGGAATGAGTACTACTTGCTTCCCTGGCTCTCCAAATTTCCCTGACAGATAGCCATTTCAGAACATCTCAGCCCCTGATTATGGAAGCCAATCTCACAAATACCCCTTTTTAATTACACATATTCTATTTGTTCTGCTCTCTGAAGATCCCTAATACAACAGCTAATCAAAGACATATTGAAAAGAATGGTGAAGCATTTTGGGAAACCAGTAACAGAGCTGAGAATAAAGTGTAAACTTGATAAACAGTACCTCTGACCATGGAAGAAGATAACTGATGTCAAAACTATAGAGCACCTGGGTTGTAAGATAAGCATCCAGATAAGCATTATTCCTTACTCCTATTTCCCTCCAACTATCTACTGGAGCTTCTTACTGCCTAGCTGATGCTCTGGAGATCTCCTTTGGAGATGCACAGAAAGGCAGGAAATGATGGAGTATGGACTTGAGTGGTGACTGACAGAGAATAGGCAGCACACAAGAACAGTACCCACCATCCCCACATAAAAATATTTACTGCACAAGATACTCTAGGGAACCAGAACCCAGGGGTTCAGAAGAGAGGAAAGATGGGCACTTTCCTTCTTAGTGTTTTCATCCTATTTGGAGGAGATAGATAGTAAAATAATAAACATACAAGTGTTATGAAGAAAGTAAGAAGTACCACCACTACTGTGTGGTAGACAGGGCAGTGTACATCAATAGTAGTTGTATTCTTCCATGATTACCCTTTAGGTGAGGGTAATTGGGGAAAATCTCTCAGATGACAGTAGAGCTTAAAATTAATAAGGAAGAAACTAGGCTAAAAGCCAAGTGACGACTGTTCAAACAAGAGAGATCAACAAGGACAGAGTGTAAATATTCTGAGGTAGAAACTTTACTGATCCAAGGGTAGGACAAGAGGTCAGGATGCTAGAGCATGTAAAGGACTGGGGGAGGAAGATAAAGTAGGAATGGCAAATACAGACACAATCATAAGGGATTTTGTAAGCTAGGCAAGGAGTTCGTTTTATCCTAATGCAATATAAGAGTTTTAGGCTGGTATAGGTGGATTATGATACATCACGTTTCTAATTGTACCATACATTTCTCACAATTCTATCAAAGATAAACTGAAGTGGCACAGAGTGGAAATGTCCCATAGTAGTTTGCGATTGCCTTGACCACAGTTTTCAAATCAAGAAGACATAGATGGTGTTTTTGGTGGCTGGCAGCCCATGGGTCACTTCAAGCTAATCACTCTGCATCTGGATTATACTCCTCTGAATCAAGGACTAGAGGATAAGAAGAGGATTAGATAGTTGGTGGTGTGAGAATAGATTAGTGATAAAGAACAGACAAGCAATGAGAAATAAGAGTAGCACATCCTGAGAGGGACTTGGGTTTCTAATAATAACTCATATATAGAAATTATTACTCTTTACACTTCTAATTGAGTCCTCACTAGCACCAGAGTTTGACAAGCACATTACATATTTTGAGGTTTCATTTAGAGACATCTTCTTGTTTATACATCAGGAGTGATAAAAATTTGCTCTGATAATTGAATAACATTTCTCATTGTCTTTACATTTCCATCGTGAAGTGGGTGGAATTCTGTTTTGCATTATCCAAAACCAAGAATGATAGAACACTCACTCTCTAGAGCATTGTTGATTGCCATGGTAAAGAGGAAAAGCATTCTGGAAGTTCTTCCATCAGCAGTTAAAGGCTATGATCATAATTCACTGATAGAATGTGGCTCAACCCAAAAATAAGATACCAGATTCTTTTAAGCACAAGAAAGAAAACAGGAAGTGTTTGGCTCATATATGATCAGGTTTTGTTTTTTAGGTGTGTGTGTGTGTGTGTGTGTGTGTGTGTGTGTGTATGTGTGTGTATGAATGTGTGTGCATGCTGGTCCTGGGATTTGAACCCTGGGCCTGTGCACTGTCCCTGAGCACTTTTGCTCAAGGCTAGCACTCTAGAACTTGAGACACAGCCTGCTTTTTGGTGGTTATTTGGAGATAAAAGACTTAGAATCTTTACTGTCCAATCTGCCTTTGTATGGTGATCCTCAGATCTCAATGTCCTGAATAGCTTAGATTACAGGCATGAGCCCCTGGTGTCTGGCTTTATAATCATGGTTTTAACTGCTGCTTGTACACCAATATCAACATTTCTAAGAGTGACCATTCAGTTTAACTCCTTATTCATTTTTCAGCTACTTACTATAATACCAAAGTTGGAAGGTATTATTAGACATTTCTAGTCACACATGCTGTGCAAAATATTTACAAAAAAAGTTTCTGCATTATCTTTTGGCCAATGGCTCCATTATCTATCATTTCAAATAAGAGGCAGAAATGTGATCCTTGCCTACATATTCCTCTCTTCTAATAGCTAATGAGTCCCTGAGCCCATAAATAGGTCTCAGTAGCTGATTCTACCAATTTGAGTAACTTAACCCCTGGTAGATTTGTGCTCCGGCAATTTTAGTGTTCGATGGTTTTCCTGGCTTCATTTCTTCCCCTGTAAACTGCAGTCATCTGAACATTTAACAAACATTGATTCTTATATTAAATCATGGGCCCACCTTGGAGATATTCAAAGTCTAAGGAGGCAATACAGCAACATGAACATAAAGTGACAATACAAGGAAACAGATGTGGTAATAGCTATGTAGAAACAGTCAGGGAGAGGAAATGAAATACCAAATTGGGTGTGCTGAAGATGGGAAGATAGCTTGAGAAGCTTTGAGAGAGGAAGAGAAACATCAGCTAAATGACATGGAGTTGTTCCACCACAGCTATCATTTAATACTGATTCTGGGTTCCAAAATATTCTCACAATCGTCTCAAAGAGTTCAAATTGTACTGCTAGCTTTATTTTCCATTTCAAAAGAGACACCGAGATTCAGGGAGTTAATAACATGACCAGTTATACAGCTGGAAAACCTGTTTTACACAAGAGCTGGAGATGATATCTACCTACCCATGGAGGCTGAGTGGGTACCTTCCAACTGGATTTGTCCAAAGGCTAAGGGGAGCTGGGGACACTAACTTTAAGGGGAGGGAGGCAACGAGTTGGAAAGGGGCCACCTCATACCACCCCCCCTCAGGCACACCACCCTTCAAGGCATCTTTCTAGGGCCCTTAGTCAGGACCTCTGAAATGAGACTTCCATGACGGGTGGCTCGGGCCTGTGAGGAGGACTCTTGATCTCCAAATAACCATCCCAGGCCAATTTCTACGGCTCCTGAACACCGAATTCTCTAACACCCAGTGGCAGACCTCAGCATCGAGACTGCTGCCGGGGGTGGAGGGGAACAGACCCGGAGCCTCTCCCCTGCCAAACGCCGGCGCTGCCCGCTCGGATCAGATCGAGGTTACTGCGGAAACGACCACAAAAGTTCTCGGGGCTGGGAACCAAGCAGCTCGAGGACCAGGGACTCTCCGGATCCCCGAGGAGAAGTGCGCGGCGCCTGGAGGCTCACACAGTCCCAGGCCGCAGCCACCGGGCCCCGGCGCCGCAACCCTCCCCGGTACCAACCCAGCAGGGCGGACGTCGTCGACCCCCAGAGCCCCGTGCGTCACGAGGGGGCGTGGCCAGAGCCGGCGGGGGCGTGGCCAGCACGCGCCCCGCCCCCTCGTCCCGCCCCCTTCAGCCAAAAGGGGCGGGCGGGACGGGACGGGTTGGGGGCCGGAGTTTTCCACAGTCTGCGCCGGGCCCGGTGCCGCCACAGCTGACACGTCGCCACTCTCGGCGGTGTCTCCCGTCCCCGCGAGCAGACTCGGAGCGGCGTGGGGCGCGCCATGGAGGGCCGCTGCCTGGCGGGCGCCGCCGCGGCGGCGGGGCTGGCCGGCTGAGGGCCCCCGCGCCGGGTCGCGCGGCATGAGGAGCCCCGGCGGGAGCGTCCTCCAGGCGCTCTCCCGGGTCCTGCAGCCCACCGACCGCCCGAACCGCACGGAGCGGCCGCCAGTCGGCTGGGCCCGGCCCCGGGCGGCGGGCGGGGCGGGCGCGGAGGACCGCCTTCCCCGCGGGGGCGGGGCGCGCGCGGCGGCGGCGGCGGCGGCGGCGGCGGCCTCGGCGGCCTCGGGCGCCCTGCTCGGCGCCTATCTGGAGCGCCAGGGTCCGGCCTCGGAGTCGCCGGCGCCGGGCGGGGCCTTGGCGGGCGGTCCGGGGAGCGGCGGCGGCGGCGGCGGCGGCGGGGGCAGCGCGGCGGTCGGGGTGGCCGAGGTGAGAAGCTGGCGTTGCTGCTGCCTCGGCAGCACCTGTTGGTGCCGGAGCCTCGTGCTGGTGTGCGTGCTGGCCGCCCTGTGCTTCGCTTCCCTGGCCCTGGTCCGCCGCTACCTGCAGCACCTCCTGCTCTGGGTGGAGAGCCTCGACTCCCTGCTGGGCGTCCTCCTGTTCGTCGTGGGCTTCATCGTGGTCTCGTTCCCCTGCGGCTGGGGTTACATCGTGCTCAACGTGGCCGCCGGCTACCTGTACGGCTTCGTCCTGGGCATGGGGCTGATGGTGGTGGGCGTCCTCATCGGCACCTTCATCGCCCATGTGGTCTGCCGGCGGCTGCTGGCCGCCTGGGTGGCCGCCAAGATCCAGAGCAGCGAGAAGCTGAGCGCCGTTATCCGCGTGGTGGAGGGAGGAAGCGGCCTGAAGGTGGTGGCGCTGGCCAGACTCACCCCCATTCCGTTTGGGCTGCAGAACGCCGTGTTTTCGGTAAGTGATGTCCCTCCGGACCTAGCGGCCCCCGGGGCTTCGGTTGGAGCCCGTCCTGGGTGACCGCCCCGCCAGGGCGCCCCAGCAGACGCCCGGGTAGAGAACGTGTGGCAGTGATTGTTCAAGAGTACTTTCCCTACTGCCCTGAGAAGTCTAGCCTAGGGACACATCTCAGTGCAATGTAATAAAGAACTCTATTTCTTTTCAGGATGTGAGGGAGAGTCCTTTTGGGGAAAAGGAATAAAGGAAAAATGTCCCCCCCCATTTTTTTTTTTAAACGCTGGGCATCTTAGTTCTGCAGCAGCTTTGGCAGCAGCTTCACCTTCTTAGCTGGCTTTCTTGGCTGCGTTAACGTACCCAGGGTTTGATTAAAGATCAGCAAAATGTGGCTGAAGGGTGCTTTCCAGTTAACACAGTAAGAGATGTAGCAGTAGACACTAGATTTTGGAGTTTCCCCCAATTTGTATTTTTTTTTTCTCTTTAAGTAATGTGTTACACAGCAATGTCAAGGAGAAAATCCTTCTTTTTATATTTCTCCTGAGATACTGTATTTTGAAATCACTGGCTGGTGGATAAAACGAACCAGGACAGATAACATTGCTAGGGCGACATCTGTTACCCTTCTTTATGTGCACCCTCTGGATCCTTTTTATCCTGCTCTTGTTCACATAACTTCTGTTTATTTGGTTTCGCAGCTGCCATGCATCTTTGTGCAACCGATTTAGGATAGGAACACTGGTAGGACACTGTCCAGCTGGAAGGATTCTGGTCTTTCCGTGGTGACTGTGGAGCAGATTATTGAGCTGACTTTACTTTCTTCTTTACTAAAATTAAAGGGCTAAACCAGATGACTGAGTTTGAAAATCTCAATAATTTCTATTTTTTGGAATGTTCTTTAGTGTCTTTAATTCTACAAAGGAGTTGACATTCAACAGAGCAGTTTATGAATACATGGCATCTTGAACAAGTTTGATATCATTTCAGCCTTTAATCTTGTACTTTAAAAAAATTTTTTATTGTGAAAATACTGTACAGAGGGGATACAATTACATGGGCAAGATGATGAGTACATTTCTTATCAAGCATTGTAGCCTAATCTTGTACTTTTATATAGTCTTTATCCCATAATATAAGCTATAAACATGAACTTTGACTCCAGACCAAAAGATAGTTGGTACTGAAGAATGTATAGGTTTATCCTGATACTTTGCCTTGCCCTCCAGTATAACCTTGCATGTTTGGACTTTTTCTTGTCTACCTTTTGTGTGCCAACTATTATCCAATGATCTTTTCAGCATACTGTTTGTAATCCTTCAACAAGACTAGCAAGGCTGGATATGATGGGGCATGCCTATATTCCCAGATGTTTGGGAGGTAGAAATAATAGGAAAACTTTTGAAGCCAGCTAGGGACCCTGTCTTAAAAAACAGATAGGTGGTGGGGGTAGGTAGGGTGGAGTGTCTCAGTCCAGCCTAGGTGAAAACATGAGACCCCCCCCCACATGAAAAACAGACTGAAGGAAAAAAATAATTGAGAGTGTTGCTCAAATGATACCGCTTACTTAGCAAACTTGAGACCCTACGTTTAAACCCCAATGTTACTAAAATAAATAAAGTAAGTATCCCTGAAGATGATGATTATGTACATCTAACAAGACTGTTATCTACTAGTGAGTAGCATAGGACGTGTTTGAGACGCCTACTGACTTATAGGATTTGATGATGTTGGTGAAGTTGCTTTGATTTCTGTTTATAAGGTGTGAAAAGTAATGGTACTTTTTTTTTTTATTGAGAAGGTATTTAAGATAAATATTTGAAACCGTCTGATATAGTCTATTTTTTTTTTTTGTCCACTGTTGCCCTTTCTATTGTTACTACCCAGGGTCACAGAGGAGAAGTGAGTGGTGGTCAAAACCTCCTGGTAGTCTCTGAACACATGGCTCTCGGATGTATCTGTTGACTGACAGTAAGCTAGGCTTTTCTTTCAGTAATGTCTCCTACATATTAAATATAATAATATACTCTGTACTTAGAAGTAATTTAAGATAGTCATGTAGCTGAAACTAAGCCTTACAAGGGAAGGCATTATGGGGTCAGGAGAATAGAAGGCCTATTGAACATAGTAGAGCTAGGCGCTGGTGGCTCACACCTATAATCCTATCTATTCAGGAGGCTGAGATCTGAGGATCACAGTTTGAAGCTAGCTTGCGTAGAAAAGTCTCATAAGACTCTCATCTCCAATTAATCACTTAAAAACTGGAAGTGTTGCTGTGGCAAGTGGTAGAGCCCTAGCCTTGAGCACAAAGAGGCTCAGGGACAGTGCACAGGCCCTGAGTTCACTCCCCACAACCGACAAAAAAAAAAGTAGACATTGTTATAAAAAAATAGTAGACATTGTTTGTCATTTTCCTGCATAATGGAGACTCTTCTGTCTTAGAATTATTCATTGACCAAGTGGCAGAACTGAGGGATTGAATCTAGATTCATCTGAGACTGCCTCTTACTGCAGCATTGCCGCTCATGGCCATAAGTTCTTCATGCTGTTATTCAGAACTGATTACTTCCTAAGTAGCCTTGTAACCAGAACCATTAAGTGTGTTTATCCAGGATAAAGAAAGCATAGTTTAAGCTGATGATAGTAATCTTGATTTTCCCTTCTGCCCTCTAGAACTTGGTTCTTTTTCTACCTTATAACACTCTGGATGCCCACAGTTGCCCCCTTTCCAGGCATATTTCTTTGTGTTTTTTTTTGTACTCATTTCTTATCTTTGAAATTATCCTTTTGTTTTGTTTTCATATTCCACTTGAGGCTTGTTTTCTCACTGTCTTTGATTTTTAAAAATTCACCTTAAAGAGGAAGTTAGGTGCAATGGTCATTAGTAGCATTGGCTACTGTGCCAGCTGTCACTACACTTTTGAAAGTCAAAATAGAAAATCACACCTATGATTAGTATACTATAGTATTAGTTCTTAAATAATGCAAAATACCATTTCTCAAGTACATATTTAATTTTTTTTTTTAGTTTTAGGTTTTTGTTTTTTTTTTTCAGCTTAGGGGCTGGCTCTATGGCTTAGTGGTAGAGTGCTTGCTTAGTAAGCATGAAGCCCCAGGTTCAGTTGCTCAGTACCACATAAACAGAAAAAGACTGAAGTGGCTCTGTGGCTCAAGTGGTAGAGGCTGGCCTTGAGCAAAAGAAGCTCAGAGACAGTGCCCAAATCCTTTCAGGCCTCAGGACTGGCAAAAAAAGACAAAACTTAATGTTTTTGATAAAATCTTGTATTTACAGGTCTTGCTTCCCATTAAGAGATGTTTAAACTTGAGGGGTTTTGTTTTTTTGGTCACTAACTACTGGTCTTATTCAGACACATATGGAATGACCATAAGTGCTTTTAAGGTAAGTTGAAATAGACCAAATTAAGCTTCAGTAACAACCTTCAAGGTTCAGTGATATAAAAATCAAGGTTCTATTTATTCTACTTGACAACACAGGTCCAGGCTAAACTTTGTGGGGAGGGTTCTCTGATTTGTATCATTTTTAGTCTGGGTTACAGGCTGACAAAACCACCATCTTGTACTTCATTATGATGAATAGTAAATTACATACTTTAAGTTTCCACTGTAAATAGTTTCACTCTTTACTGTCCTGAAAAAGTTTTATTGCCCAGCTACCACTAACCACAGAGAAATGATCGTGTGCTTGGAGCATGTGCTGGAATCTTAATAGCTGGCACTTAACGATCCCTATCTCCCTGTCTTGTCCCTTAAGTATAAGCATTGCCTAAGTCATGTGGATTCTGCCTCCTGGATGCATCAGTCCACTGCCACTGTCTGGTTCAGGTATTTCACCCTGCAACCAGACATCCCTGCTTCCTCCAAGCTCAAATTATTTAAAAAGGAAACAACATGGGCTGGGAAGGTGGCTCAGTGGTAGAGTGCTTGCCTTGCATGCATGAAGCCCTGGGTTCGATTCTGCAGCACCACATAAGCAGAAAAGCTGGAAGTGGCCCTGTGGCTCAAATAGCTAGAGTGCTGACCTTGAGCTGAAGAGCTGAGGGACAGCGCCTCAGAGTTCAGGCCCACGACCAGCAAAAAAAAAAAGGAAACAACAACAACAGATTTTCTAAATTGCCAAATGTGATTTTGATACTCTCTGGTGTGAAATTTTCAAATGGGCTTTCTTTTCCCTTTAGGATAAATTCCAGCCACTCTTAGGCTTCCCTCTGTAGTTTCTCTTATCTCTCTGAATAATTACTGTGTACCCTTTATGTGTTAACTTGTTTCATCCTCAGCATCCTAAGAGGTAGTCATGGTATTGCTGACTTAAACATAGCAAGTAAAATCCCAACTATAGCTCTGAAGCTTCAGGTTTCACTTTTTATCAGTTTCTGGTAAAAAAAAGGAACTGTGGGTTAATAAGAAGGGATTGTTGAAGTGAAATCCTTCAAAAGTAAAAGCCTTGTAGAAATTTGTTGATAATGTTGAAAATTGAAAACATTCCCAGGAAAGATCACCTTATACTTAGTAATAATTAGTGACCTTGTAAGGTCCCACTCTATGGAGACTACATTTTAAAGTACAATGTTCTGTAAAATGTCTTTAATACAACTATATTAATTGATTATTGGTTATTATAGGCAATAGGATTCGTACTGGTTCCTGTAGATTCCAAAGGTGTCAGATGTTTTGGTTGTTAGGTTACTTGATAAGAGAGCCCAAACCATCTTTTTCTTTACTTGTGTAAAAGAAAAACTTAAAAATTGTCAGAGAGATTCTGTTGCTTAAAAATAACCATATGGGAAATTTGTTTCAAATCTTTGAAGCCTTAAAATAAAAATGTAAAGCATCGTGAAAGATCCTCTTAATCATACATGGTATAATGTCCAACTTTTAGAGCAGACTTGCATTTATGATACCCCTTAATCATGAAAACATCCTTTGAAGAAGGTATAGTCTTATGAAACAATTATTTAGAGGACAGATATCACAAAATTAAAATCAGACTTGGTTCATTTACTGTCACAGTTGTAGTTACCTTTTAGAGTTGTAATTCTGTTGTAGATTGTATTTTAGCTGCTTCAGAGCTGTGATAAAATACATATTTTGTTCATTACATATTACTTTGATCTGTTCTCTGCATTCCAAAATTATATTGAGGCTCAATATTAAAAAAAAAAAACTTAACCAATGCTGATATTGCCCATATGAAGTACCAAGAACTGTTCTGTTATGCACACATTACTTATTAAATGCTCATAACCTTAATCTTCAGAGTTTTAATGAATTGAGGAACAAAGTGGTGAAGTACTTTGTCCACAGTCCTGTGGTTAGCAGAGTCATTAACTTAAAAAGCTTTTCTAGACACTTACCTTAGAACACCTTGCCTATAGGAATTGTGGAGGACCTTTTACATCTCTGGCACTGTACAAGGTTCCACAAAGATAACGTAGCTGTCATCCAGGGTCAGTAAACTACAGCTCATTGTTGTGTAAGTACACAGGCTAATAATGACTTCCCTTTGTACTAGAATTTGAACTCACCCAGCCCTCCCATTTTTAAGTGGTTATAAAAGTATCAGAAGAAGAGTAATATATTTCATGCACATGAGAATTATATGAAAGCCAAATTTCAGTGTTTATAAATCATGGTGTTATTAGAGTACAGTTTTGCTTATTTATGTGTGTGCAGTCGGTGGCCCTGCTTAAATTAAAACAGAGGCCCTTCATTTCTCACCTAAGTCTTAACTTTTTAACAAAATTGTGGGATTTTTTTTTCCCACCTAAACAGAAGCAGTATGTGTCGAAAAAAAAAAACTTAAAAAGTCAAGAGATTCTGATGCTTCTTTTGCTTAAAAATAAC
Source organism: Dipodomys spectabilis (assembly GCF_019054845.1). Taxonomy (NCBI): domain Eukaryota; kingdom Metazoa; phylum Chordata; class Mammalia; order Rodentia; family Heteromyidae; genus Dipodomys; species Dipodomys spectabilis. The sequence continues at coordinate 27,324,889 of NW_024871460.1, forward strand.
TGTATGAGAAATGTATTTTAAATCTTTGAAACCTAAAATTAAAAAAATGTAAAGTACAGTGAAAGATCCTTTTGCGTATGAAAATGCAAACAAACTAGATACAAATAAATTTAAAATGCTGGCTGGGGTCACTTCTTAATGGAACCATTTTTAAAATTGTGTTACTCCTTGACTCATTGCTTTGGTTATGTGTATGAACCCACAACAGCTTAGAAACTGCAACAGAAGTATTTTTGGTTTGATTTTGGGGGCGGACACAGGAAACTAAAACTGGTCCTAACTGACATACTGACAATAAAAGATACCAACGTCTCTTGAAGCATATATAACTACTCCTGAATATATTTTTATATAATTTGCATTGAATTATCAAGAAGATAATACTTTAGTTTAAATTCAACAGAAAGGTATTACAATTAAAAGTTTCTGACATGTGAGTAAGGTCACAAATTTGGCAAAGTCTTAGCCTGGGAACCCTAGGAACAACTTCTGTGTGGTCATAACAAAGTCATTTAATGAATGCAGATTCATTAGGCAAGCACTTAGAATTTGCTTTGAAAAAGGCAAAAGTTTTGAGTAACAATCTAACAATACCTCCCAAACCCTTCGACAATTCAGTGATAACTGACGTTATAAATGTTTCTTAGTTTCTTAAAGTCCTGTGTATAGTAGATACACCCATAGATTCAGAAAACAATTAGAAGTTGTAGTATTTGTCATTACACCAGTGTAGCAAGTGCTTATTTCTTCTTTCCATTAAAGTATACTGATGTCCTGCCAGTGGTATAGTTCAGACAAAATAGAGGATGGAGGGCTGGGAATGTGGCTTAGTGGTAGAGTGCTTGCCTAGCTAGCATGCATGAAACCCTGGGTTTGATTCCTCAGTACCATATACAGAGAAAAAGCTGGAAGTGGCATTGTGGCTCATGTGGTAGAGTGCTAACCTTGAACAAAAAAAGCTCAGGGACTGTACCCAGGCCCCGAGTTTAAGCCCCAGGACTGGCAAAAAAAAAAAAAAAAAAAAGAGGATGGAGACAGTCTGCTTTGGAGAACTTAGATTCTAACACCAATTAGATAGGCTCTAATCCTAATTAAATAGGGAGAAGAAACTAATGTAATGTTGTCTTAGCCCACATCCTCAGATCTTACAATATCACCCCATACAGTTAACCATTATTTCCTTGAAACTGTTTTCCTCTCTGTGTGCTCTTGAGTACTCTAATCAGCCTCTGTGGTTTCTGTGTGTCTTACACAGGCTTACAGTTCACAGCACTTTGCCTCTGGCTTATAGCACTGTATGCACAGTGTTTTCCTGGATTTAAAAAAATGTTTAAAGGAAGATCTTATTAAAACTTATTTATTTTCCTCCTTGAACTTTTTTACCTTTATTTACATAGTTGTACAAAAGAGTTTAAAATTTATTTTAACAGTATTTGGATTTAGGTTTGGTTTTATTTACAAAATTACTGTTCATTGTAAAGACTGAAAAATACAGCACAAAGAAAATAGTCATGAATGTTTTAGTATTTTTCTATATTTTGCATTGATATGTATTCTATTTTTCTTTTTATAACATTGTGAATTACATTATTAACAACTTTGTGACCCTTGATGTAATGAACATTTCCCCACATATACTACTACATGACTTTTAATTACCTCACACAGCTACCTTTTTTAGCCCTGCTTAGAGACAGGTTTTGTGTAGATAGTATTTGACAAATTTTGGTTCAGTGAGTGAAAATAATAAACGTATACTTTATCATGTTTTGTGAAGCACTTTACAACTATGTTCTGGTGGTTATTTGCATTTTATTTTTTGGGAAGAAGATCCAATTGTCTATATAACCCAGATTTTCAAAGTGTTCAAAATTATTTGGGAATATTGTACTGATGAAGAGGTTTGTATATACAAAGGTGGTTTTTATGTTATAGACATTTGACTAATTGATTTCTGTCCTTAGAAGCCCTTTACCCTAAGACCCTCTCTCTGGCTTTTAGAGTGGGATCTTAAAGAGTCCTGCGTTTTTCTTAGAGTACAATTTTCCCTAAGCATCTTAGCTGTGACTTTAGGTTCACTGAAGTTACTAGATACACTACTTTTCATTCAGCAAATAAAAGGAGGCAAGGCAGGTATCCCCTGCAATGTGCTCACTGGCATTCACAGTAGTGAATAGAGCAAAGGGTTCCTCAAGGTGCTGTCAGTCCAGTGGAGAGAAAGCATCTAGTACTCTGTATTACAGTGTAACATTTGCTGAGATTGAGTTCATTTTCATGTATAACATTTTTTCTGTGTGTTAGAGCAGGTGTGTGTTCAATTTCTGAAACGCTTGTTGCACATAGACTTGTCATCTCATCCTGTTCATAAACCAGCAACTGTCATTAGTCCTCATATTTATTACCAAAACATTAATTTTGTATTTAATGTTTAGTAAACCTTACATTAAGACAAAAAGCATAAGAAAGGACAAGACACGTCAGTCCCTGCCAGAACTTGTAGTCTAGGCTAGGGGTAAATGTGGTGAGGCCTTCAGTTGCTGTCCAGTTCGAAGGAGTGGGAGATAAGTGTTCCACTCAAGCTCTTGAGACCCATTAGGCTGACTAGGCAAATGACTGAGCAGTGAAAGACAGTTGCCCTAGTAAAGGGAGTAGAGGAAAGCACACTAGTATCCTTGCTAGAAGGAACAGGGTACAGAGACCTAGAAAGAGAAGAGTAAAGAGTGTTCCAGACTCTGGGAGACAGGAACAGTGTGATATGCAGCATGAGATGGTCAGAGCAGACTGTGAAGCACTAGTCAGGATTAGATTTTCATTTTAAGAAGATTTCTGCAGGATTTAGTTTAGATAGATGATGAGGGTGATACTCTGTTTATGACTGAAGAAGACAGCTCCTTGCCAATATCCCAGGGTACTCTAAGGCAGGCATTGCAATGGGATTGCCTTGGCCTGACATTTATATTTTTATGAGAAATTAGAGGTAGAAGATAGAGAATTAAAATTCAGTGACTGGTAAGGCTTCCTTTAGGGTAATTCTGTGAGAACAAAAATTCTGAAATCTTAGTCAAAGACTAATGCTAGCTGGAGGTTCTTGTGGTTAGTTGGAGTAAAATTTTGACTTACAAGAAATGCTATATTAAGATACTATGGGATTTGTTTATCTTTAATAAAATTATTGCTACTAATTTAAAATTGTGTATGTTACTCTGTTGTGCTACTGGTTCAACTATTTAACATTCTAACTACACTGTTTACAATGATTAACTAAATTTAGTCTTCTGTTTCCTTTAAGTATCAGCTTATGGAAAGAAACATGTAAAAATAATAACATTTTTCCTAGAATGAATCTTAGTCTTGAAAAATTTGGATAAACTTTGACTTACGCATTGGACAAAAATCACGTAAAGAGTTGAGTTTAGAATTATAAAATCTTTCTTACTATTCCCATGTGGATATTATTGATGTCATGAATGTCAATTATGTGTTTTGTTTAGAGGAACTTCCTTAAGTTTAAAGGTTATGGACTAAATCTTTCCATCCTTGTATTTTGGAATATAGCAAATGTTTGTTTTAAAGATTACTTCCATAATATGGAATTTTGTTATTTGCAACAAAGAATTTTAGTGACTTATTTTGTCATATGTTCTCATATATTTGACATTTGTTCTTAAAAAAGTCCTTGGTTCATGTGTGTGGATTCCCTAGTACTTTGCCTCATTAGCCAAGGCCCCTAATAGGTATTCACTCCCTGTACTTACCCTGTCTTTCCTTTGCAGTAATCCCTTGCATGTGCCGTATACAGTCTCTTCTTAGAAAACTTCTGCCTTCTTAAATCCAATCTATCTTTGCCTGCCAAACTCAGGCTTAGTTCAGTGTCCATTCTATATTTCTTTTGTACTCAGTGCATAGTGCTTCTCAAGGCATCCTTTCCATCTGTGTATGAAGTAGTTGGTATATGATTATGCTATGTGACTCCTTAACTTTCCATCTTTATAACACCTATGGGAGCATCTTTCATAGAGTTAGTACTGAATCAGTGATTGATGAAGTGCAATGTCAATAGCTTAGTGCTGTAATGTTCTTTTCAAACCATCTCTATGAATAGGAGATGAATGTGATTTTAATGAATATAAGCTTTATTGTTTTTGTGCATTTTTTTGTTGGTCATGGGGGCCGAACTCTGGGCCAGGTTGCTGTCCCTCAGCTCTTTAGCTCAAGGCTAGCACCCTACCACTTGAGCCACAGTGCCACTGCTGGCATTTTTTTTTTCTGCTTATGTGGTGCTGAGGAATTGAACCCAGGCCCTCATGCTTGCAAGGCAAGCACTCTACCACTGAGCCAACTTCCCAGCCCGAATATAACTTTAATAACAATTTTGTTGTCATTTGCATAGTTACTAGAGTAGTCTGTATTTATAAAGTAACTATTCAGAGCTGATTAAATGATCAGATCTTAAAATTAGTTTTAAAAATGTTGAATAAATTTTTTTTTTTTTTTTGGTCAGTCATAGGGGGTGAACTTGGCCTGGGTGCTATCCCTCAGCTCTTTAGCTCAAGGCTAATGCCTTGCCACTTGAGCCACAGCACCACTTCCAGCTTTTTTCTGCTTATGTGGTACTGAGGAATCGAACCCAGGGCCTCAGGCATGAGAGGCTAGCACTCTACCACTGAGCCAACTTCCCAACCCTGAATAAAGTATTTTTTTAATTTAAATTTTATTGTAAAGGTGATGTACAATGAGGAATGAGGTTTCAATAAAGTATTTAATATCTTTCTTCAATACAATAGTACCAAATGGGGCTATGGAGAAGTTATTCTTAAAATTCGTAGCAGTCATATCAACAATAACATAAAATCTTTACAAATTATGAAATGCATTGCATACGTGAATAAAACAACCAAAGTTTAATAAGGAGGATAACAAGCTTTGGGTAATTGCATAAACTTTTCTGGATAAGAATATTGATTATTGTACATATTTACTCTAATTAAATTTGAACACTTGGCTTAATTTTAATATAAAATGTGTTCATTTGCTTTTGTACAGTTTGAAATAGATATTCTGTAGTAAGAGTCCACATAGGCTTTTTTGTGCAATAACACCATTTGTAATATTGCAGTTCAATAGAGAAGCTATTGATTACCTTACATACAATGTCCAGAAAATTAGTTAAAGAATAGATAAAGAAGAAGCAAAAAAAAGTGAGGTTTCACTTTTAATCTGAATTCCAGAGTATATAAATGGTAAATATTAAGAGGGAACACAATCAGAAAAAATAGGTAAAAACTAATAGATCTAGGAAGACTTTCTATAGCTAAAAGCAGTTGAAAATCTAGGGGGAAATATCAGTAATGTTGAATGATAAATACATATAGAAATCATTTTAACACAAAGTTAAAAGATAAGCTAGGCTTGTAGTCTCAACTAAAGCATGGATGGATCACTTGAACCCAGGAGTTGCATTTTACCATGGACAGCATAGTGTGACTGAAAATAAAATGAAAAAAAGGGGAAGACAATTTAGTGGAGAAGATATGTTGCATATAATAGACCTGCATATAATCATCCTTCCTATATAAATGCCTCTTAAGAGGCAAACATTGAACACTTTGAGAAAAGGCAAACATTAACCAAAAAAATGTATAGATATGAAAATACAAAACTAGTGTCAATATATGAGAATAATGCAGATTAAATAATGATATAACATTTTTACCCTATCAAAGTACACAAGATTGACATGTGCTTCTTAAAGTTGTGAGAGTATAATGAACATTGATACTGCTAACAGATATTTAAATTAGTGTGAACATGCTACTCAGGAGGCTAAGATCTGAGGATTGTTCTTTGAAGCCAGCTTGGGCAGGAAAGTCCATGAGACATTTATTTCCAATTAAGCCCTGGTAAGGCTAGCAGTGGAGCAGTAGCTCTGTGGTAGAGTGCTAGCCTTGAGCAAAAAAGCTCAGAAACAGGGCCTAGGCCCTGAGTTCAAGCCCGGGAACCAGCACACACCCACACACAAACTAGTGTGAACATTTTAGAACATAATATGCAGTGTTTACTGTTTGAGTCAGTATTTTCATTCTTAGTGGTCTATACTAAGATAACTGAGATTTATATTATTTATTGCTGTGTAACATCACTTCAAAATTTTCTAGCTTAAAACAACAAACATTATCTCACAGTTGTGAGTCAGGAATACCTGTATACTTCACTGCTAGTTTGTAGTTCAGATCCCCTCACAATTATGCCGTAAAGGTGTTGGCTTAGGCTGCAGTCAAGGCTTGATTGTCAGAGTTTGCCTCTAGGCCTGCTCATGTAGCTGTTGGCAAGCCTCAAGTGCTTGCTTGTTGCTGACTGAGAAAGTTGATTCTTTTTCACATGGACTTCTCCAATGAGCCTGTCAGCTAACCTACTTGGGGAAGATTTCCTGCTGGAATCTGTTAAAAAGGAGCAGGAGGTCTAGCTCACATTCCTGGGCCTCAATGCCAGTAAATTGGGTCATTGGGAGTATTTTAGATGCACTTTTCCACACAGGTGAATATACAAGAAGGTTTTTTTTGTTTGTTTTTTTTAAAGGAAACAATTGCATCGACACCAAGAAATGACTTGAATTCTCAGTGTTAATCTGGCTTTGGAGTACAGCAACTCCACTGCCATTTAAGAATGCTTATGAGTAGTTAGTGACATGATGGAGACTTAACAACAAAAGTTTTATAACTTGTCTGTGTATGGGGATGTTCTCTTGCAGTTGTAGGAATAGAATTTTAAAAATTTCTTTGAACTTTTATTTGATTCTAAATGTATAGTTTGCATGAATTCCTTTTAAAGTCTGAATGCTGTGTATTTCAGCTCTCTCCCTAGAGAAATCACTACTGAGATGTAGACATTTTTGTGTTATTTTGCTTGGTAATGAATCATCCCTTTAATCTGCTTTCTAGATTACTGATCTCTCATTACCCAACTATCTGATGGCATCTTCAGTTGGACTGCTTCCTACTCAGCTTCTGAATTCTTACTTGGGTACCACCCTGCGGACAATGGAAGATGTCATTGCAGAACAGAGTGTTAGTGGATATTTTGTTTTTTGTTTACAGGTGAGTTTACAGCCAAAAATTGTCTTTTTTTCTTCCTTTTCTCTTTTGCTGATTTAAACCAAATAGATTTTGTTGAACATAATTAGAGTATTGAAAGAACAAGGAAACAATGCTACTTCATATTTGGACAATGTTTTCTAATTGTGTGGGTGTATGGAAGTGTGTAGAACTGAATTGGTAAAATTTTCTTTAAAAGAAGGATTGCTAAAAATAGGATTCTTTTTTGTTTTGTTTTTTTTGGGTCCGGTCATGGGGCCTGAACTCTGGGCCTGGGCGCTGTCCCTCAGCTCTTCAGCTCAAGGCTAGCGCTGTACCACTTGAGCCACAGCGCCACTTCCGGCTTTTTTCTTTTTGCTTATGTGGTGCTGGGGAATCGAACTCAGGCCTCAGGCATGCAAGGCAAGCGCTCTACCACTGAGCCACCTTCCCAGCCTTAGGATTCTTTTTGTAAGCATTGTTTTTTCTTTTTTTGGTCATGGGGCTTGAACTCTGGGCCTGGGCACTATCCCTCAGCTCTTCAGCTCGAGGCAAGCACTCTACCACTTGAGCCACAGCGCCACTTCCAGTTTTTTGGTGGTTTATTGGAGATAAGAGTCTCATGGCCTTTCCTGCATGGGCTGGCTTTGAACCGCGATCCTCAGATTTCAGCATCCTGAGTAGCTAGGATTACAGGTGTGAGCCACCGATGCCCAGCCTGTAGGCATTGTTTTTAAAGTCAAATCAGACTGTATTTTGACCCTGAAGGGTTTGCTTTAAGAAATATTATCATTTTGGACATTCAGAGAGCCTACCTTTATTTTCCTTTTCCAGTTTTTTTAGACCTATACTCTCCCCCCCTTCCCTCCCCCCTCCCTCTCCTCCCTCCCCCCACTCCACCCAGTCCTGGGGCTTAAACTCAGGGCCTGGGTGCTCTCCCAGAGCTTCTTTTATTCAAAGCTAGCACTCTACCACAGTGCCACTTCCAGGTTTTTCCAAGTAGTTTATTAGAGATCAGAGTCTCATGGACTTTTCTGCTGGAGCTGGCTTCAAATTACAATCCTCAGATCTCAGCCTCCTGAGTAGCTAGGATTATAGGTATGAACCTATAACCTGGGCAGTGATGCCCAGCTCAGACCTATATTTTTTTATATAACCAGATTCCAATTTAAAGTTTTTGTTAAAACGGATCACTCATATTAATGTAGCATGTTAATGACAAAATGTTAAACATCCTATGTATTACAGTAATATATAATTTATTTTTGACACCGTTTTAGCTTATTTTTAATAAAAATTTAAGCATATTTTGTGCTTTTAGTTTCCTAAAAAGAATAACATTTGACATTATGATAGAAAAATTGAAATAGTTAATTCTAAATTACTAGTAATTATAGAGGATTAGGACTTAATTCTATGTATCTTAGTTACTCAGTTGTAATCAGTGCAGTGCCTGGTGCTTCTTAAAGTATAGGATCATCCTTTATCCTCATTTGTTATTACTTGCCTTGGTCTGGCAAATTAAAACTTAAGACAGGAAGGGAAAAAATAAACATGTCTTTCTAGGCTGAAGAGGCATTTAGGGAAAAAATTATTTTTGTTCTTGTTTGATTTATTGGTATTAGTTATAGCCTAATTTCTTTTAAGAAGGATTTAATATAACTTACAGTTATATACTGAAGAATAAAAATAGGATGAAGAAGTCATCTATTCATTTAGTTATTTTTATTGTAAAGTTGACGTACAGAGGGTTTACAGTTACACAAGTCAAGTAATAAGCACATTTTTTTTTTTTTCATTCCTGGGGTTTGAACTCAGGGGCTGGGCACTGTGCCTGAGCCTAACTGTGCTTAAAGCTAGTACTCTACCACTTGAGCCACAGAGACACTTCCGGCTTTTTCTGTTGATGTGGAACTGAGGAATCAAACCCAGGGCTTCATGCATGCTAGGCAAGCACTCTACCACTAGACCACATTCCTAGCTTGTACATTTCCTTTTGAATAGTGTCACCTCTTATTTTATCCCAGTTTTTCCCTCCTAACTACCCTCTCCCCGAGTTGTGCATTTCATTTTCAACACAGTGTCTAGTGAGGGCTGTTTGCTGCATTTGTTCACCCTTTGTCCCCACCATTTCTGTGCTCCCCTTTACCCTTGCCCAAACAGGCAAACTTACAAGACAAAAGGTACAGAAATAAACGACAGCAACACAGGAGAAAAAAAAATCAAAACCCAAACAAAAAGCAAAATAACAACCTCTTGGCATTTGATAAACATCCTTTTATAAGATCATATGCATGTAGCTGTTTAGACGTTGTGATCCTCTCCTAAGACTATCCTCCTCTGGTCTCACTCATCTTGAATGGGAAAAGTAATGGAGGAAAACATTTCAGGTTCCTTCTGTTTGGTATAAATGAGCCACAATAATGTATATTATCAGGAAAATTGGAGCAATTCAAAACAAATGTCAGGGAAAGCCACAACTTCTCTTTTATTGACATTCATAGATTTGATGTCTGACTCTTAAATCACATCTGTGACTTGTGACTGGTGTCATGTCCTGTATTTTTTTGTCTCTACTAACCAAAACTCCAACCCTGCCTTGAGTCCAACTTTGATCTATTTTGTACCTGTTCTTTTAGATGCAAAGACCTGTCACCAGACCAATGGGTAATAATTATTTTATGGTTGCAAACCTACTAATTTTCAGTACTGCCCTTATCCCCACTGCCTCCTGTTTTCTTCTTACCTTTCTGTTATTTCCTTAAAATAGTTGACTTAAAGCTATATCATCACTCTCCTCACAATTATAATTTCTTCTTAGTTCCCGTCTTTATCACCAGATTACCTTTCTTCTTTTTTTTTTTTTTGTCTGTTGTGGAGCTTGAACCATAGGCTTGGGTGCTATCCCTCAGCTCTTCAGCTCAAGGCGAGCACTCTACCGCTTGAGCCATAGTGCCACTTCAGTTTTCTAGTGGTTTTTATTGGAGATAAGAGTCTCACGGACTTTCTTGCCCGGGCTGGCTTTGAACTGTGATCCTCAGATCTCAGCCTGCTGAGTAACTAGGATTACAGGCATGAACCACCAGCGCCCGGCTTACCTTTCTTCTTATCATAGGAGATTAAGCAATTTCAAATAGGAACCCTCTCATTTCTATCTGAGTGATCAGCCGCCCTTGGGATTCTGCCCATACTTTGCTTTTCAGCTAGGAGTGGAAGACTTGTAGGTATTTTTCTAAGGATGCTATCTTTTAAAACTTTTAAAAACACTTGTCTGTAATTCTGTTTCTCAATTTTTTTTTCTCTACCTAAATTCTTACCAAACTAAGGAAGGAGGGGAGGGGAGGCGGAGATAGCAAGATCATGTTGGGAAGAGTCCATTTAAATTTTTAGGCTCAGGGATCTAGGATAGCTGAGACTTTTCTGTTTACATAGAAGCAAGTAAATTTAGGAATTTCTTCCTACTGAATGCCTCAGAAATTTGTTCACCTAGTCTAAACTTCCTTTTGGTGTCCTGCCCTCCTCCTTCTGTCCTTCCCACCAACTGTTCTTTCTGATTGTCACTCACTTAACTCAGATACACTTGCCAGTTGTCACCTCACTTGACGTCTTAGCTACTTAAGACGGTTGACTATGCCTTCATTCTTCCTCTCATTTCTTTGGTACTGCTGTCACACACACTTTTCTCCAGTGATTGTCTTCTTTTGTTCACTCCTAAATCTATGTTTCTGAATATTCTCCCCTAATCTTTGCAGTGTCAAGCTGAAAACATTTTTTCCCAGGCAAATCTAATAACTATGATAGCTGCTAACATGTTTATTTACATATTCTTTTACCCACATAGCTTCAGCTCAGTTTTCTCTCTATAGCATCAGACAAGTTCATTGTCTGAATTGTCTGAATATCTAGTAAAAACCTCAAATACACCATGACTTAAATAGAATTTAGTATCTCCATCACACACACTCAATTCTCTGTCTCAGTCACTTTGCATGTTGTTACCATCTACTGGTAAGTATCAGATTTTAAGGGTTTTTAATAAGTATATATATATATATATATATATATACATATATATATATATATATATATAAAGAGAACTTACATTAGAGAAAGTTATAGGATTCCAGGTTTAAAACTCCACCTTTATCCTTTTTCTCTTTTTAAACTAGCATGTTAATTTTACAAAATGATTTCACTGTGCATATATAATGTAGTTTGATCAAATTCACCTCTTCTTCTCTCTTTTATCCTCTCTCCACTTTCTAAACAATTTTAAAAGAAAACTCCCAACTCTGTAATATTTAAATTACGTAGACTTCTATTAAACATTGGTTTGACAGTTTTCCTAGTATCTTTTGGAATGCCTTTGAGAAAAGCTGTCATCATGTTTTCCATTATTACAAAAGCTTCCATGTTCTTAATTTCTGTGGAAGTGTATTGGCTTAGTGCTTTTATTTTGTCTATCTCAGTTCATTTATGAATTGTCCTTCTCTGAGTTTAGAAATACCAAGTGCCAGTATCTTGTAATCACAGCTACTTAGGAGGCTGAGATCTGAGAAATGCCAGCCTGGGCATGAAAAGTCTGTGTGACTTTTCAGTTACCAACAAAAATATGAAGTAGATCTGTGGTTCAGTTGGTAGAACACTAACCTTGAGCCAGAAAACTCAGACAGTGCCCAGTCCCTGAGTTCAAACTCCAGGACACAAACACACACACACACACACAAACACGAAAATGTGGACATTTATCATTGAAGAAAAAATATATAATACTACAGTAGTACATAAGCATATGTAATGCTTTATACTAATAAAGGTTGGTGTTCGTTTTCCTTGAAGGATGTTTTTAAGTACAAAGACTTCACACACACACACACACACACACAAGGAAATACCTGTGGACATTCATCATTGAAGAAAAATATGTAATACTACAGTAGTATATTAGCATATATAATGCTTTATACTAATAAAGGTTGGTTTTGTTTTCCTTGAAGGATGTTTTTAAGTACAAAGACTTGTATTCATCAAACATCATTTATTTGTATCAAAGGGAAATATAGTTACTGCATATTTATAGGATACTATATAATAGCTACTCATAGATATTGGCATTCTCCTGGGAAAAGCAACAAAGGAGAGAAGAAATGATATCATTTATTAATTAAAAGTATGTAACCTTGCCTACATTAATTACAGAGCCAGATGCTGATGGCTAACGCCTGTAATCCTAGCTAGTCAGGAAGCTGAGATATGAGAATCAAGGCTTGAAGTCATCCGAGACAGGAAACTCCTTGAAACTCTTGAAACTCTTATCTCCTGTAATCTACTCAACAAAGCTGGAAGTGGCACTATGGCTCATGTTGCAGAGCATTCGCTTGAGCAAAAAGAAGCTCAGGGACAACACCAGGTCCAGAGTTTGTACCCCAGGACCAGAAAAAGAAAAAAAAAATAGTATTATAGGAAATCTTATGACCCTGTCTAAGCCTGAAATTTATTAAATTTGTTTTTCTTTTTCCATATATAATTTTGATGACTAATATTTTATTTCTATTCACAGATTATTATAAGTATAGGCCTCATGTTTTATGTAGTTCATCGAGCTCAAGTGGAATTAAATGCCGCTATTGTAGCTTGCGAAATGGAACTGAAAACTTCTCTAGTTAAAGGCAGTCAACCAAATACCAGTGGTTCTTCATTCTACAGCAAGAGGACCCTAACATTTCCTGGAGGTGGAATCAATATTGTATGATTCTAATGAAACTTGTAATTGTCAAGAGCCTAGTGCACTGTCCAAAGTTTAGTAGTCACTTCTCTAGTGGGCAGAGACAAGTTCAATTTGTATTACGGCACAAACAAAACTGACTAGTTTTTAAATTGCACAATTTTTTTAAAGCAAAAATCCTTTTCTGGATATGTAATTGTAGATGCAATTTTGGCTGCACTTCTTTATCATGCCTGTAATGGCCTCTAGGTCTGCACTTTAGTGTCTTTTAATTGTTTAATTGGTGGGGACTTGCAAACAGAGAAATAGCCCAAATATTTTTTCTGCTTAGTGTTTTATTTATAAAGTCCATGTATAGTTTTCTGCATCTGTCTTACTTATAGTTTTAAGTGTGTACTATTGTTGGATGTTCTTTGTTAGGAAGCTTGTCCCAAAGGGAAAAAATGATGTTTTCTGTTTGTTTTATTGATTTAAGTGGGACCACTTTGCTTCCTTTCTTCCCTTGTTAGAAAACATATTGACTTTCAGTTGAATGTATTTCTGCAAGCATCACATTATTGCAGGGCCATTTACACATTTTCACACAAGCTTAAATCCTACATTGTGGGACTGAAGTGCTCTTAAGATACTTTTTATTTTCACTGTGTAATATGCAAAGCAAAAGGGAAATTGTTTAGTGGGTGGTGGCTCAAAGTGAGAATGCCCACCCATTCAAATTTGATTACATTCGCTTTACCTTCTTTATCAGATCCCTCATCAAAGGGCTGTCCATCGCAATCCTACTAAAAACCATTTTATTAAGATGAGCTTTTTCATTTTTATATTAATAATTAGGCTTTGAAATAAAGATATTATTCCTTTAAAATGGTGGGCTTGCCATCATTGAAGTTGTCACTCAGGTGGCCTTGTTTCATCAGAACGCCTTTTTTAAAAAAAAGCTTTAACCTCATGTTTATAGTTCCATTGAAGTACTTACATATTTGTCCCCATAGTCTTCAGCTTTAAAACAAAATACAATAACTTAATGCCCAGATGTGTATTATTTACGCTACTATAAGTAAGTTTGTTTTGTTTTTTGGTACTTGTTTTTTCTCTGATAAGACTCAGGAATTCTGAAATGTGAAATTAAGTGTCTCAATTATTTCTTTTGTAGCATGAATAAAAGTGTATTTATTAATTGCACTTAGAACTATAGGATAAAATATAGCATATGATTTGTATGACACGTATTCATTAATCTGATTTTTAAAATAGTTTAATTGTGAATTTAATAAGTATATGTTTTACAAATTGATTACAGATATTAGTATAAAATTTCTGCTAGGTATCTCTTTTTTGGTATAAATATCCCAACTTATCAGAGACCTCTTATTTGCCTTTCCTTAGGGTAAAACCTTTACCCTGATTTGCTAAAATACAAAAGAATTCTTGGAAGCAGGTTATTCTTGTCTTATGCTAGAGATGAATTTGATCCTTTTAATAAGAAGATTTTTTTCCCCTATACAAATTGTTTTCCTTTTCTGAACAATCCATCAGTTCTCTTAACTGTGAGTAGCAGCAGACTTGAGTGTAACTAGGCAGGGTACCTAGGTCTGAAGTATATGACAGACCTACAATCTTCCACTTTTAAAGAAAAATTCTGTGTAGTAGTGGAATATTCTTTTATGGCTTCTACCTAGTTTTTTTTTTTTTAATGATTACAGTTTAACAAAATAAATGATACATCTGATTTATTCTTTTACATGTAACTTAGCAACATTTTTCTTGTGTTTGGTTTTGTTCAAGGAACCGTTATATAAGGTCACTGTTTTCCTCTCTATTTTACACTTCATATATTTTGAAGTGTATTTATTTTCATAGTGTTTGGGACTTGAATAACTTCACCAAATGAATACCTTTTGGTAGTTTGTAAAGCTTTCTTCCAAATGTTACACTTTGCTTGGTACTTCTAAAAACATAAAGGTAAAAGAGAAATAATTTTTCTGTATTCTGCCAATCATAATTTTATATAATAAAATCATCCTTTTTTTCTTAAAATGGTATGAATTGACTGTTTTTAAGATTCTAGTCTGTAGCTGCACTTTGCCTTTTCTTCTGCATTTCTAACCTCGTAGTTTACAGCTGTCCATTAGTGAGCTGCTGTTGGATTTGGTTCTGCGTGTTTAGGTGTACTTACTGTATTCTGTACAGAGCATTGCCAGACCTCCTGCACTCCAACTTTAACCCACATCTTCAACTTAGGAAAGCCCAGCACGTTTGCAGAGTGCTTTCATGTTGCCAGGATGTTGTCTCTAGTCATATATATTTATGAATTGCCTTTAGCCATGAATAGTTACGGAAATGAGAGGCTTTACAAGTTTTTTCAAACCATTTTTAAAGAACATCATAAAGCTGAATTGTTTTAAATTCACCTGAAAAAACATACAGTCTCTTGAGTCTGAAATCTAATGAGAGAAAGTACATTTTATGTTTAATTCTTTGGGCCTTCCAGTAAATATTTTTTTCTGGTTTATTGTTAATATTTTTGTTTATTCTTTGCCAAATTTTGTTATCAACTTCCATAAAAGTAGGATCTCTTTTAAGAAAGTGTATATAGTAAATTTAATGTGGTTTTATGTTCATTTTTATTTGGACATCTAATTTAGAAAATAGAAATCTGTTCTGTTTTACAAATAACTATCAGGACATGTATTCAATTTTATATTCTATTCATAAGTGAATAGATTTATTCAAAACCAGCTATACTTTTCCCCAGTGCACAATGTACCCTGTTACAGTCCTGTCTAATGTGGCTTTCCTGTCCTAAGGGTTGAGTATATAACTATAAGATAGTTTCTCTTCGTGAGCCTATTGAGTTCAGTAGTTCCAGGGGTGAGACAACCTCAGACTTGGCTGTCACTCTATCATCCCAACCTAGCCTTTTTTGTTGAGTCTCAGACTCTTGTGCCCTGGCTATCTTCAAAATTGTTATCTTTTGGATCTCAGCCTCCTCTTGAGTATCTATGATTACAGACAGCAGCCCCCTCTACTTGACCAATTTCAGTAATCTTCTTTGCCCATATTGACACGCCACTAAGCGATTAAGGTACATATATGACCAGCATTGCTTTGTGTGTTAATGTACAATGTGGGCCTTGGATTTTTCCAGAGAAGATGCTGTGACATACATTTGTCAGTGTTGTGTGGTTGTCTTTAGGATAATTGAGATAGCCAGTAGGTGTGTGACAATTTGGTTCAGGTGATCAGGTGAATTCAAGTTATTCACAGTAAAGCAACATTTAAGAGAAAAAATTTTCTATGTATCTCAGGCCTGGTGGTGGAATTTTGTTAATGATGATCCCATTGTAGCATTGCCTGCTTTTAGGTTGGATAGTGCTGATTTCTGTTGTATTAGGGATTTAATTTTTGCTCTAGTCTGGAAAGCCATTTGAAAGGGGAGATAGATCACTTCCATAGGATGCTTATAACTCAGGAGTTCAACTAAGCTCATGAATTGAGCAGAAGCTTAACTCATTCCCCATCTAAATTACAACCTGATAACTTCGGAACTGCAGTGATTGCTGAAAACTGTTTTCAAAAGTGTCTGAAGATTAAATAATAAATATTTCTAAACATGTATCAGTAAAATGTCTTGGTAATTGGTATCCCAAATAAAAAGTAGTATTTTATCTTCCTTCTCTCTTCTCTTTCTTTCCCATGGATATAGAGACCATGTCCTATGGGAGGGAACAATTCCATGGGGAAGGGAGGACAGGCTCCTAAAATTGCTAATTGACCCTGGCTGATGTGTAGGTATGGTTTTAGAAAATGCCTGTGGAGAGATGATTCTGATATCTTATGTTAGCATTCACTCTTGGTATTTTTAAGATTACCCTATGATTTTTAATGTTTCCCAACTACTCTAACACTTATTAGCCATTTGTCCCAGGTGGAGGAATATCTTTGATGTTTTTCATAAAGTCAGAGGATATTCATCATTCTTATTTATTGTGAGTTTTATCATGTTTCCAGGGCAGTTTTCCTTGAGAGCACAGTCTAGCTCTGGTACAGAATTACCTTCTTAGCACCCAGAGTAATACTTGTGCTTATTTATTAGTACCTGTTATTGTTATACATCTTTTTTTTTTTTTTTAGCCATTTGAGGTCATAACTCCCTCTTAGATTACAAAATAGGCCATTGTGGAAGCTGAGTGGATTACATACCTGTAGTTGGAGACTGAAACAAGAAGAATCATGGGTTTGAGACCAGACTGGCCTATGTATTTAAAACAAAAAAACAAAACATAAAGAGGAGAACAGGGGTTAACCACATGCTGCATTGGCCTAAAGCCTCACCGGATAAGCATGATGCCTCAGTGCCCTGTTGCCCAAACTCCGTTTCTGCCACTGCTGCTCTTGGTTGATGCCTGTCAGCCTCTTCAAGGTAGAAGTCTGCATTAGTAGCACGGTATGCTGTATCATTGGTTAAATGGTGAGCATTTTTAAACATAGTATTATGTGCATGTGCCAAGATGTTATAATGTACTCCATAAGAGTGCAAAAAACTGAATTGTATTTTAAAATTAGTTTGTTCAATTTTAGAAAAAGATGTTTTAAAGCTGAAAGGGGTGAAGACCGTCTAGTACAGATTTTTCATGTTGAAAGAGAACATTTCCTTAGGATCAGAAGGAGTGGCAGAGCATCTTGTCCCGTGTGCTTTCCAAGTGCTTTCCATACCACAGTGGCAGCAGGCCTACAGAAGCAGGGGTTGAGCATCGGACCTGAAGATCCAAGAAGCACTGAGGATCCAAGAAGCACCAGAGCACAGGACCTGGGGACCTGATTAAGGTTGAAGTGTTTGTAAAATCCTAAAACATTGTATATATAATGTTAAGCAATACACTTAGACATGTATGTATTCCAGTCTTTTTATTTCAAATCTTTGCCATTGAGATAGAGAAAAATTATTTTTAGGGCACTAAATTAAGATACTGGAGCTCAGAAATTTTTTTTACACGTTAAGAGTTTTTAGTCTTAGATATATTTTAAGACATAATTGAAAGGAAAGGAAGATTATTCCTAAGTAGCAGTTGTAAGCATTTTCTTATCTCCTGGCTTTATGAGTAGTGTTTAAGGTCAGATTGAAGATAAGTTCTGCTCCAGATTATTGCTAAGCTGAAAAATGAAGATTATCTGGAGGTATCTGTGGCCATGATTACAGATCCAAGGCAAAAATATGCAGTTGGTGCTCCAGAACAGACTGATTGTCACTGAATGTTCACTTAGCTTATGAACCTTTTGTGCTTGCTGATTTGATAGACAAAATCAGAACCAAAATAGAACCAAATAGATTAGAAGGATTTGTTTTACAATTGTATTATGCCTTGTTGCTGAAATGATTTGGAAACTTTTCACAAATCTTTTAATGTAAAGTTCTGAATTATATAGTGTTAAATCAGTTAACACTGAACAAAGAAGTGACAGGATGGCTTCTGATTTTTCTTCTTGACAGTTAAGAGTTTGAACTTGGACCCCTGTTTGCTAGGCAAGTGCTATACTACTTGAGTTATATGTCCAGACTTTCAAGGTAAAAAGCAAGTTGTTTTTGTTCAACTAGGGTCTTTGCCTGATGTATGCCTGGCCTCGCTTATACTTCAATCTTGGCAACAGGGATGATAGTCATTAACATCCATACCTACCTTTATATTGGTTGAGATGAGTTAATTTTTCCCCAGGCTGGCTTAGAATTGTGATCCTTATCTTTGCCTCCTGTAGCTAAGACAACAGGCGTGAGCCACAAAATCCAGTTTCTAGTTCACCCTTTGTTATTAAGTGGTGACTAACTTATGCAAAGACTTAAACTATAAAGATATTTAACACATCTAAGTTCCTTTCCATATTGCTCCCTTTTGTTTGTACAGATTGGATGACTTTCTGCAGGGCACGTGGTGCAGTGCAAAAGAAGGGCCCAAATATCTTGCTTAGGTGTAAAAACAATAATGTTATGTCTCTGTTGGATGTCAGAACGCCTCTTAACTCACAAGAATTCACCTGCATAGCAGTTGCTATTCAGTACCACTTGAATACATTGCATTTCTTGATTTTTCTAACAAATGAGCCAACAGTGGTTCACTGAACTTGAATTCTAAGTTTAACCTCAGGAGTGATCAAAACATTTTATAATTTTGTAATCAAATTAGAATCACCCTTTTTGTGAACATTTTTTGTATTTCTTTTCAACATAAAAAGGAAAGGAAATATACTCCACTCTTCTAAACATTCTTGAGACTTTTGTCTCCAATTAGCCAGCAACATGCTAGACTGGGGGTATGACCAAGTGGTAGAGTACCAGCCCTGAGCAAGAAAGCCAAGTGACTGAGGGCCCTGAGCCCAAACCTTGGTACAGATAAAGAGGAAATAAAGAGTCATTAATGGTAACTTTTGGCTTCTGACTTGAGCAACTGGGTGAGTACCCAGGAGTTCTATTTTAATTGGAAGCCTATTAGATACCTGAGAGGAGATATTAGTAGGCAGTTGGTTACAAGTTCTAGAACTTGGAGTGGAAGTCTTAAATAGAGATGATGGAGATGATCAGCTGGAGGGAAAGTAGATATTTCAGGTAGACCTTAATTTTAAACCCTCCTGACCTCCAACTTTTATAGTACAGTTAAAAGAGGAAAAGCAACTACAGAGACAAATTATATTATGAGAAGTTTACATAACTATGCACCCTCAAAGTTACTTTAGTGCGGTGCAGTAAAGTTGGGCTTCTCACAGAACTTGACCTTGGTTGTAATTTCCCTTTAGGCTGTGTACACTGACCTCCTGTTCCGGCCTGACCCTGCAAAGTAATAGTGACAAAGAACAGTTAAGAGAAGCTCTAACCCTGGTTTAAGTTTGCTCATACAATAAGCTCAGTCCTTAAAAAGAGCTTTGGGAATTGCTTTGCTGCCCCTGGGGCTCAGTAGAAGCTGCCTACAGCTAACAAACAGGTAACTGCCAGATTACACATCAATAAAAGGATAAAGGTTGCTGTCACTCTCAACCACCAGTGTAGTCTTTGGCAAAAAAAAAAAAAACCCTCAGACTCCATCTCCAAACTGAGTCTGAGGCACAGTTCAAGTGATAGAGGGCCGGCACGAGCATGCAAGCCAAGTAAGCCCGAAACCCCGAGTGCAAGTCCCGGAAAGGGCAAAAACACTGAGCAGTGAAAAAGCAAGACAAAGATCCCTACCACCTTAACCAGGCACGGGATCAATCTTTTAGAAGCAGTAAGAATGCATAGTGACAGTTAAGCAATGGGGTTCTAGGAATATGCTACAAATATTCATGGTGACCTCAAAGGAGTTGTTTTAGCCACTTGTAGGATATGTATTTTGTATACCTCCTCCCCAAGATTGTCTTGAGAAGAAGCTCCTTGAGAGATGACATTGAAAGTCAAGAAGAATCTTAAGGGGCTGGGAAGGTGGCTCAGTGGTAGAGCGCTTGCATTGCATGCCTGAGGCCCTGGGTTCGATTCCTCAGCACCATATAAGAAAAAAGAAAAAAGCCGGAAATGGCGCTGTGGCTCAAGTGGTAGAGCGCTAGCCTTGAGCTGAAGAGCTGAGGGACAGCGCCCAAGCCCAGAGTTGAGGCCCCATGATCAGACCCCCCCCAAAAAAAGAAGAATCTTGATCAGTTCGCTTAACAGAAAGAGTTCTATCAAGTTGGGAGATGCTTCAATAAATGGACTTTGCCCCTGACTTCTTCCTGGGTTTGTATTCTCACTTTATGAGCAAGCACAGATTCTTGGCTCCTAACCTTCCAAGACTATTAGCTTTGTGTTAAATTATTTGAATGGTATTTACAATGGCAAATATAGAGAACCAAAGCAACACCAACTGTAGAAAGTTGCTTTCCTTGTCTCTATCCTATGCCCAATTGTTTTTCTTTTGTTGAATAGACAAACACTATAGAAACAGGAACAGGAGACAGGGAAATTAAAATTAATAAATATTAAAAGAGCCAGATTCTCAAACAGTAAAACCAGAATGTAAAATCTGAAAAATAAAGCAAAGCAACTAACTCCACTCCCACCACACCTAGTCTTAGATGTGCTCAGTGTGGACATAGAATATTTCCTGGAGCCTTAGAGATGTCCACTAATGTCCACTGGATTCTTTTACTTCTTCCCCTTGCTCTAGAGCACTTATCTTTATCTTGTAGGACCAGTACTTCAATACAGGGCCTAATATCTAGTAGATATGTAATAATTTTTGTTGTTGTGGGGCTTGAACTCTGGTCTTGGGTGCTGTCCCTGCGCTCTTCAGCTCAAGGCAAGTGGCTCTATCACTTGAGCCACAGCACCACTTCTTATTGGAAATAAGAGTCTCATGGACTTTACTGCCCGGGCTTGCTTTGAACCATGATCTTCAGATCTCAGCCCCCTGATAGCTAGGATTACGTGCATGAGCCACCAGCACCTGGCTTGTAATAGATATTTATTGACCTGCTAGACAGTAAAATTGATAACCACCTTCTATAGTTGGAAATCTGGGTTTAATAAATATTCAGAAGTGTTGGCACATGTCACTTTTCACATATGATGGGAATGCTGGGAGACAGAATTTGCTACTGCCAATAGTGCTGTGCTACAGGATCTTGCCTTTTCTGGATTACTCTAAGAGTAAAACTAGGTTTTAAAACCCCAGGCTTTAACTCCAGAAATTAGGTCCAGTAACTCACCCCAATATTTCAAATAAAGATATATGGAAGAGAGTGGAGATTTATTATGTAGCAGCCTTGAGAAGACAGCCCTCAATACATCTTTTATTTTAAGAAGCACTAAAACGAACTTTACAACTTTGGCTGGGGGGTAGGGGTGGGGTGGGAGATGGGACAGGATGGGAAGGGAAAACAAAGGAGGAGGCAACAATGCTTGATAAGAAATGTACTCATGATTTTGCCCATGTAATTGTAACCCCTCTGTACAGTATTTTCACAAGAAAAAAAAATCTAAAAAAAAAAAAAAAAGAAGAAGAAGCACTAACATTGGCCTCAGGGAGAATTGGGGTTAGAGAGTCAAAAAGGTATGCAAGATGCAGGACACTGGAATCAAATACAGTGACAACAGGGGTTGAACTATGGGAGAAGAACATACAAAGAAACAAAAAAAATCACATAGTACATTATAAGTACATTAACAAGAACAACAAGAAAGATAAAGTATTTTTCTAATTTGGGGAGGGGAAGGGATATAACAAAGTGCTGAAATAAGGATACAGGTTGACCCATTGTAACAATGAGATGTACAAAACACTATGTTGAAAATAAACTTTACAACTTTGAGGAGGGGTGAGGGTATGGGGGAGGGAGGGAGGAGTTGGGGATGTGGAGAGGAAAGGGATGGTAGGTGAAAAACAAGGGGGGGTAACACTGCTTGATAGGCAATGGACGCATTACCTTGCTCATGCAACTGTAACCCCGCTGTGCAGTATCTTTACAATAAAATGTATATTAAAAATAAATATAAAAAAGGTATGCAATAATTCCAATCTCAGATTTGACCTGGTTAATGATAAGATGTCTTGAGAAGATGGCTCGTTTCCCTTTTATCACAAGATGCTTAGGTGCATCTTATAGGGTTCAAGGTGATTGTAAACAGACTGCCAAAGGGAATGGCTAAGATCAAAGAACATAAATGCAAAATAGCGTAGAGGGAGCTGCATCTTGGCTTTTAGTTAATTCATAGGTCCAGCAAAAGCAGCTTTCAAACTGGATTTCTTTTTTTTTTTTGGGGGGGGGGGGAAGGAGGAGGGCAGCAAAAGCAGCTTTTAGGTTGCTTCTTTCAAAAACTTCCTTTCTTTTCTTCCTTTCTACCTTCCTTCCTTCCTTCCTTCCTTCCTTCCTTCCTTCCTTCCTTCCTTCCTTCCTTCCTTCCTTCCTTCCTTCCTCCCTTCCTCCCTTCCTCCCTCCCTCTCTCTTGCTCTCTCTCTCTCTTCCTTCCTTCCTTCCTTCCTTCTTTCCATCCTTCCTTCCAGTGCTGATCCTGGGGCTTGAACTCAAGACCTTGAGTTCTTCCTTAACTTTTTTTTTTTCTTGAAGCCGGGACTTTACTACTTGAGCCACATTTCTACTTCTGACTGTTTGCTAGTTAATTGGAAATAAGAGTCTCTGGAATTTATCTGCTTGGGCTGGTTATGAGTGGTGATCCTCAGGTCTCATCCTCCTGAGTACCTAGGATTACAGGTATGAGCTACCAGTGCCTGGCTAATCTCTTGTGAATTTGATGGAATATTTGTATAAATTCATTTAGGTATAGTTTAGAGTTCAGCATAATAAAGATGGTCACTGCGGTTTAGAAATTCATTTTCTTACATTTTTAGTAGTTCGAATGTTTATATTTGAGGGTTTACTTTTATGTTAGACATTTTCGCGACGCATGAAGGAGATTTATTTTAGGCAGTGTACTGCAGTCTTTCTGCTCCAGGCACAAGAAAATGGAGTGAATGTTGGTCATACTCTCTTCACCAGCTCCTGTTCACAGGCACTCACATGCTACCTGCCTGTGCCTTCTGTCTATGCTTTTACTAGACCAATTTGTCATCTGCCAAGTGTGGCCTCAAGGTTACCCATGGTAGTGCACACACACACAATCACAAGTTCATATGAACATTATGCTGAGTTCTAATCTTCTGGACCTGCCTATGAGAGACCCTGACTTACTCCATTTTTCCTTCTGAGTCATATAAGCAGAACGGCTAGAGGAGAAAACAGGAAAATTGTATTATGCTAACAATTATCAAAAGGGCTAGACTCTAATGAAACTCAAGGCTGAAAAAGAAGATGAACTCCTCTTCCATCATACATTACAAGATTAGTAGCTAGCTATGTCTAAGTCCCCTTCTTTAAAATATTGGCGCAGTGATCAAAATCATTAAGACAGATCCTTTTAAATGATAAAAATCTGAGAATTCTGGTAGGAATAGTAATTCTGTGTCTAGAGTTGTTCTTTGGAAGAACAGTCTAGTTTGGTTGGGTAGCTGCAGAGAAGCAGAGCAGATTTTCCTAGTAACAAACAATGTAGCATTTTCTCTGGTGACTTGGCCTCTCTTGGCCTGGAGAGTTGGCTGCCTTTGTCCTCTGGGCCACTGATCAGGCTTAACTTACAGTCTGACCTTTTAGCTAATCTGTTTTGAGCTCTGTCTGTCAGAATTCCAAGCATTTTATAGGGATGATTTAACCCTAGGATGTAGTTTATTAGCTTACTCTACAAAGAAGCCACAGGGAAAATGAACTCTATGTCTAGAAAATGCTTTAGAACATAATTTGATTCCAGAAACTGAGTTTATGCCCATAATTTTACTTTCCCACTTTCTAGACTAGAGTTTTTCAAGCATGAACGAGGCACAATTATATAGAGATCTCAGCTCCCTAAATCTTTGGGGTTGCTGGGTAGAACCTGGGCCCAGAAGTCCAGATCCCCTACCCCAGCCAGTGTGCTCCCAGTCTCTCTCACACATTGGTAGGTTTTACGTAGTTTTAAAGTTTTTCAAATGATCTTTACATACTTGTACAAAGAGGTTTTAATTCAACATTTCAACTTGTACATGCATCTTGACCAGTGTCATTCTGCACTCATTTTCCCCACCACCACTTCCTAACACCCCCTGTCCCCTCAATTTTTTTTAATACTGTAAGCAGTGTTATGTACTTAGTGTGCAGTTTTCTCTACCTGTGCCTTGATGTGAAAAAAGTTCAACAAGCAAGCAGCCCTTTGAAAAATAAAGCATTCAAATGCAAATACATTCCATATGTAGCAGCCATTTAAAACAATGTTCAGATTTAGCAATGTTCTGATAAAGGATAAATTATATGCCTTATATAGTTCCTTCTTTTGCTTCTTGTCCAAGTATCACATATGGAAAATGGCTTGTAAAATATTATTCTGGATATCAGTTCTTTAACTCTTAATCATATCCTTTATATCTTTAAAGCTAAACTTATGTAATTATTGTTGATAATGTTTTCCTATTTTTATAAAATACTTGCTTCCCAAATAATCAGAATTGACAAGTTTTGGCTTCAATGCTGAAGTATGCAAGGGTTTATGGAGTTAATTAGTAAGGGAATGTTTCCTAAAGAAATAATACTGGCAAGTTTTTGAAATGAATTATATAAGAAATGACATTGAGGGTTGGGAATGTGGCTCAGTGGTAGAGGGCTTATCTAGCAAGCATGAAGCCCTGGGTTTGATTCCTTAGTACCACATAAGGGGCTGAGAAGGTGGCTCAGTGGTAGAGTGCTTGCCTTTCATGCATGAGGCCCTGGGTTCATTTCCTCAGCACCACATAAGCAGAAAAAGCCGGAAAGTGGTGCTGTGGCTCAAGTGGTAGAGCACTAGCCTTGAGCTGAAGAGCTGAGGGACAATGCCCAGGCCCAGAGTTCAGGCCCCACGACCAGACAATCTCCCCTTCCCCCCCCCCCCCCAAAAAAAAGCAAGATCTTGGAGTTCTGAGAAATGGGTTTGATGACATGAGACTTAAAGGAAAGTATGGCTGGATACCTATTGTGTGTCAGACATTACTGAACAAAGGCCAGTTGTTCTTAAGGTCAACAGGACAATCTTTAGCTCTTGGCTCTGGTTTTCCAGGACCTACAGTCAGGTTCAGGCAGGCTTCCATTCAGGGCAACAAAGCCAATATTCATGCTTCCCAATGATTCTGTCTCTGGTGGAGTCATCTGCCTACTAATGTAGTCTCTGATGGGACCTCCCAGGGGAGAGCAGGTGACAATATAACATGGAAGCAAAAGTGGAACTCGGTTACAGAATCTGTTCTATAGTTGAGTAGACATGTCATTAAGTGTTTGAGTGACTTGATCTGGAACCTACAATGGAAGAAAAGACATCAGGGAAAGGGAGGTAGACCGACTTCCTTCTCTGTCTTACTGTCAAGGCCTACAATCTGTCATCAGGGAGAAGGATGTTGGGGTCATGATTGTCTTTGCTCTGTTTGAGTTTGTTTAAATGAAAGAGGTTTAGATGATGAGAAAGCATTGGCAGAGGAACAAACCCCTTGTTAGTGTTTCAGTGCCCAGCATCAGTGTTTTTTTTGTTTTTTTAATGGTCATGGGGATTGAACTCTGGGCTTGGGCACTGTCCCTCAGCTCTTCAGCTCAAGGCTAGCACTCTACTACTGGAGCCACAGTACCACTTCCTGTTTTCTGAGTGGTTTATTGGAGATAAGATCTCACGGTCTTTCCTGTCCAGGCTGGCTTTGAACCTTGATCCTCAGATCTCAGCCTCCTGAATAGCTAGGATTACAGGTGTGAGCCACCAGCGCCTGGCGAGCTTCAGTGTTTTTACTTGAGCTTTGCACATGATTTGATATGAAAATGTATGTCAAATATAGCAGATCTATGTAAATGTTAAGGAGTTCTAAGAAGTTCTGAAATATGAAGTGATATAGATAGAATATGAGCTTTGGAAATAAACCCAGGTCCAAAGCTGGTCCTACAATTTGCTATTGGTTAAGTTCAAACAAATGACTTGAGCTTTTTGTGTCTCATGACTCATTCTTTTATTCTCTTCTTTTGTCTATAAGGGATGAAATGACAATGCCTGAAAAGCATCTAACATGTCTTCCAGAAACTGACAATGGTGTGGCTTGAAGATTTTTATTGTGGTTTTAAAAAAAGTTATAGATATAACTTCGAATTTTACCATGTCAACTCTGTAGTTAAGCAAGTACATTCACACTATGATAGCATCTTTATTCTCATCCATTTCCTGAACTTTCCCTATCCCAAACTAAAACTCCACATTCATTGATTTATAATTCTGCTTTTTCTCTCTCCATATACCCTTATGGTCACCAGCCCACTCTGTTATCACCATGAATTTGCCTTTTCTAAGTGCTTCATTCAAATGAAACTATATTTTATTTTTCCTTTTGTGTCTGGCTTATTCAGATTTAGCAAGAGTTAAATCTAGACCATAGTCATCGATGGCTGGAGTTTCTGTTCTGTATTGGCCCATCAACCTTAACTCTACCATCTGCCTGATACTTCTACAATCAAGGGTATATATTCTTAGGAGAAAAAGTCTCTACTATATATGATGTAGGTATCTAATCATCATCGAAACAGACTGTAAGAAATCTGAAAATATCTGTCTGAAATTCTTGGGTGTTTATTTTACAGATGAGAATGGAAGTTTTCCACCAACACATTGTGACTTTTATTCTTTAGTGTGTTGACTGCTTTTCCAAAGATACCAAGTTATATAGTTAGGAAGCAAAAGACTTGGCAACAGGACATAAATATTTCATATTTGTTAAAAATGACAAAAGCCAAAAATCAAAAGATATGATTAGTTATTCAGAGGAAGCTCTATTTAAAAGAAAACTTGTCTCATAGATGTTTCATTCTATAACCCTTTCTCTCCCTCCCTTCCCCTCCCTTCATCCTTCTCTCTTTTTCTCTTTCTCCCTCCTTCCTTCCTTCCTTCCTTCCTTCTTTCTTTCCATTTCCTTCCTTCCTTCCTTCCTTCCTTCCTTCCTTCCTTCCTTCCTTCCTTCCTTTCTTTTTCTTTTGTGGAGGTGGGAATGCGAGGGGAGGTGTGCTGGTCCTGGTTCTTGAACTCAGGGCTTGAACACTGTCTTGAGCTTCTTTGCTCAAGCTTTTGTGCTCTACCATTTGAGCCACAACTCTACTTCTGCTTTTATTTTTTTTGAAGTTAATTGGAGATATCTTTCCTGCATGTTGACTTTGAACCAAAATCCTCAGATCTCAGATCTCCTGCATAGCTAGGATTACAGGCTTGAGCCACCAACATATGGCCATATCACTCTCTCATTTTAAACACATTTCGGAGCTAAATGAGATGTTTCCCTGAAAGTGGACATTCTCTCAGTTCTATTCAGTGATGCCAGTTCAAGCATCAAGGCAAAGATAGAGCAGATAACCATCAAATACCAAGACACATGTTTTGTACTACAAAAACTAATGGTTCATCTACATGAAGTCATTTTTCACTCCAATGTCTTTTCAATGTGAATGTAGCTCCGTCAACCAAGTGGAACCTCCTAAACCTCCCACTTAAAAGCCTGGGGCAGATTGTACTCCTAACCAGCATCTTTGCATCTGTATTCCTTATAAACATCATGGGGATTATGGTAATTTACTACAAACAACAGATACCATTTCTCACCTTGGTTTTTGCCTCCTTTTATAATCTTGGATAAGTAAGCACTTTATTATCCCTGAACCTGAGTCACTTCCTCTGTAAAACTTGAGGATAAAGATAGCTTGGGAAAATGCCTAGCACAGCAGGTAGTTAATAATAAGGCATATAGGTAATTATTAGATTTAGGGAAGAAGGTCGTGGGAGCATATGTTGTACTTTTCTGGCCTCTCCTTCCCTCCCACTCTTTTCTCTCCCAACAACTAACAGCTCTTGCTCCTATATTAGGAACTGAGATTTCCACCTCATTTGCCCATGAACTCATAAGGCCTGTCCAGCCTCAGGCACTGAGCCTGGCATAAGCTGAAACTGTTGCTGGAAATACTGCCTTGAGATTTAATTATTTTTATCTCATCCTTGGCCTTCAGGACCTTGCTGCTTTGCAGAGCAGTTTTGATAGCTCTTTATCATTAGCTTTTAATCTAAAAGAAAGTGGCATTGATTCAAACAGACATTTGAAAGGACACTGTGATGAACAAGGGAGAAAAAAATTCCTTTAGAACAAGAGAAAAAAAAGTAGTCACAGTGTACATTAGCTCTAAATGTGCATTAGCTCTAAATGTTTATATTATGATCCAGGCTCTCTCTCTCTCTCTCTCTCTCTCTCTCTCTCTCTCTCTCTCTCTCTCTGTTTTAGCAATTATGCTAGTATTTGTTGAGAGCCATATTACTTGATGTAATCCACCCAGAAGTCCTCAGGCAGTAAGATGCTGCCACTCTTACTACCCATTTTAGTGATAAAGAACTAAAGACTCATAGTAACTTGCCTAACTTCTCAAGTAAGTGAGTGAGCTGGATCAAATCCAGTCAGAACTGAACACCTATGGTCTTGCCACAGCGCAGAATATTCAGTTATATATTAAAATATAGTTACTCAATCCAGAAAGGATTATAATGAGTTATTTCCTTAAGGCAGCTTCTGAAGGGCTTTCAATAGTTCTATTTAAAAAATTATTGTTAATGTAAAAGTGATGTATAGAGGAGTTACATAATTTAGATAAAGCATACATTTCTTTTTTGGACAATGTCACCCTTTCCCTTGCTCTCTCCCAGAGTTTCCCTCCTATTCCCATCCATGAGCTGTATAGTTCATTTTCAACATAGTGTCTAGTGAATACCACAGCTGTATTTGTTCACCTCCCTTTACCCTCCCAAATCAGAAAAAATGAATAAACAAAGGGAGATGAAAACAAAAGCAACAGCAAAGAAGAAAAAAACCAACCTCTTGTTTCCATGTTCTGGAGTTCATTTTGATAAATATCATTTTATATGGTCAGATGCTACTGTGCCTATGTGATTTTCTCCTAAGAATATCCTCCTTTGGTCTCATTGTGTGAGTTCAGAGACCTGTATAATTTATCATGTCCTAGTGTGTTTCTTCTTCTTTTTTCCTCTGTGTTTACTTGTAGATTTATAGATGCATTCTAGCTACCACAAATGAGGGAAACAATGCAACCTATGTTTCTTGGGGTCTGGCTTACTTAGCTTAATATATTTTTTCCTAAGCCTTTCTATTTCCTTAGGAATGCTGCCCAATTTAATCATGTTACATTCTTTATTTTTCTTTTATTTCGACCCTTGAAGTTAAATTTTTAAATGCAAAATCTGTTGTCTTCTGTTTCTGGTAGCAAAACCATAGTGCTTCAGGAGGGCTCTGCAATCACAGACAGTGAAATTCCTTGTCAACGACATGGTGACATAGCACATTGAATCCCTTGGTGTGTTCGTGATGTCAGTGGTGACCTTAGTGGATCTTACCACTGGAAACTTCCTCTTGTAATCAAAATAGTAAGAACATTTGATGAACGCCTTAGCTATTAGCCCTGGGGCTAATATTTTATTTCTCCATTTCAGAAATGAAAACTCTCCAATACAGAATTCATTATCCACATAAAAATAAAAAAAAAAAAAACAGAAGCACCTGTTGAGAGGTTTCCTATACATTGTTCCTGTGGTCTCCAGACTGTCTACAACAGAATCTCTTGCAAAGTTTCTTCTATTAGGTTTTTTTCTTTTTCGTTAGATCTATAGACCAAACAACTCAAAGCCTCATGCTTGCTAAGCAAGTGATCATCTACTGAGATAAATCCCCAACCCCTCTATTACAATTTTGACTTTTATTCATTTTTCTTTCACCTTACTTTACAAATTTCTTTTTTGTGTCTATAGTAAATGTTCTATAATCTGGAGAATAGTAATATGTAATTTATATTTGAAATTATATACTACTTCTATGATTTACATGTATATATTTACATGTGTATATTTTATTATTATTGTGTGTACCTGTGTAAATATCACATATGTGTATGAATGAGGTACCTGCTGAAGACCTTTTACTGATGAAACCCAATGATCACAAATACTAGGATTTCTCATGAGTTTGAGAGTTAAAATTCTTTCACTTCTAAAAATATAAGCATTTTTCACTATCTAAACAACCAGGAGATCACATAACCACAACTATTGTGGTTATTATTATTATTATTTTCATAACAAAGTGCTAAACCATAGATCATACATCAAGTGATTGAGTTAAAAGGACACTCACAGGACATGACTGGTTTATGTCCATTAATGTGTAATAATGAGTAAAAACCATGACTGTTATCTCATTTATCTTCTAATTATCTTAACTGCTTCTAGGCTAAAAGTAGCAGTACATATAGTGCTGGTCGTTGATATGTAGTTACATTTTTTTTCTGGTTATCTGGTTATCCAGAATAACCAGTAGCATCTATTGTTACTGGTATAACCTATAAGGCCTTCGTGTGGCTTGATGACCCAGGCCTCTGTGACTGCTTCAAGCCCGTGCTACTCCCACTTCTGATATGCATTTGGATGTTGTTTTTTTATTTTTTTTATTTATTGTGAAAATACCTTACAGAGGGGCTACAATTACATGGGCAAGATAATGAGTACATTTCTTATCAAGCATTGTTGCCTGCTCCTTTGTGTCCCCTTCCCAGTCCTTCCCATCTCCCCCCTCCCCCCCCCCGCCACCCTCCCACCCCCTCCCCAAAGTTGTAAAGTTCTTTTTTCAACATAGCAACTTGTACATCTCATTGTTGCAATGGGTCCACCTGTATCCCTATTTAAACGGTTTGTTTTTGCCCTTCCCCTCCACAAATTATACCAGCATCAAATGCAATGAAAGCAGGGGTTTTACCATGGGGGAGGGACATACAAAGCAACAAAGAAATAATCTTATAAGTGTGTTACAAACAATTGCAAGAAAGAAAAAAAACATTTGAATACTTATCTTGGGGTTCATTTCACCTAACATCAACTTATCTGACCTTTTCTGCTTGTCTCAGACATATACTAGTTATTGCCATGGGGCCTATGTTTCTTTGGGCCTGGCTTACTTCACTTTATATGATTTTTTCCAAGTCTTTCCATTTCCTAACAAACGAGGCAATGTCATTCTTTCTGACAGAAGCATAGAATTCCATTGTGTATATATATCACATTTTCTTGATCCATTCATCTACTGAGAGGCATCTGGGTTGGTTCCATATCTTAGCTGCAATAAACATAGTTGTGCTGGGAGCTTCAGTATAGTCTTGTTTGTGATCATTTGAGTAAATGCCTAAAGGTGGGATTGCTGGTTCATAGGGGAGCTCTATGTGAAGTCTTTTGAGGAACCTCCATACTGCTTTCCAAAGTGGTTGAACAAGTTTATACTCCCACCAACAATGCAGTAAGGTTCCCTTCTGTCCACACCCACTCCAGCACCTGTTGTTATTAGAGTTCTTGATTATAGCCATTCTAACTGGGGTGACTGGTATCTCAATGTTGTTTTGATTTGCATTTCTTTTATGGCTAGGGAGCATTTCTTCATGTGTCTACTGGTCATCCTTCTTTCCTCTTCAGAGAAGTTTCTCTTTAAATCTTTAGCCCACTTATTTATTGGGCAGTTGTTTCTTTGAAGATTTGTTGTAGGGGGATTTAATTTTTTGAGTTCCAGGTATATTTTAGATATAAGACCCTTGTCTGTTGTATGGCTAGTGAAGATCTCCCAATCTGTGGGCTTTCTATTGATCTTGCTAGCTATGTCCTTTGCCATGCAGAAGCTCTGCAATTTCATGCAATCCCATTTGTCCACCCTTTCTTTGATTTGTTGTGTTTCCGGGTCTCTATTAAGAAAATTTTGGCCTGTGCAAAGGGGATCTAGGGTTTCTCCTATTCTGTCCTGTAATGTTTTCAGGGTGGCTGCTTTGACTTCGAGGTCTTTGATCCATTTGGAGTTGATTCTGGTGCAGAGTGATATATAAGGAGCTATCTTTAGTTTTCTACAAGTAGTTAACCAATTTTGCTGGCACCATTTACTAAAGAGGCTGTCTTTCTTCCATTCTATTTTTTTAGCTCCCTTATCGAAGATTAGATGCCTATAGATCTGTAGGTTCATTTCTGGGTTTTCAATTCTATTCCATTGGTCTGGAGGTCTGTTCTTGTGCCAGTTCCAAGCTGTTTTGATTACTATGGCTTTGTAGTAGAGTTTGAAATTTGTGATTGCTATTCCTCCAGCACTGTTCTTTCTGTTAAGGATCATTTTTGCTATTCGGGGTCTTTTATTGTTCCATATGAATTTTTGGATTGCCTCTTCTATTTCCTGGAAGAATGAGGTTGGATTATTAATAGGTGTCACATTGAATTTGTAGATAGCCTTGGGAAGTATTGCCATTTTCACAATGTTGATCTTTCCAATCCAGGAGCATGGGAGGTTGTGCCACTTTCTAAGTTCTGTTTTGATTTCCTTTTTCAGATTTTTAAAGTTTTCATCATAGAGGTTCTTCATTTCTTTGGTTAAGTTAATTCCTAGGTATTTCATTTTTTGTAGGGCTATTACGAATGGAGTTGCTTTCCTAATTTCAGCCACGATTTTCTCATTGTTGGCATACAGAAAAGGCATTGATTTTTGAGAGTTAATTTTATACCCTGCTACTTTGCCAAAGTTTTGAATCAGCTTGAGTAATTTGGGAGTGTAGTCTGTGGGATTCTTTAAATACAAGGTCATATCATCTGCAAAGAGGGAAAGTTTTACTTCATCTTTCCCTATTTGGATCCCCTTTATGTTTGCATCTTGTCTTATTGCTGTAGATAGGCATTCTAATACTAGATTGAAGAGAAGTGGAGAGAGTGGACATCCTTGTCTTGTTCCTGAGTTAAGAGGAAATGGCTTTAGTTTTTCACCATTAAGTATAATGCTGGCTGTAGGTTTGTCATATACAGCCTTTATTGTATTGAGGAATGTTCCATGGATTCCTAGTTTTTCCAGAACCTTCATCTTGTCAAATGCTTTTTCTGCATCTATTGAGATAACCATCTCTTGATGATGTGATGAATTATATTAATTGATTTGGATGTTTTGAGTCCACTGTTTTCAAAGATGAACCATTTGCTGTCAACTGTTTCCTATGCTTTCTGTTTCAGCTGACATGAGCTTCTTTCCTTGAGGTTAATATTAGATCCTCTGGCTTATACTCACTGTTTGTTAAGATGTCTGTATTGCATCCCTAATACATAATCCTCATCTCACATTTTTTGACACAGTTGACTATCTTTCTCCATCCCTTGGCCCCATTTCTAGGTGGAGAAATGTTTTGTCAGTGACTGAAGTCTTTCCCTCATGCACATGTGGAGATGTATACTCTGGTTATCTGTGTTGTGGACTGTGTGTTCTGTGCTTTGATGTCCTCATTAAAACAACTATTTCTTCACTCTTTCCCTCATTTCTTTTCCCTTTCTCTTCTCTCTCATCTTTTCCTGCTTGCTAGACTGATGGGTTGGCCTTCCTAATATTTCTGATATTCCGCCATTTACCTACCATCTGATCTAGAGAGTGGCTGCTGAGACAAGCTGATGAGAAGAGTTAGGAGAGGGTACTGGAAGCTTGGGAACGATCAGGCTGATTTTGAATGAGTGGATTATGAATTTAGTGTAGTGTTAGATCCTTTATCCACTACCAATCTTTTATGCTAATTTCCCCTGATTTTATAAATACACTTTTCTTTCTCACTTCCTAACCTATTTTTTTCTAAGCAAGAAAATGCATTTCTCCCTCGTTATATTCACTTCACTCCAGAGAAAGGATGTTAGAAATTCTGCTCTCAGCAGAATTTCATTTGCTTATGAAGGCAAAAACACTGCCGAATTATTTGAAATTCTATTCTGTTTATGCCCTAGTTCAAATATGACTCTGACTTTGTTTAATTGCCACAGGTCTCATATTAAAACCATTCTCAGCCACTTTCCTGGGTTAAAAATTCATATTTATGTCTTATTCTTGTTAGTTGATATAAAAATTATTTAAATTTCATTAGTTGAATTTTTCTTTTGTGGATCTGAAGTACAGATTTACTGTTCCATTCTTTCCCCAGCACTAACTTAAACAAAATATACTTATGGTTTAAAAATATGCACCTTTTCAAGATTTCTTTTTCCAGCCCTGTGGCTTAAACTCTGGGCCTAGGAACTGTCTGTGAGCCTTTTTGTGCTCAAGGCTAGTACCCTACCACTTGAGCCACAGCAACACTTCCAGACTTTTCTGATTAGTTTCTGTGGAGATAAGAGTCTCACAGACTTTCCTGCCCGGGCTGGCTTTGAACCGTGATCCTCAGATCTCAGCCTCCTGAGTCGCTAGGATTACGGATGTGACCGCAGGCACCAGGCAAAGATTTATTTTTATAATAATTTTTCATTTTCTCTGGTACTATTGTTGGCCTGACCATCTTGATTATGCTTTACAAGTAATAGTATTAGGCTTTTTAACTTCTTAGTATCCAAAGCTTTTGATAGATCTGTCATAAACGGGACAAATTCCTTTAATAAACTGGAAATTCTTACTTAAAGATATCATTTGCTTGTTGTTATTTTTACATGATGAAGCAAGCATCCTTAAGGTTTTATCTGTTTCGAATTAGCCCAGTAATTATAAATAATTTTACCAATTAAAATCACAAATATCTGGGCATGGTGGCTCATGCCTACAATACTAATCACTCAGGAGTCTTAGATCTGAGGATGGAGGTTCAAAGCCAGCCTGGTCAGGAAAGTTCATGAGACTCTTATCTACAATAAAATACTCAGAAAAATCTGGAAGTGGTGCTGTGGCTCAGGTAGTACAGCACTAGCCTTGAGCAAAAGAAACTCCAGGGACAGGGGACAGAGCTCAGGCCCAGATTTTAGGCTCCAGGACTGGAAAAAAAATCACAAATGATTGGTTGAAAAACTATATCTACTATGTGTGTATATAGATAAATAAATGTATATATATAATTATACTCATACTAGTTATAGAACTGAACAGATGAAGTGGATTTACATATTCTTTTCATAAATATAGAGACTGAGGTTTTGGTGTGTTGGAAGAGTAAGGTCTCATAAGTGACTTAGAAATCATAGTAATTTCTTAAAACTTTTTATATCCTTAAAATCTTTTTTTATTAATGTAAAGAATTGGGAATCCTGGATGAAAAGAATATAATCACCCATAATTCAACTACCCAAAGAAAACATACTGCTAGTATTCTAATATAATTTCTGTTCGTAATTTTTCTTTTAAGATAAACATGTGCATATGTGCATGGATACCTGTGTAAAATTAAGTGAAAAATATGAATCAAGTACAAATAGAGTGTATAGAATTCCTCTTTGTGAAAAGTGAGAGGAAAAGAGTTGATGTAAGCAAATTTTAATTAGTTCTTTTTTCTTTTTTTATATGTTTTTTATTGTAAAAATACTGTACAGAGGGGTAAAGTTACACGAGCAAGGTAATGAGTACATTTCCTATCAAGCATCAGAACACTACCTAGTTTTAATACTCAGTCTTTTTAGAATGTATGCATATATGCACATGTATATAAACACATGTACACACAAAACACACACATATAAAAATTTCTTGGATAATTTTCATAGAATAAAATACATATTTACTTTCTCCAAATGACATTAATTGACCCATTCCAATCAGTCTGCCATACTTATTTTCTTTTTAATAATATAAAAACATTTACTGTGTAAATACTTTTCATTTTTATCTAATTGTATGTTATTATGTACATACATATTACACTATTAAATTTAGATAATACATATAAAACTTTTTTCCTAAATGATTCAGATACAACTCAGCTTTTTCCTAAAATGATTGAGTTGTCCAGTCATTTTCTAAGTACTGTATTTATTGTATATAAGTTTCAGACTGAATTCATTGTGGGCCTGTCTATTTTGTTCTATTAATATATTTTTTATTCTACTTAAAAGCATAAGATTTTTAAATATATGTAGCATTATTCCTTAAGCCTAGTAATGTGGCTTGCATTTTACTATTTTTTCCTTAATTTTTTTTTTTTTTTTTGGCCAGTCCTGGGGCTTGAACTCAGGGCCTGGGCACTGTCCCTAAGCTTTTGCTCAAGGGTAGTACTTTACTACTTGAGCAACAGCACCATTTCTGGCTTTTTCTGTGTATGTGGTACTGAGGAATTGAGCCCAGGCCTTCATGCCTGCTAGGCAAGCACTCTACCACTAAGCCACATTCCCAGCCTATTTTACTATTAATTTTTTTTCTCCAGTTTCTTGGAGTAATTACTCTGGATACATTTTTGAAGCAATTTAATGTCTTACTGTAGTGATTTTTCTATATCAGGACTCAATGATCATTAATCACCATTAATCTGAGATTTTTACAATGCTAGTTTCAAATGTTTAAGAGTTTATTTCTATTTGATAATTCAAGTTACTTGTGAACAAGATCTTTTATGCAACTCATGTTGCTGCATGCAAGAAAGAGATGATGATTTTTGTATCTTTTGGGAGGCTGCCTTACCTGAGTGTTTTTAAGCAGATGACAGCAGCTCTCTATTTTGTGGGATGTTGTCAAATTTGTGATGAGCATGTTGAATTGCCAGAGAAGGATGGTGAGGTTTGGGTAGTCTATGTATCCCTCTGAAAATCGGCTCAGAGTAGGCTATTTTCCATGACCCATTAATGCCTCACCGTGGGAAATGAGGTGGGTTCCCAGTACTCTTTGCTGCTCCAAGAAACTCTCAGGACTTAGAAATGTTGATAACACATTTTAAAGTAAATTAGCTACTAATTGAAAATAAATTAGGATGTTGGCATTGTGCTCTCAAAGGGACAGCAGCACTCAATTTAAAACTCTAAAGAAAACGGAAATATGTACTCTGCTAGGAATGATCGTCTTAAAAGATACTGGTTTAAAAGGTTTGGACAATTCAACATTTTACTGAGGTGGAATGTAAACGTTAATTGACCAACTTGAATCAAGTAAACGTATGATCACTTGTAAACTGATTCTGACAGATACTTAGCAGTAGTAACTACTAATTTTCATGGAACTTTTTAGTTTACTCTTTTATACATTTGAGGTCATTTAATCATCGTAAAAATCCTGTGACTTAAAAATAGAGGTGTGACTGATGTCTTTGCCAATGAAGAACTTGAAGTTTAATGAGGTTAAATGAAGGGTGCAAACTTGTGTAACTCCTACGTGGTAAAATAGGGTTTAGTAGCAGACTCCCTGATGCTTTTGACAATGTGCATTGAAACTCACATTCTCTATGATACCGCTTCTGTGTGTGTGTGTGTGTGTGTGTGTGTGTGTGTGTGTGTGTTATGCTCACATGCATACCTGAACTGGGGTTTGACTCAGAGCATCAGGCCTTGCAATCTTGCTTAACATTTTTGTGCTCAAGTTGCTCTACAGCCTAAGCAACATCTCCACTTCTGGCTTTTTGCTGGTTAATTGCAGGTAAGAGTCTCTCCAATTTGTCTCTGGGCTAGCTTTGAATCATGATTATTAGATCTTTGCTCCCTAAGTAGCTAGGATTGCAGGCATGAGCTATTAGTGCCTGACAGACCAGCTTACTTTTAAGTGAGATTTGTGAAATGTCCCGTCTTGCCTTTGATCAGCTTTATGCAGGCTGTACATCTGCATCTGACATTAAACTGCACAGCTGTGCACCAAAGATCTTCACCAGTCAAATCAGAAGATTGCTTTTTTTTTTTTTTTTTGCCATGGTCAGTGAAAGCTTTCATTAAATTCCTTTAATGTCGTTGGTTTATCTTTGCTACTCGTTGACTTTATGCTGGGCACTTGTGTTCTACATTATAACCAGTTACATAATTACAATGGAATATTTTTAGTTTTTACCATCCAAGTTCAATGAACTCTCTTCCTTGCCACTGGCATTATAATTTGATGATGATATGGGTTTGCTATGTGTTGTAGAGTTTTAGAATCTAGAATATTTTAAAAAACACTCCTAGTCTTTATTTCCAAAATATTTTTTTAATTGAGAGGCTGTAGAACTTCTTTAAAATTATTTATCTGAATGTCCTCTCCTCTAATACAGAGGGTCTGTGAAGAAAGATGATAGAATATTAATTAGTAAAGCTTATAAAAATATTCTGCACTTTTTTTCAAGCAACTCCCATGGATATCCTATTCTTGATGGGGGAATTCACTTAGAAATAAATTAGGCCAATGGAATTAATCTCATCTTTGAAATTCTTAAAACTAAATCTGAATAGTGTAATATTTTGCCCTATTTACACTTACATAGTTAGTTCTTGTACTCTTCAGAACCTGTATGAGGTCTTGCTATGACCCATCTTTTCTAAATACTCATTTTTCTCCTTCTTGTCCATATCACTTCTTTCCAAATTCTTCAAAAGATGCATTAGCAGTTCATTCAAAGTTGACTCTAAAGATTATTAAGATATAACAATCTCCTTAAAATACAACAAAACCCATATTTCTATATAATGCCATATTAGATCATAGATATGAAAGAAACAGTTCTGCAAATATTTCAGGTTGAGTGATTTTAGTTGATAAAAGAACATCTCATTAAAGATTAACCTTAGGATTCTCTTTTGTTGTGCCTCCTGTCAAGCTTCAATAATTTGGACTTTGAATAAAAGAACTTCTGACTGAAAATTAGTAATCAAAGTTAAGAAAACCCTTTTGGTAAAATCCTCAGAAGATTCAGATCAAATAAAGAAAAGCCAGTGGACCATACTGTGTTCATCATTTTTTTTCCAGACTGCATCTCAGAGTTTAATGCTGTAAACTGTCAACCCAAATCAGACTGGATGAAAAACTTGGTTTAGACACGTGACTACAGTAAGGACAGAGAACAAGACTCACATTAAAATGCTTTCTTTTACTAAGAAGGCCTCTGTATATAAAGTTACCTAGCCAAAGCCATCTTTGTTTCATGTCTATACTAAATTCTTCATAAAATAGAATACATCATTAGTGTATTACAGCTTTCACCTCTAAGAAAACACTGTCTTAATATAATAAACTTTCTACTTAGAAATAGACATACAAACACAATACCCTGATATGTCTTTCTATATATTATTCTATATATTAATTTCTCTGAGTTGTTTACTGTCTATTTGTTCAAAAGGAAAGACTTTGCCATAATGAGTCAGAATAGTGTATTCCCTCATTACCAATAAAGAATTCTCTAAAGATTTGGTTTCTTAGCATCAGCTTTTGCTTGGTTATAAATGTTAATAAAGACTGCTTCAGGTGTCTTAGTGTGAACAATATTAGAAATGGACCATAAAAGATTTTCAAATACAATATAATTTTGACATTACCTTCTATATCCTTTGTTTCTTCACCAATAAAACAAAATGTGGCAATCAGTTTCTAGCATTTAACATTGATTTGCTGGTTTTTCTTTAAGAAAGACAAGCTTTCATGAAATGATCATTTCGGAACTGTATTGAAAGTTACTGTATGCCAGGCACTATGCTAAAAGTTGAATGTAACAGAGAACCTTCTTTATTCCAGTTTTATAGCCAAGAACTCTAACCTTGTACAAGGTAACAGAACTAGTTAAGCATTGACAATAAAACAGGTGGATTTATATTTATTTTGAAGAGTTAATCAGACATACAGATACCAAGGAGCAGATGGAATATTGATCTTCTCCTAAACATACTGTTAAAAAGATGTCTTTTTTAAAGTAACGTAGAACACTACAGTATGTTAAGATGGAAATAGAAGCTGAAAACCACCTGGAAATACTATAGTGCTTCTTTGGGAACACTACAGTACATTTTATGGATTTTTAAAAATTTTGTAATTACTATATACTTATTAACTTGTTATATGTTGATTACTATATTACATTACTACATATCATTTATTTCCTGGCACCTATAGTTTTGGAAGTGTCTGAGAAATTAGATATAATCCCTATCTCTCCTCTAAAATTCTCCCATCTGGGTGTCCTCATAACCTGACTTCTTGAATTGGAACCCCTTTGTACAACCACACACACACACACACACACACACACACACACACGGAAAGAAAATATATGACCATGGAAAGAAAATATACGATCATCTTCAAACCTGAATCCCTGTAGTATGTGGAATGAGTTTGGGACAATCTTGTTCACTCACATGTTGCGCATTTTTAGGACATCTGACAGAATCTAATAGGTAGAGAAGCTGACAAACAATCTTGTGGTATTGAGGTATCATTTTAATGGGTTGAGTGTGAATGTATCCATTTTTTTCATCACCACTAGAGAAGGAACTCAATGTCCTA
Organism: Dipodomys spectabilis; assembly: GCF_019054845.1. Taxonomy (NCBI): domain Eukaryota; kingdom Metazoa; phylum Chordata; class Mammalia; order Rodentia; family Heteromyidae; genus Dipodomys; species Dipodomys spectabilis. Next base: position 27,365,493 of record NW_024871460.1, read on the forward strand.
CACACTCAGAATTTCATTCATAACTCTTTCAGCTTCCATATGAGTAGAAGATAGGTAAGTCAGGAATTAAATATGATCTAGTACTTACCAAAAGGTTGCTTGAAGACATTGCATAATGTCGCAGTCATGCAGCTAACTATTCCAGGTCTGTGTTTGTGTTGGGACTGTTCATTTGCAAGAATATCTTTTGGCCTGTTAAGGATTAAATTCTATATACTCTGCAAAATTCATATTGAAATCCTTCTTCACCCACTATCTCAGAATATGACTTTATTTGGGAAATAAGGTAATTACAGATGTAATTAAGGATGACATTATACTGGAGTAAGATGGATTCTAAACCTAACAAGATTGTTGTCCATATGAAATGGGCAAATTTGGAAACAGAGATATTCAACCAGTGAGAAGATCATATGAACAGGAAAGCTTCAGATTTCCAGGAAATTAGGAGTAGGTTCTTTCTTACTACCTTCCAATGTAGTCAATCCTGCCATTGTTAGACTCCTGATAAGAAATTTCTATTACCTAGGTGACTTAATGTGTGCTACTTTATTGAGACAGTCTTAGTAAACTGCCATGTGGTCTTTACAGAAAGATGCCTGCCGGGGGATGCAGGAACACAGCTTTGGGAATCAGAAAAAGCAAGGTCATTGACTCTCCTATGGGACTTCCAGGGCCAGGGATGCCCTGACAACACCTTGATTTTAGCCTTGTAAAATTGCTTTCAGTCTGATGGCAGCCAGAACTGTAAGAAAATAAATGTGCAGTGTTTTAAAGCAGCAAGTTTGTGTCATATTGTTAGAGCAACTATAAGAAACCAATATCCTCCTATTTTGAACTTTAAATAGCATGAACCCAAGCATCAGTGAAATATCACCATCTACATAAGAGTAATTCCACCAAATAACTCCTTCAGAGTATACCACCTGGATTTACTATTAAGGGGCTAAATTCTTGATACCTGTTAATACACTGTCAAAATCTGTAGCCTCCTCTTTTTAGGCAAAGAGTGAAATAACATGGGTCACACAAACTGGGTCTTTAAATACATTTTTATTAAAAATTCAGGGTACCATTGTAAGGAATGGTTGGAGAGTTCTTCAAGACCCTGGGCTAAATCTTCCAGGGACCCATTAGTACTGAGGGTCAGGCTGCAGAATGCAAAATTATTTCTTCATACAATACATGCCATCATGATGTCTTCTGTATTGACTGCTTATTTCTAGATCAGTCCAGAGTGTAGGTCTGGTGAAGCAGATGAAAGGTGATCAAGGAATGCCAAATAAATGTGCATGCTAATTACAGTTCCTTCTGTTTACTATATAAGCCAGTTAGAATATTAAGTGTAGGAATTCATATTCAAAGCCTCTGTTCATTCCAGTTAGATGTCACACAGAAGACCTTTGAATTCAGCTGCTTTTCTAATTTCATCCTCCAAAGAGTGATTGTAGATCTGTGTGGTGGATATTTGAGAGGTTCCTATGCTCATGACCCAGTTCTGCTGCTACAGCCGCTCAGATTTCTGAATCCGACTTGGCCCAAATCACTTCAGAACCACCTTCCACTTAAACCATGGTGAGTTCAGGCCCCCTGGCATGGTTTATCTCAGTAAAGCTAGTACCTTTCATATACACACACTGGAAACAAAAGCAAAGCTGCCTTCTAACTTTATTAAAAATAACTTACTGTGAGACGCTGCTTTGTGTGTTTTGTTTTGTTTTGTTGTTAATGTGGCTTTTGCTTTGTGATGCTGGGAATCAAACCCAGGGCCTTACTCTTTCTAAACAATGCTCTCTTACTAAGCTATACCCTTGGTCTTCCACAATAACATGTTCATTGCAATTAAGGTATTAATAATGGAAAAATCTTTTTAAAGGCTTTCCCCCTCAATAATGGTTCTGAGGAGATTTGCTATAATCTCAAACTTCCCAATAGAGACATTTGAATCAACTAGAACTTTGACTGTATTTCAATATGCCATATATTAAAGTTTATACTCTTATGCACTTGTAAGCTGTTCTCATTGCACAAACTGGATGCAGTTACTGACTTGAGAGTTGCATTTGTATGTTCTCGTGAACATTCTTTAAGGCTCAATGAAAATCTAAAAGCACTAAGGACTAAGAGGAGGGCCAGAGGCTTGGCCTGTGGGTAGATTATTTGGGTAAGCTTAGTGAGGGTATAGAATCTAGGTTATAGCACTCCAGAAAGAAGTTTGGAGGTTCCTCAAGAGACTCCACATCCCCTATGACCCAGCAATCCCACTTTTGGGTATTTACCCAAATGATCACAAACAAGGCCATACTAAAGCTACCAGCACAACTACGTTTATCACAGCATTATTCACCGTTAACTTATTTTTTTTTGGTCTTTTGTAGCTTTATGTGTCTTTTTTTTTTTTTTTTTTTAACTAGGGCTGAGAACCGAACCCACGGCCTTGCGCGCGCCAGGCGGACGCCCTTCCACTGGGCTAAACCCCCAGCCCCCACAGCATTATTCACCATAGCTAAGCTATGGAACCAACCCAAATGTCCCTCAGTAGATGAACGGATCAAGAAAATGTAGTATATATACATATATATATACATATACATATATATATATTGGAATTCTATGTCTCCATCCGAAAGAATGACATTGCCCCATTTGTTAGGAAATGGAAAGACTTGGAAAAAATTATATTAGGTGAAGTAAGCCAGACCCAAAGAAACATAGGTCCCATAGTTTTCCTTATTTGCAATAACTAGTACCTATCTAGGACAAGCAGAAAAGGTCAAAAGCTATGTACATATGACCATATAAGATGATGCTAGGTGAAATGAACCCCAAAACAGAGACACAAGTGGTTTTATCTTCTTGTTTTTAATGTACTTATAATGTACTATTTTTTTTTTGTTTCTTTTGTATGTTCTTCCCCCATGGTAAAACCCCTGTTGTCACTGTATTTGATTTCGGTGCCCTGCATCTTGTATACACATTTTTCTAATTTGGGGAGGGGAAGAGAAATATCAGGTTGACCCATTGTAAGAATGAGATGTACAAGACACTGTGTTGAAAACAAACTTCACAACTTTGGGGTGTGGGGAGGGAGGAGTTGGGGATGTGGGGAAGGAAGTGATGGTAGGGGAAAAACAAAGGAGGAGGTAACAATGCTCGATAGGAAATGTACACATTACCTTACTCATGTAACTGTAACTCCTCTGTACAGTATCTTTACAAGAAAAATGATATATTAAAAAAGAATCTAGGTTATAGAGCTAGGGTATATGGCTAGAAGGAAGGATTCTATTCAGAGAACCACAAAATACAAAGAAGAAGGAAGATAGAGGTACATGTTCAGAAAGGGTAAAGGATCTTGAGGGAAGCAAAACTTATAAGAGAGGAGGGGTGAATTCTTAGAAGTGTAAGAGAAAGGGGGCTAGGTACCAATGGCTCACTCTTGTCATCTTACTTACTCAGGAGGTTGAGATCTGAGAATTGAGGTCTGAAGCCAGCCCAAGCAGAAAAAAAATCCCAATAACTCTTGTCTGCAGTTAACCAGCAAAAAGCTGAAAGTGGAACTGTGGCTCAACTGGTAGGGTGCCAGCCTTAAGTGAAAAAGGAAAGCAAGAATTCAAGGCCCTGAGTTCAAGCCATACTACTGGGACACCTATACAAAATCATTGGAGATGAAAGTTGAGGGATGTCAGATGGCACTTATTATTTTAATGAGAAAAATGTAAGCAAGATTGGAGTTTGTAGAAATGATATATTCAATTATAATATTTATATATGAAATTTAGTCAGTATAAGATGAAGGAAGTGGGTGCCGGTGGCTCACGCCTGTAATCCTAGCTACTCAAGAGGCTGAGATCTGAGGATCATGGTTCAAAGCCAGCCAGGGCAGGAAAGCCCGTGAAACTCTTATCTCTAATAAACCACTAGAAAACCGGAAGTGGCACTGTGGCTCAAGTGGTAGAGCACTCGCCTTGAGCTGAATTGCTGAGGGACAGCGCTCAGGCCCAGAGTTCAAGCCCCATGACCGACAAAAAAAAAAAAAAAGATGAAGGAAAATATAGTTAAGCAGATCAAGGACCACAGTGAGGTTATAATAGCACATAGCTGTGTGTTCAGCAGCAGTTTCACTTGACATATTTGGAGCATAATTTAACTTCTTTTTTTCTTTCCAAATATATTTTTATTGTAAAAATACTATACAAAGGGGCTACAGTTACATCAGTAGGGTAATGAGTACATTTCCTATTGAGCATTGTTACCTCCTCCTTTGTTTTTCCCCTACCATCCCTTCCCTCCCCAGATAATTTTAATTTCTTAACTAAACTCTTTGAAATTTCTTTAATAAAGCATAACATTACAAAGGAGGGTAAAGTCTTAAGGTAAATGGGAAACTCCAAATAGATACTTGTGATGAATTACTCTTTTTTTTCTTTTTGTTTCATTTTTATTTATTTTTTATTGTGAAAATACTGTACAGAGGGGTTACAATTAGATGGGCAAGATAATGAGTACATTTCTTATCAAGCATTGTAGCCTCCTCCTTTGTTTCCCCTTACCATCCCTTCCCAGCCTCCCGGGGCCACCCCCCAACCCTCCCCACTCCCGCCCCCCTCCCCCCAAAGTTGTAAAGTTTGTATTCGACATGACAACTTGTACTTCTCATTGTTGCAACGGGTCCACCTGTATCCTTATTTAAACGACTTGTTTTTCCCCTTCCACAAATTATAATTCCACAAATTATACTGACATCAAATACAGTGAAAGCAGGGGTTATACTGTGGGGGAGGGACATACAGAGCAACAAAGAAATAATCTTATAAATGCATTAGAAACAAATGCATGAAAGAAAAAAAAACATTTGAATACATATCTTAGGGTTCATTTTCCTAACATCACCTTATCTGACCTTTTCTGCTTGTTGCAAATAAGGGAAACCATGGGACCTATGTTTCTTTGGGCTTGGCTTACTTCACTTAATATAATTTTTGTGATGAATTACTCTTGATTATAGCTTCTACTGCTCTAGGATTGCTATGGCTATTGGTTAAATCTCTTCTATTAGAGAAAAGTCTGTTGATACATTTGAGATGATGCTCAAGGTATAGACAATATGATCCAGGGTAGAAAAAAATTGGAGAGCACAGTTTTGGTTATATAGCAAAATAAGTTTTTAGACCATCTTTCTCCAAAAGTAATATGAATTTGCTTTTAATAAAATAATCTAATGCCTATGTGAAGCTAAGGAATGTGAATGATTTGGGATTGCATTTTTTTAATTTTTAAATTTTTTTTATTGTGAAAATACATACAGAGGAGTTACAATTACAGGGCTAGGTAATGAGTACATTTCTTTTCTTTCTTTCTTTTTTTTTTTTGGTCCGGCCGTGGGGCCTGAACTCTGGGCCTGGGCACTGTCCCTCAGCTCTTCAGCTTAAGGCTAGCGCTCTACCACTTGAGCCACAGCGCCACTTCTGGCTTTTTTCTTTTTGCTTATGTGGTGCTGAGGAGCCCCACATTATTGTCATTCAAAAATATTCATTCATAGGCTGGGAATGTGGCTTAGTGGTAGAGTGCTTGCCTAGCATGCATGAAGCCCTGGGTTCAATTACTCAGTACCACATAAATAGAAAAAGCCAAAAGTGGTGCTGTGGCTCAAAGTGGTAGAGTGTTAACCTTGAGCAAAAGAAGCTCAGGGACAGCACCCAGGCCCTGAGTTCAAGCTCCAGGACTGGCAAAAAAAAGTAATGCAGAAATGTCATTAGGAGCACACATGTTGATTGAAAAAGCACCTTTTAAACAGATATCTCAGAGACATGGCAGTAGGGCAATATAAACAGCAACAAATGAAGCTGCAGAAAGAGCGTGAGTGTGGGCATCCCATCCACGGAGTCCAAGGAAGGGACGAAACATACCTGCAGTCACCCAAATCCATCTTGAGGCTGTGTCTTCTGAGGGAAGGGACAGCATTCAGTAGACACTCCGTTCACAAACTGTGTTTCAAGTACTAGAGCAATTCTGAACATGTCTTCTAGTTTTCAATCATCGACTGGAAAGGACGGATTGGGGGAGTATGAAAATCAGCACTGATTTGGATAAGCTAGGAACGTAAGAGGGAAGCTGGAAATGATTCCCTAATACCTGGGCAACAGGCACCTACAAGATCGGAAGTTTAGAAGAAAAAAATGGTGTAATTTACAATTTTCTTATTTTATGCAGGTTTTAATTATACTTTTTGAAAAGTAACGTCTGGCTACTGAATGTGATCATCAGGATTATTCTCTAGCCATTTACATTTTTTTTGACATTTTTTAAATTGTCAAGGTGAAGTACAGAGGGGTTACAGTTATATCAGTATGGTAAGCAACTTTAGTATCTCCAGAAAGTCCTTTTTTGAAAAATTTGTCCAACACAAAGCAAGCATTGCTGAATTTTCTTTCTTTTTATACTTAATATTTTATTGTCTGTTATAATCCTCCAAATCTTTGTTTTCAGTCAAGAATGCTTTTAAAACGATCACAGTTCTTCATTATGTCATTTCCTTTTAGATTTACTATGAATGCACATTTGAAAATCCTATTTGATTTCACATATAAACTAAAATACTTTGTATTCTGAAAAAAATGGTGTGATTCAAGTTATTTCCCTTTATCCCCAAACTGTTCACCTTTAATAGTGCTGTCGAGAAATACTTTTTTTTTTTTTTCTAGAATGTGCATTCATGGGGCCCTCGATTTCCTCTCATTCTTTTTAGAGCAGTCAGTGCAAGTGGTAGGCTGAATTAGGGAAAGCCATGGTTAACTGACGGCAGCAGGTAATTGAATATCTAAGGCAAAGGGCCTTCTGCTCACTTCTTTCAAGTCTACCTCACCGTGTCTTGCAGCCTTGGGGTCATTGATATAAACCAAGAACTGTGGCTACAAAATGAACATCTCTTACATTCATTGCTCTTCAGTGCATGGCCCACTTTAAAGCAAATAGCAATACATCCCTGTCCTTACTGAGAAATTGACCTCCAGTGTAACAATTTCTTCTAAATTTATACCTCTTGACAACTTTACACTGGAGACTGGATTTTGGGTTATAATAGCAACTATTTAACTTCTGTTAATCTCTGGCATTCAAAAAGAGAGGTCACCCCCCTAGAGAAATTTGCCATTTAAAAGGTAGAAGAAGAGAGATATATATTCATATGTATGTATATATATATATATATATATATACATACATATATGTATGTATATATATATATATATATACATACATATATGTATGTACACACACACACACACACACACACACACACACACACACACACACACACACACACACATTCCCTCTAAGGTAGAAAGCCAGGTGCTGGTGGCTCATGCCTGTCCTCGTTACTCAAGAAGTTGAGCTCTGAGGATTGTGGTTCAAGGCCAGGGCAGGAACATCTATGAGACTTTTTATCTACAATTAACCACCAGAAAACTGGAAATGGTGCTGTTGCTCAAAGTGGTAGAAGACTAGCCTTTAGCAAAAGAGGTTAAGGACAGTGCCCAGGCTTTGAGTTCAAGACCCATGATCAGAAAAAAAAAAAAGGTAGGAAAAAATTTAAATGGGAAAATCATTCACTCAGGCCATGACAGAGCTAGTCTTTAATCCTAGCTAATCAGGAGATACTAGTAGGAGGTTCAAAAGTTGGAGGCCAGAGGGCTGGGAAGGTGGCTCAGTGGTAGAGCACTTGCCTTGCATGCCAGAGGCCCTGGGTTCGATTCCTCAGCACCACATAAGCAAACAGAAAAAAGCCGGAAGTGGCGCTGTGGCTCAAGTGGTAGAGCGCTAGCTTGAGCTGAAGAGCTGAGGGACAGTGCCCAGGCCCAGAGTTCAGGCCCCACGACCGGACCCCACCCCTCAAAAAAAAAAAAAAGTTGGAGGCCATTCTTGGCAAAGTTATTGACAACCTGTCTCAACTAAACATATAAAACAAAATGATACTGGGGATATGACGCAAGTGGTGTAGAATTTGGCTAGCAAGCTCAAGATAGTAGGTTGCATCCCTGGTTTTCTAAATCCCTTGTTTTTCTAAATATTTGGCAATGATGATGAAGATGAAAGATGATGGTAAGGAGGAGAAGGTGAATGAGCAAGAAAAAGAGAAAGAGAAAGAAGAAGAGGAAGAGAAAGAAAGGAAGCAGATAAAGCTAACCCAGTCATTTTATTTTTACAGTTAATCCAGCATTCTTGCTATGAGCCAGAGACAAGAACGAGTTATTTACCTTTGTAATCTTCAGTTTCATCTCATGGGGTTTATCCTACTGTTTATGTTTGCAGACGTAGGCCCAGAGAATTAGGATTAAGTATTCAGTACTTCAGTACTATACAACAGGAAGCGGAGATGAAACTCAGGCCTGTGTCCCTACTCACTACATCTTACTGTTTGTGACTGAAGTGAAGGAGATATAAGGTATAGTAAAATATGTAGGAAACATATCTGGGCAAGGAAAAAGCAGACACAAGTAGATGGCTGACTGGTGGGTGCTCTGGGATAGAAAATTATAAAATATATCATCATTTTTAACTTATATAAATTCCTATGAACCACTTGGGGAAAAAAGATATGAAGGGAAGAAAGAGGGTCTAAGAAAGAAAAGCCAGGTCCAAGAGGAACAAGAGGAGGGAGCAGGATGGGACAGAGAGATACACTTAATATGCGAGTAGACCCAGAAGAGAGAGCCATTCAAATCTTGCTCTTCTCACTTGTGACAAATTTACCTAGGCCTCACATTGGAACCTTTTCTTCCTACTTAGTGTGCTATAAAAGACATGTCAGATTGTGACAGGATTAAAGTGGAAGATGTTCCGAGGGGCCAATGAGAAGAAGAACTCTAGTAGAAAGCAGAACACAAAAGCAGAGAGCAGGCCTGGGAATGCGGCTAGTGAGAGAGTGCTTGCCTAGCATGCATGAAGAACTGGGTTCGATTCCTCAGTACGACATAAACAGAAAAACTAGAAGTGGCGCTATCGCTCAAGTGGTAGAGTGCTAACCTTGAGCAAAAGAATCTCAGGTAATTCTACTCTCTAAAATGTGAAGAAATGATTAAATTATACTTTTTTCCTAAAAAAAATCTCAGGGATAGTTACAGGATCTGAGTTCAAGTCCCAGGACTGGCAAAAAAAAAAGCAGAGAAGAAGGAGGAAGATACAGATCCCACAATCAAGGATGAGAGTCTACGTTCACCTCATGAAATGACAGCCTTGTCTGTTCATATTTGAAGTAAACATCAGTTGGATATAAAGCTTAAGCTGCCTTTTGTTTGCATTAGTTCACCAACTAGTTTTATTCATGCACATACTGGTGGGCTATGGCTGGCTTAAAGGCTAATCACAGCTCTATAGACATTTCTTTTTTTTTTTTTTTCTTTTTTTTAAATTTAATTTTATTTTATTTGTGAACATACTGTACAGAGGAGTTACAGTTACATGGGCAGGATAATGCGTACATTTCTTACCAAGCATTGCAGCCTCCTCCTTTGTTTATCCTTCACATCCCTTCCCAGCCTCCCCCCTCCCCCCCTAATCCCAATCCTTCTCCTTCCCCCCCCCCCCCCCCCCCCCCGCACCAACGTTGTAAAGCTCGTTTTGGACATGACAACTTGTACTTCTCATTGTTGCAACAGGTCCACCTGTATCCTTAAACAACTGGTTTTTCCCCATCTCCTCCACAAGTTATACTGACATCAAATATAGTGAAAGCAGGGGTTATACTGTGGAGGAGGGACATACAAAGCAACAAAGAGATAATCTTATAAATGTGTTAGAAACACATGCATGAAAGAAAAAAAACATTAAAATACACATCTAAGGATTCATTTTCCTGACATCACATTATCTGACCTTTTCCGCTTGACTCATACATATACTAGATATTACAAATAAGGGAAACCATGGGACCTACGTTTCTTTGGGCCTGGCTTACTTCACTTAATATAATTTTTTCCAAGTTTTTCCATTTCCTAACAAATGGGGCAATGTCATTCTTTCTGATGGAGGCATAGAATTCCATTGTGTATATATACCACATTTTCTTGATCCATTCATCTACTGAGGGGCATCTGGGTTGGTTCCATATCTTAGCTATGGTAAATAATGCTGCAATAAACATAGTTGTGCTGGTAGCTTTAGTGTGGTCTTGTTTGTAAACATTAGGGTAAATGCCCAAAAGTGGGATTGCTGGGTCATAGGGGAGCTCTATGTGAAGTCTTTTGAGGAACCTCCATACTGCTTTCCAAAGTGGTTGAACAAGTTTACATTTCCACCAACAATGAAGTAAGGTTCCTTTCTGTCCACATCCCCTCCAGCATCTGTTGTTGTTAGAGTTCTTGATTTTTGCTGTTCTAACTGGAGTGAGGTGATATCTCAATGTTGTTTTGATTTGCATTTCTTTTATGGCTAGGGATGTTGAACATTTCTTCATGTGTCTATTGGCCATCCTTCTTTCTTCTTCAGAGAAGCTTCTCTTTAAGTCTTTAGCCCACTTACTTATTGGGCAGTTGTTTCTTTGAGGATTTGTTGTTGGGTGGTTTAATTTTTTGAGTTCCAAGTATATTTTAGATATGAGACCCTTGTCCGTTGTATGGCTAGTAAAGATCTTCTCCCAATCCGTGGGCTTTCTATTGATCTTGCTAGCTATGTCATTTGCCCTGCAGAAGCTCTGCAACCTTATACAATCCCATTTGTCCAACCTTTCTTTGATTTGTTGTGTTTCTGGGTCTCTATTCAGAAAATTTCAGCCTGAGCCAAGGAGACCCAGGGTTTCTCCTATTCCATCCTGTAATGTTTTCAGAGTGTCTGCTTTGAGTTCAAGGTCTTTGATCCATTTGGAGTTGATTCTGGTGCAGGGTGATATATAAGGATCTAGGTTTAGTTTTCTACATGTAGTTAACCAGTTTTGCCAGCACCATTTACTGAAGAGGCTGTCTGTCTTCCATTCTATTGTTTTAGCTCCCTTATCGAAGATTAGATGGCTATAGGTCTGTAGGTTCATTTCTGGGTTTTCAATTCTATTCCATTGGTCCTGAGGTCTGTTCTTATGCCAATACCAAGCTGTTTTGATTACTATGGCTTTATAGTAGAGTTTGAAATTTGGTATTGATATTCCTCCAGCAGTGTTCTTTCCGTTGAGGAGCGTTTTTGCTATTCGGGGTCTTTTATTGTTCCATATGAATTTTTGGATTGCCTCTTCTATTTCCTTGAAGAATGAGGGTGGAATTTTGATAGGTATTGCGTTGAATTTGTAGATAGCCTTGGGAAGTATTGCCATTTTCACGATGTTAATCTTTCCAATCCAGGAGCATGGGAGGCTTTGCCATTTTTTAAGTTCTGTGTTGATTTCCTTTTTCAAGATTTTAAAGTTTTCATCATAGAGGTCCTTCACTTCTTTAGTTAAGTTAATTCCGAGGTATTTTATTTTTTGTGGGGCTATTACAAATGGAGTTGCTTTCCTAATTTCAGCCACACTTTTCTCATTGTTGGCATACAGAAAAGCCATTGATTTTTGGGGGTTAATTTTATAACCTGCTACTTTGCCAAAGTTTTGAATCAGCTTGAGTAATTTGGGAGTGGAGTCTATGGGATTCTTTAAATACAAGATCATGTCATCTGCAAAGAGGGAGAGTTTTATTTCTTCTTTCCCTATTTGGATCCCCTTTATGTCTGCATCTTGTCTTATTGCTGTAGCTAGGCATTCTAATACTAGATTGAAGAGAAGTGGAGAGAGTGGGCATCCTTGTCTTGTTCCTGAGTTAAGAGGAAATGGCTTTAGTTTTTCACCATTGAGTATAATGCTGGCTGTAGGTTTGTCATATACAGCCTTTATTGTATTGAGGAATGTTCCATGGATTCCTAATTTTTCCAAAACCTTCATCAGGAAGGGGTGTTGGATCTTGTCGAATGCTTTTTCTGCGTCTATAGACATTTCTAAACACCTGATGTCTGATGTTTGTTGAACAGAAGTGCCGGGATGTTTAATTGAATTCCTATTTCTCTAGCAGCGCAGCCGAGTACACTGTTTACTGGCAGTGATTGTAGTGGGCTGGCTGTTTCTTAGGTAAGGTATGGGAAAAGAAAGCAGTATTAAACAACACTTTGAATAACCATTCTAATCCTTAACTCCTACACAATTTTGTTGTATAGGTCTAATGGAAATGTAGGATTCTAGATGGAATCTGTATTATAAAAATCAGGAGCTATAATCTAGACTAGTAAGGTTGAGTTGGACTATGGATGACTGGGTAATAAGAGGCTCTATTTTGCTTGAAGCTCCAGAACTATCTGTAGTCTTCCAGATACTTCCTTCATTATTTTTCTTTCCCTCCCATCCATCCTTCCTTCCTTCCTTCCTTCCTTCCTTCCTTCCTTCCTTCCTTCCTTCCTTCCTTCCTTCCTTCCTTCCTTCCTTCCTTCCTTCCTTCCTTCCTTCCCTCACCCTATTCTTTCTCATGGCATTAAAGCTCAAACTCAGAACCTCATGATTGCTGGCAGCTGCTCTTCCTCTGAGCCATACTTCCAGGCCTGTTTCTACCAGTTATTTTTGAAGATAGTCTCAGTTCTACCCACCCATGCCTGGATTGCTACCCACCTATTTTAGATTTTTTAGAGTTGCTGGAATGGTGAGTAAGTGCCGCCATGTTTGGCTTCTCTCCATGGAGATGAATTTTTGTAGATTTTTCAGCCTGAGCTGGCCTGGAACCATGATCTTCCCAATCACAATCTCCCTTGTAGTCTAAGGCTGACACTATGTACACAGCTATGGATTAATAAGGGGTTAAACTTTTATGTTTTAGCATCATCTTAGAAATAAAAAAATGGCGAATAAGGATACAGGTTGACCCATTGTAACAATGAGACACTATGTTGAAAACGAACTTTACAACTTGGAGGGGGAAGGGAAGAGGAGTTGGGGAAGTTGGAAGGGATGGTAGGGGAAAAGCAAGGGAGGGGATAACAATGCTCAATAGGAAATGTACTCATTACTTTATGCATGTAACTGAACCCCTCTGTACAGTATCTTTACTATAAAACACATATCTTAAAAAAATACTTTTCTGTTTTGACTGTGTTTTAGTGGCTGTCTTTCCATTTGCAGCCTCCAAAGTAGCTAGGGTTACAATTGTGAACCACCAGCTCCTAGTGAGTCTTTCATATCTGTGTTCACCTTTTCTGTTCAAGTATCAAACACACTTTGCTAGTTAAAAGTGCTCTGATAAAAGTATTTTTTGTCTTACTATATTTTATTTAATTAAAGTAAAAAATTAGTAAGATGTTAGCCTGCCATTCTTGGAATCTACTAACTTCAAAAGCATTTGTCAAAATTTTAAATGGACAGTAATTTGTTGTCTATTGAAGTAAAAATTCAAAGGGGAATGTTTTTAGAATAATTGTTTAGATTCTTTGGAATGCCTCTTATGTTCTGAGTTACTGCATTTTTGAGGGCTGTCTTCACTTCCAGCACTGGGATACTTGGAGGGAAATTCCAAGTGAGTGTATTACTACTCATAACCACAGGATGGCAGTGTGCTAACACTTTTCATGCAGTCTTCCAATGACTGGATTTTACTCTGCAAGTTCTTTCACAAGAGCCCTCTGCACTGAAGGGGATGTGTAAATAGGTATGTAAATGTCCACAAGTACACATTCATTTATTTATTTGAGTTATCAATGGATAAGTGTAGAGCCAATCAAGTATTTAATTGGCATTTATTAGTCCTAAAAATAATAAATTTGCCTAAATAATAATTTTTATACATTCTGAGCAATGGGCTCTTGATTTTTAAATTCTAATATCTGGCCTTCTGCTAATCACCTGTTTGTTTGTTAATTAATTATTGAAGGATATTGCTCCATTTCTCAGGTGACAGAGGAAACAAACCTTGTTTTGATCTTTAATTTGGATATTTCCATGTGTAAGAGATTGAGAATTCACACTACTTTCATTTCCAAAAAATGTTCTGAAAAATATGGCTGATTTCTTATCACTGAATTGATTTAAAAAAACATAGAAACAAGACATCTGCATTTTAGAAATAAGCATCTCAATACAGCTCAGATTAAAGAGCTTACACGAACTTAAATAGGATTTAGAAAATCATGGGCTAAACTAGCATTAGGTGAGGATCAGAGTCTTGATGATTAGCTTTCTTACATCTGGTTACAGTTTAGGATTTCTAAAAATATCTTATAGGTAGCATTAATGTTTTAGGAATAACAACTTTACAAAGCAGCAAAAGATAACAAAATATTTGAATCAAATTAAAGGAGGAAAGTATAAAAATCAAAGACTTTCTATCACCAAGGTTCTTAAAAATACTTTCAATTTTCAGTTTAATTTTGAACCTAGTTGCCTTTTTTTTTTAAAGCTGGGAATCAACCCCAGAGCAAGCAAGCATTCTACCAGCTGACACCCCAACGCATAAATGTCAATTTTTAGTCATTTCAAAAAGCTGTCTGTCTCTGAAAAACACACATACATACAAAAAACCAAACTAACAAATATTATGCCACTTGATCTGTAGAGTCTTACAAAGGAGTAAACCTACAATACTTTCAACCATAGCTAAAATTCATAATAGAAATAAATCTGTAAAAATACAAAGCAGGGATCAAAAAGAATCATTAAGTTCATTTGAACAAATTAGCTTGTGAAAATTCATTGATAGGGGCTGGGAATGTGGCTTAGTGGTAGAGTGCTTGTTTAGCATGCATGAAACCATGGATTCGATTCCTCAGTACCACATACACAGAAAATGCCAGAAGTGGTGCTGTGGCTCAAGTGGTAGAGCATTAACCTTGAGCCAAAGAAGCTCAGAGACATGTCCAGGCCCTGAGTTCAAGCCCCAGGACTGGCAAAAACAAAAACAAAATACAAAAAGACTCATTCATAAATTTTGTGTTTCTATTTGGTGCATATTATTTACATGTAAATATTTTTACAGGACAGAGTAAATATTTGAGTTTATAAAGTATGTATTATAATAAATACGTTGTGTTAGAAATTGTGATATAGAATAAATCACAGTTTCCTTTCATATAGCTAAAGATCATGTCTTTTTAACTCATGTAGTCAGTACAAAAACAGAGATAATATTTAGGGATGTATGTGGAGGGGCATATCTGTAATTCCAGCTATTCAGGAGGCTGATATAGGAAGATCATGCTCTGACACTAGCCCAGGCAAAAGTGTGAGACTTGATCTGAAAAGCCAGCTGACAGCTAAAAGGATTGATGGTGTAGCTCAAGTGGTAGGATGCTTGCTAGCCAGTGTAAGGCCCTGAGGTTGACGCTCCAGTTTGAAAGTCTGGGGTCGGGGGAGAGGGAGAAATAATATGTGATGGGCATAATCAACTTTGGAAAAGCTTTTTATAGAATTTTTCTGACACTTGAAAATGCACAGATCTCTTCTATATTTCAACTGTTTTTGATTCTTGAACTGTGGAGTAAAATTTACTTCTTACCTCAATCACATGGCTAATAATACCAATAAATGGCAATTACTTGATACTATAAAATGTCTTTCTATTTCCCAATTCTTTCTCTCTATTGGAGTATTTTCTGTTGTTCTCCTAAAGTAGAGAAATATTTGCACAAATAAGAAAGGGCGGGGTACAGCTATATTCATTGCAGCATTATTCACCATAGCTAAGATATGGGACCAACCCAGATGCCCCTCAGTAGATGAATGGATCAAGAAAATGTAATATATATATATATGTATATATATATATATATATACACACACACACACATATATATATATATATATACACACATATATATATATATATATATATATATATATATATATATATATATATCACATGAATTCTAAGTCTCCATCCGAAAGAATGACACTGACCCATTTGTTAGGAAATGGAAAGACCTGGAAAAAATTAAATTAAGTGAAGTAAGCCAGGCCCAAAGAAACATAGGTCCCATGGTTTCCCTTATTTGCAATAACTAGTATATGTCTAGGACAAGCAGAAAAGATCAAAAGCTATGTACATTTGACCATATAAGATGATGCTAAGGGAAATGAACCCCAAGATAGGGACTCAAGAGGTTTTATCTTTTTGCTGTTGTTTTTAATGTACTTGTAATGTACTATGTGATTTTTTTTGTTTGTTTCTTTTGTATATTTTCTCCATGGTAAAACTGTTCTCACTGTATTTGATTCCGGTACCTTGCATCTTGCATATACATTTTTTCTAATTTGGGGAGGAGAAGGGAAATAATAAAATGCTGAAATAAGGATACAGGTTGACCCATCATAACAATGAGATGTACAAGACACTATGTTGAAAATGAACTTTACAACTTTGGGGGTGGGGAGGGAGGAGTTGGGAGGTGAGGAGGGAAGGGATGGTAGGGGAAAAATAAAGGAGGGGGTAACAATGCTCAATAGGAAGCATACTCATTAACTTGCTCATGTAACTATAACCCCTCTTTAAAAAAAAAAGGACTGGGCTGGGAATGTGGCTTAGTGGTAGAGTGCTTGCCTTCATGAAGCCCTGGGTTCAATACCTCAGTACCACATACACAGAAAAATCCAGAAGTGGTGCTGTGGCTCAAGTGGTAGAATGCTAGTCTTGAGCAAAAGAAGCTCAGGGACAGTGTCCAGGCCCTGAGTTCAATCCCCAGGACTTGCAAAAAAAAAAAAAAAAAAAGAACAAAAAGAAAAGAAAAAAGAAAGGAAAAGAAAGGGGCTGACTAGATCTATTTGCCATAGACTCAGACCACCTGCAGGTTTTCAGATCCTGTAGTATTCCTATCTCTGAGGTCTGTCTCTTACTAATCTATGAATCCCATAAGGCCAAGGTGATATCTGTGTAGTCTGCAATTATATCACCAGTGTTAGCACAGTCCCTAGAGCTTAGTAAGTATTCTTAAATTGAATAAATTGTGTGGGACTAGGTAATATAACATGAAACTGATCTGAGACTAGAGACTAGCCAAGTGCCCATGCCCCACCACCTATGCCTCTGACTTCATTCTAAGCAATTTCTAGCACACCACCCCATCAGGAGGCCAAGAAATAACTACTGTTAGGAAATTAAAATGATTCAGGCCTCAGTATCCCCTGCTGTGATAGTATACAAGGTAACAAGTCTACATAGGAGAAGTGAATAGCTAAGAAGAAAAGGAAGCAGACGTGGAACTACAAACTTCTGCTCACTTTATCTGGTAGATCTTCCTTCTCAGGGAACATTGGGCGCCTTGCTCTCTCCTCCCTGGTTGGTATTCACCTTAAATCCATCAGCAAATCATATCGGCATCTCCCCTGCTGCAATCCCGTAGGAGCCACCATCACAGCTCGCTGAACCAGTTCAGTAACTTCTTGACTTTTTCTGCTGATGTGCCAGCCAGAAGGTTGCTTTTGAAAGTCTCAAGCCAATCATGTCCATTCACCACTCTGCAGTTATTTTTGACTTCCTACAGCAGAATAAATAAACAATAGAAAACAACCTGGAGTCTTTGTAATTATCTGCAACCGATCCTTTCTATGTCTCCATCTCTTATTCTTGATTCCCTTTGTGGCTCATTTCTGCCTTAAGGCCTTTTCAAAGCTTTTTGCCGGAAATATTGTCTCTTGTCTTTGCATTCCCTTAGCCCTTTCAAGTTTTCCCAAGCATTCCTCTTTACCAAGACCAGCCTCTATTTCTCATCTAGACAGATCCTCCCATCTCATTTTCATTTCCTCCCAAAGCACATAATGCCCTCTGATGATTTCTATATTTGTCTTCTGGTTGCCTTGGGTTGCTACCAGGTGAGTTCTCTTCAAGCAGCACTCTAGCCTTGCTGGGGTGGTCCATGGAATAAAGAGCCCATTTGCTATATTCATTGCTTTATCATCACTTGTGTCTGGCACATTTTAGGCTCTCAGTAAACAGTGCTGAATGGCTAAATTGCACAACAGAAGACAAGTTTGAATTCTCTGTAAAGCTTCATGTGTTGTTAACTGTGTAAAAAGATGTAGGAGAATTTCCATCTCCACTGTCATGAGTTCATTTAAAGTTAGAAATAAAGATGCTTACGCCAGGCGCTGGTGGCTTACACCTATAATCCTAGCTACTCAGGAGGCTGAGATCTGAGGATCACAGTTCAAAGCCAGCCCAGGTAGGAAAAGTCAGTGAGACTCTTATCTCCAATAAACCACTAGAAAACTGGAAGTGGCTCAAGTAGTAGAGTGCTCACCTTGAGCTGAAGAGCTGAGTGACAGCACCCAGGCCCAGAGTTCAAGTCCCATGACCAACAATAAGAAAAGAAAGGAAGAAAGAAAGAAAGGAAGAAAGGAAGAAAGAAAGGAAGGAAGAAAGAAAGAAAGAAAGAAAGAAAGAAAGGAAGGAAGGAAGGAAGGAAGGAAGGAAGGAAGGAAGGAAGGAAGGAAGGAAGGAAGGAAGGAAGAAAGGAAGATGCGTGCTGCATGAACTATATTCTTCTGTTTGGCTCAGAAGGACATGAATTTGTTGGAAAGTTTCAGCTAAATACTTCCAAACGGTGAGGCCTTGGGCTAAGGAAGAGGTCTACGGGTCTTTGCAGCTCTTCTTCCTTGTGGATCTATGTGGTGGAGTCATCATAGTTGGACATCATCAAGAGGCTGGAAACAAGTATCAGGAGACTAAGGGAGGTTGGAGATTGGAGCTAGGTGCTTTCTATCTATCAAAAAGTAAGTAACAATGTCAGACAAAATAAACTTAAGACTGAACATCAAGGGAGAGTATGCCTTTCTGAGTAGTGTAAGAACTTTTGAGTCTCAGGGGACTGGAAAGTTTTATTGGTAAAAAATTGGCAAAGAGAATTCCCCTCCCTGGGGTGTGTGTGTGTGTGTGTGTGTGTGTGTGTGTGTGTGTGTGTGTGTGTGTGTGTGTGTGTGTGTGCGCGAGCATGCATGTGCATGTGTATCTGAGCACTTGTGGGTTAATAGTAAAAGGAAAACCAAACTTTGCTCTAGTCTACCTGACAGGGTCCTAGCTGTGCCTGAGGGTTCAATGGCATTAGATAAACGAACAGGAAAGAAATGAATACAAATGAAATATAATTTTACATGCAATGAGCATTCCCATCAGGAAATTAATCCTGCATGCTCTTGTTTTGAGCTGAACAAAGAGAGGCGATTGTGGCAAAGCAAATTGTGTAAGGAGAACAAGAGAAGCCAAAAATGATTTCAGCCAATCACTTTGTACAGAAACCTCTTCCATTTGGCTGCTCATGGATGCATGCTTCTTTTCTCAAGAGGCCTTTCTACAGGGCCTCTTTCATATGGGAGTTCTGTCTTTTCTATTTTGAAGAAGAAAAGGAGATTACAATGCCTTACTTGAATCTGCTGTTTTTCTAGTCCCTTTAGCTAGAAGTAATCTTTATGTCAAACTGGCATATTTGGGGGTGACATTTTCTGCCACCCTTGAACAGTGTGACTCAAAGGTTGAGTCAGAAAAGTGCATGGTATTTTGAGAGGCAGAGACCAAACTTGTTGTCAGGTAATCCTATAGATAGACTAGAGAAAGGATCTATCTCCTAGCTACTGAGACTCTCAATCTGTACCCTAAATTGGCAAAAAGTTCACAATTCTCAGAGTATTTGAGAATCCAAGAGGCATTTACTAGAACCAGTGAGAGCAGGGCAGGGTGCTCTCTGGTCCCTTAGACTAGAAGATCAAGACCTGGCAAAGTCCTGTTTCAAAAACCTGTAATCTTGGAAGTGGCACTGTGACTCCAGTGGTAGAGTGCTAGCCTTGAGCACAAAGAGGCTCAGGGACAGCGCCCAGGCCCTGAGTTCAAGCCCCACAACCAAAATAACACCCCCAACGAAAAACAAATGAAAACAATAACAAAAAAAAAAAACCCCGCAGTCTCTATTTCTTCTCCAAAATAGCTTGACTTGGATCTCAAGAAGCAAAGTCACTTGCTAGTAGTCAAACATTCCAGGCAAAAAATCATTCAGATGGGAAATTTAAGTGGAAATGCTAAGTATGTAATCACAGAGTTTGCTCCAGGCCTATGCTAACATTTCATCACAGGATTGTACACAGTGGTTTGTAGAAGCCCACCATACCAGGATACACTTCAGGGAAGATCCACTGTAAGTGGAACTATACTTTGTCTCCTATTAAATTAGGAGTAGAGAAGGGAGATTTGGGAAGTAGAAAAAGTTGGCAGTACCGCCATCAACCCTTCTAAAACTATCATTACCTATAGTTAGTTAATGAACAAAACAGAATCATGTTGGGGTTTCCCTCCCTCCCTCCCTCCCTCCCTCCCCTCCCCCCCTCTCTCCCTCTCTTTCTCTTTCTTTCTTTCTTTCTTCCTTTCTTTCTTTCTTTCTTTCTTTCTTTCTTTCTTTCTTTCTTTCTTTCTTTCTTTCTTTCTTTCTTTCTTTCTTTCTTTCTTTCTTTCTTTCTTTCTTTCTTTCTTTCTTTCTTTCTTTCTTTTTCTTTTTCTTTCCTTCTTCGTGCCAGTCCTGGAGCTTGAACTTAGGGCCTGTGCACTGTCCCTGAGCTTTTTTGCTCAAAGCTAGTGCTCTACTACTTGAGCCACAGCTACACTTTTAGATTTTTGAATTGTTAATTGGAGCTAAGAGTCTCATGGACTTTCTTGCTTGAGCTGACAGGAAACCAGAAACCATAGTCCTGGGATCTCAGCCTCCTGAGTAGCTGGAGTTAGAGAAGTGAGTCATCAGTGCCCACACTTCATCCTTTGTTATTTGGTTAACAGCAAAACAAAACTCTGAACACCAAAGTGTGTAAGAAATGTAGTAGGGAGGTTATCTCTCAGTGCCCAGAGAAGAAAATGCCACTTTAGACAATGTTATAACTTTTCCTAGCCTGGATATTCCTGATACATATCAGGCTTCACCTGTAAAGTCCAATACTTTGTGGCTTCATGAAACACAGTGCTGAAGATAGGATACAGAACATTGTTGCTCACTTAAAATATGTGTGGATGCAATGGGTTCACCTGTATCCCTATTTAAACAATTTGTTTTTTCCCTTCCCCTCCACCAATTATAGCAACACCAA
The DNA here is from genome assembly GCF_019054845.1 of Dipodomys spectabilis. Classification (NCBI taxonomy): domain Eukaryota; kingdom Metazoa; phylum Chordata; class Mammalia; order Rodentia; family Heteromyidae; genus Dipodomys; species Dipodomys spectabilis. The sequence goes on from NW_024871460.1 coordinate 27,386,539, forward strand.
ATACAGTGAAAACAGAGGTTATACCATGGGGGAGGACATACAAAGCAACAAAGAAATCATCTTATAAATATGTTAGAAAGCATAGCAAGAAAGAAAAAACATCGGAGTCCTTATCTTGGGGTTCATTTTGCCTAACATCAACTTATCTGACTGTTTCTGCTTGTCTCAGACATGTACTAGTTATTGCAAATGAGGGAAACCATGAGACCTATTTTTCTTTGGGCCTGGATTACTTCACTTAATATAATTTTTTCCAAGTCTACCCATTGCAACAATGAGATGTACATGTTATATCGAAAAATGCACTTTACAACTTTGGTGCAGGGCGGGAGGGGGCAGAGGAAAGGAGAGATGGGAAGGGATGGGAAGGGAAACAAAGGAGGAGGCAACAATGCTTGATAAGAAATGTACTCATTACCTTGCTCATGTAATTGTAACCCCTCTGCATGGTATTCTCACAATTAAAAAAAGTAAATAAAAATGTGTGGATGAATTGCAGTGTCTTTCTGGGAAGAGAAGGAAGAGGAGAAAGAAGAGGAGGAGAGAAAAAGAGGAGGAGGAGGAGGAGGAGGAGGAGGAGGAGGAGGAGGAGGAGGAGGAGGAGGAGGAGGAGGAGGAGGAGGAGGAGGAGGAGGAGGAGGAGGAGGAGGAGGAACATTGATGTGTTTGCCAACCTCTTGCTGTTCATTGCACATTAGATCCTAGAAACTCAGTAACATAGATACTATGTATTTGAATTTTCCCCTGAGGTAGAAATCCCAGAAAGATATCAACTCCACAAAAATGTATTAGGTACTAAGAGAGGGTTCTGTGGATACAATTGATGTAGTGAAAGCATTTTTATTCAGTACACAAAGAATCCCTCCATTTGAAGAGAAATGCTATGAATGTGTGCTCTAGGCGTGTTTTGCTGTTCCAGATCCTCCAGCATTAGCAGCTCTGGTGCTCCTTTTCTTTCTTTGCAGATCCAGTCTCTTAAGAACTGCAGACTGAGATCTCCCTAGTCTCTGCAATCCAGTTAGGAAGGTGCTATTCAGGCCACCACTGTCCCTCCCGGGCAGTCCATTTTGGTCTTACCTGCTCTACCCTCAAGGGTCTTTCCGGATCCTCCCAGATTACCATGGCTTTTCTCTGCTTCCTTACCCCTCTCCTGATATTGCTCTTAACATGCCCTACCCAAACTTCTTCTATTCTTGTCAGTACCCTCTATGAACACCCTCAAAGCCACTGATGAGTCCACTTACCACTCCAAGACATTAATGACTCTAAAGGTATTACTTCCACTGTGAAAGGTGAACCAGGAGTTAGAAATGTCCTAGCAGTACCAAGTAATTTCAGGGGCAAATTGGATGAAGACATTTGTGCACACATGGAACCTGCGCTTTCAGCAACCCTCAGGATGGAAGGGAATAGGAAGTTCTGGTAAAACACTGGTGGTGAGCAAAAATATTTTGTTTTCTTCTTAGAATTTTGTGTCAACATAATCTGGAATCAAAACCAACATACCTTTACTGCATTTTTCAATTGTCCTTTTAAGTACTTCAGAAAGTTTTATAAACTACTGGAACATAAATTCAAAAGTTTTCCCTATGTCTTGGCTCTCTTACCACAGAAAAATGTTCAAAATGATTTAGAAAAAGAAAACTAGGCAAGTTGTCTGTGAAGAAAGAATTTAAAAAACTAGGAAACCATAAAAAACATACTTGATGGATGGGAAGAGGCTAACAAGAAATGTGAAGGTTTAACTTGGAAAGTAAAGCAAAAAATAGAAATGAACAAGTGAAAAGGGGAAGAAAAAAGTTAAACATAAAGGCATTTTCTCTTTAGAAACAGAAGGAAGAACTAACTGGACACTTTGGAGAGGAATGAAAGGAAGAAAACAAAGAAGAGCTGACAGATTATTCTATAAGAAAAAATTAAGATAATGGTAAGCCATCAGTGTTCTGAATTTTTATTTTTTCTGATTATTAAAATACATAAAGTCACTACTGGGGCTTAATTGAACTTACTTGATTGCAACGCTTAGATTTCTGTGGAAAATCTGAACTTGTACCTGACATAAAACCCCTTCATGAAATGAAACAACCCTAGAGGATGAGCTAAATAAGAAAAAGGAAAATGGAAAACAGAGGTAATAAAAAATAAGAAGAAGAATAGCTGAGTGCTGGTTATTAACACCTAAAATCCTAACTACTCAAGAGCCTGAGATCTGAGAATTGTAGTTATGCTAACATTCACTGTGGAGGAGATAAGCAAGAAGAGATAAAAGAAAGGATGGAAGATAATGGAAAGAAGGAGAGGCAATAGGGAAGAACAGAAAAGTCCTGTATAGAAAGCTGAAATTTGAGTCCATTAATGGTTATATAATGGACTCTATTTTCATAAAGGTGGGAAAACAATTTCCAAAGTTGGAAATGATATAAATGCCACATCGTTTCAAGATTTAGTCATGATAAAATTATGAGTAATTAATTGAACAAAAAGAAGTAGAAAACTTACGCAGACTTAATGTTTAGTGCTGGCTTGGCAATTGACATCCTGCTTGACTTTTGAATATAGCTCATAAATTCAAGTGATCGAAATACCTTAACTTCTTATTTAAATTTGAGCCAAGCTGTATCTGCATACTATTTAAAAGCTGACATATTCTCCCCCAGAAACTCTGACTTCTCAGCAGTAGTTGACATGATAAGTGCTGATGCTCAATTTATAAAATAACTCCCTTGGTTTTTTTTAATAATGAAAATCATAAGCAAAATATTTGTGAAGGGACTTCAGCATATGATATTGTACACGCTTTATCCTTTCAAAATACATTTGGGTACTGGTGGCTCACACATGTAATCCTAGCTACTCAGGAGGCTGAGATCTAAGAATCAAGGTTTAAAGATAGCCCAGGCAGAAAGGTCCATGAGACTCTTGTCTCCAATAAATTACTTTGAAAAAGCCAGAAGTGGTCCTCTAGCTCAAGTGGTAGAATGCTAGCCTTGAGCACAAAGAGGCTCAGGGATAGCAACCAGGCCATGAGTTCAAGCCCCACAACTGACAAAACAACAACAACAACAACAAAACAAAAAACATTTGAATTGATTGTATTTATTACTTATTTAACCTGTCCTGGGACTTGAACTCAGGGCCTAGGCACTGTCCCTAAGCTTCTTATGAGCCGCAGCACCACTTCTGTATTTTTCTGTTTATATAGGACTGAGGAATCAAACCCAGAGCTTCATGCATGTTAGGCTAGCACTCTACCATTAAGCTACATTCCCAGCCAGTGAGTAGATTTTGAAGAAGTATTTGAGGAAAACACTTCCACCATCTATTGAGAGCCCTGTATTGTGCTTTTGAATGGCAATGCATGTAAATTACGTTCTGTAGTCTTTCTCCCAAATCCTACTTCAGAGAAGGAGCTGAGGCCACCATCAGCTGTTTATTTCACTTGTATGGATCTACTTATCCTGTGTACCTCATGTAAATAAAGTCAAACAATACATGACTTTTATGCATGATGATATTAACCAGGATTTCCACCTTCCCTGAACTAATTTTTAACCCTTGAAAATAGGAAGCAATTCTTTCAATATTACATCATTCATTTAAGCCCAAGTTATGAAAAGTAATCTATTCTGAGTTTTCACCTTGGAGTGTGGAAAGCTGAGCTCTCAGCACCGGTGTTAGAATGGAATAAAGACCACTTTGAATTACTGGGGATCGTGGGACTGACAGTGGAATGGAACCCTTTGCTGGGTCATGAAAGTAGGCATAAAACAATGATGAAGTTATCTGGAATGATTTAGGACTCTTAGGAACCATTTCAGTCAGCATCTGAAAAGTATAGTAGGGAAGTCAATTGCAAAGGAAATGGAAGTATGGTTCCTACCCCTGCTAAGCTGCTGCATTAGTGGATGGATGGGTTGCTTTGCTTTACACAGTTTTAGGGTCTCTCAGATAAAATGAGCAGGTTGTATTACATCATGTCCAATGCTTCTTTCTGTTCTAAACTTGTTGGACTTTCCCAGAGCGAATGCTGTACATAGGATATGGAAACAGACATGGAAGCCAGAGGCTGGTGGTAACAACAGAAAATATCCAGTTTGGGAACATTGTCACATAAAAGTTTATTATGCTATACCCCTCAGTAGATGAATGGATCAAGAAAATGTTTTATATATATATATATACACACACACATATACATATAATGGAATTCTATGCCTCCATTAGAAAGAATGACATCACCTCATTTGTTAGGAAATGGAAAGACTTGGAAAAAATCATATTAAGTGAATTAATCCAGGCACAAAGAAAGATAGGTCCCACGGTTTCCCTTATTTGCAATAACTAGTACATGTGTAGGACAAGTGGAAAAGGTCAAAAGCTATGTACATATGACCAGATAAGATGATGTTAAGTGAAATGAACCCCAAGATAGGGGCACATATTTTTTTCTTTCTTGTTATTATTTCTAATGCATTTATAATGTACCATGTGATTTTTTTTTGTCTATTTGTCTGTTCCTCCCCCACCATATAACCCCTGTTTTCACTGAATTTGATGTTGGTGCCCTACATCTTGTGTATACACTTCTCTAATTCAGGGAGGGGAAGGGAAAACACAAAATGCTTAAATAGGGATACAGGTTGACCCATTGTAACAATGAGATGTACAAGATACTATGTTGACACTATGTTGAAAATGAACTTTATAACAGGGTGGAGGTGTGGGGGATGTAGTTGTGGAGGTGGGAGGGAAGGGTGGGTAGGGGAAAAACAAAGGAGGAGGCAACAGTGCTCCATAGGAAATGGACTCATTACCTTGCTCATGTAACTCTAACTCCTCTGTACAGTATTTTTATAATAAAAATGTACAAAAAATTTATTATGCAAGCCAGGTGCTGATGGTTCATGCCTATAATCCTAGCTTCTCAGGAGGCTGACATCTGAGCCACCTTAGGCAAGAAAGTCCATGAGACTCTCTCATCTTCAATAAACTACTCAGAAGAATCTGGAAGTGACATTGTGGCTCAAGTGGTAGAGTGTTAGCCTTGAGCACAAGGAGGTTCACAGACAGCACCCAGGCCCTGAGTTCAAGCACCAGGACTGGCAAAAATAAATTATTGTGCACTATTAGTGTTGCTATGCTAAACATTTAAAAGTAGTAATTTATTGTCTCATGACAACCTATGAGACAGAAACTATTATTCTTCTTAATTTGAGAAAATTGAGGTCTAGAGAGATTAACTACTTGAGTCAGCTGTTAAGTGGGAGAGCATGTATTTCTCAATTGTTCAGTTTGGTGTGCAATATGTGCATATAATCATTATGAATTATGTACATTAATAAATGTTAATGAACAGAATGTTTTTAAAATCTCACACATCCACTCACTTGGATAACTGGACAGACAGGGAACCTTAGAGGAGCCATTTAATCGTTCAACTTCCAAGAGTGCAAAATTTCAGACACTTAATCAACACTATGCCATTGTATGCACCTGGAGATTTCAATTCAAGATGGTAACATTCCTTACCCTAACTCTGAGTATAGAAGACAGTCATTTGAGTTCATGCCTTATTATGTTTTCAAGAAGACATTGAATTATGGTTGAGCTCTGTGTCCTTGGGCAGATCTTTAAGAGAATTAAAGGCACAACACTTTCATATTGGGTATAGTAATTTGCCAACCATTTATATATCCAAGCGTGTTATGTATTTGCATAATTACGGCTGACTGCCAAAATGACTATCTGTTATTAGCTAGGCAGATGGTTACTGTATTGGTCAGAGTAGTGTTAGAGGAAAGGAATAGTATTTCCTATCAGAACATTTAAGGAAGAAGTATTTCCAATGGCTAAAGGGTCATTTCCTGGGTCAAGGAAGGCCAATTAAGAGTAGTGAAACTAAGTAAAAGGAAACAACACTTACCATAAAAGGCAAACTTAATGACACTGCATGTAACTGTAACTGTGATTCTGAAGGTCTGCCCACAGGACTGTTACACTTGTGTACAGAGGCAGCTTACCTATTGCAACATATAGGAAAGGAGGCAGATGGTAAATGCCTAGAACTCCTACTCTTGTCCTCTGGATTTTTTGTGTATCCCATGACCAAATCCTGCCAGAAGAAGACAAGAAAATGTTGACACAGTCCACAAGGTTTAGCTCTTTGAGCACATGAAAGGATAAACAAGAGAGAATAGATTTGGAAAGACAGTGGAACTATTTCAGAAATGTGTTTTTATATAGTCACATAAACATTTCCATCTTTCTAAGCTTGTTGTAGATGAGAAGGCTGTGAAAAAAATAAGAAAGACATTGCAATACTCTTCCAGAAATACACTCTGATCATCTATCATGCTAAGACTTCAAGGAGGTAACTTTAGCTAATGTATTTACATGATGATATGCAACAGATAAATACCAAGAAAATTACTCTCCTTGAGTATTAGCTGTCTAACTAATTGAGCTATTGAGCCCTAATTATGGCCGTCAGTCTACAGTATTCATGGGTATATGCAAGGGCAAAAAACAATGAAAGCTGAGATTTTTCCTTCTGTAAATACCCTGAGCATTTGTTTTGTCACTCTTTGGACCTCAGCCAAATGTCATATTATCTCATATTATCTGTAGCTATCCAAAATTTTCAGAGTGGTATATAATCGAAGTCTGAGCCCTCTAAATAGCGAATGATCACAATATATTCTTAAAATTTGAGATATCAACCCTTTCTGAAACTCACTCTCTAGCAAATAAATATGTAACCTGAGAAATGAATTCATGAAATAGTACTTACTGCTGCATTGAATTTTAACATAGTCCCTTGCTTCTATTGTGAAAAGAAGAGACGATAGTTCTACAAACAAAAGAGTGTGTAGTAGGGATCCTGCCTCACACAAAGAAAATTGCAATGAAAACCGTCTTGATTAATTCGTAGTGTTAAGACCCAGGCTGTTTATTGTCATCAGCCATCATTTATTTATTACCATAAACATTTATTCAAGGTCTGTTATCGGCAGGCATCACCTAGCATAGTGGTAGGCATACAAAGGAAAAAAAAATGCTACTGTTACCCAAGATACTTATACAATTTAAGAGATGTTAAAGAGGTGCAAGTTAAGAATAAGAGTACAGTCAGGGGCTAATGCAGTGGAGACATAGTAGAAACCACATATTTCAAATTGTGATGGAGAGAATATTGAAAGGACAAGGAGTACTTTCTGGAAATGTTCTTTGCTCTGTTTATTTATAATTTTAAACTCTTTTGAAAATAAAGATATGTGGAGGAGTTAGGTATATCATCTGTCCATATGATCCTATTTGGCATATATTAAGCCTTTACTGTTCTGTTGAATGAGTAAGTGAATTGTTATGGTTTGGATTGTGTCTGCCAAAGGTTCAGCAGCAGCAGTGAGATAGGATGTTTGGGAGATGATTGGATCATCATCAGTGGATTGATCCAATAATAGATTCACATCTTAATGGACTATTGTGAGATGGTGGGAACTTTAAGAGACCCAGCCTAGTTGGAGGAAGTAGGTGCTGGAGGAATACCTTTTAGGGATATACTTTTGGCCCTATCCCCTTCTCCCTGTCTCTTTCTTTACTTCCTAGCCCTCCTGAAGTGAGCTACTTGCTCATATGTTTGCTGCTCCCATGATATTCCTTCTCACCATAGGTCCCAAACAACCAAGTCTAATGACAGTGGATGGAATCCTCTAAAACCATGGGGAAAACCATGTCCTTCCTTTTCACAATTGGTTTTCTCAGATATTTTATCACAATGGCAATGAACTTGAATATCAAATGAATGAGGACACTAAGATCTTTTCTCAGGATTTCTTTTGCTTGTTTTTACTTTTGGGGGGTACAAACCAGGCTCCTTTACCTCTGAATACATTGTCTGCAAACCCATGTGTATAGGTACTATAGTACACAAGTTGACTGTTTAACTTGTGAGGACTCAAATGTAAAGCCTATTATAATCTAAGTTAAGTTTTCTTTCTAATCATATTTTTTCCTTGAGCATTGGTTTTGCCTTTTATTTGGCATAGTGCTGGTTGCCTGGGCAGTAAGCCCACTAAGAAGAATTAACTACATTTTTTTTCTTTCTTCACAGTCTTCCACTTTCATGTAGATATGGTCAATTTACAAATTATTATTATTACTTACTTTGTTAACTAGAATGAAAAGACCTGTGATGTAGGCAGAGGGTTGACAAGTCAGACCTCTGTATTTCTTTGCCTCTTACTGAATGAGTCTGGTATTTCTAGACAGTCAACCAGCCAAGTGAACACTAAGATACCTGCTACCAGTGGATGTAGATTCTCAGTAGCTTGTGCAGCCTCATTCACAGTAGTGATTTGAGAATGTTGGTCCAGTGTAATGATCAGTACTGCTTCCCTTCATTATTAAAAGTATAATCACTTGGGCAACTGATTTCATGCTCACCCAACATATGAAGAATTTGAGTGGATATGACTCAGCTCTCAGACATTGCAGTAGGTCAATGGCAAGACTGGACAAAACACAAAAAAATAATTGCTTTACCTCTGTTTATATGAATGTGATTTGTCCCAACAGTTAGAAATGTCTCAACAGTTCAATTTCAAGTTTTACTTGTAGTATCATTGTGATATGTTAATAAAGTAGAACATTTCACCATGTCTAAGTAGCGGCAAACTTTTTCTTTTTTTTTTTTTTTAACAGAACAAGAAAATTTCCCTTATTTATATAAAAAGATACTTGGGTAAATTTGGGTGCTCCATTGTGTGGTGAATATTTAGAATTGTAATATCTTTCTGAAGGAGAGATCATTTTATTAGTATGTAGTGATCTTCTTTAACTCTCCTAGATAATTTTAATTTAAAATCTATTTTATCAGATATTAGGACTGCAACTTCTGCATTTTTTTATGGGGGCATCTTATATATACATTTTTTTTCAAATTTGGGGAGGGGAAGGGAAATAACAAAATAATGAACAAAGGATATAGGTTGACCCACTGTAACAATTAAATGTACTCGACACTATGTTGAAAACGAAGTTTACATCTTCAGGGGCGATGGGAGAGGAGTTGGGAAGTGGGGCAGGAAGGAATGTCAGGGGAAAAACAAAGGAAGATGTAATAGCACTTGATAGGAAATGTTCTCATTACATTACTGAAGTAACTGTAATCCTCTGTACAGTATTTTTACAATAAAAATATATACAAATAAAAAGATACTTTTCTCATTATCACTTAATTGTGGTTATATGCACTTGGTACTAGCTTCTTGAAAGTCCTAAAGAACTCTTTCACATGAACTCAGAAGTTCCATTGGAATCAGCTTGTTTTTGTTGTTGTTTTTTGTTGGTGTTTTTTTTACTTTTATATTTTTGCATTGTTGCCTCCTCGTTGTTTCCCCTTCCCATCCCTTCCCATACTCCTCCCCTCCCCCCATCCTCCCCCCACCCCCCACCAAAGTTGTAAAGTTCGTTTTTCAACATAATGACTTGTATATCTCATTGAGCGGCAAACCTTTTCTTTCCCAGGGCTACATGGATATTTATGACATCGTTCTCAGGCCGTGTACAATTACAATATAGGCCGACAGCCTCAACGCCCAAGAGAAGCCAACAAGATGATTACAATGCTGTGTAGCTATGTACCAATGCTTCTGAAGGTCTTATATAACTTGAGAAGCTCCTACCCCTGTGACATAAAGGAACCTGTTATGATGAGTTTCAGCCTAATTACACTTAATCTACAGTTTTTTGATTCTAAAACTAAACTTCCATGAAACAATCTAATGCCAGCAACTGGGTAGAGGTTATGCAACTGTGGATGGCTGTGACCACATCCCGCTTCACCAACAATTTCTCACTAGGTTTAATTGTTCCATGACTCGGTTTCTACATTTTAAAAGAGAAGTGATATCGATAACAATGGTATCAACTTCCCAGCATATATGAATGACTATACTCTGGTACACAGCAAGCACAAAGCTTGTGTTAACCCCGATAAGTCCCCATTGTACATGTCTGTCCCTTTATATTTGCCATCATAAGAAAGAACACATAAGATTTGGCTTTTTTAGCTCAGCCTTATCTTGCTCAACCTGATGCTCTCCAGTTCCATGATTTCATTTTTTATGGATGAGTAACATTCCAAGGTATATATAAGTACAGCATATTTTCCCTATCAGTTGTTGAGTAGGTTGGCTGATTCCCCTGTTTGGCTCTTAGTGACAGAGTGGCAATGAACATGGGTATGCAAGTCTCTGGCTTGTATATTGCTTTACGCTTATATGGATGTATGCTCAAAGGTGGTATGATGGAGTTATAAAATACGTCTATTTTTTCCATATACATTTTTATTGTAAAAATACTGTACAGATGGGTTACAGTTACACAAGTAGGGTAATGAGTATATTTCCTATCAAGCATTGTTACCTCCTCCTATGTTTTTCCCCTACAATCCCTTCCCCCTCACCCTCCCAACTCCTCCCTCCACCCCCCAAATTTGTAACATTCATTTTCAACAGTGTCTTGTACATCTCATTGTTACAATGGGTCAACTTGTATCCTTATTTAATCATTTTGTTATATTACTTCTCCTCTCCAAATTAGAAAAATGTATATACAAGATGCAGGACACTGGAATCAGATACAGTGACAAGGGTTATACCATGGGGCAAGAACGTACAAAAGAAACAAAAGAATCACATAGTGCATTATAAGTATGTTAAATAGCAACAATGAAAAAAACACTTGTGTCCCTATCTTGCGGTTCATTTTGCTTAACATCATCTTATAGAATCATATGTACATAGCTTTTGACCTTATCTGTTTGTCCTAGACATGTACTAGTTATTGCAAATAAGGGAAATCATGGGACCTATGTTTCTTTGGGCTCGGCATACTTCACTTAATATAATTTTTTCCAAGTCTTTCCATTACCTAACAAATAGGGGGATGTCATTCTTTCTGATGGAGACATAGAATTTGATTGTATATAGATACCACATATTCTTAATCCATTTATCTACTGAGGGGCATCTGGGTTTGGTTCCATATCTTAGCTTTGGTGAATAATGCTGCGATTAACACTGTTGTGCTGGTAGCTTTGATATGACCTTGTTTGTGATTGTTTGGGTAAATGCCCAAAAGTGAGACTGCTGGGTCATAGGGGAGTTCTATGTGGAGTCTTTTTTTTTCTTTTTATTGTGAAAATACTGTACAGAGGGGTTACAATTACATGGGCAAGATAATGAGTACATTTCTTATCCAGCATTGTAGCCTCCTCCTTTTTTTCCCCTTCCCATCCCTTCCCATCCTTCCCCTCCCACCCCCCATCCAATCCTCCCCTCTCCCCCCCCCCACCAAAGTTGTAAAGTTCGTTTTCAACATAACGACTTGTACATCTCATTGTTGCCATGGGTCCACCTGTATCCTTATTTAAACGATTTGGTTTTCCCCTTCCCCTCCTATGTGGAGTCTTTTGAAGAACCTCCATATTCTACACTCCCACCAACAATGCAATAGGGTTCCCTTTTGGCCACATCCCCTCCAGCATCTGTTGTTTCTAGATTTCTTTTATTTATTTTTTATTAGTAAGTTTTTTTATTGTGAAAATACTGTACAGCGGGGTTAAAATTACACGAGCAAGGAAATGAATACATCTCTTATCAAGCATTGTTGCCTCCTCCTTTGTTTCCTCTTTCCATTCCCTCTCTCCTATCCCTGCCCCGGCCTCCCCTCAACCCCCAATCAAAGTTGTAAAGTTTGTTTTCCACATAATGTCTTGTAAATCTCATTGCTGCAATGGGTCCACCTGTATCCCTATTTAAACAATTTGGTTTTCCCCTTTCCCTCCAAAAATCATACCAACATCAAATACAATGAAAACAGGGGTTATACCATGGGGGAGGGACATACAAAGCAACAAAGAAATCATCTTATAAATATGTTAGAAACAATAGTAAGAAAGAAAAACCATTTGAGTCTTATCTTGGGGCTCCTTTTGCCTAACATCAACTTATCTGACCATTTCTGCTTGTCTCAGACATACACTAGTTATTGAAAATAAGGGAAACCATGGGACCTCTGTTTCTTTGGGCCTGGCTTACTTCACTTAATATAATTTTTCCAAGCCTTTCCATTCTTAACAAATGGGGCAATGTCATTCTTTCTGATGGAGGCATAGAATTCTGTTGTGTATATATACCACATTTTCTTGATCCATTCATCTACTGAGGGGAGTCTGGGTTGGTTCCATATCTTAGCTATGGTAAATAATGCTGCAATAAACATAGTTGTGCTGGTAGCTTTAGTATGGTCTTGTTTGTGATCACTCAGGTAAATGCCCAAAAGTGGGATTGCTGAGTCATAGGGAAGCTCTATGTGGAGTCTTTTGAGGAACCTCCATATTACTTTCTAAAGTGGTTGAACAAGTTTACACTCCCACCAACAATGCAGTAGGGTTCCCTTCTGTTCACATCCCCTCCAGCATCTGTTGTTATTAGAGTTCTTGATTATAGCCATTCTAACTGGGGTGAGGTGATATCTCAATGTTGTTTTGATTTGCATTTCTTTTATGGCTAGAGAAGATGAGCATTTCTTCATGTGTCTAATGGCCAGTTCTAATAACCTCTTCAGAGGAATCTCTCTTTAAGTCTTTAGCCCAGTTATTAATCGGGCAGTTGCTTCTTTGAGGGTTTGTTGTTGGGGGATTTAATTTTTTGAGTTCTAAGTATATTTTAGATATGAGACTCTTGTCTGTTGTATGGCTACTGAAGATCTTCTCCCAGTCATTGGGTTTTCTATTGATCTTGCTAGCTGTGTCTTTTGTCATGCAGAAGCTCTGCAGTTTCATGCAATGGCGTTTGTCCAACCTTTCTTTGCTTTGTTGTGCTTTTGTCTTTATTATCAAAATTTCAAGGAGCCCTAGAGTTTCTCCTATTCCTTCCTGTAATGTTTTCAGGGTGTCTTCTTTGACTTCGAGGTCTTTGATCCATTTGGAGTTGACTCTAGTGCAGGGTGATAAATATGGATCTTGCTTTAGTGTTCTACAGGTGTTTAACCAATTTTGCCAGCACCATTTACTGAAAAGATTGTCTTTCTTCCATTCTATTTTTTTAGCTCTCTAGTCAAAGATTAGGTGGCTATAGGTTTGTGGGTTCATTTCTGGGTATTCAGCCAAAATAGGTCTATTTTTAGGTTGGGGACCACTATACTGATTTCCATATGGCTGTACAAGTTTACATTCCCATCCAAACTATGTCTTTTCTTTTGCTCAAATCCTCATCAGTATTTGTGGATGTTTCTTTTGTCAATGAGTGTCATTATGATGGGATGAGATAAAATTTACTGTAGTTTTGATTTGCATTTCTTCTATGGCCAAATATATTGAGTATTCCTTCATGTATTTGTCATTTACAGTTCTTCTTCTGAGAAGTGTTTGTTCACTTGACAGCTTATTAATTGGATTATTTTGCTTGAGTGTATGTGGTTTGTGGGTGTGTGAGAGAATGAAAGAGAAAGGGAGAGAGCAAGAGAGTGTACTGGAGTTTGAACTTGAGCTGTGTGCTTTTTTTTTTTTGCTCAAAGCTGGTGCTCTACCCCTTGAACCACACCTAATTTCTAGCTTTGTGCTGAATAAGTAGAGAAGAGTCTCTTGAATTTGGGCTACCTTTGAATCATCTTCAGATGTCAGAGCCATTGCCACTCAGCTACTGTTGGATCTTTCGAGTTCTTTGTATATTCTGAACATAAATCCAATATCTGGTGAATAGCAAAAATAGCTTTTCTTCCATTATATATCTCACCTCTTGATTCACAATTGTTTTATTTGATGTGTAGAAACTTAAATTTGATGCAATCTCATTTTCTGAAAATTCTTGCTCTTATTTTGGGGGGCAAAGATTTCTTCTAAAAAACATATCTATGCCTGTTCCTTCCAATTTTTTTTGTATATTTTCTTGTATTAGTTTTAAAGTTTCAAGTCTCCCGCTAAGATATAGAAATCAGTGCCCAGTTTCTGTCTTCTGCATACAGATAATTAATATTCCTAACATTATTTATTGAAAGGTCTGTCTTTTCTCCAATGTATATTTTTGCCTCTTTTGTAAAATATCAGCTGCTTGTAGCTGTGTTGGTTTATTTCTGGATCTTTTAATCTGTTTTCTTGGTCTTTATATCTGTTGTAATGTCAGTATTAAACTAATTTTATTACTACAGCTCTGTAGTACAATGTGAAATCCAGTATTGTATTATTATGTTATTCTTTTTGCCCAGGATTATTTTTTGATATTTGGTGTCTTTTATGTCTTCTAGTAAATTTTGTTGATAGAATTCTCCATATCTTGACAAATAATAACATTGGAATTTTGGTGGACATTGCATTGAATCTGTAATTTGCTTTCAGTAGTATGGCCATTATGATATTAATTTTGCTAATCCATGAACATATAAGGTTTTTCAGTCCTCAGCTATGTTCTTCAGTTCCTTTCTTCATAGTTTTATTATTTTTATTCTACAGGTCATTTACCTTTTTGTGTGATTGAAAATTTTCCTGATTTCTTTCTCAGTATATTCATTTTTGCTATACAAAAAAGAAACATTATAATATAGTGCTTTTATATCCTGCTACGTTGCTGAATTTTTAAACAAATAAAATTTAGTTTCTAGTGGAACTTTCAGGATGGTTTATAAAGAGAATGACTTAAAATGCGCATGGAGAGATTTTGTTTTTGAGGAGCACCAGTGTTTGAACTCAGAGAGTCTCATAAGTTGCCCCGCTTGCTTGTTCTACTGGTGCTTTATCACGGGAGCCACATGTTCAGTCCTATTTTTTTCTGGTTATTTTGGAGTATGTCTCCTCACAGACTTTTCCACTTGGGCTGCATTGGACTGTGGGTTTCAGGATCTCAGACTCTGGTGTAGCTAGAATCACAGGAGTCACGAGTGCCCATTGATAAAGATAATTTGACTTTTTCCTTCTCTGCTTGCTTCCTTTTCATGTCTTTCTCTTGTAATATTGCTCTGGCTAGGAGTTACTGAACGATATTGAATAAGGATGGAGAGATTGAACATACCTGTCTTATTCCTAACTTTAGAGTAAATATTTCAATTTCCCACAGTTTAGGATGAGGGTTGACTATGGGTTTGTCATCTATAACCATTATTACGTTGATGTACATTCCATCTATTCCTAATTTCTTCAGAATTTTAAAATAAAATGATATTGAATTTTACCATTTTTTCTGCATCAATTGAAAAGTCTATATTATTTGGCCCTTGAGTCTGTTTGTGAAGGGTGTTTTATTTACTGATTTATATATATTGAATCATCTTGGGAATAAAACTAAATTTATCATAGTGTATGATCTTTTTAATGTGTTGTTGAATTTGGCTTACAAGTGTTTTATTGACAAATTTTATATCTATACTCATCAGAGGGATTGGACTATAACCCTCTTTTGTTCCTTTTGCTGTTATGTCCGTGTCTGGGTTTTAAATGAATGTAGTATTGACTTTATGCAATGAATTTAGTAGTGTTTCTTTTCTTTCTGCTTCATAGAAAAGTTTGAGGAGCAGTATTGACAGCAGGTCTTCTTTTAAACTCTGGTAGAATTTGGCAGTGAATCTATTGTGTCCTGTGATTTTCTTTGCTGGGATATGATTACTGCTTGCTTAACTGTTCCTTTTGGTTCAACTTTGGTATGTTAAATTTATCTAGATTTATTTTTTCCCATATTCTCATGATTGGATTTATTTTCTTCTTTTATGCATAGGATGTCTGAGAATATTCTGCAGTGATTTATGATTAGTTTTCATAGTTTTATTTTAGTATTGATCTTTATGGAAGGAATTTATTTTTCCAGTCATGAATTATTCCTTTCCTGGGTAGAATAAACTAGGTTGGCAGCTATTTTCTTTCAGCACTTCAAATACAGCATTTTATCCCCCCCCCCCCCCCGCCTTTTTTTGGTTTCTATTGATAAATCAGCTCTAATTCTGATGAGGTTGCATTTATGGATTACTTGACATCCTCTCTTGTGTTTTTTAATATTCGTTCCTTGTATTTAATATTTTAACTATAATATGGCATGGAAAGCTTCTATAGTTTTCTTTCTGTTTAGAATCTTAAAAGTCTTCTGTAATAAGATGAGCTTCTCTTTCTGAAGATTTGAAAGTTTCTTCTGATACTTCATTGAATACATTTCTTAAATCTTTAGCCAACAACTCTTCTCCTTCTTCTATGCCTGTATTTCATAGGTTTGTTGTTTTACTGGAGTCCTGAAGTTCTTGCAGGTTAATTTTTGTAAATTATTAAAGATGTTAATCTATTCAAAAATCTTAAAAACTTATGGAATTTATACACATAATAACAGAGGCTCAAAATATATGACAAGAGCTGAACAAATTGAAAGGGAAAAAGTAGATAAACCCATAAAATAATTAAAGCATGAAGCATTCTTATTCCAACAGTTTATAGAATAGTTGAAAAAACAGGTAGCATATATAAGACTTAAAAATATAGATACCAGCTAAAACAAATTGACATTTAGAATATAATTTCCTCTCCAATAACAAGATGTATATTATATTCAAATGTTCAGACAGTACTGACCAAGTCATACTAATGCTTAGACTTTTTAAACATCTGAGATCATATTAAATATGTTCTTAAATGATTCTTAAATGATAGAGGAATCAAACTTAAACATTTCTGGAATCTCTGAAATTTCTGCAAATGTTACCAACTACATCTAAACAAACCATGTTTCAATGGCACAAAGACAATTATGAAAAAGAAGATATATCTAAATTTGTGAGATGAAATTGATCAGTGGAAAATAAGTTTCTTTCCATGTCTTTTTCCCCTTTATATTCTTCTGATTTCTAAAATTATATCTACTTTGTCTTCAAGCCTTGGTATTGTGTCTTTTATTTGATCTACTTTGCAGAAGATATTTCCAAATGTATTTCTAATTTGAGTCCTTGAGTTTTTCATCTCCAGAACTTCGGGGTTTTTTTTTTGAAAATACGTCAATCTTTTAGATTATAGTAAATTCTTGTATATTAATAAAAAGAAACATCAGTAGATCAAATCAATAGTTACCAACAAGTCAAGGAGAATTGGCTACTTCTGAAGGAGAAGATAAAGGGAGCTCTTCCAGACCTCCCTCTTTGGTTTGTAGATGTCTTTCCTTAGCTGACATATCATCTTCCATGTGTATGTATCTGTGTCCAAATTTATTCTTTTCATAGGAACATTAGTCCTATTGTATTTGAAACTGTGTTCATAACCTTTGCTACAAACAGGAATGCCTTTATAAAGATCTTGTCTATAAATACAGTCACATCTTGAAATATCAGGGGATAGGATGTCAACATATGAATTCATAGGGAATTGAGGAGACACAATCCAGATCAAAGTGACAGGAAAAGAATTCCAGATGAATACCTGGATAACAATGAGGAGAGATTATCAGACATTTATTTATAACTTCTTATAAAATGAAAACGTTCATTAAAAAAAGGTCAGGAAAGAATTTTTCCCCAAGAAGAAGAAAACAAATTCTCTTTACTATTCTTGGCATTTCTTAAGAAATCTAAAATTATCCCTAAATTGATAGAGGAAGTCATCTGTGTCCCCAGATCTGAGGTATGCTTTACATATAAGATACAGTAATTATTCCTGACATCCAAGCCTGGCCCTTGATGTTTCAGAGAATACAAAACCAAATCAGCATAAAACGCTTTGTAAGGCATACCAAATGAAGCTTATGCTCTGTTTTCAATTATTCATCATCCCCAGGGCAAAATGAGTAGATGCCAGAATGAGAACAATGGAAACAGCAGTGAGGGTTAGGCCTCAGTGGTGAATATCTGTGTACAAGACTATAGAAACAAGAAGAATGTGACAGAATGAATATGCAGCTCCAGCAATCACTGTAGCTGCCTTTGAATCCTACTAGGCAGCAGCAGTCCACAATCTGTGGGGTCACTGTGCTCATAAACTATGCATACACACAGGGATAGTTAGGAAAACAAAATGGGGAAAGGATGGAGATACATGTGAAGAATATTGGAATACTTGGAATGTGCCTGAGCATCAAAGGAAGGGTAAAGACGTAAAATAATGAAAAGTATGTGATGAACCAAATGGAAGGAAAAAATGTGCATACTTTCTACTGTGATGAGAAGTAAATGCACATATACATATTTGTATTAATTATTCCCAAATCCATACGAACTATTTAATTGAACTCCAAATTTAGGGAAAGAGTGATGTTTATATCATAGCAAATCTGTGAACATGAAGATCAGTATATAGTTGCAACAGCAGGTGACAATGCCTGAGATTACTTTTCTTTTATAGGGTAACAGTGACAAGTATTTACTAAGAGTGTTAACAAATATTATCACTAAATAATAATTTATCACTAAGTGAACCTGCTGAAGATAAGGCTGATCTGTTAACTTATTTACTGACGAACAGTCAGTGCCATTTTTCCCCCTTAGCACTGAAATTTGGTGAATCATTTCTATTGAATGTGGTACAGATATTTTAAATACAAATGTATAAGTAGATCAGTGAAATAACTCAGACTTCAAAACAGAGCAAACACCAAATGAATATTCACTTTTTTCAATTACAAAAATTTCACAGAGGAAATTTTTTTTCTTTTTCTTCTATTGTTAAGATGTTGAACAGAGGGGTTACAGATACATGAGTAAGGCAATGACTACATGACTTGTCAATTATTGTTACCCTTTCCCTTCCTTGTCATTGTCCCACTATTCCTTCCCTCCCCCACCTCCCACACTCCTCCCTTCTCCATCCCATCCACACCACCCAAGGTTGTAAAGTTCGTTTCCAATATACTGTCCTGTGGGTGTCTTTGTTGCAATGGGTCATCCTGTGTCCTTGTTTCAGCATTTTGTTATTCCCCTTCCCCTCCTCATATTATACATATGTATTTACAAGATGCAGGGTATCAAAATCGAGTACCATGACAACAGGGGAGATGCCAAAGGGGAAAGAACAAACAAAGGAAACAACAACAAAACAAAAAAATAAAATCACATGGTACATTTAAAACAATAACAGTAAAGACAGACCTCTTGTGTCCATATTTTGGAGTTCATTTAATTTAGTATCATCTTATATGGTCATTTGTACATGGTTTTTGAGCTTCTCAGTTCATCTGATAAGATTATCCTATATGTATACTAATTATTGCAAATAAGGGAAACCACGGGACCTAAATTTCTTTGCGCCTGGCTTACTTCACTTAATATGATTTTTTTCCAAGTCTTTCCATTTCCTAACAAATGGATGGTATCATTCTTTCTGATGGAAGCATAGAATTCCATTGTGTATACGTACCACATTTTCTTGATCCATTCATCTACTGAGGGGCATCTGGGTTGGTTCCATATCTTAGCTAAGGTGAATAATGCTGTGATAAACATAGTTGTGCTGGTAGCTTTAGTGTGGCCTTGTTTGTGATCATTTCGGTAAATGCCCCAAAGTGGGATTGCTGGGTCATAGGGGAGCTCTATGTAGAGTCTTTTGAGGAACCTTCATACTGCTTTCCAGAGTGGCTGAACAAGTTTACACTCCCACCAACAGTGCAGTAGGGTTCCCTTTTGGCCACATCCCCTCCAGCATCTGTCATTATTAGATTTTTTTTTTTATTCTAACTGGGGTGAGGTGGAATCTCAATGTTGTCTTAATTTGTATTTCTTTCTTTTTCTTTTTGTTGGTTGTGGGCTTGAACTCTGGGCCTGGGTGCTGACCCTCAGCTCTTCAGCTCAAGGGGAGCACTCTATCTCTTGAGCCACAGCACCACTTCCAGTTTTCTGAGTGGTTCATTGGAGATAATAGTCTCATGGACATTCCTGCCAGGGCTGGCTCTGAACTGCAATCCTCAGATCTCAGCCTCCTGAGTAGGTAGGATTACAGGCGTGAGGCATGGGTGCCCAGCTTGCATTTCTTTTATGGCCAGAGAAGTTGAGCATTTCTTTATGTGTCTACTGGCCATTCTTATTTCCTCTTCAGAGAAGTCTCAAATCTTTATGTCTTTAGCCCACTTATTAATGGGCCAGTTGTTTCTTTGAGGATTTGTTATTGGGGTATTTAATTTTTGAGTTCTAAGTATATTTTAGATATGAGGCCCGTGTCTGTTGTATTGGTAATGAAGATCATCTCCCAGTCCTTGGGCTTGATCTTGCTAGCAATGTTCTTTGCCATGCAGAAGCTCTGCAGTTTCATGCAATGGCATTTGTCCAACCTTTTTTTTTTTTCTTTTGATTTGTTGTGTTTCTGGGTCTCTATAAAGAAAATCTTGGCCTGTGCTAAGGAGCCCTAGAATTTTTCCTAATCCTTCCTGTAATATTTTCAGAGTGTCTGCTTTGACTTCAATGTCTTTGATCCATTTGGAGTTGATTCTGGGAGGAAATATTTTCTTATAGGAGAAATTTTGGACTTTATTCTTTCTGCAGTTAGCAGGTACAATATTACCAATACTAATATTACTTCTCTTTTTTTTTTTACTGTACAGAGGGGTTACAATTACATGGGCAAAATAATGAGTACATTTCTTTTTTATTTTTTATTGTGAACATACTGTACAGAGGGGTTACAATTACATGGGCAAGATAATGAGTACATTTCTTATCAAGCATTGTAGCCTCCTCCTTTGTTTACCCTTCACATCCCTTCCCAGCCTCCCCCTGCCCCCCACCCAATCTCTTAAAGAAAAAAATCTAAAAATTTAAACTGAAAATCCAAGAAAACGCTTCTCATCAATATTGTCCATTCGAGTAGAAATACATTTAAAGCACCATTTTCTCCTCTCTCATGATAAAGTCAGATTGTATCCTCAAGGGATTAAAGCTACCACTGCTGGAACCGATTAGGTTAGCTGATTCTTTCTTTACATCACCATTTACTTTCTCCTCTTCTTGAGCTGCATGTAGCTCCTGATGATTGCAAAAGTTTATGAATCTATAATATACACACACATATAATATATATAAATATAATATATATTTACATGGTGATTTTAAAAGTTAGAAATAAAAAATTATTTTTAGTATTCCTAATTTCACTTTTGACTTTGTCATTGCTGTATCATAAATATTCCTTGTTTCACTTTCCTTTATTAGGTTACCAGGAGAAAACAACCTTGTTCCATCAATGCTACCCTTGAGCAGGGGGCATGGAGCTGGGATGTTAGTGACTGAAGACTTTGCCAGGTCTGTGTGTGTGAGAGGAAGATGAAAAAGGAATACCTCAGGGATCACAAAATGATGGCAAAGAAATTCACTCTAAACAGGAAGTGGAGCTTATCTACATCTGAGTCATTATTAACGTGTTGACAACCATTAAAATGTTTTGAGAGTTGTTTTATATGTAGTATTATTACCCTAAAAACAGACAAAAATCTACAAATATAAGTAAAGCATGTACAATTTTAATATTCAAAAGTTGCCTTGATATATGGCAACAATTTATTATCCACCCTCACTAGGCATGGAAGAATTCAAGAACTGGTCTTATGAAATCTCATTAAGAAATGTAGAGTATTTTGAAAAATGTTTTCGTATTTTTTAAATATATTTTTTATTGTAAAGATACTGTACAGAGGAGTTACAGTTACATGAGCAAGGTAATGAGTACATTTCCTACTGAGTATTGTTACCTGTTACCTCCTCCTTTGTTTTTTCCCTACCATCCCTTTCCTTTCCACCTCCCCAACTCACCCCCCCTCCACACCCCAAAGCTGTAAAGTTCGTTTTCAACATAGTGTTTTGCACATCTCATTGTTACAATGGGTCATCCTGTATCCTTGTTTCAGCATTTTGTTGTTTCCCTTCCCCCCCCCCCCCCAAATTAGAAAAATATATACACAAGAAGCAAGGCACTGGAATCAAATATGGGGGAAGAACATACAAAGAAACCAAAAAAATCACATAGTGCATTATAAATACATTAAAAGAACCCCTATCTTGGGGTTCATTTTGCTTAGCATCAGGTTATAAATGATCACAAACCAGGCCATACTAAAGCTCCCAACACAACTATGTTCATTGCAACATTATTCACCATAGCTAAGATATGGAATGGAACCAACCCAGATGCCCCTCAGTAGATGAATGGATCAAGAAAATGTGATATATGTGATCCAAGATATACATGTAATATATATATATATATATATATATATATATATATATATACATATATACATATATGTAATGAATTCTATGCCTCCATCAGAAAGAATGATACTGCCCATTTGTTAGGAAATGGAAGGACTTGGAAAAAATTATATTAAGTGAAGTAAGCCAGACTCAAAGAAACATAGGTCCCATGGTTTCCTTTATCTGCAATAACTAGTATATGTCTAGGACAAGCAGAAGAAGTTTTAAAAAAGTCTTAATGCCAGGTGCTGGTGGCTCATGCCTGTAATCCTAGCTACTCAGGAGGCTGAGATTTAAGGATCATAGTTCAAAGCCAGCTTGGGCAGGAAAGACTGTGAGATTCTTATCTCCAATCAACCACAAGGAAACAAAAGTGGCACTATGGCTCAAGTGGTAGAGTGTTAGCCTTGAGCTGAAGAGCTGAGGGACAGCACTCAGTTCAAGCCCCACGTCTGACAAAAAAAAAAAAATCTTAATGAAGTTCCATTTGGTATTTGTTCCTTTTTAAAGTCTGAATCATTGTATTTATCTTGTCATACATTCTAATGTTCTAAATGAAGCTAAATGAGTTTACCAAAGAATTAGTTTAAAAAATTACCTGTGTCTGTTTCCATCAGAACATCAGAATGCTTATGAAACTTACTTAGGCACTCATGTATACATGTAGAATTTATGCTCTGGGGGAACACAGAAGAGTCACTTTTGCTTGTGTTCACAGAATTTACATTTTGACTGTCAGGTAATAGATGATTTCTAAGCATTTGGTTAGATTTAACTTCATTACCTTGGTGCCATTCTATTCAGTGGTTAGCCATCAGAGATTGGGGGAGAAGAGCTAAACTATGGACTTGTAGCAGCAGCCTTATACTTCAGCTGTGTTTTCCTTGTTGTCTGTTTAAATGATCATTCAGGCTTTAGTATTCATAAAGAAAATATGTATTGATCATCAATGTAGCCTGGGTATATCTATGTTCCCTTTCTCAAGGGGTTCACAGTGTAGTTGAATAGAAATGCAAATGTGAATTTGGAAGGAAGCTAAAGGACATTCTGTTGCCTGTCATTGAAGAGAGACTGTTTCTCTTTTCCTTTTCTGTGCTAGGAGAAGGAATCAATAGGATAGTGATTATAATTTTCTTGGGGAAGAAGAGTTTTCACCATATTGGTTGATTCTGCCTAAGCTAATTCTGAAGATAATTTTTCTTGACCATTCATCATCATTTTAGCTTCTAGCAATGGTGCCAAATCTTAACATCTGCTTGAAGAAAGGATATGAAAAAGTTTTAAGATATTATGAAATATTGACTCATTTTACCCAGAAATTAGAATTTGGAATATATGTCCATGGTGTCATTTCCTCAATAAGGAGCACAGTATTATGCTAGTTTCAGGTCTTAATTACAGTTGGCTTAATAGAGACATGAGCCTTGATCAAAATCAAACCTTACGCTTTATGCTGTTAAAACAGCTTGATAGTTGTACTGCAATATTTTCAAGATGCTGGTAATTCTAAGAAGAAAATATTCTACTAGGACATACTTCACTACAGAGATCAAAACACTATGACCTTCTGACCAAATGCATATCTATTTGGATAAATAAGGGCTTATTAGAACACAGACACACTCCTTAGCATCTGTATTGTCTGCAATAGACATAGTGTGGTCAGCATGTATTGTTTCCTTCTGACTATTAACAGAAAGGAGGTTGTTAGAACCCTGTTGCTTAATATTAAACTATGGCATTCCTTTATAATTTCTTGAAAGCTAATTGACTCAGACATTCTTTCAGTTCCCAGGTTAGATCTAAATGGATGTGTTGGTCACTTTTCTGTCACTGTCACAAAAATTCCTGAGAAAAGCAAGTTCGAGGAAGGCAGGTTTATTTTGGCTCATGGTTTCAGAGGTCAGTCCATGGTCAGCTGGCTCCATTGCTGTCGGCAGAACATCATGGCAGTGGGAGTACATGAGAGAAGATACTCACCACAAGACTTCTAGGAAGCAAAGAGAACATCAGGGAACAGATACTTCCAAAGGGCTCAGTCCTAGTGATCTCTTTCCTCTAACTGCTAGTTGTCATCCCCTCCCAATAATGAGATCCAATTGTGAATCTAACCCTAGATTATCACCTAGATTAGGTGGGAACATTCATGATCTAATCACCTCCGTTAAACTCCATCAGCTATCAATCATATAAGAGCCTTTGGGGGACATTTCTGATTCTAACTATTGCAACCAATAAAATAGTACATTCTAATGGAAAGCCCTCATTTGTTAGAGGATGTGTCCATGTGTAGTTATCCCTTCAACATGCCTGAAACTATGGAGTCTTGTTTTTTTTTTTTTATTGTCAAGGCGATCTACAGAGGGGTTACAGTTACATAAGCCAGGTATCCAATACATTTCTTTTTGAACAGTGTCACCATTTCTCTCAATTTTTTCCCTCCCTCCCTCCGCCCTCCCCAAATAGTATAGTTAATTGGATCATATATAATGATGCTTATTGAAATGAACTCCAAGAAGTTGAAAAAAGAGGTTGTTTTATTTTATTTTTTACCATTATTTCCCCCCTTTTTCACTGTTGTTTTTTTAAATTTCTGTACCTTTTGTCTTATATGTAAGTTTATCTGATTTGGTGAGGGGAAGAGAAAGCACAGAAACGGTGGGACAAAGGTGAACTGAGTCAGCAGTGATGCTCATCAGACACTATGGAGTCCTTTTCTTTCCACTTCAAGAATACCTTGGAGGAGAATGGTCTGATTTTTCATGAAAGAAAAACGTTAGTCTAGCTGGCACATTAGTGTAAAGAGAATTAGAAAATTTTCAAATGATGATAAGTCTCTTAAATGACCTTTAAACACTTTTTGGATATCTTTTGTAAATGGGCTGTGAATGTGGATAATGAAGGAAATGAAGTTAAGTAAAAAAGTAAAAATGTAAAGTTTTTAAAATAACACACTACCATGCATTCTTAGTCTGAATATCTTTTCCTGTGCAGTAAGAAGGTAGAGAGTTTCTATACCATATACTGATGCCTCTTCTTGGTTTACAATGCCTACAAATATGCTCCCTCATTTCATTAATGCACACCTATCTAGTATACCTTCTTTCCATTTCTGTTAGCTCTACGGGAACAATTGATAATTTTCTAGAACCTTTACATTGCTGTCTGAAAATGAATCAGAGTGATTTTTCCATTTGCTGTTTCCTTATGCTCTTGTATTTATAAGATACTGTCATGATTACTCAACAAATCTACAAAGTGAACCACATCTGTTGGTGTTCCAACACAGCTGGAAGTTCCTTGGCTTCTGTGGTAAACTTTTTATATGAGAATAATTTTTAGTTGCCTATTCTGTCTGTATTTATGCAAATTACAGTGTTATTTATAAGTAAGTAAATAATAACTTTTAAGACAACATCTGCACTTCTGTCTGAATATCAGACACCTGCAAAGTCAGATTTCTTTGAATGGAAGATCATGTGCACTTTGATCAGCCTGAAATAAATGTTAATCATTTGGGTGCTTATTGATCTCTAGCTTAATTTGGAACACTTACTTATTAGTAGGTGGTTTTACATTTTTATGTCTTCCAAATAGAAAAATCTAATAGAATGAGAACAAAACTTCTATTCTGGACTCTTACATTCCTTATGACTTTGGGACTATATATATGAACTTCCAGTTCCTCTTTCTTCATCTGTGAATAACATTATCAATCTCATAGGAATATTCTGAGAATTAAATGAGCAATGTGCTTAAGCATCTTGCATATTGCCTGACCTTAGGAACACAGTAATTATTGGTTCTTGTTCCCTATTTTACATTTCTTTTATAATTGTCAAAGCATAATTGACTTTTCTCCCCTCACCAAATATGCTAGGGAATAGATTATAGGAGGAATCTAAGTACAGAACATGGAAGTCTGGTGAGATCTTGAGCTATGTCTCAAAGTATGAGAATCAGTTATTATTAAAACTCACATTGTCCATGGGAAAAATGAAAAACAAAGGAAAGGAAATAAACTGAAAAGGCAGTTATATAATTTCAATATTTGGATACTTTGAAAGCAACAGGATAGGGCCATGAATAAGCTACTTTTGAAATAATAAGAATAATGAATATAATAACTATCACATTACATTCTATAAACCTATCAGATATTAAACACTATTTATTTATTTGTTTTATCCCTAACATTGAAGTTTCTGCCTACTAAACAACCTACAAACATATCCATAATAGAAATTGGATTAAGCAAGAGTTTTTAAATAAATTGAGTTATCTTCATTCGGTAGCTATCCTTTTTTAATAAGACTAGTTTTCTTTAATCCATCTTCTGTATTCTCTCCTTGAAGCCATGAGCCAATTATAGTGAAGTCATTACTGCTTGTTTCCCTAACTACTCTATTGATCATTCTGCTAGCAGTTGTTCTCCTAGATCTATCCCATTTATTAATGTGTTTCTCTCGCGTCAATGCTGACCTCTTGTCATTAGAGGCAACATTTGGACTTGAAAGCAAAAGAGCTGGGTTTTCATCTCTTTTCTACTTCCAATTAGCCATAAAACTCTAGAGAAACAACTCCTTCCCCAAGGCCCTAATTTCTTCTTTTACTGCGACTGTTTTACAGTCACAGAGTCGTGGAGCAAATACTAGGCAAAAAGTCAGGATTTTTGAAGCTTTTTGTTGGTTTTTCAGCACTTTAATCAACTTTGTGGAGGCTTTAGTTCCCTCTGCTACAAACCAGTGCATTTCATAGCTTCATGAAACTTTAGCTCCAGAAAGAGTCTTGGAGGTCATCTAGTCAATATTTTTTTCTGTGCTCAAGTTAGTGAATAGCTAACCCTCCAGAAATAGACAACACTGAAAAGATAAGAACTTTAAGATAATCCAGTATTATTTGGACAAGGGATATTCAAATATAAAACAAACTTCCAGGCGTGGAACTCTCTGGAGAAAGTATACACTAAACAGATCCTATCTCAGCAATATAGTTATGCAGTCATTCATTTGATCTATCATTACATCATACTTTCTTTCATGCACTAAATAATTATATTACATAAACCATAACCCTTGTTAAACTTATCACTGATGGGCAACTATTCCTTTTCTTTTCCTATTCCCTTACATTAAAAAGGCTGGTTCTGTGTGAATAATCACAGAAAAAAACATACATTTCTTTGGACTGCAGGGTGGGTGTTCTGCTTCTTGAAAGTGCAGTAGATGATCAGATGAGCTTGTTCTAAGGCACATCCTAAGGAATTATTTACCAAAAGAGCAATTAAAGATTCTTTTATTTTGTTGGTCATGGGGCCTGAACTCTGGACCTGAGCACTGTCCCTCAGCTCTTCAGCTCAAGGCTAGCGCTCTACACTTAAGCCACAGCTCCACGTCTGGCTTTTTTTTCTTTTATTGCGAGAATACCATACAGAGGAGTTACAATTACATGGGCAAGATAAGGAGTACATTTCTTATCAAGCATTGTTGCCTCCTCTTTGCTCATGTGGTGCTGAGGAATCAAACTCAAGGCCTCATGCATGCAAGGCAAGCACCCTACCACTGAGCCACCTTCCCAGCCCTAAAGATTCTTGCTTTTGTCTAGGCCAGGCACAATAGCTGATCATGACTTAAGAGGTAGAGATCAAGACGATTTCAGTTTGAGGCTTGCCCAGGGGAAAATGTTAGCAAGACATATCTCAACAAACAAGCCAGTCATTTTGGCACACAGCTATATTTCCTGCTATACAGAAGGTCTACATAAAAGACTGAGCTGGGGAGGCAGGGGAAGGAACAAAACCTGGGAAGCAAAATAAAAAAAGGAAAAAAAGAAGAATGGTTCAAGTGTAGATCCTACCTAGAAGTTACTAGGTCTTGAACTCAAACTTTAGTATTCATTCTTAGAATAAATACAAATGCTTTTTTTGTCTATATGTTGTACAAATTTGTATTTGTGAAACTTCTGGTGGATATTCTCTGTTCTTCACTATGCAGCTCTACAACTTTGCAGCAGGATGTTGGAAGGACATTGTTATAACCTCTATTTGTTCTATAAAGAATTACACATTACAGCCTATCTGCACATATTCCATTGTTGGTAATGACTTCATGATGATTCTTAAGAGAAATCTCCTTTGATGTCAGCAACTTGAGATTTCTTTACTCCTACTTATGTTGAATCTGTTGTTGTATAGGTGCAATATATTATATTTCTTACATATGTATATAATATATGCATATTTCTTTTATAAATGATACCTTGACATAGTTTGGGGGTTCTGGCTAGAGGCTAGCCATTTCCACTTCTTCAGCAACTTACCTCCCCATCAACCCAGCTATCTCCCTTAATGGTCTCACAAACAGTGCATTGCCATCCACTTGTTCTAATCACCTAGAGCTAGATGCCAGACACCCCCAGGTACAGCCCCCATGACCCAGACCTCACTGAAATTGATTTAAATGAGACCATTTTAAGCCTTGTCTGGTTCTTCCCATCGAAATCACCATAGAGGAACCTTCCCATGTTTTTCCTCTTATGTTCTACCTCTTGACCAAGAAACAAGGAATATAATAGAACCAATAGACTCTTTCTGGATTCTCCTCTTTTGATTTGCATCTGCCCCCCCTCCCCCCGTAAGCCATCCAAGATCACATGGTTCGAACAATAGATCAGAAATGTTTCAAGGTTTTTCCCAAAGACTGTGCTTGTTTAGAGTAATTCAATACAGACTGAAAAGAGAAGAAGAAGAAGAAAAAAGAAATGCTATCAGAGCAAGCAAATTTTCCATTCCACAACAGACCCTCCAAGGTCTTAAGGTAAATATGTGGAACAATTTATGTAATTATGAAACACTGGAGAAGACTATAAGTCACATGACATTGAAATTCACTAGACATTTTTCAAATGATTTGCTTTCATTTCATCATTCTTTTACATTTGATAGTTCAAACTCCATGAGGTTATTTATGAACCCTAAGAGTTTTCAGTATCAATTACTCCTTTGAAATATATGCACTGGGCTGGGAAGGTGGCTCAGTGGTAGAGCGGTTGCCTTGCATGCCTGAGGCCCTGGGTCTGATTCCTCAGCATCACATAAGCAAAAAGAAAAAAGCCGGAAGTGGCGCTTTGTCTCAAGTGGTAGAGCGCTAGCCTTGAGCTGAAGAGCTGAGGGACAGAGCCCAGGCCCAGAGTTCAGGCCCCACGACCGGACCCCTTCCCCCCCCAAAAAAACAGTAGAAATATATGCACCATAAAGAAAGAGGAAAAGAAAAATATGTACCAGTGACAAAACATTTGAACCTTCAAAGTTCCAGGTAATAGAATGTTTGTTTCAGGTAACTAAGATTTTTCAGGTTCTCAAGTTGGGAGCCTGTGGTTGAATGTTATAACTCATTTCAGACACACTGTGAATTCATTCTATCCCTGGAGTTCATTCAGTACACCAACATTTCAGTGATTTTCTCCAGTGTATTATACTGTGAAATAGAATTGGATACATATTTTCTGTAAATATGCCCACTTAAAGTAAAGCAAAATTGGGGAAATTAAAAAGAAGAAAATCTGGGTGCTGGTGGCTCATGCCTGACATACTAGCTACTCAGGAGCCTAGGCAGGAAAGTCTATGAGACTCTTATCGTCAATTAAATACCAGAAAACCATGAATGGTGCTGTGGCTCAAAGTGGTAGAGCGCTGAACTTGAGAGAGAAAGCCCAGGAACAGTGTCGAGTTCAAGCCACAGGACTGACTAAAATAAATACATCAATTAATCAATCAATCGATAAAAGAAAACAAAGGTAGAAGAAAGAATTCCTATTTGTTGCAATATATTTAAAATAGGGATAAATAATGACTATTAAATAATAAAATATACCTAGCTATAAAAGTTTGATATATACAAGACACTTGATCATTGTTCCAATGAAGGTATAGTCATACTCAAATAAAGAGTGAAGATTGATTCTTTGATTAATTTATTTCTTTCCCTTCCCCTCCAAATTCCTTTAAGAGATCTAGCTTTCTTTATCTCATTCCTTTGTTTATTTACTTGATGTTTTGTACAGATTTGTGAAGGACTCACAATGGCATTAAATCTACTACTGATTCATGATTGCAGGTACATATATGAAAAACTATCTTTGAAAGAAAGCAACCCACACTGAGCTCCTATTTGTAACATAATTCATAATTTAGAGTTAGTGTAAATAATGCACTTTTTAATTTATTCAAGACTAATCTTGTCTATAGTATTATGCACACCTGAAGGACAATTTATCAATAATTAATCTAAGAAAAGATTCCCAGTTGATGAATCCAAACTGAAAATATCTCTCTAATTAGTTTGCTGTAGAAATGGGTATTTCCTACTGTTGCATAATCCTGCATATGCATAAAAGGATACTGATGAAAATTACATGACTTGCTTAGATGGCTTAACAATACTGAATGGTGGTAATTGGGCTAAATTTTGTATGCCTGGATTCACTCAATGAAGTCTTTCCTTTGCATGTAAAATAGGATTTGGTTTCCAAAGCCCATATATAATGCTGCACAGCTCATGCCTTCAGAATCTCATTGTAAACTTACACCTCATGCAATTTTCTATCATCATTGCCTCCATCTGTTACCTCTCTTTGTTTCTATGTCCTTATATAGACTCTGGCTATCTCGTAATGCCTGTGATTCTGGTGGAAGGTTTAGTCACACATGAGGATTAATGTCTGTAAGTGTGAATCTAACTGGATCAGTTTTATTAGATATCTACCTCTGAGCTGTATTATTCTTAAGGTTATTACAGGATATGGACACACCCTACTGGGAGCGTGACTGGGGAATTTGAAGAAGCTTCCAGAGGAGTGAACAGCCTAAAGTTATCTGCATTTCAATAGCCATTCCCCAGTTCTTAAAGCTAAGAAGTATGCATCCAAAGCTCGGTTTCATGCTGTGAAAAATCATTCCCACACAATCAAGACACCAGGCAGTCAAACATCATAAGAAAGTATATTACCACAAGGCAAATGGACTTCATTCAAGGGTATAACATTTCTTTCATAGCTTAAGTATGAACCCTAGTCATTCTCTGAATTTGGTCCTCAGTCTTTGCCTTTTATTTGCTTCTCTTTTCTATTGAACTTAATTTGGTCTCTGATTATGCAGATTGCGATCTGTACAATGTGTACATTTCTTAATAATGCTGTGCACAGAGCTGGCAACATACATTAGCCGAGGCCTTCATCATGCTAGGCATATTTGCAGTCATATCATCCGTTTCTGAAAATAGGTCTAGCATGTTGTAGCAATATAAAATTCTTTTCTCCCCTTTTGATTAACATTCTCTTGGAAAGATTGAAAATGTGTAGTATAATATACTAATGAAAACTATAAATGAAACAGAAACTAGAATCTGAGGGCAATGCAATGGTGGTTATTACTTTGGCTATGTGGTTAGGAGATGTCTTTCTGAGGAAATGACGTTTTAACACAAATCTTAATACAATGAGAGAAAATCATAGATAGATAGATAGATAGATAGATAGATAGATAGATAGATAGATAGATAATCCTAGGCAGAGTGAATAATAAGAGCTGAGTCCTCAAGCTATAGGCTTGGAATGGGGTGAGGTTTGGTAGCCAGGAATTAGGTCATGTAGAGTGAAAGCAGTCATGGGAGACACATGATTTGACTTATACTTTAGCTCTTTTCCTTAAGATCCTCAATTTAATTAATGATACTGTCATCCAATTTTTGAGATACAATGACTTCACAGCAGCTATTGTTAGGTTCACATATTACTCCATTCAATTCTCATGGCAACACTTTTAGAGAGATAATATCAGGCTGTCCTACAGATAGGGAAATGAATTAGAGTAAGTTTAACAATTTTCTCTGTTAATAACAGACTGAGTGGGAATTTAAGCTTGAGAATGGCTCTGAAGCCTTATTTTAGGTTAGTTTAGTTTTGGCCACTCCTGGGGCTTGAAATCTGAGCCTGGGCTCTGTCCCTCAGCTTCTTTTGCTCAATGCTAGTGTTCTACCACTTGAGCCACAGCACCACTATTGGCTTTTATTCTGAGTATTGTTTTGGAGATAAGAGTCCCATGGACTTTTCTTCCTGGGCTGGCTTTGAACCTTGATCCTTGGATCTCAGCCTCCTACGTAGCCATGATTACAGACATGAGCCATTGGGACCTGGCTCTGAAGTCCAATCTTGCTTCATTACAGTGCTCCTTCCTTCACTATAGGAATGCTATAACAACCAAGTAACCAAATCCAAGGAAACATCTAGAAGGGACCAATGGCCCGAATATTAATGATAGATTAAATTGGAAGGATATTAAACTCAACTTCCTTATTATCCTTTCAATATAAGTTTCAAGGTGCTAGTTTGGGGAGAAGCTATCTTAGGTTGATAGATCAAGATAACAAGTAAATACAGTGCAGATACCTTGAGAACAAAAGTTCCATCTGGTAAAAATCTTCCTGACTATTGTTTACTGCTCTTTTACATAGAAGGCATTAAACATTTGTGAGTATTTTTAGAATGATTTATTACCATTTTTATTAAAGACACATAGACACACAAATACCATGAGGCTCAGCATGGAAAGTGATCTGACTCCATTTTCCCACCATCCTGTGTCAACTTCATCCACCATTTCCCAAATACAAACCTTACCATTTCTTCCAGAATTAATTTTCCTGTGACCTGTATTTCCATATTTCTAAATATATTTACATTGTTATTTCTCTAATTTTTTTTTGCGGTAGTCTTCTGTCTGCTTCTTCCTTGACTGCACAAAGGAATTTTAACAGAGCATCAGTGACTTTAAAACTTCTATCACTTGCAAGGTGTCAGTGTATAATTGGAGCTACTAAAGTGACTGAGATCTGGAGAATATCATTAGGAAACCAGCCCAAGGCAGAAAAATCTGTGAGAAGGATCTCACAGTAGGGCTGAAAGCGTGGCTCAACTGCTAGAGTGCCAGCTGAGCAAGCAAGGTAAGCCAGGATGAGGTCAAACCCTGGAACCACTGAAAAACAAAAAACAGTGGTCTCTCATATGTGATCTTAGCAGTCCTGCTCAAAGCCCTCCAATGGCTTTCTCACTTATTCAAACATAAGAGAGAAGTCCCTTGTGAATAGCCTTGAAGGTCCTCAATAGAACTCAATTTGCCCCACAGCCCATCTCTAATCTCACATCATTTTTCTGTCACTTTCCAATCTTCTTCATCCATGTTGGTCTGAGAGACTTCTTACCAATACCAATTGTGTCTTCTGCTGCTCAAGACCAAGGTCTTGTGATGGCTATTAAGACTGCTCTACAGAAGTGTCTGCACTGATTTTACTCTCATTACATTTGACAAAGGAAATCACACCAGTGACTCAGAAAAATACACTAGATCATAAAGAAAAGATAGAGTGACAACAAATATTTTTGAGCGAGCAATGGTCTACATATCTAGTATTATTACTCCTTTCCCCAAAGCTCTTGCAAAATAACACTTTTTTTTCCTACTCAAAAACCACACATTGGCTGGAGAAAATGAGAAAGTACAATCAGAGAATATAGATCAAAATGATTTGTGATATCATGTCCTATAGAAATCCTTAACTCTAGGGCTGGGAAGGTGGCTCAGTGGTAGAGCGCTTGCCTTGCATGCTTGAGGCTGAGGGTTCAATTCCTCAACACCACATAAGCAGAAAGCTGGAAGTGGCGCTATGGCTCAAGTGGTAGAGTGCTAGCCTTGAGCACCCAGACCCAGAGTTCAGGCCCACGACTGGACTCAAAAAAAAAAAAAAAAAAGAAATCCTTAACTCGAGTATTTTACAACTATGAGATCATGTGCAATAATCATCATGTCTAATATCATCCTCTCTCTCAAAACACATCAAAAATATTTTCCATGTTTATACAAAACCTTTCAAGGTTTATTCTTTTTTTTTTTTTTTGAAAAAAATACTTTTATTGCAGGGCGTCAGTGGCTCAGGCCTGCCATCCTAGCTACCCAGGTGGCTGAGATCTAAGGACCGAAGTTCAAAGCCAGCCCAGGCAGGAAATTCCCTGTGAGACTCTTATCTCCAATTAACCACCAGAAAACTGGAAGTGGCGCTGTGGCTCAAGTGGTAGAGTATTTGCCTTGAGCTGAAGAGCTTAGGGAAGTGCCCAGGCCCAGAGTTCAAGCCCCATGATTAACCAAAAATAAACATACAAACAAACAAAAACCTTGTAAGTAGTTGTACAAAAATTGTTATCCCACAAAGCAGTTTATGAATTCAGTATATTTTGATCTATGACACCTCTTTCAACATTCTCACTCATTCCCACCACTCTTTCCCTCTCTTTTTTTGTGCCTATAAATGTATAAATAAAACACAAGTTGGTAGGCAAGTAGTTACAAATGAATCAACTGAAGTATAATAGAGTCTATGGAGAGCTCAGTAGTATAATTCTTTAGAAAGACTAAATCAAAGCCCAATAAAATAAGTACCAAGAAAGAATACTTACAAGACAAGGGGCGGGGCCAAGGGGTGAGGTGTAGATGAAGGAAGGTAGGGAGAATGCCTTCAAGATTTCCCTGTGTGTATTACAACATTAAGAACAATAAGAGAGCTTTTTCCCCCTCAAGGCTAGCTCTCTACCACTCGAGCCATAGCACCACTTCTGTCTCTTTTTCTGTTCATGTGGCACTGAGGACTCAAACCCAGATCTTCATGCATGCTAGGCTAGGCAAGCACTACCATTAAGCCACACTGTTAGCCCTTGACTGACTTTTTGAAGGCATTACTCCATTTACTTCTAGCACTTGAGGCTACTCAGATATTGGTGTTTAGAATGCTTTCTTTCAGGTTTTCTTTTTTCCTATATCATCAGGTTGGCCCAGATGTAGGCTATTCTACATTGTCTAGATATTTACAGGTATTTCAAGAAGGAAGAAATTTTACACAGTAAATGATAAGTTTTTATAATCTTGGAAAGGTGAGGGAATGAAAGTGAACAAAAGGTCTTCAGAAAACAGCAAGTCTTGTCCTTGGCTGCATGAACATCACAGCGAATGGGTTTCAAGAACAATCCAAAGCTGAAACTGCACAATTGACAGTGCCTACAGGCATCAGCTCAAGGGCTGGTCATAAATGTTCTTCCTTCTCTTTTGCGTATCAAATCTTTTGTGAGCACTTCTCATTGGTAGATATTTTAATGAAGTCCAGAGGAAATACATTATGCCCCACAGTACAGGAATGAATTTAGAAAGGCCAGCGAACTGATTTGTGTAAGAATTGGTGCTTTAATCCTGGTGTTTGTTTTTTTTTAAACATTTTTATTGTTATTGTAAAGGGGATATAGGGAGGGGTGACAGTTACATAAGCCAGGTAGAAGTACATTTCTTTTTGAACAATGTCATCACTTCCCTTACTCTTTCCCAGTTTTCCCCTGCTATAACCATCCACAAATGTATAGTTAATTTTCAAGAGTGTCTAGTGAGTGCCTTTGTTCACCTTTTGTCCCTCCATTTCTATGTCTCCCCTTATCCTCCCAAAGACAGATAAATGAACAAACAAGACAAAAATAAAATAAAATAAAACAGCAAAAAAAGAGGCTTCTTGTCGCCATTTCCTGGGTTTATTTCAATAATTATTTCATATGATCAGATGCACACAGCGATTGCACCTCTGTGATCCTCTATAGGCATTCACACAGAGTGAGACCGAAGGGGATATTCTTTGCTTATTTTTGTTGCACTTGGTGGGCTTATCTAGTTTTGAAAAGGATACTGAATTCCTTACTTTAAAATGTTCTTAATTTTTTCTTGGTTATCTTATTTAGGAAGCAATATCTATCAAGTATTGAGGGGTTTTTTAGGTTTGTTTTTTTCCCACACATGCTCTCTCCTCTTTTCCTTACCTTTATTATGTTCCACTTGCTAAGATTCCCTTGAATTTTCACTCGACTGAAATTTTAAATTTTCTGGTTACATACTTAATTTTTGTATTATTATATTTAATTAATACACTTTATAACAAACATTTTATTATACAATACATACATCACACACATGATATAACACATATTTATACCTAAATATAAGTGTAGTATTATAGTAAATTATAGGAATTCTAAAATAGCTACTGCTATTTCAGAAATACCTGAGAGTCAGGCTCTGGGAACATTGTATATACATAGGGGACATGGGCAAGCTCCTCACAAGGTTGGTAATGTGTTGTGCGTTGGCATTTAACCTTGCATTGGATAGCCTTCCAGTCATATTTCTGCCTGGTGAAATAGAGGAGATTTGAGGCATAGCTTAGTATAACAGCTTTGTGAAGACCATGAACGGACAGGACTTAGCTCTAGCTCTGAATAACTCAGAATAATTCTATTTTTCCCTCTTTTCATCTTGACTTATCCTTCTCCATTGCCTTATGTCTCTAACTTTATAATCTCTCTAGTGTAATTTTTACTGAGATTAAACCTCATCTATTCCAGAAGGGTTTTCCAGGAGTTAGGTTTCACACGCTTGAGTATGTTTTTGGGTTCAAACTTTTTGATACAAAAGCTTTGGGTTTACTCTCATCCTCAAGTCTTGAAAATCATCTACTACATCCAAGTCCAGGTATCCTGTTTGCTATCTTAAAAAGTCATTAAATTTTTTGTCATTTCTTCTATTGCTATGCTAATGTTATCTACGAAATAGATGACAATTGTTTACCCTTGCACTTTAGCCATCTACCCTTAATGAATACTGGTTAGAGAAACGACTTAAAAGCCAGTCTACCACAAAACTAGGAGCCAAATTAGATTTTATTCTACATAGCTGTTTGCATAGTAATCACTGAAGAAAGAAAAAGAATAAAAAAGATCTTGTGCTGGGTAGTTTGTTATATACTTTACATTGTCTTGATTCATAATTTATACACCATACTGTTTTAACTTTTAAAACTTAGTGGTTTCTAGTTGTGCAATCTAATATGCACCCTTTTTCAACAGTAACTGTTATTAACATGATTTTTGAGACAAGCAGGTCAGGTCAAGCTCAAGGAGACTAAATTTGTCTCCCCGCTCTCACATATGGAAAGAATAGGTTCTGTCTTTGAATCTAAGTCTGTCTACCTTCAAAGTCCACATTTTCCCATTGTCTCTGACCACTCAAGAATTGATGAATTTTCATCATATTCTGGTTGTATCTCTCAGTGAAGAGTTATTAAAACCTACTCTATTCTATGGGCCATAAAACATAAAAATTAGTCTTTATCATTATACTTTCAATTTTCTATTGAAATCTTTTTCTAAGACCATATATATATATATATATATATATATATATATATATATATATATATCCTAACTTTATGCAAAAGAATTTGATGAGAAATGAGTATATAACACTATGCAAAAGCAGTAAAATTCATATATATGTAAATTAAATAAAAAGATGATGCAGCTGAATTGAATGTTAAATAGATTCTTCAAAATTATATTCTTATCTCTATTCCTGGAGGATCACAGGTCAGGGACCTTGTACTCGGTCAAGAAAATCATCTAACTGTGCTGAGAGTAAAATGCTTTGATTCTGTGAGCAAGGCTTGGAGTGTGGGCTGAAAGATTTCAGAATATAATACTTATGTTATCTTTTCTGTGATGGTAACTTTTACACATAATACAGATAATCCCCTGATATTGCCTGCTGAGAATTTTATTTCAAAAACTCCTTTTTCATTCATTAATGTGTGCTGTTGAGGAAGGAGTACATAATCCCAATACTTACGAGAGATGTGCCACTGTTTCCTAGACCTACCGCCCTCAGAAAAGGAATTAGAGGTGTAAATGCTATGTTTCATGTGCCTGACCTATTTTATTTGGAGGGATACTTATGCTATAAGTATTTATTATTAAAGATGTACTGGAGAAAAATGAGAATCACTCTCATTGCCATGTCTTTAAGTGAATAGCATAGATATTATTAATGAAAACAGGCCATTTTCTGCCTTAAGTAAGCTTACCATAGGAATTGAAATGGCCATTGTAGTGTAGTGGTCCTCAGATCAGCAATATCAAAATCACTGGGGAACTTGTTAGAAATGAAAATTTACCTTTGGCCCCAAGACTTACAGAATTAGAATTATGGCAGTAACAGCCTGATTGGACAAGCACTCCAGCCTGGTCATTCTGTACCTGATAAGAGTTTCAGATATGCTCTATAATGTGAAAATGGCAAACAAAAATAACAGTTAACTTCCATAGACCACAATAGGTTTAGGATAACAGCCCGAATGGAAGGAATTCAAGGATACAGTTAATACAGCCTTCTCAGGAAGTCAGGTGGTGTCAAAGAGGACAGATCTCTAGTCTCTTGCTTGGGATGAAGAGTCATCTAGTACTTCCACATCTATCTTATACTAGTTATCGTATGGCTAGAAAGACTTGAAGAGACCTAATCTATAATTCAAAGAGTTATACATCTGAGATTTTAAAAGTCAAAGGGAATCATAAAGTGCTACATATACAAATGTATATGTATATGTATACAAATGTTCTGTCAGTCTTTCCAGCTATTCCTCTTCTATTAATCCCTTTGAAGTTTCTTATGGGAATAAAATTAACCTTGGGAGTCTCAAAAGACTGACAGAATTCTGGAGATGAAGAATGACAAAAGATGGGAGAGAAAGAAAAAGAAGAAAATGGAGAGAGGACTAGAAGTGGTAAGTAGGAGGGGAAGAGAGAGAGAAAGAGATTATTTAGAGTAGAAAATTTAGCTCATGATTATAGATAATTGAGAAAAATCATCATCCTTGTATTGGCCATAGTGTGAGTGACCACCTCTAATTTTCATTGTGCTGGTTAATTTGAATCGTCAAATTTATCCATTCATCTCATTTTTAGCTCAGATCCCCATATTTAGGGCATGTGCCATTGCTTTTAATATCTCACATTTGCAAACCAACAAATAATAATAGCCCTACCCAAGATAATGCTCCTTTCTTTGAACCCTCCTACCCTTCATTTTTAATTCTCCCGTTACACTTCTCCTCCTTTACAATGGTTATCAAATCATATATCTTCTCTTTCATTATATTACACAAAGACAATACCTTTATCTTGTGTACTTTTATGTAGCCCTAATTCACTTGGCTTATTCAGTGAGTTTTACAGTCTTAGAAAATAGTGGAATATCATGAGGTAATTACTATTACTGATCCCAAACCATCCAATGTGTTTTCTTTTCAATTTCATCCTTGTCTACCAGTTTCAGTGAAGGAGCCACTCCCCACCCACCCAAAGCTCGTTCAGCTTTCCACTTCTGAGCCTCCTCACAGCTCAGTAAACATCACTCCATGATATATTCCTTTTCTCTTTTATACTTTTACCTTTTTGCTCTTTATTGGGGTATTCATTAGGCACAATTGTTGTCTCTCCCACCTAACCGACAAGAGAAGGGATTAATGTGAAGGAAGAAAAGGGAAAGGGACAGGAAAAATGGTTTTTAGCCATGAGTCCCTTTAGTATCAAAATACAGCATACATTGTTTCCAGATTGTTTTTTTCTGTTTCTGATTTCTGTGCATTTTACTGATCTCACCTGATTAGTTACTATTTCTTCCTGAAGACAGAGATGCAAATACTTCTTTCCATTGAGTTAGGGTTCCCTCTTCTGCATTTACATAATAATATATATTACCTATGTATGTATTTGTGTATCTATCTATGTATTTATCTATCTACCTCTGCTTCAAACTTGCTTTTGTTTCTCCTGATTTAGTCTATTAGAACCTCCAGCATGTGTCTTTAGACAAATGGTAAGTGCTCAATATATATTGAGGAAAGGACCAAACTGACCTCATAAGATTTGACTTTGAAAGAACACAATATTGTGTTTTACTCAAATAAAAACAACTTACCTAAATATTACAAGTGTTCATATATAAGGCCCTTTACAGAAAAGCTTGAACATTTTAAAATGCAGAATTTATAAAATGTTAATTTTATCACAAAATTATTTTCTTGCTCTTTAATATTTATACACAAAGTATTAAATGAAATAAAATCTTGCCTTTTATACTCCTCTCCAATAAAAAGTAAAACCATCTTTTTAGGCAAACATACCATAAATAGAACTTTAGTGTTAAATATGAATAAACAATTTGAAGGTTTTTTTCCTTCCCTAACAAATATTATTTTCTTAAAATAAACAGATTTGCCTATTCATGTCTACCCCCACTTCACCCCCTGTGTTTTCTTTACTTACTGCTGAGTCTCAGCCATAAGGATCACACTCAGCTCAAGATACTGAGGGTTGCTGGTCGTTGTCCCAGATGACAGACTGGACTGCGGAAGACCACGAGAAACAATATGAGAGAGGTGGTTCGCACCAGGGCTTCCCCATATCAGCACTACTGATAGAATTTTGCCCCCAGTAAAAGAACTGAAACAAAAAGCAAACAGATAAACCCAGATCTATCATTTACTAGAGCTATCATTTTGCTAGATCTATCATTTACTCCAGGCTTTATTATTCTCATCTGTAAAACTCAGGGTCCAAATCAATAGCTAAGATTTTCTATGATTTTAGAGTTTTCATCAAGGAAAAATTGAAAAGCATATTATAAAAATACCATTGTAAACACTAGATCAATAAATCGCATCTACTTACAAAAATGTGAGATTTCCTGCCACTAAAAGCTGATACATGGAGCACAAGATATAGTCTATATGTCTATATAAGGATAGTCTATAGGCTATTCTTATTACATAATTCCATCTTTATGGTAACTTTGTACATTCCTATTACACATGAGTTGGTAGCAATAACAAAACAGTACCATGTGAAGAACATATAATTATTAATACAATTAGGATTTACAATACAATCTTTAAATTGATCAGCCAAGCTTACAAGCACCTCTTCCAGAAAAATAGCAACACATTTTTTCAACTGCAGTAACCTTTGACGGCCAGATTTGGCCTATCTCGTTACCAGAATAACAAGGAAAATGCCTCAACAAATTAGTAATTGAGAGCTTTACACTGACAATACTGGCTCAAATTCTATTTAATTTGCTGAGACTACCTAGGAAATGAAATAAATTAAAATATCTCTTCATTTGGATGGGATGGGTCATGATTAGAGAAGGCATGGAGAAAGAACAAGTGAACTACTACAATTTTTATCATCTAACTACACAAATAAGATGATAGTGTTGGAAGCACTTTGCTCAGCTAGAGCCCTGTGACTTCAAGATTTCACTTTCTCCTAGCATTCTCAAAGCTTTCCTACTCCATGTTTACCCACTTTCTTTCCAGATCTATCTATTCTTTCCCTCTGCCCTCATTCTTTTCCAACTTACATCTCTCAATTCGCTCCTTTTAACCAAGATTATTTATTAGAGTTGTAGTCACACAAAGAACACGCTGCCTCTCAGAGGCAATTCATGGGGCAGAGAATCATTTTGACCCAACACTGGACAGTAATACACCTCTGATACCCTCTTCACTACTACCTGAGGAGCAAGATCACCTAGTGTATGCACAGCAGCTACATTTTCACCACCCAAGGACTTGGTAAAGGACACAAAAAGGAAAAAAAATGGCCAGAAAAAATAGGACAAAAAGAGCCCCCTAGAAGGCATCATTCATATTGGCTGCAACAAAATTAAAAAATATACAAGTTCCCCATTATAAATTGTCATATGCTATTTAGAAGGAAGATAGCACTATTGCTCTAAGTGAAGACATGACAGGAATAGCTATTATTTTTAGTTCTATGTCAATTGCATTTCCAAAGATGGTAATTGATTCTTTTCACAAAAAGTTACTGTCAGATAAGTTTTTTCATGGGCTTTGCTAAAAAAAAATACTTGGAATAATTCCTCCTCCTCTCTCACTTTCTCTTTTTTTTTTTCCTCCTCTTCCTCCCCCCCTTCACTCCCTCCTCCTCCTCTACTGCTTCTTCTTCTTCTTCTTCTTCTTCTTCTTCTTCTTCTTCTTCTTCTTCTTCTTCTTCTTCTTCTTCTTCTTCTTCTTCTTCTTCTTCTTCTTCTTCTTCTTCTTCTTCTTCTTCCTCTTCTTCCTCTTCTTCTTCTTCTTCTTCTTTGTCTTCATCTTCGTCTTCTTTTTTCATTATCTTTTTCCTACTACTCTTCTTTCCCCTTCTCTTTCTTTTCTTCTTCTTCCCACTCCTCTACCTACTGTCACTCCACTTCCCAAGCTCTGTGTTGGGTTCAAGAGATCTAGTAACATTAGATCTCACTCTAAAGTACTTATGGCCTTATTAGAAGTAATTATAACTTATAGCAGAAATAGAAAAAGGTGGTCATGCATCCATCATGTATTTACCTAGCATTAGTTATTAACACCCAGTTCATATGTGCTTTGAAATTTTTAGTCACTCAGCAGTAAGTAAAATACATTCAGGGATTTGTCTTTTTTTTTGTTTTCTCTTATATCACTAATGACTAAAATAGTGTCTGCCTGACACAGATGAGATATAAGAAATTTTGGCACCTATATGGACAAATAACTTTCTATGGGCTAGTCACTGGACTATATATAAACTGAGGCTACCATATAAATAAAATACAAGAAACTGGTCAATATAGAATGGTAAAAAGACATCAGATAAGTAAATTTACAAGATTCATAATTAAAGCAATGGGATGAGAATGGGGTACATATATTGAGAAACTCATGGATAGGAGATGAAGCTTACATTGTTTTGAAGTTAGATCAAGAATTGCTCAGGCAAAGATAAGATGTTCTCTTATCTGAGGACACAGCTTTGTTACCAAGAAGGAGTAGTACATTTAAACAGTCTTTTTTTTTTTTAAATATGTTAGTTTCAGGAAGCTGTAAGAAGTTTGAGTTGGTAGGAATAAGCAAAGGCATGTGGCATGAAGTGTTTCTATGCTGGACAAACAAGTGGATAGAGATAGCTAGGAGAGAAGTACTGGATGGGAAATACAAGTCAAGCACAGATTTGATCTCATGGTATTGTTCAGAATTTTTCAAAGTAATGGAGACACCAATGAATAATTTTAAGCAAACAAGAGTATTTCATTTATATTTATACATAAGATACAAATAAAGGAGAGATGCAAAATCTAAAATCTATAAGCATAGAAAGGATGATATGAGTATTGGTTTAAAAAATGATCATGATAGAATGGAAATACGCCTTTTCATTTCACATAGACAAGAATTTGCAAACTTATTTCACTGAAAAATTATCAAATGGAATTCCTTCCTTCCTTTCTTCTTTTCTCTCTTTCTTTCTCATTCTCTCTTCCTTTCTTTTCTTTCTTTCAGTGAACAATGACCTGGCAGAGAATAAAATAGATTTATAGTTGACTGGGAAAGATCAATTTTTATTGCAAGAAACTTGAGAGTGTCTGATTTCTTTTTTACTCTTGACCAAGGTAAAAACAATGTTTAAGGAACATGAAGTTCAAATCTTCATCTTCTTGGTGGTCCTCAATGTATATTTAACAGTGTTTTATTCTTGGTATAAGGTGGCTTTGATTATATGGTCATGGGAATATAAAATCTTCACTGGGAGGTCCTGCATCCAGCTCTTCTGAATCCTGGACAGATATTGCCACTTCAATGCTGAAAGACACTGTGGTTAGAAATTTGTATAACTAACAAAGCTGGTTAAGAACTTCCTTGTGGAATGCCAGTCTATTTGCCTGTGTTCTCCTCTCCCTCTTCTTACTCCATTGTGTCTATGGCTTTGAATATGAGCTGTGCATAAGCTGGGGGCCAGAGGATCAGGCCAGTAATCCTAAATACTCAGGAGGCTGAGATCTGAGGATCTTGGTTCAAAACCAGCCCAGGCAGGAAAGTCTGTCTGACTCTTATCTCCAAAAAAACACTCAGAAAATAGGAAGTGGTGCTGTCACTCAAGTGGTAGAGTGCTTGCCTTGAGCTGAATTGCTGAGGGACAGCACCCAGGCCCAGAGTTCAAGCCCCACCACCACCACCAAAAAAAAAAAAAAGCTGTGCATAAGTAAATTACATGGAGTATGGTAGTTATATGCTATGTCTAATATTCAATCTGAGAAATTTTTACAGCTTTTAAAAGGAAGAATGGATGATCTTACCACCCTTTTCATTTCTAATATCTTATGATTTTAAGACATTTAAGCATTCTCTATTTTAAAATTAAAGTTGCATTTTTCTGCGGCAACTACTCCTCAGAGCTTAAAGAAGTATAGTGTAGGTGGAGTTAGCAAATAATTCTATTTTTGATATGCATGTTTTTACTTTACAAGAGTTAGTTCATCTTAGCATGACATTGGACAGACTGTGGGTATACCTGCCAAAACCTGGTTAGAAAACACCAACTCACCTTTGGACAGATATCAACTAGATACATACATACAAAGAGAAAAAGGAATTTAGGAGCTCTTTCTGGTGGTCTGATTTCACATAAATACCCCCTGAGAATGGGTCCTAGAACTAAGCTGTTCAGTTGTGGATGTGGATTTGCATATAATTTTTTTTTTTGCCAATTCTGGAGTTTGAACTCAAGACCTACCTAGTACTTCCCTAGCCTCTTAGCTGGTGTTCTACCACTTGAGCCATACCTCCAGCCTGTCATTTTGCTTATTGCTTTTTGGACTATTATGCCTGGGCCCATT
This sequence comes from Dipodomys spectabilis, assembly GCF_019054845.1. NCBI lineage: Eukaryota > Metazoa > Chordata > Mammalia > Rodentia > Heteromyidae > Dipodomys > Dipodomys spectabilis. The sequence continues at coordinate 27,431,363 of NW_024871460.1, forward strand.
TCAAATCATGCTCCTGTGGATCGCAGCCTCCTGAGTAGCAAGAGTATTGCGTAGTCCAGCCTGGCCTAGAACACACATAAACTAGGTTCGCTAGTCTACACACAGACTGCCTGGTTCAAATGTGCACATACTTTTTAAAGCTCACAAGTTACCTGGTGTGGAAGCCAGAGTTGAGAAATATGGGCTGGAGGAAATACAAGTTGTATTATAAGAAGTGGCTCACTTCCAATGTGTCCCCAGAATAAAATGACAAAATGGACCATCTCCTTACAGAGAATGGGTATGAGGGCTAGCAGTAGGCAACTCTGATGGAGGAAAGGCTTACCTTCTCTTAATCCTACTGAGTCTTGAAAACTTTGCTCCATTAGACTTCTGCACCACTTTTGTCCCATGCTTATGTAAGTTATAGTATGTAGGATTCAAAGGATTTCTCAAAATACAGTGGCTTTTAATTTGTGTGTGTGTGCATGTGAAAAAGGGAAGAAAAACTATGTAAACCATATGTAGATATTTGTTCCTTTGGAGAAAATGAAGGCATTGAAAGTTCAAAAATATTTCAGTAGCATGGTGCTATGGATTGGATGCTTGTAGCTCTCCAAAATTAATATGTTAAAAACCCAAACTCCCAATATCAAGATATTAAAAGAGAGAGGGTTCTTTGACAAGTAATTAGGTTATGAAGGGGAGTCGCTTTTAATGGGAGTAGTCTTTTTAAAAGAGAGGCAGATGTTCTTCAGATCTCTTTGTTTCTGTCTCCTGGTCTCCGTTCCTTTCTCCTGTCATGTGACTATTATGGGATGAAGCAATGAGAAGGTAATCCTCTGAAAACGTGGAAGAAGACTCTCACCACACATCAGGTGTTACTGTCACCTTAATTTTGGACTTTTCAACCTTCAAAACTGTGAAAAGTAAAGGTTCATTTTAAACACCAGGTCTCAAATATTTAACATTACGTCTTGAGCTATTTTCTTTGGCATAACGAAGCCACTCAGGTTTATATACCTTTTTAGACATTTTCTTTGCTAGAAAAGTAACTACTGTCACATCTGGACAGAGTGTTCTATCTATTTGTCTGGCTATCTATCTATCTCATTCATCCATCTATCCATAGGTACATGCATATAAGAAATATTTACATTATTCATGTATATATCAAAGTGCTAAAATTATTTTTGAAACAAAAGGTAAAAATATAAATTTATTTATTTATTTTTGTCAGTCATGGGACTTGAACTCTGGGCTTGGGCTCTGTCTCTCAGCTCTTCAGCTCAAGGCTAGCTCTCTACCACTTGAGCCACAGCACCACTTCCAGTTTTCTGCTGGTTTATTGGAGATAAGAGTTTCATGGACTTTCCTGCCCAGGCTGTCTTTGAACCACGATCCTCAGATCTCAGCCTCCTGAGTAGCTAGGATTTCAGGCATGAGCCACTGGTGCCCAGCCCCAAATATAAATTTAATAAGAATAAAAATTAGTATTCTGAGGAAAAACTGTTGCAGCTGAGGAATAAAAAATTTGCTTACAGTTTTCACAATGGAAAATGAAGGTTACCCAATCAAATAAGAACCAAATCATTTATCACAGGGTTTGAAAGGGAAGTAAATAAAGAGAGGCTACAAAGCACTGAAAGTTCTAGCAAGTGTCCACAGAGAACATTTGGACAGAAATTGGTGATAGCCTGAGGAGACAGGCAGCCAGTCGTCCCATAAGTGAATCTCAGTGGGTTCCTTTGCCTCCTGTAGCAATGGCAAAGGGAAAATGGAAAGTGTCAGGTGGCAAGATGTGCGTTCAAGAAATACTAACTGGATGAGCTAGTTAAACAGTATAAAGGGCATTTATAAAAGACTGTACTTCCATGAGGGGAAATGGACTGACGTGCTGAAAATTGCTGCCACCTCCTGGGCACTGTTTATGCAACTGCATGTTACCATGGTCACTTTTATTCTGTGAAGTAGCACATCTGCATTCAATATGATGATGAAGAAACAGGGTTGATATTGCTGTGCTTGCAGATGATGCTGACATTAAAGACGAACTGTCTCTTCTAAGATCAGATAACAGCAGCTATTTTCACCAAACTCAGTCAGGAAGGAACACAGTAAGTGTCTAATTAACTAGGGAAGAAAAACAGATCATATTTTTGAGAAAGGCTTGAAAAAGGTATCCAGTTAAAGATAGGCTGAAAGGATAATATGAATAATATTTATGCGTTTATTTTTAAACTTATTACCTTTACATAGCTGTATGAATGAGTTTCGATTCAACTAATCAGTATATGTGAGGTCTACTCCTGGATGGTGAGCAGACTCCACCCTCCTCACAGCAAAGTCTTCGCCCAGTACCTTTGTTACCTAGGCAACTGGCAGGCCTGGAATAGGTCACATCTGCATCCGCTGAGGTCACATCTGGATTCCATGTGGCCACACCTTTCCCCACCCCTACCCTAGATAAGGCTTAGCCCAGGGCCAGATGCACTTTTTCCCAGGTCTCTCCCAGCTGTGTGGAGTGCCAACCTGGCCTGGTGCCAGCCAGAATGATGAATAAACCTACCCCTTACCTGAAAACCACGTGTGTGGTGTGGTTCTTACTCGGCCACCTCTCTTTAAAAACCTAACATAAACGGTGCCGTTTGAATCCAGGAAAGGCTTAAAGTCAGGATAGGTGGGATTCCTCTCTGTTTTTTTTCTTTTCTTCCCTCCCCCCCTTTTTTGCTGTGAGGAATACCCACAGTTCTGATGGCCTTTTTGCCAACCGGTCAGTCTGCTGTGGACACAGCACTTCAATACCATTGCTGGCCTCTGCATCCGCCTCCATGCTTCTACATTTTGGTGAGTGAACTACTCTCTAAGGGTTCTCTGTTGCTCAGTCTCTCTCCAGATGTGGTACCACCCCAGAGAACCTACTAGGCCTTTAACTGAAAGGCCGGTCACCTCTGGAGCCAAGGATGCTTGACTCTGGTTGCTTGGCCACTCCTCCCTAGAGGACTTGGTGGTAAGCTTCCATCCGATAAGCCCTCCTTCACTCACTATTTTTTTTTCTTTCCTACGCCTTTAATGGGGTGCTGTGTGTCTCTCTGGTGCCTCTGAAATGCCTCTTGCTCTCCCTGGAAAGCCACAGCTCCTAATTTTTTTATGCTGTTCTCAGATTTAGACAGTTTTTGCCTCTGCAGTGGTAAATGGTCACAAGTCTGTTTACTTTCAGGCTCTTTTTGCTCTCTGCTAATCATGTTCAACTTTCTCTATCTCTCCCTTTCTCTTTCCTACAACTTTTTGGCTTGTGTCCTGAAGAGTGTGACGCAGGCTGGGTCCCGAGGACCCCACTCTAGGTTCCCTCTCAAAGCTAGCTAATCTAGGCTTGATCTATTTGTTCAGGCTTTCTTTATATTTTTCCAGAAATTCTCCATCTTGAGTTCATCATCTTGGCCACATGGTCAGTTAAGGGTTTGGCCCCATTTGACCCTTACCCTTCCACCAAACTTACTACTCCTCCATCCATCTATTCTAATTTGCCTTGCTAACAAGTTGCTCTTTTCACAGGCCCTGGTAACTGAGGCCCAACCATCTGATGTGCTTTGTTAGCAAAGATGTCTAAACATTGTTGTCAAAAATTTTAGGTTTTGAGTTTTGCCTTTTTTGTTTGGTGTTATGTATTCTAGTACTGACCACATGGTTCTAAAATATTGGCCATAACTGTGCTAAGATTCTCATCACCTCTAATGAGTTTTGTCATTGCAGAATATTTGTTGATCAATTCTTGATAAGGACCAGGTAAGCTCTACTTATTCTATTTGATCTCCTTGTTGCTTTAATTGGAAATAATAAGGGGGTTTTGTGGCAAAGATTGCAGTTCAAAGCCAGCCCGGGCTGAAAAATCCCAAGACTCCATCTCTCAACTAACCTTCAAAGAGCCAGGCTGGAAGCATGGCTCAAGACTCTTATCTCTAATTAACCAGCAAACACTGGAAGTGGTACTATAACTCAAAGTGGTAGAACACTAGCCTTGAGCAGAAGTGCTCAGGGACAGTGCCCAGGCTTTGAGTTGAAACCTCCATGAATACCAACTGGGACAAGCCATCCCAGCAATGAGCACCTAGACTCAGCCAGTCTGGGGAAGAAGGGACCATGGAGAGGAGTAAGAGGAGATGATGTCATATCACCCACTTTGTGCCTGCCCTTTCAATATTAACCAGAGCTGGGAGGTCAATAGAAGTAAGAAGCCTGCCCATCCAATGTCTATACCTGCCTACCTATTAACTGGACAGGAATTTACATTCTTGCCTTTGTTACCTGAATTCTCCTCTACCTAGTCGCCAGATGTCAGAAGTAGCTAGGGATATTTCTACCAACATTTTCAGCCCCAAGTCCTTCCTATTGCCATTTATTTGTTCTCTAGTATTTTTTTCCAGCCCCTCAATGCTCATGAGACTTCTCCAGACTTCATCCAAGAGACTTGCCTCCTCCAGACTTCATCTAAGGACTCACGCTTACCAAGGGACAGCTGCTGCTCGCTGCCTTCTCCGGGAGGGGACCACATTCCAGCCTTTTACCCCTAATGTTGATGCCCCTTGTCAGCAGGAAGTAGCCAGAGAGAATCCACTCCCTATTTCACAATTTTTAAAAGGCTGGAATGTAAGGTCCACTCCTGTCTGGCGAGCAGACAAAGTCTCCACCCAGTACCTGCACTACCTAGACAACTGGCACACCTGGAAGAGTTCACATCTGCATCAGCTGAGGTCACATCCAGATTCAATGTGGCCACACCTTTCCCCACCCCTACCCTATCCCAGGGCAGACACCCTCTTTCCCAGGACTCTTCCAGCCTTAGAGTGCCAAAATGGCCTGGTACCAGCTGGAACGATGAATAAACCTACCCTTACCTGAATACCACATGCGTGGTATTGTTCTTACACTGCAAACTCTCTTTAAAAACCTAACAGTTATAAGTACAAAACATATTGATCAATGTAATCCATAAATAATATCTAAATAATTATTAATAAAACATTAGAAGTTAGGTTGCAAATAGGTGAATAGTTTAACAGTTAAGAAAAACTGTTTGAAAATTTGATATGGTTGATTATTTCTGGAAAGTTCTTGGAACATATTACTGTATTAAAAGAAAAAGGAACTACTACAATAAAACGACATGCATTTAAATATCCATGCCATTGCTTAAGTTAGGTTGCAAATAGGTGCATAGTTTAACAGTTAAGAAAAATTGTTTGAAAATTTGATATTGTTGATTGTTTCTGGAAACTTCTTGGAACATGTTACTGTATTAAAAGAAAAAGGAACTACTACAATAAAATGACATGCATTTAAATATCCATGCCATTGCTTATACTATTTTTTTAAACCTGTCTATTAAAAATCATCTCCTACACTGAGTTATACAATTTATGTTTCATCAAAATTCAGAACACTGAAGCTTCACTAAAAGACTCTATTTTCTTGGCAGTTATACATGAAGGCTTACTTTTTTCTAATTGGAGGCCCCACATAAGAAGAGGAAGAGTCTGAAATAAACTAAGAAAGATTTCTCTCCAAAAAGACTCAACTGGATATATAGAAATGGCTTGGGAGCTAGCCATCAGAATATGAGAGGTTTTAAATTGTTTCTTCTAGTACTGATGTAGAGAATTCTTCCAGCTGAATCTTTTCTGGTGGCTAAATGTCACTATTAGATACTCGACATATCCACATGTAAGTGCACACATACATACACACAAGGATATAATAAAATATTCTAGGATCAATTGATTCCATCCATGTACTTAGTCATATGTAAATTAATTTTTCTTCCTTCAAGGGAAACAAGCTGATTTTTCTTCATCATTTGTCTTTTCCCTTCTATTCAAGCTCAATATTATAAACACAAATTCATGACTTGACCACTTTTTTTGAAGGTAAATGTGCCTTCAAGAAGAACAAACTATAGATAGGTTTCTCCATGCATACTAACTTTTAAAAGCTGGAGAAATCTTACATAGGATAGTGGGTGTGAAGGTTGATCTTTGTCATCAACATGATTGTACTTTAAAACACCTAGATTAGTAAAGCACTTTTTTGACGGTGCTTGTGATATGTTTTCAGAGAGGATTACAAAAAGGGGAAGATCTGTCCTGAATGAGGGCATAGCAATCACGTAGATGTGGAATTAGCAGGGGAAAGGAGAAATCCCAGTAGTACACACATTGTTTCTCTGTGCTTTCTGGACACTATGAAGTGAGCTGCAGTGTTCCATATACCCTCCTTGTCAGGATGGATGGGCTAAAATCTCTGTATCTGTGAGCCAAAAGAAGTCTTTCTTCCTTTGAGCTTTCTCCGTCAAGTATTTGTCACAGAAATGAAAAGTCTGACTAACACAGTGGGAGATGGATTTTCTTAATTTTAATTTTCTTCCCAGATATCTTAATTTTTCTTAGCTTTCAAGAATGAATATATATATGTATGTATATATATATATATATAAAGAAAATCCACTGATCACTGCAGGTCATCCAAACACTTATCTTCAAGGATAAAGGTATTTAGTTTAAATGCTGTGTGCAATGGTAAGAAGGAAGGCAACACTAGTCTAGCTAGGCCTTTCTTTTTTATTAAATGCATTTTTATTGTTATTATAAAAGTGATTTACAGAGGAGTTAGTTATATAAGTCAGATAAAGAGTATGTTTCTTTTTGAACAATGTTACTCCTCCTTCAAGACTTTAAAAATACTAATTCAGATGATTAGTTGTAATTTAAAATTTAAAGTGTAAATAATTCATAATCCAACCTAATGATTTAAAAACAGATAACAGTATCATGCAAATAATTTCTGTGAAGAAAATTTTTAATTATTTGTTCCACTTGCATGGTAATTATCCCAATAGTGTAAACTTCAATAATAAGAATGAGAGCGCAGAGATCGCTTCAACACCTAGACTATCACTGGATAGTTCAAGTTCTAATTGTTTTTGTGTAACTTTCACATAGCTTTCCATGATGTATATTCCAATCTATGGTCCACTAACTGCACGTGTTTTCCCTTTTTCCCTTATCCTGACAGCTCCTGTTATTCTTCCTATTTTTGAAAAATGCAATTCAGATGTAAGGTGATATTCCATTATAGTTTTAGTTTATATCAGCCTGATTATTAGTGATAGTTCTAAGCTTTTCCGTATGCCTCCTGGGCATTGGTAGGTGTTCTTTTGAGAAATCTCTATTCAATTTCTTTGTTTTTTTCTCAATAAGTTGATTTGTTTTCTTGCTATTGAGTTACTTCAGTTTCCTATATCCTTAGGATATAAGACAAGTATTTTTCTTCAATTCTATAGACTGTCCTCCCCCCACCTCCTCCTCCTCCTCCTCCTCCTCCTCCTCCTCCTCCTCCTCTTTCTCTCCTCCTCTTCTTCTTCTTCTCCTCCTCCTCCTCCTCCTCCTCCTTCTTTTTTCCTGGGGCTTGAACTCAGGGTCTAGGCACTGTCCCTGAGCTTCTTTTGCTTAAGGCTAGCACTCTACTCCTTGAGCTATAGCACCACTTCCAGCCTTTTCTGTTTATGGGGTTCTGAGGAATCAAACCCAGGACTTCATGCATGCTAGGCAAGCACTCTACCACTAAGCCACATTCCCAGCCCTGATCCTTTCTTATTTTACTGTGCAGAAGCCTTTTAATTTGATTAATTTCATTTGTTTATTCATGCTATTGTTCATGCTTTTAGTTCCATATAAAAATGATAAGAGGTGTCACTTCTATAATTTCTACACACAGACATAGACAGACAGACAGACAGACAGACAGATAAATACGCATTACCATTTAGCCATAAAGGAAATCCTGACATTTGTGACAATATGGATGATTTATCAATATGGAGAATATTGTGCATAGAAAGGCAAATATTGCACTGTCTCCTTCATATATGGAATCTATAAGGTGAAATTTGTAGAATGGATATGAGCAGAGGCCAACATATGAGTGATGGGGATCTATTATGTCACAAGGTATAAATTATCAGGCAGAATGATTTAATGTACAGCATGGTAACCACAGCTAATAACACCTTATTGCTTACTTAAATTTGCTATACCACAGACACACAGCAAGTGAGATAATATTAGCTTAATTTTATAATCATTTAAAATACATATGCAAATCAAAACATACCAATTTCTACTTGAATACAATTTATATTTGTCAACTATATTGAATAAATCTGGGGGGGGGGAAGGAGAATGAATTGTGTTCAGGATTAACACTGAATGAGGCACAAAACCAAGCTATATACTAGATGAGGGCATCCTATGTAAAGACATTGAACTTCAACATTAGAGCCACTAGTCCTGGAGGGACTAGAGGAGAGACAAAGTTTCCATTGCCTGGAGAACACTGAGTTTTTGTGGGATATTTAAGATAACAGTGAATCACTGCTGCTATTCCATGGGCTATGGACAGATGAGATTCTAGAAGATTATGAATCATTGACCATAAGGCCTCCTAGGTATTATATATGGGGGAAAGATGACATTTAACATCAAGACTATCTATCATGAAGTTAGTGTTACTGTTGTAACAGATACTTTTGGAGGTCATGCAGGAGCTTAGAGTTGGAGAACTTGAATTTCAAGCTAGGGAAATGACACATAATTCATTTAAGAAATGGTACTATAATTAGATGCACTATCATATTCTACCTGCCTTCTCATAACTTGCATTCCAAATCTGCCCTGACCACTCTTTCTTCAAAATTCATTAGTTTTTCCATAATCAGTGAATTTCTATAAAGCAAGAATACTAATAGCAAAAAATTTACAATGTGCTTTGAACAAGGAAGAAGGAAGCTGGATAGCAACATTTCATTTTCAAACTATTTTAGGGAAGGATTTGGTTGTAGAGAGGTGATACACTAATTCCAAGCCAGAGCTCTGTTCATGGAACCAAAGCATTTTAAACACGTGTAAGGTCAAATCAGGAAGTGGAGTCTTATTTACCCCATAATAGGTGTGAAAGATAGTTCTAGTCTTAGAAGTTAACTAGTAAATGAAACCATCTGAGGATATAAAATTCCATTTCCACAGTTTTTCAGAATCAAGGATACACATTGCAGTACTGAAGTAAGTTTAACATTATTAATACACACACACGCATACACAAACACAATGTTTACATACAATAGCTAGGAAGCTCTAGGAACTGATTTAAGTGCCAAAGTATAGAGAAGTGAAAATCATTCATTTTCTTCCCTTCTGCTTGTGTGTAACACACAACAGTACAGAAAAGTAGAGGACAATGATTACAATTGTTATTACAAATGAGTGAGTTAGAGTTGGTTTTTATTACCTTTAAATAGTTTTACGAAGGGTTTCCAGTTCAACCTGTCAGGCTTTGCATTATATCAACACTGTTTATTGATTTGTGTCACTTCTTCCATCATTCGCCTTTAATCTATTCCAACCTCACCCCTTCAAATTACCTAGTTAAAATGAGTTTTGTTTGTCAAGGTTTCTCCTTCACAGAGACCCGTGTCAAACTATTACTTTCCTACAACAAAGGTATGATAAATGCAGCAAACTCTACACATATTGCATAAAGTGGCATCCTTGTAAGGAAAGTGATGTTTGGAATCTGAACACACAGGTCCTACTCTTGTCATTAATAACCTTGAGCCAACTCAGATGATCAGGAGAGACATCCAACTTGCTTTCCAGCTTGAAGTGTTCGGGGTGATCAGATCTTGCCCTTTATACTGCAATAGTACAAATAGCCTGAGTATGTCTGTTGATGAGCCTGGGAAGAGTTGGATTATCAGCAATTCATTATCAGCGATTCTTCATCTCAGCAATATTGATGTTGTGAGTAGAATGCCTTTTTATTGAAAGGTGTCTGTGTTTACTAAGATGTTTAGTAGCATCCCTTATTCTTGGCCTATGTATACTAGATACCAGTATATGTCTGTCTCTCTGTCTGTCGGTCTCTTCATTTCTCTCTCTCTCTCTCTCTCTCTCTCTCCCTCTCTCTGTCTTTCTCTTTCTCAGATACACAAATACACACAAAGACAGATGTATGACCATCCACAACATTTCTGGACATTATCAAATATCTCCTAACAAGATGAAAAAGTTCCTCAGGATGATAAAAATCATTAAGTAAGTTTTACTTACAATGGATTGATTCATTGAGTAGCTATTCTATTCCTCTCATCCTGTAATCTTTTGTCCCCTTAACTCTAAACATCTTTCACTGATTTCAAAGTATACTATACTTACTTCTAAAAATAAAATGAGCTGGATTTACTAATGTGCATCTATAAAGAGACAAATTTAGATATATCTGCAAATGTTGTGCCCCATAGTCTAATAGTAGGTTTAAATCAGTAAGCTTTTTGTATAACATTTCTATTTACCAGCACAGTGAAGATAGAACACTTATTATTCATGGAATGAAAACACTGCATGCCCTTATTTGATTTTATGGGCAGGATGTCACTCTGAAATTTTAGATTAAAAAAAGCTTTAGAACAAAAGTAATTGTAAAGTTGCACTATAATATTATTGTATTTAAGTATGCTTGGATTTTTATTAGGTTACATATGAGAGAAACTGAATTGTAAAAATAATATTAAATGAAATTATTATTAATTATTATTATTAGTGCTGGGGATAAAACCTAAGGCCTCATACATACTGAGCATGTGTTCTTCAATGAAGCTATCTTCCTGCTCCTCTCTGAATTTATTTTAATAGCGAAGCAAAGACAGTGAGAAGCAGTTGCCATGCAAGAGACAAGACAATGACAACTACCATTCATTGACTTTTTACTGTTCCATGACTGAATAAGTAATTTACATACTTCCATTTAACTAACCAATAAAATATTCATTCAACAAATGTTTATTGTGTGTAGGCAGTGCTACAAACTGTTCCAAATGCTGCAACTATAGCAGTAAACAAAATAAGCTTTTGCTTTCATTGGTGCATATTTTCTACCGATGAAGGTTAAGTTAAAATGTGAAAAGAAAAAAGTATTCTATTACATCAGGTGGTGATAAAAGCTATTGGGAAGAATCATTTGGGGGAAAGGATAATAATACTAGTGGTGGGAACAAGAATCTACTGTACAGTTGTTGGGGATTTTTTGTTTGTTTGTTTTGTCACTCCTGGGGCTTGAACTCAGGCCTGGGCATTGTCCCTGAGCTTCTTTTGCTCAAGGCTAGCACTTTACCACTTGAGCCACAGCGCCAGTTCTGGCTTTTTCTGTTTATGTGGTACTGAGTAATCAAACCCAGGGCTTCATGCATGCCAGGGACGCACTCTACCACTAAGCCATTTTTCCAGCCCTATACTGTTGTTTTTATAGGTAGCAATGGAAAAGCTTTTTAAACCAATGACATTGGTGCAGCAACCTAAAGATGTAGTAGAATTTGAGCTCAGTGAGTGGGTGCTGTCCCTTAGCTTTTTCCTGCACAAAGCTGGCTCTCTACCACTTGAACAACTGTACTATTTCTGGCTTTTAGCTGATTAATAGAATATAAGAGTCTCACTGACTTTCCTTACTGGGCTGGTTTGGAACCTCAATCCTCTGATCTCTGTCTCTTGAGTAGATAGTGTTTCAAGAACAGATGACTGGTACCTGGATAGGCACATCTTTTCAATTAATGAAATTTTCTGATGGAAAGTAGCAATGCAAACATTTTGAAGCAAGTAATATTGAAAGAAAAGTAAGGTTACCTGTATCAAGAAGTGAACCTGGTGGCTGGGGATGTGGCTTAGTGGTAGTGTACTTGCCTAGCATGCATGAAGCTCTGGGTTCAATTCTTCAGTACCACATAAAGAGAAAAAAAAAACGAAAGTGGTCCTGTGACTCAAGTGGTAAAATGCTAGCCTTGAGCAAAACAAGCTCAGGGACAGTGCCCAGGCCCTGTGTTCAAGTCCTAGGACTGGTACAAAAAAGAAAAAAGAGATGAACCCAGTAAGGGAGAGAGTGACAGAAAATGGGGTGATGCGTGGGAAACTTCAGATTGCACAGTGCCTTTGAAACTATTATGCAGAAAAGCTCTTACTTTGATAACATAAGGAACTAGTAGAGCACTTTGGACAGAGGGGATACTGTCTTGACTTCATGCTTAGAAGGGATACTCCTTGGTCAATAGAGCAATGGAGCCAGAATCAGACCAGCTGATGAGATATACATTATAATTTTAAAACAAATCATTTAAATAGGGATACAGGTAGATCCATTGCAACAATGAGATGTAAAAATCGTTATGTGGAAAAACGAACTTTACAACTTTGGTGGTGGGGGGGAGGGGGATTGGGGGGGGCTGGGGGAGGATGGGAAGGGATGGGAAGGGGAAACAAAGGAGGAGGCTACAATGCTTGATAAGAAATGTACTCATTATCTTGCCCATGTAATTGTAACCCCTCTGTACAGTATTTTCACAATAAAAAAATAAAAATAAAAATTTACTGATAAAGCTTTGGAAATTAGCCTCCAGAAAGACATAAATAAACAAATGGCAGAACTGAGGTTCACAGTCAGGACTCATTTTCTTATCTGAAAACCAATAATAATAATAATATGAACTCCAAAAGAGTATGAACTCTAGGGGCCAAGGATCATAGATAATTCATTATTAATGGAAAGACACTGATTATATTGTCACTAACATTCCAAAGAGAGAAGACATGGACAAGGATCCATAATTATTGACCTACTAGTAAGATTATGAAGGAACTTTGCCTTTCTTTAATACTTACATTTCAAGTATTTGGCTTAAATCAAATGCTTTCAGTAAGTATCATATTATCATCTATCTATCATGTAATCTATGGCTATCATCTATCTTTATTTTTCAAGTCGTGGGGTTTGAACTCTGGGCCTGGGTGCTGTCCCTGAACTCTTCAGCTCAAGGCAAGCATTCTACCACTTGAGCCACAGTGCCAATTATAGTTTTCTGGTGGTTAATTGGAGATAAGAGTCTCATGGACGTTCCTTACCCAGGCTGGCTTTGAACCATGATCCTCAGATCTCAGCCTCCTGAGTAGCTAGGATTACAGTCATGAGCCACTGGTGCCTGGCTATCATTTATCTTATCATTTATTATAGATTGCTAATTATAAGAGATAAAATAAATAACATTAATTCATGTATTTCCATGAAGCAAGTCTATAGTGAGTATAGTTGTTTTTGAATAGCAGGCTACAATTCAGATTTCAAAACTCAACTGAGAATACCTTAATTTAAGATGTAGTATGAGTTAATAAATAGTCCTCTATACACTCAAATTTAGGAAACAATGGTACATGTCAATCAGTTATTTGAATTTTTCCTACCCTATGAAATATTTGCTTTTGCTTTATAGAACTGTTCATTTCAATGAGTCGTTTATTTTAGCAGAAGATATGCTCATTCAGAAAACTTACTTCTAACAAATTCTGGTTTGTCAAGTATAAAATTTCACTGAGTTTCTGGCAGCCTTGTGAGTCTATGATTTTCTTGAGGGTTTGTTTGTTATAATGGAAGGTTGATGAGAATAATATAATGTGATATCTCTTTATATTGATAAAATTCACTCAGGCTTATCATCACAAGCTATACCTCCTTGCACTATTCAGGTGCAGACAAAGCTTCTGTAATAGTTATCTCATGGTTAAGTAGGATAGAAGTTTCTTTGTCTTTGGCAGTTCAAGATTGAGTGGTCCAGGTCCATTCCAGTAAATCTCCCAACCTTGACACATGGTATTCAACTTTTCTCCTGGAAGCCAGGGACAAGTAAGAAATGGGACAGATGAAGTCAGTGTAAGCAGAAGTTGCACACAGCAACATTTCCGTGCTATTACCCTAGATTTTTCCCTTTCTATCTTGGGCAGCTACCATCCTAGGTAAAATTCAAGAAGCTCTATTACAGTAAGATAAGGAGAGACAGTTGACATTTCTATGTGATGGACAGTCTTCCCCTCCAACTCAAATTTAGGAAGCTATTTAACAAAAACTATCCCATTGATACTGTCAACAGTAAAAGCAGTTTATCCATAGAGTGATGCAATAACCTATTGTCACTGGAGAGATATTCTAAAGCCTATTCACTATTCTAGGTCAGTATTTTCAGTCTTAAAAGTGAAGTACATGATACTAACACAATTCAAAAACTTACAAAGATTCCAGTGTTCCATTTCTTCGGCATTATTCCTGATATCTTAAAACAAGTCCATAGCCTTTTTAATTTTTTTTCTGATAGATACACTACACATTCTAGACTTTGCTTAGTGCATAGAAAGGGATATGGCACTAACAACAACACTGAGGAGCTCAGCAGTAATGGTTGTGAATTCACTATTACAGAGTTACAATCTCTTACAGAGGCTATAAAAGCATGCACAGTTATGACACCAATTCCTGGGTTGACCCTTCAGCACTGTGTTATATTAAATTTAATTGTTTCCTGCTTGAGATTTTCTTCTTTATGTGCTTGAGTGTACCCTAGAGCTTGTTTTGGCCTTGACTTGACATTTGGCAATGTCTCTTAACTCTCATGGTAGACTTAATTCCACTACTTGCAATATGCAGTAGAGTCAACACATCACTTGGTAGGAAGTTACTGAAACATTATGTAAGCCTGAAGAAAGTAGGAAGTGTTACATATGAAATTCAGTGGCAAACCTGTAGGGTCCTTATGGCACACAGTGTGACCACATGGTCATAAAAGTGCTGCAAATTGCTACAGCCACTCTGATTAACTAAAAAGAAAAAGAAAAGGTTTCAGTGCTTTCCTTGAATAGTGATATTCTTTTCAGCAAGCGAAGAGATCTCTAACATTAACAAGTGGAATGGCCTGCTCTATACGTTGATTTACAATGCAAGCATAAAAAGTCACGCAGAAAAACATCAACATTTTATGAGGAAGACCTATATTTGAATGAAAGATACCACCAGTCTATTAATTCCACCCATACAATTGGGAGTCTAATCAAACCAATCAGAAGTTACCACAGAAGGAAGGTGAAGGGAAATCCTTTAAAGATACCATGAAAAAAACAGGAAATTGCTTTTCAAAAAAGAAGTGTGTTTACCCTAAAGAATTAAACTAAAAAGCTCATTCAAGATTAGTATATTGGTAATTATGATTTTTCTCTCATTCATAAGGAACTGAAATTCTTTGCTGACTTGAAAAGTATCATAAGTCATGAGGTTAGCTGTGGCTTAACTATCTACTTTGATGATAACAAGATATGCCAAAAGCTACCCTTTCTTACTTTTGAACTGTATACATAATTAAAATATCTATCTATCTATCTATCTATGGATAGATATACAAATATACCAGTATGTAGCAAGAAAAACAACTTGTCTGTAACCAAGGTTTTAGTTAGGCACTCCATTTTTCCTCTTTCCTGTGCCTACTGTCACGTGCCCTATTCTTCCTGACTGTAATTTGAGGTAAGAACATTTTGGGTCCGAGCCTTCCTTCTTTCCTGAAACTCCTCATATGGCAGATGCCTAGATTTTTTTTCACAAACCTGTAAGAGAATCCAGTGAAAAGGGGAAATAAAGGGTGGTCAGGTGATTTATGATTTTATAGAAAATATTAACTGAGTATGCTCTTCATAGAAGCACCATTAATTTAGGCTTGTGTGTAGATAAATAACATGAGATAGATAAATAGGTAGACAGACAGACAGACAGACAGACAGACAGACAGATAGATAGATAGATAGATAGATAGATAGATAGATAGATAGATAGAGATATATCAGTTTACTGGTGTTTCATTTTGTTAAAACATAGGCTTAAGTATGTATGTATATGTATATATATATGCATGTGTCCCTTTATATATTTTATATATGATCATAATTTAGATGATCATGGAATTTTAAATTTGAATGTGATGATACAGTTCTAAGATATCATTATTTTCTTCAGTACATGTATCATTTTTGTTCAGTATTATTAATTTAATAAACTCTGTTAACTGTTTGCAGGAAACATTTAGAAAGATACCATAGATACAAGATATAAATACATTTTACTCATTGACTTTAAGATTTTCAGTCTGCCGACAAACAAAAATATATGAAAATCCATAATGAGAGAATCTAATTCAAAGAAAGAGAAAAATGATGTGCATTGAGAAGAAAATAATTTTGAATATGGATTTGATCTATCAAATAGTTTACAAAACCTATAAAATGATGACCATTTTTCTTTACCTTGCCAACAAATGAAATCATGTTTTTTTTTAAAACCAAGACACTGTTGTTCTTGTAAGATGCCATTATGACCAGTTCTAAAGAAACTTGAATTTTTATAAAAATTCAAATGTGAGACAATATAAATGAGCAAAGATTTGACTGACATTAAAAGACCATGATAAGAAGACAGAAGTTCCACCATGAGAGATGGTTGAATGTGTCCTTCAGACAGTAACTGAGAAGTTCTCACATCAGGAGAAATGGCCAGAAAAGGTGTGAAGGAGGCACAAGTAAAGTTAGCATGAAATGTGGAAAGTATGGCAGAGTTAATCTGGAAGCCAGAGACCCTAGGCAGTAGATCTGAAGAATAATGAAAGGGTGTGTAATAGTCTTCTCTACTTTTTGTGGGGAGGGAGCTATTACTGGGAATGAGACTCTGGACCCCACACTCGCTCAGCATGTGATCATCCCCAGGCCCATCTTCTTAGGACACTAGTGCAAATTAAGTCCATACTAGATAGTATCTTCATGGATAGGTCTTCTTTAAAACTGTTTTTTCAAAGCTTATCCCTAACACACACAACCACACATTCTTCTCTCTTCTTTCTCTGCACACTCAACAACAGTTCTATGTATTGTATTACAACACAATTACTGGTGAAACAGTAATTTCTCCCACTTTTCTGTAACTCCTTTTAAAGAAGACTTTGGTTAAATCTGTTGTTGGTTGTGGTAGGTTTTTGAGATAGAATGTCATTATGTAGTCCAGACTAGCCTCAAATTCCTAAATCCTTCTGCCTCAGTCTCCTCAGTGCTGAGGTTACCGTTGCGATTCACTATGCTCAATTTGCTGTATTCATTTTTGTATCTTGATTATCTACATGGGTGCTAGGCATATTGGAGACACTTTAAAAATGTCCCCTGAATTGTATATATAAAAGGACTTGTTAAAATGAAACTTTGTGTACTAATTGATGTGAAAAAACAAAACAAAAACTACCCTGAACACTGATTCTACATAGCTCTATAGCAAAATAGTGATAAAAATTTGCAAATTTAGTTTTTGAGAAAGCCTTCTAAGCACAAATATAGGAATTTTGAACCCTGTGCTATATGTTTCTTACATTGGAAAGTCTTCTTAAAATACATGTAGTAAATATTTTTCCCCAGGCATCATCAGGCTTCGCTCAACTATTTACACTATTATTAACAGCTGATTTAAAAATATATGGCTTCTACCATCTCTTCTGTAGTAACCCTAGGACCATTATCCTAGTTTCCTCCATTCCTGTGGTCCTAAAGAGTGAATTGCATGTACTTTGGAACCAACTCATTTTGCCAGTCCTGGGGCTTGAACTCAGGATCTGGGCAATGTCCCTGAGCTTCTTTTTGCTAGCACTCTACCACTTGAGCCACGGCGGCACTTCTGACTTTTTCTGTGTATGTGGTACTGAGGAATTGAACCCAGGGCTTCATGCATGCTAGGCAAGCACTCTACCACTAAGCCACATTCCTAGCCTTCTTCTAGCCTTTCTGTTGGGCTTCTGCCCACAAGATAGGGAGCAGTACCCCAATAGCTCTGATGCTTTTATGGACCTCTGCCGAGCTCTTCTCGTTTCCCTATGACTATTCTGCTTAGTCAAAGTTTCATTAGCTCTCTAAACTTTTATGAAGCAACAAGAGCTGGTTGAATAGTGTCTTCTCCTTAAACCTGTGTGAAACATTGTTACTCGGGTATTGCTTATACTCTAAATCCCACAGGATCTCATAGATCTTCCCATAGGGAAAGACATGATCTCTTAGACTGTGTGAGAAATAAGCAATGAGCATTCTTCCTTAAAAATGGGTAGGGAGAATGAATGGAATAGTGAATAATTCCAGATATGTGAGAGGAAGGAATTCAATATAATTCTAAAACAATAATGAGGTCATTCTGTCTTCTTTTTTTGTACTAGTCCTAGGGCTTGAACTCAGGGCCTGGGTGGTGTCCCTGAACTTTTGTGCTGAAGTCTAGCTCTCTGCCAGTTAAGTCAAAGTGCCACTTCTGGCTTTTTGGTGGTGGTTAACTGAGGATAAGAATCTCTTAGATTTGTCTGCCTGGGATGGCTTCAAGCCATGATCCTCAGATCTCAGGCTCCTGTGTAGCTAGGATTACAGGTGCAAGCCACCAGTGCCCAGCAATAAGATCCTTCTTTAAAAAAATATTTTCTTGTAAAGATGCTGTACAGAGGGGTTACAGTTCCATTAGTAAGGTGATGAGTCCATTTATTGTCGAGCACTGTTACCCCTCTTCATTTTTCTTCTACTATCCCTTCACTCCCGCCTCTCCCACTCCTCCCTTGCCCAGAGTTGTAAAGTTCATTTCTAGCATCGTGTCTTGTGAGTATCATTGTTGCAATGGGTCACCCTGTGTCCTTGTTTCAGCAGTTTATATTCCTCTTCCCCTCCCCCAATTAGATAAATGTATATACAAGATGCAAGGTACCAAAATCAAACACAGTGACATAGGAGGAAGGGCACACAAAAGAAACAAAAAATTCATATAGTTCTTAAAAACAAAGGCAAAAAAACCCTCTTGTGTCCATATGTTGGGGTTCATTTCACTTAGCATTATCTTATATGGTCATATGTACATAGCTTTTGAGCTTTTCTGTTCATCTGATAAGATTATCCTAGACATATACTAATTAAGAAACAAAGAGGGTGGGAAGAGAGAGAGAGAGAATGAGAATTATTTTGATGTTAAATCCCATGAGTTTTAGGCTTATTAAAATTAGAGTGCTGGTAACATTCCAGATGAAAATGCTCAGCAGGAAACTGGAAATGGAAGACTTGTGTATTGGAGAGGATATTGAACTGGTTGTTTGAATTGCTCAACAATTTTATAGATTTGTTTTGATATTCAGAAAGGGAATGAGATCCCCAACAGAGAAGACAGAAAGAGAAGCATAGAAAGTTAGAAATCATCTAGATTTCATTGTGTTTCTCAAAGTACTCTTGTCCCACATCTTTACCATGTTCAATAAATTTCTCTAAGCAATACACAATGCTCTTCCTCCCAGGAGAAGGTATAAATGTATGAAAATAATGCTTCCCAATAGAAAATATGATTGTTATTTAAATCTCAGTTTGTACACTAAAAAGAAAATTATATCCATTTGGCTTCCTCTTCAATATGTATCATAAAGAAGAATTTTATCACTTCATTTGTCTCCTAGTTAAATATTTGTGATTCTTGTAGATTTGTAATGCTGAGACAGCAAACAACACTATTTCCTAAATCTGCATACACAGAAATATCTTTTTCCATATTTGAAGCCAGAAAGAGAAAGTTATCTCAATACTCAATATCTAGCAAGATACCTGGCACAAACTAAGTGCTCAATAAACATTTATTGATTGTATGAATAAATTAGACAAAAAATTCAAAGTAATTTCCAAGTGAGAAAATTCAGAAAGCATCCAAAATACTGTAAAGAAAAGTTACCATATGGTGCTATTTAGAAAATATGAAGCAGTTTTTCACTTTAAAAAATCTCTACCTTTAAAATAGATTTTCTTAGGTTCTCAAACTTAAATAGCATATTTATTTCCAAAAATGAAATTGAAACATCTGGAAACAAGAACATCTGCAAACATCTGGAAGCAAGAAGAAAACTCTTGCCCTTGGAGAGTATTCCTTATTTTAAGATTTATCCTCTGGTGTTGCCATGACTACTGACCATGAGTTGAAATTGCTGTGTAACACGTTCTGTCTCCCATGGTGATTGTATTTGAAACCAGCAGTAAATTCCTAGTAATTAGAGTAGACAACCTCCAAGATGGAGTTGACAGAATCTTCAAACACTGTGTTAAAAATCTTCTCCAGGGTTTTAGGCTACTGGTTGTTGATTTAAATGGTTCATTAGTCTAGACAAGATAGGTAAATAGGGAGTGGAAACCTGGCTTAGGAGAAATCCTTTTGCCATATTCAAATATGTCAAATCATATCAAAAAGGAAAGAGTCAAAACCCATCTAATTTTAATTGAATTTGAAAGAAAGTAAATTATATGTTCGGTAGATAAATGCTGGTTTGTTAAGAGCTTTAAAATGCAGAGATTTCTGACCGAAGGTATGATCATTCTGAGTCAGGTAAAACATAACATTTGGTGCTCTGAAAGTAAAAATGATCCAACTAGACAAGCCTAAATGTAAATTCTACCTAATAACTTATTTTTCCACCAATGCTAAGATTATTTTCATTATTTTTGCATAAGATAGCAATGCTTGCTAGCCATATAGGAGAAAGTTAATCTTGCTTTAATAGCATCTCATATGGTCTCATATAACTGTAATTTTTCTTAAGGCAGATAGATGGCTTTCTTTTCTTAGTGTAATTCAGAATGACTTGGAAAAGAGAGATGCTACGAAATTGCACTTGTCTGTTCTTTATGGGTAGAAGTCATGTGTTTTAAAAAAAAAAGCCAACTCGGTCTAAAAATCTTATCTATTCCAAGATTAGGTGTGTCTTTTGCTTCTAGAAATACTGTGTTCACACTTCAGTAATTTAGCTTGAAAGTAGCTACGAGGATTTTTATTCTAATTTTTTTCTACATTGAGTTAGATGATGGGCATGCTACAGTGAACAAGAGGGAAGAAACCCCGGCCGGTCATCTTAAGGTCTATAAAAGTAATGAATGAAGAATGAATAAGATCACACACACACACACACACACACACACACACACACACACACACACACACACACACACGGGAATTTGAGGAAGAAAAAAAAGGAGAAAAAGAGGTAAGGAGGAAAGATCAAACAAGTGGGGGGCAAATACCATGGAATTATAAAGAGAGGATTTACAGTAGAGGATGATGGGTAAAAGGAAAAGTGGGAGGATTGGCTACTGTAAAAATAGAAGCCCAGAAAAGACCTATTGACTAGCTAACATTTAAGAGGGATCTGAAGGGCTCTGATCTGAAAAAAGCATCTGAATAAAGGTTCTGAAAAGCAGGAGAGTACAGTGGGGAGGATGAAAATTTTGAATTTTTAAATCCTATGGAACTAGCGTCATCTTGGCCACAGGGTGGATGACAGGGAATTGGGTATAACTTGTGCCATCTTGTCTTCGTGGTAGAGGTAGGAAAGTTCCACTCCTAGGTGATGGATGTGCCTCAACTCCTAGAGGCAAGGGCAGGGAATTGGATGATAGGTTACTGGACCTGTCAGTCAGTCCTGTGCTTCCAACTTGAGTGACTCTCAAGCTTCCTGTGACTCTGCCCCTTGACCCTGATGCTATTTAGGCCTGGACCAGCTCAGGTGCCATTACACCATGCCTAGAGTCTCTTGTGTCCTGGATCTCCTCAGGTCACTGTGATGTCTCACTTAAGCTCTCCATGGGAATTCATCTGGCTGCTGGTATTGGTTTCCTGCTCTTTCTTTCTCTACTGCTCTCATGGCTCAGTTTTTTTAACAGTGTTAAGTATATTAAAGGGGCTGCAGGTCTTTGTGACAAGAATCTACCTGTGGTCGTTCCAGTAAAGACTCCTGATTCGACCTCTCAAAATGTGGCTTTTCTGTTTCTTGAGACTGAGTTCCCATATAATACTTTTATGAAATCTCTTTGTACTTATATATATATCTATATATCTACATATCTATATATCTATATAATAACTATTCTCTGCCATCTGTCAATCATTGTGTTATATTCTAGAAAGCTACATCAAAGAATAAAACAGCCATGGCCAAGCATTTCACAGAACTCAGTGTTTAGTAGAGAAGATGCTGCTGAAGAAGTAACTTGCATTGTGAGGTATATAACCCCAAGACTGAGTTTATAGTATTCCCATTCAAATAAAGTGATCATATCAGAGTGGAGTATAAGATTCCAGAGGGATGCAACTGATTTGTATGTGTGTGGTGAATTATAGGATGCATGTGGATCTAAAGCCATAGGAAGAGAAGTCTCTTTTTATTCACCACCCCCCATTGCCCTTTAAATCTTTCTCTTATATGTAGTGTGTATGTATCTGCAGGTTAGGAAGAAAAGCTTTTGCCCCAGTGGGGAGTGTTGTACCCTGCCATTGCTCCAGCTATGTCCAAAAGATGAATTCCAAAGAAAGAGCCTCTTTTCCACCTCACCCCACCCAGGTCCCCAGAACTATGGACTAACTGACTGACTTGTTCAGCTGAACAGAAAACGCTACTTCCAATATTGAGGTCAAATAAAATTTCCTTGCCCTTGACTTTGACCTTTTCTTATGGAATCCACGAGAAAGCAGAAGCTTCCTTTCATCACAACAATGATGATTAAATCCCTTATGTAACATCAGTATCAAAAATAACATCAGTTGTGTCTCTTTTGAGTATTGTAACTCTTCTGAACATACAGTTATCCTTAGGGTTGGTGAAACCTCCAGCTCCTCATGTCTGTTGCTAGAAAATTACTTCCAAAAGTCTCTGTTCAATGGGGCTGTAAGAGAAGCAGGTTCTAAAGAGGAAACTATTGCTTCCTTATAGTGATTCTTTCATGGATGTTTGATTGTAATAGTTTGTTGATATAATTTACTCAGGTTTCTCTAGTGACATAGAATAGGTCACAGTTTATTTAACACCTTATTTTGTGATAAACAGAATCTTTATTCAATTTTCAGATTCTAGGATATTATGCTCTTTTATTCAAAATAGTGGTCTGCCTTGCTTAAGGAAAGTGTGAAGTAATAAGTTTAGTGATAAGTTTTGCCTGAGCTAGGGTTTTTGGTCAGTTTAGGTGAAGAGGCAAGCTATTATCAATGAAGATGTTAGAGGCACAAAGCAACAACATATGACTTCGCAACTATCTTCCCCAGTCGTCTCTGAGTAGAAGTGCACATATGGGACATCTATTTCTTCCTATTAGAACTCCTAAGTTGGCACTAGATAAATGACAAGACTGAAATCTATCGAACAAAACATTCCCCACCCCAAATCATTACCAGTCACCAGTCAGAATAGAAATGCTGAATTGGAGTAGATAGCAAATGGCCCAATATATAAAAAACACAGGTTATTTGTTTTTCATGAACTCACCTGTTCAAAAAAAGTGCATGTATGAATGTATATGCGTGTGTGTGTGTGTGTGTGTGAGAGAGAGAGAGAGAGAGAGAGAGGAGAGAGAGAGAAGGAGAGAGAGAGAATGCCTAGAGCCATGAAAGATTTGAATACAAATTCTTCAGATGAATGGTCTTTATTGAACAAATCCAGCATTACTGCTCCGGAATAACTATGGAAAACAAATGAGTGTAATCACCATGACGATGAGATTTAATTGGCTAAGTTACAGATGGAATAATATAAAACAAAGCCCTAAGCTGCCAAACCAGATTTTCCCATTATGCCTTGGTAATCAAAATCCATTGGGCTTTTAGGAAGACATTAAGTCTCCTTTAGTACATAGGAATCATTACTTAATTGGTGACACAGAAAATAAATTATTATTGTTTAAGACACCTCTGCAAATTATAGTTACTGTCAGAACACAACTCTTTCTTTCATTAACTTCTTCCCACATTTTCTTAATTGCTGTTTTGAAAAGTTAAAAAAAATCTTGTCTGAACGCAATCCTCATAACAATTCTCCCTCTTCCCAGAGAACAGCCCAACATGAAGAGCAAAATGCACCGTTTTTTGCCCAAGGCTCACTGAAATCAGCCAGGAAAGGGCTCATTTCTGCCTTTGAGACAAAAATATAAAGTGATGAAAACTCATTAGATGCCCAGAACAATAAGAATGGTGGATCAACTGACCTGAAGCACCGTGATATAATCTAGTTTCCTCCAAACATGAAGTTTTTTCATACTTAACATCTCTTCGCAATTGAGAAATTGCTTATTGCTGCTGAACATAATGTTCTCTTATTCCATTTACATTAATTTTTTCAATTATTATTTTTTCTGATTAATACCTCATATTTGTACATCTTTATGAGGTACAGTATAATATTTTGATTCATGTGTACATTCAGTACTGAAAGTAGCATATTCATCATCTTAAACTTCATTTAAAATCATTTCCCTTAGGGAAAGCACATTCAAATTCTTCTGTTCTGAGTATATTTTAAGATTATCCTTAAATTGTTGCACAAGGGTTTTTTCTGATCTTAAAAAAATAATTATTGTAAAGATGATGTGCATAGGGGTTGCAATTACATTTCTTACAGTGTCAATTCAGCATGTCCATTTGAGAAACCTAAGCAACTCCATTTTACTTAAGACCCCACCTCAGTTCTGCAACATAACTCATGGCCCACTTTAGCCCCAATGCTAGGAATTTATGACAGAAAGCCATGCACAAACAATTCTTGGAGCCATAGATGGGGTTTGTTTAAGGCAGGCGTTTGCCCTCAAGTGACTTTGCCCCTGCGTGACCATGAGCTAAGAGTTTCAGTTAAAAACCATATAGTGTTCTGACCAGCCGGTTCTTCAGAGCCCAGGGCGAAACATGCCATGCATACTGTGGGTCCAGGTGTGACTCATAACCGTTTGTGGTCAAGCTTTGGACCAAGGATATTTTTCTGTAAAGGTCAACCAATCATATTTGCCCAGCTTAGCTTGCTTTAAATGTTAACCAATCATGTAATTTCTTATGTAAAAGTTCCTTAAAGTTGTTTGTTCAATACTATAAAAACTGTGCTGAAGCCCGGCGCTGGTGGCTCACGCCTGTAATCCTAGCTACTCAAGAGGCTGAGATCTGAGGATCACAGTTCAAAGCCAGCCCGGGCAGGAAAGACTGTGAGACTCCTATCTCCAATAAACCACCAGAAAACCGGAAGTGGCACTGTAGCTCAAGTGGTAGAGCGCTCGCCTTGAGCTGAAGAGCTGAAGGACAGCGCCCAGGCCCAGAGTTCAAGCCCCACAACCGACAAAAAAAAACAAACAAACAAAAAACTGTGCTGATTCTATGCTCGGGGCCTCTTAGGGTCACGGGTTGCCAAGTGCGCAGAGGACCATGCTCCAGCTTGCAATAAACGACTCTTTGCTGTTGCATTGATGATGGTCTCTGGTACTTCACGTTTATGAGTAAATCCATCAATGTGGCTGGGAATGTGGCTTAGTGGTAGAGTGCTTGCCTAGCATGCACTAGCATGAAGCCCTGGGTTCAATTCCTCAGTACCACATAAACAGAAAAATCTGCAAGTGGTGCTGTGGCTCAAGTGGTAGAGCACTAGTCTTGAGCACAGAGAGGCTCAAGGACAGTACCCAGGCCCTGTTCAAGCTCCAGGACCACCCCTCCCCCCCCCAAAAAAAACAACAAAAACCATCAAAGTCACTTCTTCCATCATTTTCCCCCACCTACCCTAACTCTACCAAATACCCCAGGTTTTTTCTAAGTAGTTTGAAATACAAATGCGCTATTGTTAATTATATTCACCCTGTGGTGCCATACATACTAGACTTTTTCTCATATTAAGCAATAACCTTTCACTTGCTGACTGACTTTTTAATCCTTACTCCTCAAGATAAAAGAATTTTTGGAATGCTTTTACCTAAAGGAAAGTGTCATACAATATACACAAAGTCTAAATGTTTTCACGTTCATATTACCATCTACATGTAACCACCGAGCTATTTGTAGAATCACTTGATATGAAATGAATTTTATTATATTGAGAAAATCTTTATGGTCCTCATACATTTTCTCACATCTAGAATCCCAGAAGATTTATATCTATAATCTATACAAGTCGCTACAGATAAGAGAACTGAGGGACCAGAAGAATTGTCTAGACAAAACCAAGCAAGCACAAGTCCCTGAGTTCAAACTCTAGTGCCACAAGAAAAAAGAAAAAATTTTAACCAAAAGTAATTGATGGAATGCATAGGAAATATATATATAGCTGAGCTCTACACTCCAACTAACTTCTAAGATGTGATACTTTCATTATTTTCCTCATAATTATTGCATGGAAATGATTTCTCTGTAACTTCCCATAATGCGTCGCCACCTGTTCTTCATGTTACTGAAAGGCTCTTCTTTCAATGAATCTCTTCAGATCTTCAGGAAAATCTGATTGAAACTGGTACTTGTAGAAAATCCATCCAAAGCTGAGCGCAGCAGTCTGAGTGTCATCTAAACTCCTCAGTGTACTTTACAAGCCTGTGCACGATTTGAACCTGCTTATTTCTCCAGCTCCATCTCTCAGCCCTATCACTGTCAGGATCTTCTCTCTATTGCAGCTTTTCTGAATTCCTTTTCTTGCTCAAATCTTCCAGGCTTCTTACTTACCTTAGCATCTGTAAATGCTTCTTCCACACTTGAATCATCAGCCTTTCTCTATCTGCCTACTTAACTCCTGTTCATTCACCTATTCCCAGCATGGGGTCTGATATTCCCCTTGACATGTCTGTAAGATCTTTTCAGCCAGCTCACTTGTAATTATGCAGTGAAGTCTTTCTCTTCTAAAAAGATAATTTCCTCAGGATCAGAGACTGTGACTTCTCCATTTTCATGAATAGCTCATCAAACTTTACTGGAGGCAGTAATAATTGGTAAGCACACAGATATTGTGGACAGGAAAGCCCGAGTTTCCAGTGTGGCTACTTTGCTGTGTGACCTAGTAAAAATTAATTAAACTTTCAGTGTCTTCCTCTATAAAGTGTCTTGAGCTCTGAGGATTAAGTGACTATGTATAGTATTTAAGACCTGTGCAATGCACAGAATATTGATAGCTAGCATATTGTTGCTATCTTTCTGGTTTCAGCTTTGTTTGTGACTGATAGGCAGTCATTAATTAATAACAGTTCACTACAAATACTATTGGATTATTGAATACCAAATACAATGATTTTTTTTTCAAGGCTAGGCATACTTGTGTAGCATGGGCAAGGAGTTGGGTCTGATCTCAAGAAAGAAAGTAAAAGAGAGAAACACACACAGAGAGACAGAAAAAGAGGGACAGGAAATGAACTCATTACCTTACTCATGTAACTGTAATCCCTCTGTACAGTCTCTTTACAATAAAAAATGAAAAAATAAGAATAAACGAATTGTATTTTATGCACTGCTAAAAAAGAGAAAAGGGGGAGAGAGAGAGAGAAAGAGAAAGAGAGAGAGAGAGAGAGAGAGAGAGAGAGGCCTAATGAGTTTTCAATCATCTCATTTTATTATCTTGTTTCCTAACCCTTGTTGTTACTAATGGCCCATTTATTCAGTAAGTATTTATTTTCCACTCTGATACAACTGAGAACTATGTTGAAAGTGCCCACTTCATTTTGTAAAGGGTTTCGAAAAAAAAAAAGGACCTGTCATAAAAATGATCAAACTGAGCAAAACACATCCTCCTTCAGAGTGCTCATAATAATAACCTCTATTGAAGTTTAGACTGGGGGCTCTCTTGGGTCTTTCCACAGATGAAGAAAATGATTATAATTTCTGACTTTTAAAAAAATTCCAATTTGTGTGAGCTTTTTAAACCTCTTTCATCACCTCACCTAACTATTATGCAATCAAGATCAAAGGCAATTTATTAAGAAAAAAAGGGAAGTAATTCTACCATGAAGCTAGTGATTTCATAAAAGTAGATCTTAAATGCAAACCTTATAAAAGAAATGACCAAGAAAAATGTTTCAAAATACCATAGGAATACATGCAAAGTTGTATTAAATAAAGACTTGAAAAGTCCAGTGAAAACCAATAGACATTATGTAATGTTTTATACTTTTCATTTGTTAAAACCTTTTCTTAAAACTGTGTACCAAAACAAAGTATGAATCAATTCAGAAGTGTTACTCACTAGACACTATGTTGGAAATTAACTATACAAGGGGTTCAGGAGGGGGAAATCTGGGAGAAAAATGAGGGAGAGGTGACACTGTTCAAAAAGAAATGTACTCATTGCCTTACTTATGTAATTATAACCCCTCTGGTACATCACCTTTACAATAAAATGAAAATAAATAAAGAAGTATGAACCAAATCATGCTACTGTTTTCTAACTCTGTTTTCCCATTGTTTCCTTCTTGTTATATATGTATTCTCCCCAATCCCAGATCTTGTTTCTGGTAAAGTGATGTCTTGGTAACATTGAAGATGAATGGTACATATTTTCTACTACTTTCTGTGATGTCATGGGAGAGTAACAAAGGGTAGGTGCATCTGTCTCCTATGATTTGTCTGTGTGCATCTCTTCTCTTCCTCTATACTTCCTGGACTCCCATGTATGGTATGTTCTGTGTCCAAGGTGGCAATAATCAGGGATCTGAGTTGTTATTCTCTGTGGTTAAAAACTTGATCATAACAATAGACTGGCCCTACAAGCATGTAAAATTACCCTTTGCAGGCAAACTGGAACAAATGTTTGGAGTTCCACTGGATCCCAGAATTTAGTGAAACTATGGCACCTGGCTTCAAGGGGAGGAGCACTTGCTATATACCAGCTACAGTGATAGCCACCAGGGATTCCATGATGAAAAGCAATGCAGCCTGGCCCTTCCCATACTAGCTGAGTGATCTCAGACTAGCTAACATACTCTCTGAGCCTTAACTTCTTTATTTTCAAAATGGCATAATGCCCATTGTATAAAATTGTTAAAAGAATGAAATGAATTCACTTTAGATGGTCCTTTTCCCCATAGTAGGTGCTAAAAGTGATAACTCTTTCTTTTGGTGAGGAGGAGAAAGAGAAGGCTGTCCAGTCAGCCTATTTTTCCAAGCACCTAATGGTAGGAACATTTCAAGAACACAGCAAGAATCTCTCATTCCTCAGGCTGGGAAGGTGGCTCAGTGGTAGAGTGCTTGCCTTGCATGCATGAGGCCCTGGGGTCGATTGCTCAGCAACACAAAAGCAGAAAAAGTGACATTTTGGCTTATGTGGTAGAGCGTAACCTTGAGCTACAGAGCTGAGGGACAGTGCCCAGGCCCAGAGTTCAGGCCCATGACTGACAAAAAAAAAAGAGTCTCTCATTCCTAAATATTGTATTTTCAGTTTAAAAGGCAATAAGAACCATGATTGGTATGTGTGTGTGTGCATGTGTGTGTTCTTAATTGTGTATTATGGGTACCAATATACGTTATAGAAATATCATACACTATCTGTTGACAATTATGCACCAGAGATTCCAAATGTTGGAGAGTGAATAAAACTCTACCAGTAAAGAGAATCCCAGCAGAAAAAGGACATCAACCTCAGGTAATGAAACAAAGATACCCATACGTGGACTGGCCCTAGCTTGCACATGGTGAAGACTATGCCCCGTATAAAGCAATTGAAGGTTGTGTGCACAGAAGAGGGACTCTCTTACAGAGACATCTACTTTAGGAATGAGAAAAGACACTTAAGAAAGTGTTGAGACTTCTAAGAACTGAAAAAATTGTCTGGTAGGGAAGGCCAGAGCAATTATACTTTTCATTCAGCAATGTTTATTGTGTGCTGACTACATTCTAGAAAAAGGCTTAGAAGGTTAAGGGTATGCTGATGAGCAAGTGGCATGTGCCTCTCTTCTTGCTCTTACTGAGCTCATGGGTTAGTGAAGAACAGACAATGATGACAATTTGTGACTAATGGACAAGGATATAGTTTGCTATGTGTAGGAAATATTCTTATTACCGTTCCATGGTCCTTTGATCCCCACTGACTCTCTGCAACTGATAGCTTCTCTCACCCACCACCCCAGGAGCTGGTTGGCATCACTTCAAAGTGCAGGACAGCTAAAGCC
The DNA here is from genome assembly GCF_019054845.1 of Dipodomys spectabilis. NCBI lineage: Eukaryota > Metazoa > Chordata > Mammalia > Rodentia > Heteromyidae > Dipodomys > Dipodomys spectabilis. The sequence continues at coordinate 27,461,212 of NW_024871460.1, forward strand.
CCAGATGACATTCTCAGTCAAACAAATAACTAGTCAATTAATGTACAGACTTCCACAGTTAGAGGGCAAATTCTAAAATGAGTTCTATGTGTCTCTTCAGTGACCAGTGGGAAGACCTCCATTACCACAGAGATGTCCATTACTAGATCCCTCCCTTTTTCTCACACCTTACTCCCTCTAACTGCTTCTTGGAAATCACTTTCTAGATAATATGACTTCATTAAGACTATTTTTTAGGTAACTCGATCCAAGACCTGTTGAAAGAGGAGAGAACGTTATAGAAGGGCAATGGGAAGTGAGGATGAAGAGATGCTTGATCACAGGCGGAGGTCTGCAAATGTAGACCCCGAAAGATAGAAAAAATGGGGGAATGAAGACTAGAAAGCAGATCAAGTGACTGGGGGCATTGACGGGTAGGATCTGAGTGGCTGTAGAAAACACCAGAAAGAGAGGCAAGAGGATCTAATCTTGCTGCTATGTTGCTAGTTGTACTAAGAAGTGACTGTGGGACAAGGAAAGATGAGGACCCTGGAAGTTTCTGTAGCTAGCTTTACCATGTTGCTATACCCATTAGAGACTGTCATTCTTGTAGATGTGCTGTCTGGGTCTATTCAGGAGATCTCTTCTTTCCCATCTTAAAGGGAAATAACAAAAAGCTGAAATAAGGATGCAGGTTGACCCATTGTAACAATGACATGTACAAGACACTATGTTAAAAACCAACTTTAAAACTTTGGAGGGGGGAAGGAGGAGTTGGGGAGGCGGCGAGGGAAGGGATGGTAGGGGAAAAACAAAGGAGGGGGTCACAATGTTTGATACGAAATGTACTCATTACCTGACTCATGTAACTGTAACCCCTCTTTGCAGTATCTTTACAAAAAATATATATTATTAAAAAAAAACCCTTCAGTGACTTGTCTAATGATCGTAGCATGAAATAAAAAGCCAAATTATTACTCAGGTTTTGGAATGAACTTCAGTTTTGTCAATTATAGTCATTACTTGGATGGCCATGAACAGGCTGCTAAAATTGTCTTTACTCTTCTCATCTGATAAAAGAAATAAAGGCCACCTAAAGGGGGTATTGTGGAGATTATGTGAGTGAATATATGCATTAAATATTTAACATAACTATTTGAGACTTAGTAATGGTGCAACAAATGATCATTTGTTTTGGGGCAGTTCTGAGGGTTGAAGGTGGTGCTCTACTATTTGAGCCATGCTTCTGAACATTTTTTTTGTTTTGGTTATTTTTCAAATAGAGATTTGTATTTTTGTCCTAAAGCTACCTTGGATTGTGAGCCTACTACCTATGCCTCTTGCATAGCTAGAATTATAGATATGTAACACCAGTTTGTTACAAAATTGTAAAATGAATACTATTTAATTATTAAAAAGAAACAGGTTAATAGGCAGATAGATTGCTTATTTCTTGAAAAGGGTTCTTGCTAATGTTTTGCCCAAGCTGGTCTTGAATCACAATTCTTCTGATCCCTGCCTCAGTGTACCTTCAATTACAGGTATGAGTCTTGTTAGAGTAAATTAGACTTTGCCAGAAAACCATGCAGACATCCAGGTACAAAGAACAAAGAAAAAGTTTATTGCTGGTAAAGAGACTGGCAAGACCCCTTCTCATAAGAGGAGTGAGAAGTGCCAGCTATTGTTTGAGGTGACCTATATAACCTACTGAGAATAGGAGGGGCTAGAAGGGGCTAGGAGGTGGAGACCCTGGTATGGATGTGAGGACATCATAGCAGATTAGGATTTCTGGATGCTGCCCAAGTAGTAAGGGGCCCTGCAGCTGCCCAGACCTGAAGGTCACTCTAAGGGGCTCTTGCTGCCTTATTTGGTGGCAGCTGCCCCAGAGAAGTGCCATCTCAAGGCAAAGGTGTGTTGGAGGCTGATTATTTACTGCCTTTATTAAATGGGACTAGTGTTGCTTAAGAAGAGAGTATGCTAAACTGTGGGGAAGAGAAGGAGAGTGTTAATTTATGGGAAAGGAGCTCACTGGGCTAACAAGCCCCATACCCAGTCCAGTGAGTGATAATCTTAAACAAAAAATAACACTATCTATACCAGCACATATTTCATTAGAAAGGAAGATAGATATTTCAAAGTTTAACTAAGAAGTGCCTTTGTTATATTCAAATAGAAAAATCAAAGTGTCCATTCAGGGTTGTTAGGATACTGAGTGTGTGTAAATGAAGAATTGGAAATATTTAACTACTTCTGAGTAGTTACTGGTAGATACTCGATATGAGTTTCATAAAATGTTTCTTTTTATTTTTTAGATTTTACTCATAGATTTTGGCTTTAGTATAGCTGACCTACTTTCTGACGAATAACAAACAGTAAAACTTAGTAGTTTTCACTGGTTAAATTCTGCCTCTGTGGAAATGTGGTAGAAGCCTTCATTGTCTGTCACCTGGTCTCAGTGTGTCTGCCTCTCACTGCATCTGTGCATTATCAGAAGCACCATGTAAAAAATATGTTTCCTTGGTACTAAACAAACAATGCTTAGACCCTGTGAGATCTTTACTAAAGCACCTTTAATTCTAATTTTCAAACTTGCCAAAGTACTCTCCAGTTGATATTACCATTTGCTCAATTTGATTTGAGTTATTGACCCTAAACATATGAGATTTTTTTCTTTTCAATGGCTATAATTCATTCCCTAGGATGAAGATAGCTCCTTGAAAGAGAAAGTGCCTAAATGGGAAGATTTAAGTGAAATGACTTAGGCAATCAGTTCTATTCTTTGACAATTCACTTGTCTTAAAGCCATCATTGTTTTCGCATGTATTTGAAACATCTTGTAGCATACATTTCAAGTTACTGTTGGAAAGTCTCTATTTTATGATTCATCTATAAAGAAATCCTGCAGAATTATTAGAAAATAGTCACCAACTGGTGCTCTTTCAGAAAAGTATTCCTTGTCATTGTGTGTGATTTCTGAATAAGATAGAACATTTTAGCATGTTAATCTTATGCTTCCATATGGTGCTTACAGTTTTTCTTCATTGTCCCCATTCAGATTTGTTGCCTGAGCAATATTTTTCTATCTTGGTAAAGCTAAATGAAGTAGTGTATGAGTCAACGTATTTGGTTCTGGTCCAGAGTTTTACTTTTTTGGGGTAAGTGGGAAGGATAAAATTTCTAATATTTCCAATAATTACTAATTAACAGGGGATTAATGAAATCACTTTTTCTTAGAGTAAAATAATTTACTGAGTAATAATGTTACTAAAATTATGCTATGGGTTGCTCGGCCAAAACATGTCAGGTTTGTGTGTGTGTGAATGTGTGTGTGTGTGTGTGTGTGTGTGTGTGTATGTGTGTGTGTGTGTGCTGATAACTAAGGCTTTCACTCAGAATATCCAGTTTTAATGACTGGTACTCTACTACTTGAGCCAACACCTCCAGCCACACCTGCTGGTTAATCAAAAATATAATTTTTTGGACTTAATGTCCATGATTAGCTTTAATCACAATCCTCAGATCTCAGTCTACTGAGTAGCCAGGTTTATAGACCTGAGTTAAAATGTCCTGTTATCAGTCAGGTTTTATTAAATACACTCTATCCTCACCTTCCCTTTTTTGTTTCCAAACATAATAAATGTCGACTGAGTGCACAGCACATAGCACCACCTCTTCCCCCTTTTCCTCCAACAGGACTTTTGCACACAAAAGCCATAGAAGGAAGAATAAGACTTTGTATTAATACTTTACTTATTCCTGAGTGCTAAACTCTCAAGTGTTAATTCTTACATGTCAATGAACAAAATACTATAACATCTCAGGCAAAAAAGAAGGAAAGAAATGAAAAGAAAAGAAAGAAAAGGGAAGAAAAGAGAAAACTGATGTGCAATGAGGCTAAGGAGCATGACAAAAACTAAGTGTTGATGGATGACAAGAGAGGGACTCCAAGCCAGCTTACTGTAACACTGAGCTATGCTTTGTGCTGTGTTTATATCAAATCTTTTTTTTACCTCTTTCGCTGTCCATGAAACACATTCAATTCAAGAAAGTGCAGGCAGGATAGAACGTTGTACACAGCATTCACATGACTGTCACATTATGTCTCCAGACACTATGGTGCAATAAATTAATATATAATGATTCAACTATATCAAGTTTATCTCATGGTTGATAATCATTTTAAGATGTCAATGATTTTAGCTTACATCCTAGCTTTACTGTGTTTAATTCTTTAATATCTGAGAATAGTTTAGTCTAGGGCTGGGAAGTTGGCTCAGTGGTAGAGTGCTTGCCTTGCATGCCTGAGGCCCTGGGTTCACTTCCTCAGCACCACATAAGCAAAAAGAAAAAAGCCAGAAGTGGTGCTGTGGCTCAAGTGGTAGAGCGCTAGCTTTGAGCTGAAGAGCTGAGGGACAGTGCCCAGGCCCAGAGTTCAGGACCCACGACCGGACCCAAAAAAAAAAAAAAAAAAAAAAAGAATAGTTTAGTCTAATACATGTGGATAACAGGTGTTTAATTATGGTATTGGGCATCCCACAGCCATCTGATTTTGATTTGCCTGTCAGTAACATATTATCCAGTAGCAAAAATCATTTAATCCTAATACAGCCTAAACAGGTTTTCAAACAGCATGGCATATTCGTGGACCTGATTGTGACTCCTTTTCAAGAAGCCACATTACAGTCAAGCACATCCTTTCCCTTTCTAGAAAGAAAAATTATTGTGACTCTACAACTTGGTCTTGGTGACGGGTTTCAGGCTAATTGTGTAGATACAAATATTTAAGATTTTCCAATGTCTGTAGATTCATAGAATCTTGAGTCAGAAAAAAAAAAGTATTCACAATCTAGCTGGGCCATCTTCATGTGGGAATTTACGGTGGACCATAATCTAACCCAGGTGGCAATGACATATAGTGGAGAAACAAATTCTGTGTTGATTTTGTAGGTAAAATGTGATGTTTTATCTTGAAAAATAGAAGATTCAAAATCCTGGGTGTTATGATGGCTTCAAATAACTGCCCAACAAATAAGTGAGCTAAAGACTTAAAGAGAAACTTTTCTGAATAGGAAATAAGAATGGCCAACAGACAGATGAAGAAATGCTCAACTTCTTTAGCCATAAAAGAAATGCAAATCAAAACAACTTTGAGATTCTACCTCATCCCAGTTAGAATGGCTATAACCAAGAATCTAATTAACAACAGATGTTGGAGTGGATGTGGACAAAAGGAAACCCTACTGCATTGTTGGTGGGAGTGTAAACTTGTTCAACCACTTTGGAATGTAGTATGGAGGTTCCTCAAAAGACTCCACATAGAGCTTCCCTATGACCCAGCAATTCCACTTTTGGGCATTTACCCAAAGGTCACAAACAAAGCTATACGAAAGCTACCAGCATAACTATGTTTTTTGCAGCATTACTTACCATAGCTAAGATATGGAACTAACCCAGAGGTCCCTTGGTAGGTGAATGGATCAAGAAAATGTGGTATATATACACAATGGAATTCTATGTCTCCATCAGAAAGAATGACATTGCCTCATTTGGTAGGAACTAGAAAGACTTGGAAAAAATTATATTAAGTGAAGTAAGCCAGGCCCAAAGAAAGCTTGGTCCCATGGTTTCCCTTATTTGCAATAACTAGTATAAGTCTAGGACAAGCAGAAAAAGACAAAAGCTATGTGCGTATGACCATATAAGATGATGTTAAGTGAAATGAACCCCAAGATAGGGACACAAGCATTTTTTTTTTATTTCTTGCTATTGTTTTTAATGTATCTAAAATGTACTATGTGATTTTTTTATTTCTCTTGTATGTTCTTCCCCCAGGGTATAACCCCTGTTTTCACTGTATTTGATTTTGGTGCCCTGCATCTCACACATACATTTTTCTAATTTGGGGAGGGGAAGGGAAAAAACAAAATGCTGAAACAAGGATACAAGATAACCCATTGTAATAATGAAAGGTACAAGACACTATGTAGAAAACAAACTTTCCAACTTGGGGGGAAGGGGGGAGTTGGGGAAGTGGAGAGGGAAAGGATGGTAGGGGAAACACAAAGGAGGAGGTAACAATGCTCGATAGGGAATGTACTCATTGCCTTACTCATGTAGCTGTAACCCCTCAGGTATATTCTTTTTACAATAAAAAACATAAAAAAGAAAAAAATTCTGGGTGTACCACTGCGTTGTAAAATCCCTACCACATAATCTTCATTGCTTACTTGCTGCTTGTGGTAAAAAAGCATTGAGTGCCTTAGGACCTAGATTTCTCAGGGGGACTCTACCAACTCCATATTGCAGCAAATCAGTCTGGTGAGCCATCCCTCTACACTAAGTTTTCATCCTTGTAATAGTTCATCCTGCTTTGTCTTATATGAGTTCCCTGAACAGAGCCTTCTGAGTGTCCAACCAGCAACTTCTCTTTAATTGCCTGATCCATAGCTGGCCAGGCTGTTAGTCATTTTATTGCCTTGGTCGATACATTTTTGCAATAACAATAAAATACCAATTAAGCATCAAGGGTATAGTTATATCTGGTAGGTCTGGTGCTTCTCGGCACTAACATGACCCTCTTAGCTCCCTTGAACACATCACATTCATTGCCTTTGCCCATTTCTGCCTTCCTACTAGTCCTCATCTCTTTCACTTTGACCCTCATGTGCTTGTTTAACCCTACTATTTTCATAAAATCATGCTAGCTCCTTTCCCTTCAGGAACCTCTGTTACTCTCTTAGGTGAGCAAAGTTCAGTGCTTTTATTTTGTCTTGTAGTGACTTCTTTATTTGTCTAATGCACAGCAGTTCCCTGCACTTACAATTGCATTAACACATAAGCCATTTCCTGTGGCATGGATTTTCTCCTAATTTCTGCAGAGTGCCCATCATTGAGTGGACATTAAGTCAATGTTCATTGAATTGAAGGGACAGTAGTCTCTGCCCAGGGGGGACTTAGTCCACCCATAACAGAGCCCCTATTGCTCAGCAGCCTTATGTGATAAATGTCCAGACACAAATGAAATGGAAGAGACTTCAATACTGTCCTCTGGAGCAGCCTAATGGAGGTGTCATAAATATAGACAGGAAACATGACAAATGGAGGGACTATGTTTTTCTAGGTAGAAATGCTTTTGCTTTATTTAGAGCCATTGCTAACTCTAGCACACCAGGTCCTCCTCTTTAGTTTATGATATGTGCTCCATTTTTCCCTTGGCCTTTTTAATTCTTGACAAATCTACCCTCTTCTCTTCTTTGCTATGGCTCTATCCATTGGATAACTTCATATTTGGACCATTGAAGGATCTGCTTTGTGTAGTGTAATCTATATTAAACATCAGCACTATTCAATGTTTGCCCAACAAAAATTTGCTGTTCAAAACTCTTATGTAATTATATCACTGTACATTACTGACCTGGCAAATCCTTGCCTGATGCTAGTTTTCTGGTTGCATTCAAGGCCTTTCTAATTCTGGTCTCAAATATTTTGGCCAATGGCGGGCTCGTGGTTTTACATCATTTGTTATGTCACTAAATAAAGTGGATGAAAATGACTTGCCTCAGTTGAGAATCAATTGGGAATGGACAGAACTTCCTCTATGTTAAGTAGCACTGTAGTCTGAGTGCAAATCCAAGTTCTCTTTCCTCTCTGGTAACAAGTTATTGGATTGCAATGCAAGATTTTAGGATACTGTTGAGATCAGGAAACAGGAACCGCATAGCTCTCTGGAAACAAGCTGGAAGAATCTCTAGGGAGCCAAACCAAATATCATAATCAAGTTTGCTAGCTTTCTTTCAGTTCTTCCTTTAATGAGAAAGGCTTAATGGTTCTTGGTGTGGATCCTTTTCTGTAAATATGATATCAATTGTCATTTTTAGCTGGACATGTTTGACATGCAAGGCTGTTTTGAGTATGAAGAAGTGAATCAGTAATGGATGGCAGATGGTGCTCCGATTAGCATTGGCTTAGTAGCATTGAAAAGTATGAACATAATGTTTTCTTTTGTTCTTGTATTTATACTTTTAAACTTTCTTTCTCAAAAATTTAAAAAATATTTTTATTATCTTTACATATTTATACAAAGGAGTTGCCATTCAACTCAACAAAGGAGTTTATGAATACAGTATATCTTGATCAATGTCAACTCTTTCAACATTCTTGTCCATTCCTCCAACTCATCCCTTCCCAAATTTTCTTAATTTTGTAGGATATGTATTGATATTTGCCATTTAACAAAGCAACTTACAAATATAATATATCTTGATCTGTGTCACCTCCTTCAACATTTTCTTTTTTTAAAATTTTTTATTTTGAAAATACCATATAGAGGGGTTGCAATTACATGGGCAAGGTAATGAGTACATTTCTCATCAAGCATTGTTGCCTCCTCCTTTGTTTCCCCTTCCCATCCCTTCTCATCTCTCCCCCGCCTTCCCTCCCCCCAACGCCAAAGTTGTAAAGTTCCTTTTTCTACATAAGGACTTGTACATCTCATTGCTGCAATGGGTCCACCTGTATCCCTATTTAAATGGTCTGTTTTTGCCCTTCCCCTCCACAAATTATACCAACATCAAATAGAATGAAAGCAGGGTTTTACATTCAAAACAACAAAGAAATCGTCTTATAACTATGTTAGAAACAATCGCAAGAAAGAAAATAACATTTGAATACTTACCTTGGGGTTCATTTCACCTTCGGCCCCTTCCCTCATTTTTTTTAATTTAGTGGTATATACAATGAATTCTCTTTTTTTCCATCTAATCTATGTCTATCATCTTTTTTTTTGGGGGGGGGTCAGTTGTGGGGCTTGAACTCTGGGCCTGGGCCCTGTCCCTGAGCTCTTCATATCAAGACAAGCATTCTACCACTTAAGCCACGGCGCCACTTCCGGTCTTCTGGTGGTTAATTGGAGATAAGAGTTTCAGGGACTTTCCTGTCTGGGCTAACTTTGAACCATGATCTTCAGATCTCAACCTCCTTGGTAGCTAGGATTACAGGTGTGAGCCACCAGCGCCCGGCTACAATGAATTCATGATTGGCTGCTCACCTCGACTTCTCCCTTCATTCATATACCTCTCTCCACTTGACTCCATCCCACGCCTTTTCACTCATTTCCTGTTGTTCATTTTGTTGAACTTTGACTATGCTTTTCCAAGGGATTAGGTTACCTTTCTACTTGAAAAAGTTGAATCACTGCTAAAGTTTTATGATGACCATGGCTACTAGAAGTAGTCAATGGTATGTTGACCTTTCATCTAAAGGTATGTACCACTGATTGGTGTGACAATGGCTTCATTATTGGTCCACATTAGAGTAATATTTTTCTAATATAAATGTTGATGGTGATTATTATAATTGCTAGCAATGATACAATTGTTATTATGAGAATGGAAACACTGTAGCCAGCAGTACTGAATTTTGCTATTAAGGGAAGAATCAGGGAAGAGAAAGTGACCAGGAGGGAGTGAAAGGGAGACTACAGAGGAGAGTGGTGGTTGAATATAATCAAAGCATATTAACGCATGTATGAAAATGTCATTATGAAGCCTGTTATTCTATACAATAATATATGTCAATAAGATACTTCTATATTAGCACTATCCCCAATAACATTCTATATTCACTCATTCCACTGAAAGTATACAGTCTATTAACTTGAATATTTTACCTATTCCTCCACACAAAACATTCAGGTATATAATAGGATTATAATATCACAATTGACATTATATCAAATTATCTAATTCATTCTTTTACAGATAACTTAATCATATGTGAAACTGTCTTAGTCATTTCTGCTTATGGCTTCTTTTTCCTAGCTACAGTCTATACCATCTCTGAACCAAAACCTTTTTATCTTTTTCTCACCAATATTACTTTAAAACATACCCATCCAGGAATCCACAGCACACCTACAGGTACATCACTTTCAAAATTAAGTATAGTTTCTAACTCTGTGTGTGTGTGTGTGTGTGTGTGTGTGTGTGTGTATCATCAAAAGGCAAAGAAAGTAAGGGCAGGATTTAAAAATATATGTACCAGAAGTTTATTTGGCAACACTGCTATGAATGTAATGCTTAACTATAAATGTCCTAGAACTTGAGGCAAATGCAGTATGTAACTGTTCTACATAGCAAGATGCTATACTTGAAATTCCTGTGGCATCTGACATATTTGCATCATTAATCACTATCCATAGTAGTTATAAACAAATGGCATCCCGTAGCAATACCTCAACACCTCCAAAATTGCAGTACAAACAGGTCTTGAATTTAACACCATTCATTTTATCTGTGATAAGACCAAACTTCACAATAGTCACACTGTTTTGGTGTCCAGTTTCTCGAATGTCTTATGTAACTATAAATTTTAATTTTATACAGGAAATATTCTTTCATAATATGCATGAGATAGCCCACACAAACTATTACACTGCTTCAGAATATGAACTATTATACTATTATACTGCTTCAGAAATCTTTTCTACTGTGTCCTCTGTAAACCTGAAATTTTGTTCATAGACATCAACTATAATATTGAATAATATACTATACACAGATATTGGTCATTAAGACAATCTTTTTAGTATTCTCTCTTGAAATGATGCTACCGTATTGATTTGGAATGATAGATTGGAAGCCATCTAATAGGTGATCTGACAGTGTATGGAAGGTACTCTCCATTCTGTTGTCTACACATATATAAAAATACACTTCATTGTTTACAATGAATCTATCAGATTCTGGAGACAGGGCTCTAGTTTGAACATTGATACTGAGGTAGTATCATGGAAAAGATTAGATGAATCATGTCTAGGAATACATGGACCAGATACTAACCATTTAAGTTATTCACAATTGACAATGTACAATGTATATTTTCCTTCCAAAAGATAGGAAAGAAATTCATGAATTTTATGAACTGACTTCAAGGCAATTGGTCAACCTTGTGAAAATTACAGAGGTAAAATCCACAATAAAAGTTATTTTTGCCATACATGGTTTATGATACTTTTACATTAGATTATTATTTGACTTCATCCAAAGCAAGGATTAGGGAAACAATGGCTATGGATAAATTCTAGTACCTGTCATCCAAAGAGACTTTATGCTTAAAAAAAAACAAAACACTTACTAGCTACAATTTGCTTGCCTTAGTTTTATTTCTAATTACAAACTAGGGCAAATTCTTCTTTCTCTAAAAGGAAAAAAATCCTCTAATTCATTGTAGATGGCCTAAAAGACAACATAAGTGAGGTATGCTTTCTCATATTTAATGATTAAGTTCTTGATTTGAACATTTTTGAGGGAAAAAACCTATAGTATCCAAGTGAAGACTGCTTTGTCAAACATTGCAATCCAACTTAATACCACTTCAGATTTGACTGCCAACATGCAAAGTTTTGCAAAGGAGATTCCGAAAGCTTTCATTATCCTTTAGCGAGCTATTGAGAAAATGCTGTAAACCATAAACAATTGCAAATACACCTGGGATTTGTACCTTAAAAATGAATATCACACACTCCAAATTTAGTTAAGGGTTGTATACAGCACCTGCACACAAGCAAGGATCACAGCAGCATGTTAGTAAGATCTGCATGGTAATTTCAGTTAAAGCAAATATAACTCATCTTAAGGGATGTCATTCCATAGGTGAACCAAAATTTCAATTACTGCAACATAAAGAAAATTGCTGGAAAGAGATGGGCACTCACCCAGAATGACACTACCACCTGTGATCTCAGGACTAAGGAATCTTGTTATAATACACACCTTAGCTATGGCAAAAAGCAGAATTGCTCCCTGTAAATGAGGCAATCATCCAGTGCCTTGGATTTCCTCTGTGGCTTTAGATATAAAATGTGCAGTGGGTAATGTAAACTACCCAAGCAGAGAGTAAGGCTAGTCCTAGATCACAGAATTAGATTCACTGGGATCTGAAAAATAAAATACCCAGAAGTACACATTATAATAAGTAGGATTAATACGTTTTAGAAATTTAAACTCAAGCCGGGCGCTGGTGGCTCACGCCTGTAATCCTAACTACTCAGGAGGCTGAGATCTGAGGATCGCGGTTCAAAGCCTGCCCAGGCAGGAACGACCATGAGACTCCTATCTCCAATTAACCAGTAGAAAACGGAAGTGACACTGTAGCTCAAGTGATAGAGTGCTTGCCTTAAGCTGAAGAGCTGAGGGACAGCGCCCAGGCCCAGCGTTCAATCCCACGACTGACAAAAAAAATAAAATGAATAAATAAAAATTAAAACTCAAAAATGAGAAACTTAGCAAAAATAAAAACCTGGAAAATACAAAAGAAGGCAAAAGGAAGTTTTAGCACTGAAAACTAACTGTGTTAAGAAAATGTGTAGTTTACCCTCCTCCACGGTATAACCCCTGCTTTCACTGTATTTGATGTTGGTATAATTTGTGGAGGGGAAGGGGAAAAATAAATCGTTTAAATAGGGATACAGGTGGACCCATTGCAACAATGAGATGGACAAGTTGTTATGTTGAAAATGAACTTTACAACTTTGGTGGGGGGGGGGGAGGATTGGGGGGGCGAGGAGGGGAGGATGGGAAGGGATGGGAAGGGGAAACAAAGGAGGATACGATGCTTGATAAGAAATGTACTCATTATTTTGCCAATGTAATTGTAATCCCTCTGTACAGTATTTTCACAATAAAAAATTTAAAAAAATATAAGAAGAAAAAAAAAAGAAAATGTGTAGTTTAAAGCAAAACAAAGGGGACGAAGAACTCAACAGGCAAACGGAACTAAAATTTTCTAGCAAGTATGAAATTTGAATGCAGGAAAGAAAAGAGAACAGGGCAAAGAAACACAGAGAAAATAAAATAAAAACTTTTTATTAATAGATACTACTAAAAGTGAGAAAGCAAACCAGATGGGAAGAATATATTTGCAACACACTGATCTGACCCACATCTGTGTCCAGAAGAGAGAAAGAAGCCCTGGTCATTAGAATAAGAAAACAACCCAATTCCTTCTAGTAGATGTGATTGAATAGTCTTCTTACAGAAGCAGCATTCTAAAGGAAACAAGCAAAAGAAAAGGTGTTCAACAGCCTCAGTAATGAAGAGAAAGTTAACATCAGAATGCTAGCCAACACACACCCAACAAAATGATAAAACCTAAAATGGTAGAAAATGATGACACAACCAGAATATGCTTCCTCCCCACTGAGACCCAATTCTCAGAAGTTACTCCTTGCTCTCTTAGGATTAGCTGCCCTCTGAAATCTGTGTTTTATAGATTATCTGTACCTTAGAGTTAACCAGGAAAGTACAAACTCTCCTTTTCTGAGCACTGAGTATGTTTTAAGTTATAGTAAAAAGTGTTACCCCTGGGAAGGGTGATTGTCAGAAATATTGATGACAACAACAACAACAACAAAACAGAAAAAAAAGAACACATCAGAGAAGTAGACAACTACTAGTTCACCTAGCTTTGTAAAACAGAACAAAACAAAACAAAAACCCAGGTACAACTCACTTTAACCACTACAAAAACTGCATCATGTCTTTTTAGAGGGACTGGTCTGAAACCCACCATCCTCTCAGTTACTCTTAATTGTACCCAGGGCAAGCTGGAGGTGTGAGAAGCAAGTTCCTGAGCAGCAGAGCTTCACCAGCAGAAAGACCAAAGCACAAGACAGCAGCAGGGCAGGAATGACTGCTCAGTCCTCTCCATACAACTGGGCAGCCTGAGCAAAGCTTTGAGCTCCTCCCAGAGTTCTGATCAGACAAATTTCATAAAGTCAAGAAGTGGGCATCATGGAGTCAATTAGACTAATGAGTTCTAGCCAGGAAAGTAGAATCATTACCCCTGTCCATGATTCTCTCTCCATGGTCACTGCCCACTCTCTTCCCATCTCCATATTACTTCCCACTCCCCTACTTATCCCACATCATCCCTGCCCACTTTCAGACTCATTCCCCACTTTCACTTCTCACTTCCTACCTATTCTTTGTTATGACTGCCCACATTACTACCCATTCTGATACCAGCTCTCCTGCATCACTGCCCACTCTCCTACCTACTCCTTAGCATCTTCGCTAACTCCCACACCACTCCTCCTCAGCACCACCTACAGTACATTGTACAGACAAGAGGGGTTAAGTCTGAAAAAATTTAGTTTAGTTTCTGTAATCATTGAGTTTGGAAAACAATGAATAAACACTGGAAAATTTAACAGTGTAAACTCTTTGGTCAATGAAGTTTATAAGATTGGTTAGGTACCAATCTTCTTCACTTGTAATCCTAGCTACTCTGGAGGCTAGAGCCTACAGGATCTTAGTTTGAAGTCAGCCTGGACTAAAATGTCTGCAAGATTGCATGTATAATTCACCAGTGAAAAGCCAAGCTGAAGTATGGCTCAACTGGTAGGGAATTAGCCTAGCAACCAAAGGTCAGCAAGTACAAAATCTTTAGCTCAAATCCAGTATTGGCATCTGAGGTTCTTCAAAGAAATGTAGGAGAAGAAAATAAAGGAACAGGACAAGGAGTTGGTCCACCTTTACTATTTTCTTCCTCAGTTTACCTAAGGCTGGGATAATGGGGTGGAATGGAAAAAAGTGAGAGAAATTAGGTGTGATAGATAGTGTTCTCCATAGTGACAAAACCACCAGAATCTCTCTATCTCTCTCTATGTAAGTAACTGAGAGGGTATTTATTAGGATAAACAGTTCATGCTTATGTAGGTGAATACCCAGGGAAGGCATTCAGACGATAGGAGTGGTAACCTGTGAAGAACATAGATGAACTTGGAGACATTATTCTCAATGACATAAAACAAAAGGGCCAAAAACACCACATGCGTTTACATATATGTTGAATCTAAAAGTGTCAACTTCATAGAAACAGAGAGTAGTAGACTGGCAGTTACCAGAGGCTAGTAAACAGGGAAACAGAAGTTGTGGGTCAAAAGGTGTAAAGCTGAAGTTAGAAGAAGACAATGCGGTGTTCTGCCAGGGGTCCTGGTAGAATGTCAGGTGTGTCACCTACAGGGTGTCAGGATGAGGTGATTAAGTTCACATTCAATAAGCCCTGTTTATCTCTGTGTGTTTTGAAGTTAAGCCATAGGAAGGAACAGGACAGAGAGAACATGTAGGAGGGATAAAACTCTGAAATCTGCACTATGTTTGGAAATTATCATAGCATACTGATCATTTTGAAGGTTTTCATAATCCTTTTGGATACAATTATGGAATTTTTTAATAAAATAGGATCAAAACAGTTGCACAAGGGCTAAGCGTGATGGTACTGTGCCTGTAATACTAGTTACTTGGGAGGTTGAAATAGGAGGATCAGAGTCCTAGATAGGCCTAGGTGAAAACATGAGACCCTGTCTGAAAAGAAAATTAAAAACAAAAGCATGGGGTAAAGCTTATGTGTTAAAGCACTGTTCTAGCAGGTGTGAAGAACTGAATTCAAACCCCACTATTGCCAAAATGAGCGAATGAATGAATAATAAATAAATAAATAATAGAAAAGAGTATTGGCCTTTACAACATTTTATGACTTATACTTTACTTCTTGTAAACTACGTCTTATGTGCTCTTTAACCTTACTTTAAATTCAATAAAATGGGGCTAGAAAAGCATCAACTGGGTTGTATAAATTCCCTGTTCACTATAAGGAATCATTTTTGTTCATATTAGAGGGTTATTGTCAATTTCATACACCAATTAACAAAAATAACAACATAACAAAAATAACAACAAATATGTGGTCATATACAAAGTCTGTTCTGAGCTTTGTATGGTGACCCCTGAGGAGAATCTGCTTTGGGCCCATGTTTCTACTAATAATTATAGATACTGTGTGCATGCATCTTTTGTTTTGTCTTATTTCTCTTTCTTTATTCCGCAAAACTGAGATTCCTTCGAGAAGAAAATCCTCTGGCCTCTTGTGGCATTAATCTGTGGCATATGCCTACAGAGTGACTTAGCTGCCCTTTAGCGGAGGATTATCACTAATTTTTGCAAATTCCTTATCTCACCTGCATTCATTTTCCCAGCATGTAATGAATTTAATGATGATAGCAGGTCTAATAAAAGTACCATAGTAAAATCTAATAAAACTGCTGCAATGTTTGGCTGGAATGTGCAGTGTGTGTGGATGTAAGACAGCCAAAGTATTGCATTCCACACCATAGTTTTAAAACTGCCTCAGTCTTCTGGGTCTGACTGAGCCAACACCCTTTAATTGGGTGCTGGGTAGATCTTCACGAGAGTGCTTCTGAAGCAAACCTTGGCAGATTGGTAAGCACGATAGGAATTACCAACAACAAAATAGCCAGGCATGATGACACACCCTGTAATAACAGCATCTGGAGCCTATGGTTGGAAGATCATAAGTTCTGAGCAAGCCTGGCCTAAATATATCAAGACCTTGTCTCAGAACAAAACAAATGAAAACAGCAACTAAAACAAACAAAACAAAAATACCAGTAAACAGAACAACCAAAACCAATGTCCAGGGAGGTACCAATGTTCCAGCCCTGGGGACCTATATTCTGAAGGACATCATCTCTGATCAAGCAGTCAGAAACTTCTGCATCCCTGCAGTCACATAATTATATTATTGTACCCAGCAGTATGCTGTACCTGGCTTCACTATGGTTGTCGCGTCTCTTCACCACACCTAGAAGCTTCTCTCTGGAAGAATTGCTTTCTCAATCCTGATGGTTTGGGACAACCTCCTCCCTCCCTCCCTCCCTTTCCTCTCACCAACTTCCAGGCAAAAGATATTTGGGGAAAAATGTTTCTCTGTAAGTAGGCAACAGCTTCCTTCCTTGCTCTTCTTTCCCTAAATGCTCTTATTCCTCTTCTGGAAACCTTTTGTTGAGAGACTCGGTAGGCAGATAGACCTGTGCACACACCCCAGTAACTTCATGTATAATCTAGTTCTTTTGCAGGACAGGCAGCTTCTCAATGACTTCATTTTCTTACCTGACGACAGGAAAATAAGAGCAGAGGGCTGCTCAAGAACGGTTCTTTGAAGTGGAAATAGTTCTTATAGAACATTGAACACACTACCTGACATAGAACAAGTATTCAATAACCAAGGACCATTAGCATTAGCTATTCTTTATTTTTTTTTCTCACACAACTTCAATGAAAGAGCAGAACAGTGAGCTTAGTATTTAAAAACTAAAATTTGCATTGGAGCTATTGCTTACTAGCTTAAAAGCTTTGAAACCCTTTCTGACTCACTTCGGGCAGAATCTCACCTGGATGTTTGAGACTGATGTATCACACAGGTAGGACAGAAATTAGTTCATAGAATCTTTCAGCTGGAAACTAGCTGAGAATTTCAGTGGGATTTATCCAGTCTACAGTGTCAACAAGCTCTAACTGAAAGTGTTAAACATCTTGATTTTATTTATTTTTATTTTTTGCCTATACTAGAGTCTAAACTCAGGGCTTTGGACTCACTAGAGAGTTGCTTGGCTGGTATTCTATCGTTTGAGCCACACCTTCTGCCTGTTTTTTGCTTGTGTGTTTTGATTTGTTTTGGGTTTTGTTTTGTTTTTTCCTACTAGTTATGTTGGAGAAGGAGTCTATTAAACTTTTCTATCCCAGGTTGGTTTGAATTGTGATCTTCCAGATCTCAGTCCCCTGACTAGACAGGATTACATGCATGAGACGCTGGCATCCAGCTAACTCCTTGAAAAGTTCATCTTTACATCCCTTACAACAAACTTCAAACCACACCAATTCTTTAAGAGAATGCTGAGGAGAATGGGGAGAGGAGGGGAAAAGGGAGAAAAATGAGGAGGGGGTAACAAGTTAGAAAAGAAATGAAACACTACCTACCTTACTTGTGGAACTGTAACCCCTCTGTACATCACTTTGACAATGATTTTTTTTAAAAGAATTAACTTTGTTGAGATTACTAGTGACAATATAAGTCAAATACCAGACACCCCTTATTAATTAATTAATATAATACTTCTTTACCAATCCTTGCATATGTTTAGATATGCATTTGTCTTTAGACAAATGTTTATAACATTTAATATTAGATCAATTTTCTGCACTACTAGAAATTCAACTAAGGGTCTTACATATACTAAGTGCTTTATCAGTAATACTTGTACCATAGCCAGTAAAGATTTTTGGCCAAGTGCCAGTGACTCACACCTGTAATTCTAGCAATTCAGGAGGCTCAGATCTGTGGATCATGGTTTAAAGCCAGCCGGGGCAAGGAAGTCTGTGAGAATCTTATCTCTCATTAACCCCCTGCCCTCCACACACACACAGGTCTTGGATAAGGCAATTACAGATATAGCTTCCTGATTGTTTTATTTTTCAGGTCAAAGCTAACATGAAGGGAGTGTTGTTTTATGGAAGGGTCCTGTCATTTTGTTTTTCAGCTAAGTTAGTATGAGCTCTTCATAAATTGTACTTTCTTTGTTTGTTGACATTTGTGGGGGGTCTTCCTTTGACTGTGACCAATGTCCTTTAGAGCAACCACAATAAAAAGATATGAGAGGATTTTTTAAAAATTTTTATTATCTTTAAGTAGTTGTATAGAGGAGTTGGAGTTTGACAAAAAGCAGTTTATGAATAAAGGCACCTTGATCAATGATTCACCATTAACATTCTCATCCATCTCTTCTCTACTCATACTCACTTTTCTTAATTTTGTAGGATATGCATCGAATTCTAGACTGCATTCTTTTTCTTTCTCCTCTTCATTCCTCTACCTCTTTTCCCTTGTCCCCTTCCCACCCCTTTTAAGTACCCATCTCCTGGGTCTAATTTTGTTGAAATTTGACTTTGCCTTTCTAAGAAATTACATTATTTGAGTTCTCCCTTGAATCTACTGTATTTCAGTTAATATATTTGTATACACATGCATTACTACCAACCTCTTTACTTGTAGGCTTATAGGCTAATTCTACCTTCCACATATGAGTAAAAACATGCAACCTTTGTCTCTCTAGGCCTGACTTACTTCACTTAATATGATTTTTTCCCCAAATCTTTCCATTTCTTTAGAAATGGTACAATATCCTTCGGATGGATGAATCAAATTCTGTTGTGCACTTATACCCCCTTTACTTGACCCATTGGTCAATTACATTTGGATTGATTCCATATGTCAGATTTGGTGAATAATACCGCAATGAACATAGTTGTGCTGATGGCTTTACTGTATCAAGGTTTGAAATCATGAAACTATTTCAGGAAGGAAGGGGAGAAACATTAGGACTCCTTGGCTCAGGTAATGACTTTCTGGGTAAAGATCCAGAGTACAGAAAATCAAAGAAATACTTGATTAATGATACTAATTTTGTTCAAATATACCAAGGTTTAAAAGGTAATAATTGATTATTTGCAAGAGGCTGAACATAAGGGGGAAAGGAGAGTGGGAGAAGGAAAGAGAAGAGCTGAAATGGTTGAGAGGAAAAGGAGAGAGGTGGTATTAATAAGGAAATGATATTATAACAAAGGTATACAAGAATTGCTGCCTGGGGCTCTTTGTTCCAGGAAACTAGCAGTGAGTAAGACAGTGTTCTAGCAGGAGAGAAAGTGACCCAAATTCTGGGGTAAAATGCAGTGAAGAACGAAACAGAGAGTAAATAAGGTCTGGCATAGGGGCTGGTGGATACAGAATCTCTGACACCCTGAGAAGACTCGGATGGTGCACAAACCATCCCAATGACTAACCGTTCTGGTTTTTCTGGAGTGCAGGATTTCCTGGGATGTAGCACTTTCCATACTCAAACTTTCACACAGTGCCACTTTCCACAGAGCAACAATGAGAAGCACAGGGGCAGATATAGCTCCAACTGCGACACACCCCCACCAGCAGTAGCAGAAGCAGCAACAGCAGTAGCAGAAGAAACGTTGGAACCTGAAAGAGTAGAAGCCCCAGTTCACAGACCAAGTGCTGCCTGGGGCCTGGCACTTTGTGATTTCAGATTTGTTAAAGAGCTGGGCAAGATGAGCTCAATGTATCAATATCTCTCTTTCCCCTCAGAGCCCACTGTGTATTAAAGACACCAAAGATTAAAGATTTGGGGAGCCAAATTCATAATTTGTATTTAAGATTCAATGTCTCATAGTGAAAATGAATACAGATCACAGTGTGATCAAAAAGTGACTATAGATCTACCAAAAGCAAAATTTGTTAAACTATAATGGCAGGATGAAACATTCGATTTCAAGAGAAGGAAATACAGGAGAGCATAAGAGACTAAGCTGACCTACAGGAACAGATACTTCATCGTTATTCAATAGTAACATCATTATGATGCTATAAGCAATATCTGAAGTGACAAAGAATTATTCATTTAGTTCTCACATGAACTTTCTTTTTTAAGTATATTTTTTATTGTAAAGATCCTGTATAGAGGGGTAACAGTTACATAAGCAAGGTAATGAGGACATTTCCTATCAAGCATTGTTGCCCCCTCTTTTGTTTTACCCCTACCATCCCTTCCCTCCCCACCTCCCCACCTCCTCCCTTCCTCCCCCCACCCGCAGTTGCAAAGTTCATTTTCAACAGTGTCTTGTACATCTCATTACTACAATGGGTCGTCCTGTATCCTTATTTCAGCATTTTGTTATTCCCCTCCCCAAATTAGAAAAATGTATATACAAGATGCAGAACACTGGAATCAAATACAGTGAAAACTGTAAAAATGTGAAAAAGGAAATCAAAGCAGAACTAAAGAAATGGACAAACCTCCCATGCTCCTGGCTCCTGGATTGGGAGGATTAACATTGTGAAATGGTGATACTGGCAAAGGCTATCTACAAATTCAATGTGACATCCATCAATATCCCAACTTCATTCTTCAATAAAATAGAAGACGCAATGGAATAGAACTGAAGACCCAGAAATGAACTCACAGGAACTTTCTATGAAATGTAATTTTTCCCTCCCTCCCTCCCCTCCTTCCTCCCTCCCTCCCTCCCTCCTTTCCTCCTTCCGTCTTTTCTTCTTCCTTCCTTTTTCCAGCACTGGGGTTTGAACTCAGTGCATCATGCTTCATTGGAAAGTGCTCAAGCACTTGAGCCATGTTCTGAGTTATTTTACCTGTATTTTGTTGTTCAGATTCGGTCATGTGCTTTTGTCTGGGCTGGCCTTTGATAGCAATTCTCTTATCTAGGCCACCTGCATAGTTGGGATTGCAGATGTGAATTTCTCATCCCACCCAATGGAATTCATTGACTCATTTTAGAAGTGAGAAAGTAAAGGGTTTGAAGGACTCGTCCAGAGCTTCTCAATCGAAATTCAAAGCAATGACTCTGGCTTCAGAGACTACGGACTCATGAGGGAGATGACATCTCATTATGTGCTCCAGCTCAGCACATGTGAGGGAAATTGCAGCGCTCCTTGGGGAAACAGAAAGCTTTGACAAGCATTCAATGGCATGTCAATATATGCACTATAAAATAATTACCTAACCTTGAGATAATGTAAGTCTTATTAGGTCTATGTACTTCAGAAGAAAGCCCTTTATGCATTTGGTGTTCACTCTAGACACTGTCTACCTGATCTGAGTTTTCAAAGATTATGGAAATGCATGTGTTGTGAAAATAGGCAGTAGCTTCAAAGTACTCAAAGTAAACCTTCACAGAAAGTACTTATAAAATGTCACTCTAATGCTAACTATTAATTGGTATTTCAACTTTTTTCCATGCTGGTGGAATGTTGAGCAGTGTTTCTACAATTCTTTATTACACGAGACAGTGAAATAAGAATTCAGTACTCACAGTAGTGCTTATACATCAGTTTGCTAGCAATACTTTCAAACTTTGGGGAAGTACACACTGAATAATTCATTAGTCAGAAAAATGATCAAAAACTTGACAAAAAGGTGTTTTCAGTATTATGTGGGTCAAGGGCCATTCAAGGGTTGTCTAGAATAATGTACTTAGTTCATTTCATTCTTCATTACTGATTAGATATCTCAGACCTAATAAAGTTACTTGATTGAAAGTTTTTATGCAGTAAAGATAAAAATAATTTCTGTTCATTGAAAAGTGATGATGTTAAAAACATTACCTTTTGGACTACATGGAATCTCTTGGTTTCTTTTTAACAAATCAAAATGATCAATTTTATCTCATATTTTGCTTCTCTATTTTAGCAATATAAATGTTCTTTGACCAATCATACATTTTATTGATTCTCTCACTAATTAATAGATTACATAAAATCTTGTAGGATCATGATTTTTGATAATTGTGCTTTAATGTTTCAGAAGTGTGTTTTTGTTGGGATTTTCTCCCATCTGCAATTCTAAAAGGCAAAGAAAGCACACCTGTCTGGTAACATACCTTTGACTTTACAACTCGGGCATGAGAGCTTCTTTTCTTTTCTTCCTATGATGTTCATTCTGTCCACTAAGCTCTGACATAACTGCGTGAAACTATCTTAAAATGTGCTATTCTTTAAGTGTTGCTCTCTCTTAAAATATTATAACTTATGGGAAAACCATGGAGTCTCCCGTGAATGAGAAGTAATGAAGTGTCTTATGGTGGTGGCAGTGCTCCATTTGCTTGTATAGTAACAATCTACTTTAACATATGGTCTTCTGATTCTATACTTGCAGTTCAGCAAATTTTCTTCTTAGGATACAAAATAAGATCTGACTTGCCCTTACAAAAATGAAGTCTGAGGAATTCATTTGGCAATATTTCCACATCCATAAAAGCACTATAGTCTTTATCAGTACCCAGTTAAAAGACAGGAATAGGATTTTTGAATAACCAAGGATTTTCTTTTCCAGGATAATATAATACGAGTAAGATGACTTTAGCTACCATAAAATGACCTTGAATGCAAAAATTTCTGAAGTATTTGACATTTGGATAACAATGGGCTTTAAATTTCCAATGTGGCCATAAATGAGTATTTGATTACAATAAAAAGACTTCACTTTAATGTACTTTAATGCATGCAAAGATATTCAAAACTATTAGAAAGATGAGTCCCTCTGAGACAAATTAGAATAAATTAAAATATTGCTCAACAATTTAGTTAACCTTTCAAAATTGTGAAGGAAAGCTCATAACATACTGTGTTGGTGTTAAGAAAACACTACATACAAAGAGAGAGTATTATATCACTGCTAGCATTTTTCTAGGGTAAGTTCAGACTTTATTGCCACCCAGAAGTGACACTTACTACTTAGAAGTTTAAAGTTCAGAATAACCCATTTGCTAATAATAATAGGGGTACTTTACTTCAGCCATACCTCAGCTTTACCTATGCATATTTATCTTGAACAGAAAAGGGATATTGCACAAATAATATTTGAAAGCTTCCAATTGCACACATATTCAAATTCCATATGATGATCTATACTGAAATATTAATATTTTTGGTACCTAAGTCAAACATACAGTCATACCAATAACACAAGAAACATGTAGCTTTCTCTCAAGATATCCTAGAAAAGAACATTTCCTTTTTTCCTTTGGATCAGGGGAGAATATTACTGCATTTATTGTTGAATCCTTTCCTTACTCTCTTCTCAAGGACAACAAATTCTGTCTCCTATATATTCAATCAGATAGCAAGCAGTATGTTGCAAACCAAGGAATCTGAGGAACAAAGATCATTTCCAACTGCATCTATGAAAAATCTGAGAAAATTGCTGGCTACTATTGATTCATAAAATTAAAATACACCATTTTTTTCAAAGGTAGGGAGGCAACATTAATTAGCACTGACTCTGATGCAGACATTAAAATAGCTCATGTTGTTTGAAACTGCTGCTCTTCTCCTGGAGGTAGAGTGAGGCGTGGAGAAGTTGCATAAGCTGCAAAGAGTGAATAAATGGCAACCTCCGGGTAAACCTCATATGATGTCACAAGCATCACGCTGCACTCAGCAATTCATTCTCTGTTTAGTGCTGACTTTGGTGGAACTACAGTATCTCTGAAAAATGCTAGATGGTGTGCAGGGAGATATATATTTTTTTAATTTACTGTATTCATCCTTTTCCGGTAACATTTCTAATGTGGTGTGTCTTGCTGTATTCTGACAGAAAAGTCTAAAAAGCACTTGTGCTAAAAACAAATGATTCCTACTTCAGAATGCCTGACAAAAATTGTCCTCAGTGCTGCCTCCTCTAGTCCTCCAACCACCCCTTCTAAGTCTGTTCCTATGTCTTCTGTTTGGACTTCTGGAATATAATTACACATGTCTCTAAAATCAGGAGCCAGAAGAATAAAAGACAAATGTACTACAGGATCTCAACTTTCAGTAAAAGTAAATAAAACAAAGAATAATTCCAGCATATGCAGATGTTATTTGATCTATTTATTAATCAAATCTGCATAGGAAGATGAATTAACTACTTGTAATTCAATAGGGGACTCAAATATATGCAGAGAAATAAAATGCTTTTTATCACTATATATGTATAAATGCTTTTATATACGAATCATTAAAGAGATAAGCTGAAAATATATATTTTATTTTATTGTAAAGATGCTGCAAAGAGGGGTTATATTTACATAAGTAAGGTAATGAACACATTTCTTGTTGAACATTGTTTTTCTCCTACTATCCCTTCCCTCTCTCACTTCCTCCACTCCTCCCCCCACTGAAGTTGTAAAGTTCATTTCCAGCATAGTGTCTTGTGAGTCTCATTGTTGCAATGGGTCATCTTGTGTCCTTGTTTCAGCATTTTGTTATTCCCTTCCCCAAATTAGATAAACGCATATACAAGATGCAGGGCACCAAAATCAAATACAGTGAGAACAGGGGATATACCATAGGGAGAAGAACGTACAAAAGAAACAAAAAAAAATCACATAGTACATTAAAATCAACAGCGAAGAAGAACCTCTTGTGTCCATATCTTGGGGTTCATTTCATTTAGCATCATCTTATATGTTTGTATGTACATAGTTTTTGAGCTTTCTGCTTATTTGACAAGATTATCCTAGACATATACTAATTATTGCAAATAAAGGAAAACATGGGACCTATATTTCTTTGCATCTGGCTGACTACACAATATAATTTTTTCCAACTCTTTCCATTTCCTAACAAAGGAGCAATGTCATCTTTCTGATGGAAACATAATTCCATTCTATCTATCTATCTATCTAATCTATCTATCTATCTATCTATCTATTGATCTATCTAGATACCACATTTTCTTAATTCATTCACCTACTGAGGGGCATCTGGGTTGGTTTCATATCTTAGCTATGATGAATAATGCTGCAATAAACATAGTTGTGTTGGTAACTTTAGTATGGTCTTCGATAAGGGAGCCAAAAAATACAGGATGGAAGAAAGACAGCCTCTTCATTAAATGGTGTTGGAAAATTGGTTAAACATCTGTAGAAAACTAAAGCTAGATCCTTACATATCACCCGGCATCAGAATCAACTCCAAATGGATCAAAGACCTCAAAGTCAAAGCAGATACCCTGAAAACATAACAGGAAGGAATAAAAGAAACTCTAGGGCTCCTTGGCACAGGCTGAAATTTTCTTTTCTTTTTAGAAGAGTTGCCATTTTTATTGTGATTGATTACATAAATTTCACAAATTTTACAGTCTTGTGAGATAGTGATACTTAGTTAAAGTCACATTCTAACGTTCATGGGGCAAGTTGGATTTATTATAGTTTATAAAGTTTCTGAATTTTATGAACTTTGACAATACAGCTATTTCTTCCACATCAGGTGGTATGTACATTTCTTTCCTTTTGCTTAGTGTCAGCTGTTCCCTCTTTTCTTAATAAAGACCCAGAAGCACAACAAATCAAAGAAAGGTTGGACAAATGGGATTACATGAAACTGCAGAGTTTCTGCATGGCAAAGGACCTAGCTAGCAAGATCAACAGAAAGCCCACACACTGGGAGAAGATCTTCACTAGCCATACAACAGACAAGTGCCTCATATCTAAAATGTACTTAGAACTCAAAAAATTAAATCCCCCCAAAACAAATCCTCAAAGAAATAACTGCTTCGTTACTAAGTGGGCTAAAGACTTAAAGTGAGACTTCTCTGAAGAGGAAAGAAGGATGGCCAATAGTCACATTAAGAAATGCTCAACCTCCCTAGCCACAAAAGAAAAGCAAACCAAAACAACATTGAGATTCCACCTCATCCCAGTTAGAATGGCTATAGTCATGAACTTTAATTGAGTGACTCTTGAAGAACCAAAAGAATTTACCCAAATCTGATATGGGAGGTATTTCCAGGAGATGGAATAAAGTGAGTGAAGACAGAGAAATATGACAGTACAAAGAAGCATTTCAAAATAGTGACTTGTTTCTTCTGCGAAGAGGTCATATGAATTTAGGGCTGATGAATATTTACCAGGAAATGTGTTGTTCCCCAGTTTGAAATTATCCTGTGCCTAAGGATAACTAAAAACTGAAACATGAGAATACTAAAGAAGCCTTCTAAGCCCATGACAGAGGATAGATGGATATTACCTCTTTTGCCTCGTGCAGAGCTCACTTTATTCATGAATTTATTACATGCAGTTTTAACCAAACAAGGTAAAAAAAGTATTCTTACTCTAGCACTCTGCCTCTCCATTGATGTGGAGAGGCTCCTGGGAGGTCCAGCATTATCTTCAGTTGTGTTTAAACTCCATTGCATCCTGGGAATTCATGGATTTTCCTCAACAGTGCTCTCCTAGAAACCAAAATCTCTTGGCTATTTTCAGGAGAAAAATTTCTCTCAGTGGGTTTCTGAATTGTGGAAAGGAAAGGGTCTCCCTTCCCCAATTCTCCCATGCTTGCTAGCACAACCAACCACTATTTCCTGGGACATCTCTTCAACACACTGCTTCTTATGGCACAAGCAGGAACCAGTACTATTATTCAGTGTGCACATTTTATGCCACATTTTATTCAGGGCCAACCATATAGCTATCTTGGCCAGCTCTGCCCCACATCTTTCCTAAGATAGTAGGCTGGCCTCCTGTAACCTCGAAACAAAGCAGTTTCTACATTTGGAACTAGCACCTTCTGCTACTGGATGGAGTACAGCATGGTGCAAGAACACTTAAGTTTAAATTTTGACTCAACCGCCTTCCAGCTGCCTTGAGCATGTTATTTAACTTCTTTGTAGCTCAGTGCTCATTTGTAAAATGTGGATAATGATGTTTATCTTGCAGGGTTCTTATGAGAATTAGCTATAATAGTAAATGGAAACAATAGATCCTCCATAAATGGTACCTCTGTTGCAGAGACCTAATTTTCTCTCCTTCACCTTATATAACATCCCATCAGGGGGAGAATCGGGCAAGAGGGAGAGAGAAGCTTAGCATATTATACATGTTAATTGCAACAAGGATAGAGCATATTGTCTTTACTTTCCTGAGATTTCCTGAAAACAAATGGCAGTTTGCACTATCTTTTACTAATTAGACATTCACTGCGGAGAACAGTGATGTTGGTATGTAATAATATGAAATAGCCAATTGCTTAGTTAGAAGCTAAGAAAATTTATGCTTTAGTCAACGAGTGGAAAGCTCATAATTTTCAATTTCCTCTGAGAATTTTTTCCCATTTTCTTTGATTATAAAGCAGAAGCAGACTATTGCCAACATTGGATCATTTTATGCATGGTGACTTATTTAAACACAGCTACCATTAAGCCTCTTTTGGTAAAAACAGAGCCTTGTCTCTCAGATTTTAATTAGCAATGGTGACATTTTTCTGAAGATTGTCAACTCGCCTTTCACTGGGATCCCTTGGCTCAAATTTAAATCAGGCAATATTTTGGCAAAGGTCATATTTGAATGTATTATTCACCAACCTCCCATTTAATGGTACAATTTCATGTACAGAATGTGTCTTCATTTGGTATTTGCTGAATAAGTACAAAAAAGAAACCCATTGTAAATATAGAGTATTCAAGGATATCAATTGTATGTGTATGTGTGTCCACACACACACACACACACACACACATTTAGGTCATTGCCCATTTCTCTTTTTGCATCTTATCTTTATTACACCAAGAGCTTCTTTTTCTTTTTCTTTTCTTTTTTTTGGGGGGAGGGGGGTCCGGTCGTGGGGCCTGAACTCTGGGCCTGGGCGCTGTCCCTCAGCTCTTCAGCTCAAGGCTAGCGCTCTACCACTTGAGCCACAGCACCACTTCCAGCTTTATTCTTTTTGCTTATGTGGTGCTGAGGAATGGAACCAGAGCCTCATGCATGCAAGGCAAGTGCTCTACCACTGAGCCACCTTCCCAGCCCACCAAGAGCTTCTTGAGGGGTGCTCCATCTCTAATCTGTTGCAGATAATATCAGGCAAATTTGGAAACTATTAGTGAATCTGGGTGTTGATGGTTCATGCCTGTAATGCTAGCAATTCAGGAGGCTGTGATCCAGAAATTGTTGGTTTTAAGCTAGCTCGCAGAAGGTCTGCTGGACTCTGTCTCTAAAAACAACCATCAAAAAGCAGGACTGGTGCTTTACTATAGGTATAGAGTATTACCTCTGAGTTCAAACCTCAGTAGCATCAAAATAATGGAAGGAAGGGAAGAAGGAAGGGAGGAAGTCAGGGAGTGAAGAAGGAAGAGCGGGAGGAAGGAAAGAAGTGAGGGAGGGAGGGAGGGAGGGAGGAAGAAAAGGAGAGAGAATGAGGGTGAAGGAAGGCAGGAAGGCAGGAAGGAAGGAAGGAAGGAAGGAAGGAAGGAAGGAAGGAAGGAAGGAAGGAAGGAAGGAAGGAAGGAAGGAAGAAGGAAGAAAGAAAGGGGGAAAGAAAGAGGGAAAGAGAGGGAAGAGAGGGAAGGGGCGAGGCAGGGAGGGAGGAAAAAAACGTTGTTAGAAATAAAGATGTTAAATGACATTTTACTCTGAAACTGATTTGGGAGACTTACATCATTTAACATTCTTTGGTGGACTCCACAGGAAGCAGGCCATGATGAAGAAACTAATCCAGAGAATGTAGTTAATTTATGGATTAAGTAGAAGCCTTGTTAAGGACTATCTTAATGTATATTGGGACCTGAAGATAAATTCTTTTCCATTCAGGTTCCTCATGTCCCTACCAACAAGGTAACTCTGGGATTCATACTTCTTTTGGATGTGGGGGAAGTACTGGGGATTGAACCTAGGGCTTTCATACGTTAGACATAGAATAAGCAAGACAGGCAAGTTTTTGACATCTTGAGTTTGAGATGTTTTATGATATTTGAAAGGAGATACTCAGCAGGTGATGGACAAAGGTGTCCCAAACCCTAAAAGTTGTATGGCTTGTTTGGCAGTGTGCAAATCATTACTGTAGAGCAGGTAGTTGAATCAAAACCTGTTGACAAAATCTGATGGAGTGGGTGAAGAGTGGGCAACTCCTCTCTGCCTGCATCTACTTTGGATCCTCTTTACTTTATTCAGACGGTAACACTAGGCTGTGTAAACTCTATTCAGACAAGAAGCCAGATCTGATTTGATCCTTTTTGTATGAGCAGTTCCTAGATAGTGCCAACTACACAGTAGCTGCTAAAGAAACACTTGTTTAATGAACAAAAGAGTTAAAATGAGTTAAAGAACAACAAGAAGAATTGATAAAAGAGATTAAAGGGGAGCTAGGAAGTTAGTAGAATATTTCAGTGACATAAACTTGAGGAAAAGAGGAGAGGCAAATGAAGGAATTGAAACTGAGTTATGTCTAGCAGCAGGGTCAAATTTGAAAACAAAAATATCAAAGACATAGCAATGAGGTTTAGTAAGAAAGATGCCATTTATCTTTTTTTTACTTAGATATATTATTTTTATATATATACTTTTTTGTGAAAATACCGTACAGAGGGGTTACAATTACATGGGCAAGGTAATGAGTGCATTTCTTATCAAGCATTGTTGCCTCCTCCTTTGTTTCTCCTTACCATCCCTATCCTCCTCACCCCCCCAAGTAGTAAATTCGTTGGGCATTTATCCAAATGATCACAAATAAGACCATAATAATGCTACCAGCACAACTATGTTTATTGTAGCATATTTACCATAGTTAAGACATGGAACCAACCCAGATGCCCCTCAGTAGATGAATGGATCAAGAAAATGTGATATATATACACAATGGAATTCTATGCCTCCATCAGAAAGAATGACATTGCCCCATTTGTTAGGAAATGGAAAGACTTGGAAAAAATTATATTAAGTGAAATAAGCCAGGCCCAAAGAAACCTAGGTCCCATGGTTTCTCTTATTTGCAATAACTAGTATATGTCTGAGACAAACAGAAATGGTCAGATGAGATGTCATTTATCTTGACTTCTGTTTAAACTGGATACTGTTGGCTATGCCAATTCCACTTTCCATCAGAATAATATCAACTGACTCTCATTTCTTTTGGAAGCTTCTTCTCTCTTTAGGGTCCAGATAAGTTCTTCCAAAGGTTTAGCAGTTGAGAATCCAAGGAAAGAGGTTCTCCCTTAAAGATACATACGGGATGTCTCATGAATATCCCCTCTTCATACCTAAATTAGCACATATATATATATATATGTTTTGGTTTTTTAATTTTTTGTTTATTTTTTACATTTTTTATTGTGAAAATACATACAGAAGGGTTACCATTACATGAGAAAGGTAATGAGTACATTTCTTAACAAGCATTGTTGCCTCCTCCTTTGTTTTCCCTTCCCATCCCTTCCCATCTTCTCCCCCCACCCCACCCCAAAGTCGGAAAGTTCATTT
The DNA here is from genome assembly GCF_019054845.1 of Dipodomys spectabilis. Taxonomy (NCBI): domain Eukaryota; kingdom Metazoa; phylum Chordata; class Mammalia; order Rodentia; family Heteromyidae; genus Dipodomys; species Dipodomys spectabilis. The sequence continues at coordinate 27,491,859 of NW_024871460.1, forward strand.
TTCAACATAACGTCTTATACATATCTGATCTTTTATTTTTGTAAGCTATGTTATTTAAACCTCTACCCTACTCGAATTAGTCTTGTCTAAAAGACAGATTTCATTGTCTTTTTCTGTTGTTTGTTTTCTATTTTCTTGATTTTTTTCTCTCTCTTTTGTTTTCTTCCTCTTACTTGAATGTGGTTGAGTTTGCTTGTCTCCTTTGCTAAAACTTTGAACCTTAATTTTAACCCTTTTTGTGCTGCCAATATGAAATTATAAATGGTTTTTTTCTTTCATGCGATTGTTTCTAACATATTTATAAGATGATTTCTTTGTTGCTTTGTATGTCCCTTCCCCACGATATAACCCCTGCTTTCACTGTCTTAGCAGTGTATATTTAGGCAAAAATTAGGCCTGCATTAAGATAAAGCCTGTGTAATGGGAAGAATGATGGAAGGGCTGGTTCTGATCAAGATGCATTAGCACATCAATTGATATGCCAAATTGAAACCCTGTGACACAACTAAAGATAATAAAAATAAATGTAAAAAAATAAGCCTCACTTGGAGTTTTGCCAAGTATAATAGATGGACAGCATTTTTCTTTTTCGTTTACTTAAACTAAAGAAAGAATAATGGATATGTAGATATGTAGCAGTTTCCTTAAATTTGTTTAGAAATAGTCCATCATCTTATGCAAGTTCAATATTCCTCACTTTTCCTCTTGAATGTGACATCATAAAATTATATGGTCAATAGATCCCTATAAGCTTAATGGCCCAAAAGAATTGTAGCAGCTGTAAAGCAAATTCAATTAACTGAAGTCTGATTTGGTGAGGCATATGCTGTGGAAACAACCAAGAAGTTTCTGGGACTCCACAGAGAAGCTGAATTTGTGTTTATTGAAAGGAAAAGAGAACGATGCTTGCAGAAGTTTTAGTAACAAACATCAAGAGTGTGAGTAAGCTATAGTTCTTTGTTGTCTTCTCACAAATGAGAGCACAGCTCCAGGGGGATGTGTCCTCATTTGACATCAAAGTGAACTCTAATGAATACATATGGGTTTCAAGAGTGGTGCACTTTCTTTCTATTTTTGTAGCCAGTTCTAACGCAAACTAATTATTTTTAAAATAACTAATTCATACAAACATTCTTACTCTAAAACATGGGATAGTACGGAATTATTAAAAGTGATTGCTGCTCTTATTTCCTATTCAATCTCTTCCCTAATCCTTCCCCAGTGGCAAAGTTGGTGAGATTTTCTTATTTATGTGTAGAACTCTATTCTATCCACAATAGCTATACATTTTCCTCAGTCGTTTCAATTTATTTCAACACAAAGAGAATATGAAATTCATCTAAACGTCAACACAGAATGCTATTGTATATTTTTAATAGTTTCAAACTGTCCCAACTTGGTTAGCAAAAATATTATGTGTTGATATTTACATTTATCTGAATACTAGAGAATGATCATCTTTTCACTTGCTTTCATGGACATTCGTATCTCTTCTGCGTATAACCCTTTCCTATTCATACACTGGTTTTTTTCAGCTATGTCATTTATCTTTTTTCTTTTAGATGAGTAAAATAATTTTACTATGGAACTAGGTAACTTTTTATATATTTGTTATTGTAATGCTGCTATACAGAGGAGTTATAGTTACATGAGCAAGGTAATAACTCCATTTCCTATTGAGCATGGTTATCCTTCCTTGTTTTTTCCCTACCATCCCTTCCCTCCCCCACCTCACCAACTCCTCCCTTCCCCAGCCAAAGTTGTAAAGCTCATTTTCAACATAGTATCTTGTACATTCGGTTGTTACAATAGGTCATCCTGTATCCTTATTTCAGCATTTTGTTATTTCCCTTCTCCTCTCTAAATTAGAAAAAATGTATATACAAGATGCAGGGCACTGACATCAAATACAGTGAAAACAGGGGTTATACCCTGGGGAAGAACATACAAAAGAAACAAAAAAAAATCATTAAATTAAATAATAAATAAATAAATAAATGTAAAATAGTACATTATAAGTACATTAAAAACGACAGCACCAAAGATAAAAACATCTTGTGTCCTCATCTTAGGGTTCATTTCGCTTAGTATCATCTTATATGGTCATATGTACATAGCTTTTGAGCTTTTCTGCTTGTCCTAGACATATACATCTCCCAATTTTTTAGGAAATGAAAGACATGGAGAAAATTATATTAAGTGAAGTAAGCCAGGCCCAAAAAAACATAGGTCCCATGGTTTCCCTTATTTGTAATAACTAGTATATGTCTGAGACAAGCAGAAAAGGTCAGATAGGATAATGTTAAGCAAAATGAACCCCAAGATAGGGACACAGTGGTTTTCTCTTCCTTGCTATTGTTTCTAATAAAAACTTATTTTAAAAAATACATATACCACATTTTCTTGATGCATTCATCTACTGAGGGGCATCTGGGTTGGTCCCACCTTTTAACTATGGTAAATAATGTGGCAATAAACATAGTTGTGCTGGTAGCTTTAGTATGGTCTTGTTTGTGATCATTTGGGTAAATGCCCAAAAGTGGAATTGCTGGGTCATAGGGGAGCTCTATGTGGAGTCTTTTGAGGAACCTCCATACTATTTTCCAAAGTGGTTGAACAAGTATACACTCCCACCAACAATGCAGTAGGGTTCCCTTCTGTCCACATCCCCTCCAGCATCTGTTGTTATTAGATTTCTTTATTTTTTATTGTGAAAATACTGTACAGAGGGGTTACAATTACATGAGCAAGATAATGAGTACATTTCTTATCAAGCATTGTAGCCTCCTCCTTTGTTTCCCCTTCCCACACCTTCCCATCCTCCTCCCGCCCTCCCCCCACTCAATCCTCCTCACCCCGCCCAAAGTTGTAAAGTTCATTTTTTGACATAAGGTCTTGCACATCTCAGTGTTGCATTGGGTCCCCCTTTATCCCTATTTAAACTATTTGGTTTTCCCTTCCCTCCACAAATTATACCAACATCAAATACAGTGAAAACAGGGGTTATACTGTGGGGGAGGGACATACAAAGCAACAAAGAAATATCTTATAAATATGTTAGAAACAATAGCAAGAAGGAAAAACCATTTGAGTCCTTATCGTGGGGTTCATTTCTCCTAACATCAACTTATCTGAATGTTTCTGCTTGTCTCAGACATATACTAGTTATTGCAAATAAGAGAAACCATGGGACCTATGTTTCTTTGGACCTGGCTTACTTCACTTAATATAATTTTTTCCATGTTTTTCCATTTCCTAACAAATGGGGCAATTTCATTCTTTCTGGTGGAGGCATAGAATTCCATTGTGTATACATACCACATTCATCTATTGAGGGGCATCTGGGTTGGTTCCATATCTTAGCTATGGTAAATAATACTGCAATAAACATAGCTGTGCTGGTAGTTTATTATGGTCTTGTTTGTGATCATTTGGGTAAATGCCCAGAAGTGGGATTGCTGGGTCATAGGGGAGCTCTATGTGGAGTCTTTTGAGGAACCTCCATACTGCTTTCCAAAGTGGTTGAACAAGTTTACATTCCCACCAACAATGCAGTAGGTTCCCTTCTGTCCACATCCCCTCCAGCATCTGTTGTTATTAGAGTTCTTGATTTTTGCCATTCTAACTGGGGTGAGGTGGTATCTCAATGTTGTTTTGATTTGCATTTCTTTTATGGCTAGGGAGATGGAGCCTTTCTTCATGTGTCTATTGGCCATTGTTACTTCCTCTTCAGAGAAGTCTCTCTTTTAAGTCTTTAGCCCACTTATTAGTTGGCCGGATGTTACACTGAGGGTTTGTTGTTGGGGGCTTTAAGATTTTGAGGAACTTGGTGACACAAAGGATGGTAGGGTTGGGATACCCAGGGGAGAGAGTGATAGAAGGACTGACCACTGGTCAGGATGCATTGGACTCATAAATCCACATATTGAGTTGAATTGAAACCCCTTTGTATACCTATTTGAAGATAATAAAATTTAATTCAGAAAGATTATACATGGTAGATATATATATCCTCACCTCGTAAATAAGTAATAGTAGGGGATGGGGTAGGAAAGAGGGAGATCAATGAGAAAGGGGATAACAAGTTCAACAAGGCATGTACTCACTACCTTACTTATGTAACTGTATCCCCTCTGTATAGCACCATGACAATACAATTAAAATTAAAAAGATAAAATTGAAAACAAAGTAACTCTAAGTATAAATCTATCCTTGTTTTTCTCAGTATTATCACTTTATTTTTTTTCACTTTATTCAGCAACTCTTAATTTTTCAGGAATTTTTATTGGCATATGTTAGTTATAGTTACATAGGGGAAAATTTAATTGTTACATCTTCACATATGTTTATTCTTCAATCTATTTAATCCCATTTTATCATAATCCTTAATCTTCTCCTCTTAAAAAATAGCTTCTAGATGTTTCCCTGTTCCATTATCATAAAGTAATTCTTAATTTTAATATGGTAAATACTTCTGTCTTTTCCTTTGTGTCATCCGATTACAAATTTCATGTAGTAAACATTTTCATCTCACCAAAATTATAAAATGAATTTCTGACAGTTCCTTCATGTATGTGCTGTGATTTCAAAATGATTTCTCTTTCCTTGTTTGAATCACCTGAATTCTGCTATTTGCAGCAGAATGTATCACTACCGACAAAATGAATTTCTTTTACTAAAACTACATATCAAAACACAAATGGAAGTTTCTTAGAACTTTTTTGTTCCACTAAATTGTCTATTTCTAAAACTCTACCTCAATGATTGAGTCTTTCAGCCTTTGTAAGAGGTTTTCATACTGGCTAAAAATCATTTCTTATTTTTCCCCCTTAATGTGGCTTTTCCTGTATCAACTTTTTCAAGTGATTTTTAGAGTTACCTGAAGCTTATGGAAAAGTCCTCTTGCCATTTCTTTTTTGTAACTTTTTAAATGCATAGCTAATTTCATGCTAATTCTTGTAATCAAATGGTCTTACTTTTTTTTTTATTTTAATTTAATTTTATTTGTGAACATACTGTACAGAGGAGTTACAGTTACATGGGCAGGATAATGTGTACATTTCTTACCAAGCATTGCAGCCTCCTCCTTTGTTTACCCTTCACATCCCTTCCCAGCCTCCCCCCTCCCCCCCAATCCCAATCCTTCTCCTTCCTCCCCCCCCAGCCCCCCCCTTTTTATGAATGGGATATTTTTCTGTTTATTCAGCTATCCTCTTTGTTACAATAACATTTCATAGCTTTGCTTAAAGGCTTTAAGTGTTCTGACTTTGTTCATCTCTTTGAATTTGAATTTGTTAGTTTGAATTTGTTAAGGTTTTGGTTAATTATGCTGATGGTCCACTGCATTTTCATATTAGCTAACAGTTTCTCAGCTGATTATCTTTGGACTTTTGAGCGGGCAATAATGTTGTCTTCAAATAACACTATTTAATGTCTTCATTTTATTGTCTTGTTTTATTGAATTATCGGGTATAGTAATGAAAAAGTTTTGTTTTATCCTAATTGTCCTGGGGATATTTCTAGTGTTGCAACATTATGGTGGTTGGTATGGTTTTCTGGTAGATAACCTTTTTCAAAGTAAGAATATGTGTATTTATTTAGTTTGCTAAGCTATTTAGATTTTTTTTTTCAATCATGGGACTTGAACTCAGGGCCTGAGCACGGTCTCTGAGCTATTTTTGCTCATGACTAGCAGTCTACCACTTTGAGCCAGAGCACCACTTACACTTTTCTATGGTTAATTAAAGAGTCCCATAGACTTTCTATCTGGGCTGGCTTTAAACCATGATCGTCAAATATCAGCCTCCTAGGTAGATAGGATTACAGATATGAGCCACTGATTTTTTTTTTTTTTTTTGGGTTGGTCATGGGGCTTGAATTCTGGGCCTGAGCACTGTCCTGTAGCTCTTCAGTTCAAGGCTAGCACTCTACCACATGAGCCACAGCACCAGTTCCAGTTTTCTGGTGGTTTATTGGAGATAAGCATTTCCTGGACTTTCCTGCTCAGGCTGGCTTTGAATCATGATCCTCAGATCTCAGCCTCCTGAGTAGCTAGGATTACAGGTGTGAGCCACCAGTACCCGGCAATTATTTTGTGTTTTTTTTAATTGTAGAAATACTGTACAGAGTAGTTACAGTTACATGAGCAAGGAAACGAGTACACTTCCTATTGAGCGTTGATACTCCCTCCTTTATTTTTCCCCTGCCATCCCTTCCCTCCTCACCTCTCAACTCCTCCCTCCACGACCCCCAAAGTTGTAAAGTTCATTTTCAACATAGTGTCTTGTATATCTCATTGTTACAATGGGTCAACCTGTATCCTTATTTCAGCATTTTGTTATTTGCCTTCCCCTCCCCAAATTAGAAAAATGTATATGTGAGATGCAGGGCCCTGACCTCAAATACAGTGAAAACAGGGGTTAGACCATGGGGGAGGAACATACAAAGAAACAAAAAAAAATCACATAGTCTATTTTAAATACATTAAAAACAATAGCAAGAGGAGCTGGGAAGGTGGCTCAGTGGTAGAGCGCTTGCTTTGCATGCCTGAGGCCCTGGGTTCGATTGCTCAGCACCACGTAAGCAAAAAGAAATAAAGCCGGAAGTGGTGCTGTGGCTCAAGTGGTAGAGTGCTAGCTAGCCTTGAGCTGAAGAGCTGAGGGACAGCACCCAGGCCCAGAGTTCAGATCCCACGACAGGACCCAGAAGAAGAAAAAAAAAAACAACAATAGCAAGAAAGAAAAGAACCTCTTGTGTCCCTATCTTGGAGTTCATTTCACTTAACATCATCTTATATGGTCATATGTACATAGCTTTTGACCTTTTCTGCTTGTCCTAGACTTATACTAGTTATTGAAAATAAGAGAAGCCATGGGATCTAGGTTTCTTCGGGTCTTGCTTACTTAATATATAATTTTTTCCAAGTCTTTCCATTTCCTAACAAATGGAGTGATGATGTCATTCGTTCTGATGGAGGCATAGAATTCCATTATGTATGTATATATATTTTTTCTTGATCTATTTATCTACTGAGGGGCATCTGGATTGATTCTACATTTTAGCTATGGTAAATAATGCTGCAATAGTTATGCTGGTAGCTTTAGCATGACCTTATTTGTGATTGTTTGGGTAAATGCCCAAAAGAGGGATTGCTGGGTCATAGGGGAGCTCTATGTGGAGTCTTTTGAGGAACCTCCATACTACTTTCCAAAGTGGTTGAACAAGTTTACACTCCCACCAAAAATGCAGTAGGGTTCCCTTCTGTCCACATCCCCTCTAGCATCTTTTTTTTATTTCTTATTTATTTTTTTGTGTGAAAATACTGTACAGAGGAGTTACAATTACATGGGCAAGATAATGAGTACATTTCTTATCAAGCATGGTAGCCTCCTCCTTTGTTTCCCCTTCCCATCCCATCCTCCCCCCCCTCCCCCCGTTGTTATTAGATTTCTTGATTATAGCCATTCTAACTGGGGTGAGGTGGAATCTCAATGTTGTTTTGATCTGCATTTCTTTTATGGCTAGAGAGGTTGAGCATTTCTTTATATGTCTATTGGCCATTCTCATTTCCTCTTCAGAGAAGTTTCTCTTTAAGTCTTCAGCCCACTTATTAATCAGGCAGTTGTTTGAAGATTTGTTGTTGGGGGATTTAATTTTTTGAGTTCTAAGTATATTTTAGATATGAGACTCTTTTCCATTGGATGGCTAGTGAAGACCTACTCCCAATCCATAGGGATTGAGAATGATTGAAGAATGAGTTTGGAATATTGATAGGTATTGCACTGAATTTGTAGGTAGCCTTTGGAAGTAATCCCATTTTTACAATGTTTATCCTCCCAATCCAGGAGTATGGGAGGTTTTTCCACCTTTTAAAATCTGCTTTAATTTTCTTTTTTAGGTTTTTAAAGTTTACAGCGTAGAGGTCCTTCACTTCTTTAGTTAAGTTAACTCTTAGGTATTTTATTTTTTGTGGTGCCCACCATTTAAAAAAAAATCAATCCTTAGAAACCGATTTTATCAAGTCATAGTTGAATTAATTAGGTAATTATAATTTTCTTTATTATGCTAACAAATTTAGGGGATTGAATTTAAGATCTTGCCAGGAAATTACATATAAAGTTTTTTTCTGGGGGAATTTCACTTTGAACATTTCTAATGTTAAATAATTCTTTCATTTGTGGGTTAAATTCTACATTTTAAATGTTTTATACATTTAATACTTTATTACACATAATAGTTTCCTGTATTTTATTTAGTAGTAAATTTTGTTTCATCTGCTTTTATACATGAATTTTGACATAAGGTTTTGAGTAAGTTTTTACTGGTTTTATTTGTTCTTATTCTCTTTGCTTTGGAATACTTTATAAAGCATGTGAATTTAGCAGTTCTTGGAATCTTTTTAAGAGCAGATCTTGTACTATCATTACAATATCTTTAATTATCATTTTTATTTGAATTCTCTGTTCTTTTAGGATTCAAATTCACAAATTTCTTAAAAAGTAGCTCTTCAATCCCTGTTTCAATTATTTGTTTGAAATTATTATGCTTATTCTTTTTTTCTTTTCAATAAGTTTTGTGTGTGTGTGTGTGTGTGTGTGTGTTTGTGAAAATACCATTCAGAGGGGTTACAATTACATGAGCAAGATACTGAGTACATTTTTTTTTTTTTGGTCGATTGTGGGGCTTGAATTCTGGGCTTGAGCTCTGTCCCTGCGCTCTTCAGCTCAAGGAGAGTGCTGTACTGCTTGAACCACAGTGCCACTTCCGGTTTTCTACTGGTTTATTGGAGATCAGAGTCTCATGGAGTTTCTTGCCCGGGCTAGCTTTGAACCGTGATACTCAGATCTCAGCCTCCTTAGTAGCTAGGATTACAGGCGTGAGCCACCGGCGCCCGGCCCTGAGTATTTTTTTTATTATATATTTTTATTTATATATTTATATTATATACTACATACATAATATATAAAAATATGTAAAGAATACAAATATAAGTAACATAAATTATATGCATATATTTTTTAAAGTCTATATTTCAACCTTGCTGCTTCTTTGAGAATAGTTGCCACTTCTTGGCAATTGATGCAAAGAGTTTTGTTTTTTGTTTTTTCTTTTTTGCTAGTACCAGTTTCTGAACTCAGGACTTTGGGCTGTTGCTCAGCTTTCTTTCTTTCTTTCTTCCTTTCTTTCTTTCTTTCTTTCTTTCTTTCTTTCTTTCTTTTTATTGTGAGAATACCATACCGAGGAGTTACATAGGCAAGATAACGAGTATATTTCTTATTAAGCATTGTTGCCTCCTTGTTCCCCTTCCCATCCCTTCCAATATTCCTCTCCTTCCCCCCACCCGTTCCTCCCCCCACACCCCCACCAAAGTTGTTAAGTTCGTTTTCAACATAACGACTTGTACATCTCATTGTTGAAATAGGTCCACCTGTATCCCTAGTTAAACGATTTGTTTTTCCCTTCCCCTCCACAAATTATACCAACATCAAATACAGTGAAAGCATGGGTTATACCGTGGGGAGGGACATACAATGCAACATAGTAATTATCTTATAAATATGATTGAAACAATTGCATGAAAAGAAAAAAAAACATTTGAATACTTATCTTGGGGTTCATTCCACTAACATCAACTTATCTGACCTATTCTGCTTGCATCAGACATATACTAGTTATTGCAAATAAGGGAAACCATGAGACCTATGTTTCTTTGCACCTGGCTTACTTCACTTAACATAATTTTTCCATGTTTTTCCATTTCCTAAGAAATGGGGCAATGTCATTCTTTCTGATGGAGGCATAGAATTCCATTGTGTATATAGACCACATTTTCTTGATCCATTCATCTACTGAGGGGCATCTGGGTTGGTTCCATATCTTAGCTATGGTAAATAATGCTGCAATAAACATCTGAGTACATTTTTTATCAAGCTATTATTGCCTCCTCCTTTGTTTCCCCTTACCACCCCTGCCCTCCCATCTCCACCCCCCTGCCAAAGTTGTAATGCTCCTTTTTCAACATAACGTCTTGTACGTCTAATTGTTGCAGTGGGTCTACCTGTATCCCTATTTAAACAATTTGGTTTTTCCCTTCCCCTCCACAAATTATACCAACATCAAATACAGTGAAAACAGGGGTTATACAGTGGGGGAGGGACATACAAAGCAAGAAAAAAAATCATCTTATAAATATGTTAGAAACAATAGCAAGAAAGGAAAACCATTTAAGTCTTTATCGTGGGAGGAGCTCTATGTGGAGTCTTTTGAGGAACCTCCATACTACATTCCAAAGTGGTTGAACAAGTTTACACTCACACCAACAATGCAGTAGGCTTCCTTTCTATCCACATCCCCTCCAGCATCTGTTGTCATTAGATTTCTTGATTATAACCATTCTAACTGGGGTGAGGTGGTATCTCAATTTTGTTTTGATCTACATTTCTTTTATGGCTAGAGAAGTTGAGCCTTTCTTCATGTGTCTATTGGCCATCCTTCTTTCCTCTTCAGAGAAGTTTCTCTGTAAGTGTTTAGCCCACTTATATAGCAAAAATGATACTTAACAGAAAGAACAGTGCTGGAGGAATATTGATACCAAATTTTAAACTCTACTACAAAGCCATAGTAATAAAAACACCTTGGTACTTGCACAAGAACAGACCTCAGGACCAATGGAATAGAATTGAAAACCCAGAAATGAACCCACAGACCTATAGCCATCTAATCTTCGATAAAGGAGCTAAAAAAATAGAATGGAAGAAAGACAGCCTCTTCAGCAAATGGTGCTGGCAAAATTCGTTAATCACTTGTAGCAAACTAAAGCTAGATCCTTATATCCTATATCACCCTGCACCAGAATCAACTCCAAATGGATCAAAGACCTCAGAGTCAAAACAGACACTGAAAACATTATAGGATGGAATAGGAGAAACCCTAGGTCTGCTTGGCACAGGCCGAAATTTTCTCAATAGAGACCCAGAAACACAACAAATCAAAGAAATGGACAAATGGGATTGCATGAAATGTCAGAGCTTCTGCATGGCAAAGGACATAGCTAGCAAGATAGAAAGCCCACGGATTGGGAGAAGATCTTCACTAGCTATACATGGACAAGGGTTTCATATCTAAAATATATCTAGAACTCAAAAAATTAAATCCTCCAACAACAAATCCTCAAAGAAACAACAATAAATAACTGGGCTAAAGACTTACATGCTTTTTCTTTACTTAAAAATATTTCAAAAAACGAACTTTACAACTTCGGTAGGGGGGAGGGAGGGGGAGGATGGGGGGGTGGGTGAGGGGGAGGATGGGAAGGGATGAGAAGGGGAAACAAAGGAGGAGGCAACAATGCTTGATAAGAAATGTACTTATTATCTTACCCATGTAATTGTAATCCCTCTGTAATTGTTACCCCTCTGTAACCCCTCTGTACAAAAAAATATTTCTTTTACTTATATCAACTTTCTCATTTCTAAAATAACTTTAATCATCTCTTTTTCTCAAACTCTTCACAAATATTGTTGTCTGCTTTTCTTCATAAGGCCATGTACTTTAAATCTATTTTCCCCATCTACTTGTTTTAGCATATTTAATTTTCAGTGACCTTCTGGGGGTTTTCTTTCTTAGTCATGTTTGGCTTTCTTAGTTATGTCCTTAATTTACTTTTTCATCATATTTTTTTGTTTTAAAACAGCAGAGAAATGTTTTAACAACATCTCTAGTATTGAAATTAAGGCCGTTAATGTTGCAGTAAATTCTGCTTTGGCAACATGGAAAAAAAAAATGAGGCAGGTACTGGTGGCTCATCCTGAAATCATAACTACTTGGATGGATAAGATTGGGGAGATCACAATTTGAGGCAAAGCTAGGTAGGAAAATTTACAAAATCCCTTTTCCAGATAAGAGTTGTGGGTGGTGGTGTCCTAACTACAATGTGAATGAAGCCTGAAATAGGTGGAATGTGGGTAATGCATGTTCCTAGGCAAACAAGGTCTGGAGACATGGATCAGAGGTAGAGTGTGCAGAAATATAATGTATAGACTGTATTTTAATTTTTTTTAATATAATTTACATGGGAAGTAATTTACTGAAGTTATTATTTTTGTTATTTTGCAAGTCTAGGGAATGAAGGTGGCTTTTCACACATGCAAAAGAAATATTCCCACTTTAGCTAGACCTAATATCCTAATCCTTTCTTTTGTTTTTACTTTGTTTTTTGAAACAAATCTTCACTACTTTTGTCAAGACTGGCTTTTAACTTTAGGTCCCCTGGGCCACCATGAGAGTAGTTGGGATGATCAGTACGCACTGCTATGCTCAGAGAATATTTTCTTATAATGTGACCAAAGAATGCAGCCTCTTAGTTACATTGTTTGTAACCAAACATTGTTTGTAGTGAATATAGAGTCAATTTTTAATTGTTTACTGAGTAAACATACTATATATCTTTTGAAATATCAATATTTTTAGTACCTGGTTGAGTTTGTGAATATTGATTGAATGAAAGAATGTGTAGTTTCTGATATTTGACATTCTGATATTATCTGTGTTTCATAAAATGCCCTATGAACTAGAAATCATCTGGTAACCAAATTCGGCACCAATATCTAATGATTTGCCTAAAGTCCAAGAACTGAAGCTTTTTTCCTTTTACTTATTTATATAGTTTTTATTGTCCTCAAGTGGTTGTACAAAGGGTTTTAATTCAACCTATCAGTTTGTGAGTACAATGCATCTTGATCAATATCATATTTTCCATCATTCTCCACCACATCTCTTCCAACCCCATGCTTGCCATCAAGTTACCTGGCTCAATTTTCACATATATACATTCAAAATTATGACTGTTCTTGTGCCAGTACCAAGCTGTTTTGATTACTATGGCTTTATAGTAGAGTTTGAAATTTGGTATTGATATTCCTCCAGCACTTCTTTCTGTTAAGGATCGTTTTTGCTATTCGGGGTCTTTTATTGTTCCATATGAATTTTTGGATTGCCTCTTCTATTTCCTTGAAGAATGAGGTTGGAATTTTGATAGGTATCGCATTGAATTTGTAGATAGCCTTGGGAAGTATTGCCATTTTCACCATGTTGATCTTTCCAATCCAGAAGCATGGGAGTTTTGCCACTTTCTAAGTTCTGTTTTGATTTCCTTTTTCAAGTTTTTAAAGTTTTCATCATAGAGGTCCTTCACTTCTTTGGTTAAGTTAATCCCTAGGTATTTTATTTTTTGTGGGGCTATTACAAATGGAGTTGCTTTCCTAAATTCAGCCACACTTTTCTCATTGTTGGCATACAGAAAGCCATTGATTTTTGAGGGTTAATTTTATACCCTGCTACTTTGCCAAAGTTTTGAATCAGCTTGAGTAAGCCAGGCCCAAAGAAACATAGGTCCCTTGTTTTCCCTTATTTGCAATATCTAGTATATGTCTGAGTCAAGCAGAAAAGGTCAGATAAGGTGATGTTAGGGAAATGAACCCTAAGATATGTATTCAAATGTTTTTTTTTCTTTCATGCGATTGTTTCTAACACATTTATAAGATTATTTCTTTGTTGCTTTGTATGTACCTCCCCCACAGTATAACCCCTGCTTTCACTGTATTTCATGTCGGTATAATTTGTGGAAGAGAAGAGGAAAAACAAATTGTTGAAATAGGGATACAGGTGGACCCATTGCAACAATGAGATGTGCAAGTCATTATGTCGAAAAATGAACTTTACAACTTTGGTGCGGGGGGTGGGGGGGTAACGGGGAGGATTGGGTGGGGGGCAGGGGGAGGATGGGAAGGATGGGAAGGGGAAACAAAGGAGGAGGCTACAATGCTTGATAAGAAATGTACTCATTATCTTGCCCATGTAATTGTAACCCCTTTGTACAGTATTTTCACAATAAAAAAATAAAAATTAAAAAAATTATGACCATATTCATCCACTCCTCTTCATTCATCTATCCTCTCTCCTCTTTATTCTCATTTTCAACAACACATTTAAGCTTCTTAGTAGTTTTCTTTTCAACTTGAACTCTTTCCAGTTGACAACTCTCTTTGTAGACAGAAGAAAGTTGAACAACTTTCCCAGGAAGCATTTTTTTGGTTACTTTCTAAGCAAACATGACATCTTTCATTTGTTCATTCTACTGTATTGATATTTAAGTTAACTTGTAAATATCAATTAGTTCTGACACATATAGTACTTTTCTGACAAAGTAGGAGAATAAATACAGCTTAAGGATAATAGCAGTGATATTTTGTCTGTGCATTTTACTTTGATAATCCTTTATAGACAAGGCCATCACAACACAAGAAAATAAAAAGAAAAAACACATTTCTTACAAGTCTAAGAGGAGACTAATAATACTGTATCCTACTCTTAATAATCACTTTTTTTTTTGCCAGTTGTGGGGCCTGAACTCTGGGCCTGGGCGCTGTCCCTCAGCTCTTCAGCTCAAGGCTAGCGCTCTACCACTTGAGCCACAGCACCACTTCCGGCTTTTTTTCCCCTGCTTATGTGGTGCTGAGGAATTGAACCCAGGGCCTCATGCATGCAAGGCAAGCGCTCTACCACTGAGCCACCTTCCCAGCCCAATAATCACATTTTTAATTAATACCTTGTATTGGGAATCTATAAACTTTTACATAATACAATAGTCAAGAAAAATTCATGGTTTTACACCATGTTTCCTTTTGTTTCATATCTGAATTTTTCAGTCTTACCACAAGTCCAGAATCATAGTATATACACAGTAGGTATTTATTACTCTTGTTTTCTGGACTCATTTTTTCCTCAGAAAGTGGATGGGAAGGTAAGTCTACAGAGAAATTTAAAATGAAAGAGAACAAAAGATCATCTTTCAACTGCTTTTCTATAACATATCTCCTTTAACATTTTACTCCATTGATCGAAGAATTTTCACTATTCCTGACTCATGGATTTCTAGCATAACATTGTTGCCCAGAATTGGATAAAATCTGTACATAATGTAATAAATTCCCTCAGTGGTTATATAAATTAATGTTTGCAAATAACATACTATGTAATTATCAAGTTTTGGTTAATCTCGTCTTAGACAATATACCTAAAACAGACAGATAAGAGCTATCTGGAGCCAAGATATCCCAGAGTTTATTTGATTTTCTCACTAAGCAGTAAAGACTCAAACTCAACTCTGCCTACCACTCTGAAAAAATATATTGAAGATTATATGCTTACAATATTTAGATTCATATAAAATTAAGATAAGATGATTAAAGAAAATAAAGCTATAAACAAATAAATAATCTTTAGTTATACAGTAGAAACATATACAACATTTGCTTTATTCATCATTTAAGGCATCTAGTCTGCTTCCATAACTTTACTGACTGCAGCTTTGTTCAATTCTATGATTTTCAGGAAAATGATAGGACTGGAGAACATGTTAAACAAAGTAACCCATGATGAGGCAGAGGCCTGTGTTTTCACTCACATGTGGAATTTAGTTCTACAGTTAATAAATATGCATAGATAGATACACACATAACACACATAACATATGGTATCTGAATACAGGAGGATAGACAAGAAGGAAAGATGGTAAGCAATTTTGAATATAAATAATATCAAACACATTGTGTTTATTTGAAGATGGAATAATGAAATGCAGTGAAAACTATTAATAATAGAGGGGAGGGGAGCTATGGAAAGGGAGCTATAGAGCAGGCTAATCTGATTAAAGTACGTAATACTTGCATTGTGAAACACTTCCCCCAAATCCATAAATATGGAAGAGCTTGAGTGGGTTTCTTCCCTTCAGTAATCCTTAAGAGTCTCCAGTGATCCTAGATGGTTACTCTCCAACACTAATAGAGAAGGATACCATTGTAGGAGTCTCCAGCTGAACACCTGGTTTTGTTTGTTTCAGTTGTGTCACCAGAAGTCTGGTATCTTTTCTGATCCTTTTTTTTCTGTTATTCTCTTCCTTGTTAGCCAATTCACTCCCTCCAAATGCCCAGTTTCTAACTGAGATATTAAATGAAGGATACTGATGACTACAGTGATAATATTACTTAATCTGTGTCATCAGTGGAAACTACTTGGCCCACAGTAGAAATCCTTAAGCTGATGTCAGGAACAGAATTGTATCATTTGGGAAGCAATTTTTTCTCCTACAGGTCCTCTCATATGTAACTATGTTCTCTGTTCTACACCACCTTTCCTATAGCATCTGCTTATCAGTAAGGACAGATTTTCCCAACCCTGATTCCACGTTTCTATATTTTTCTCCTTGGCCACTTGTATGCCACAGTCTTTCTGGCTGACTTCATCTTCACTGAACAAAAAAAGCTTAGCATTATTGATAAAGTTAAAAATATCAGATCTGCAATGAAATAGGTTTATTGGGGAAGGGAGAAACAGTGAATTTAATCTAACTAGCCATGTGAGATAAAAGTAGTTATGTGACAGAGCAATAGAGTAAAAGAGAATTCCTTTATATGAGAGAGGGCCATGGAGAAGTAATTTGAATGTCAACCCAAGAGGAAAGTCAGGTTTTTTTTTTGGAGTAAGAAGGCAGAAAAATGCCAGTATTGTCAGCCAAAGAACAATAACAAGGTCAAACCTGTCCTCCAGGTCAGAATGGCTGTGTTCTGCTAGTAATGGGTGAGGTAATAATAGTTTCAGGAAAAGTCCAGCATCCACTATCAGGGGTACTGTTCCAAGGATAGATAATTCACAGTGCATACAATTGGGAAAACAGTAGCAGTGTCTGCAGTTTGGCAATGGCAGAAGTATGGATAACATAGGTTACTTCCCATCTCCCTAAAAAGTTCTATTTGGTTCCAGACTCAAGTTGGAGATAAAGTGAAATTCAAGGCCTATAAAGGTAAGCATAGAGAAGAAAATCCAATGAAGTACATGAGTGCCTAACTAGTTTCAAAAATAATCACAATTCTGGAATTTCCCCATATTTCTATGGAATTGTTTTTGGAAGATTTGGGCTCACATGCAGGGCATCCAAAGTTACTAGGTTTTGAAAAATAGATTCAACTTCTCATTTCTAATCACTTTGATATATTTTTAATATATTTTGTGAACTTGCTGTGCATATGAAATGACACTATGTATTATGAAAATCTTTGTCTTCAAGAGGTAAAGTTTAGGGTGACATTGTCCAAAAAGAAATGTACTCATTACCTGACATATGAAACAACCTCTCTGTACATCATCTTTACAATAACAATAAATATTTTAAACTTTTTAAAAAGAGATAAATATAGAGCCAGACACCAATGCTCAAGCTGCTAATACTAGAAACTTATGAGCCTGAGATCTGAGGATTGAGGTTTGAAGCCAGCTTGGGCAGGAAAGTCTGTGAGACTATTCTCTCCAATTAATCATCAAAAAAGCCAGACTTGGAACTGTGGTTGAAGTGGTAAAATGTCAGCCTTGGGCAAAAGATCTGAGGGACAACACCCAGTCCCTGAGTTCAAACCTCATAAGTAGCATAAACAAAAAAAAGAGGTAAGTATAATTGTGATTTTTATCCATAATGGATATGGATGAGGGATAAATATGGAATCGTCTTCCTTTGTAAAGTAGTAAGAATGAGAGAAGGAATGAATCCAGTAGAACAGCACTAATTGTTTTGAGGAGAAGGTCATTCCTAAAGGAGTGTTGCTTAGCGCAGCTGAAACTAGTAGTCATGGAAGAGAAAGATCAAGGTGAGTCTACACAGGAAAACTAGTATCTGAATTAAATCACAAAGAAAATACAAAACAAAGATCTGCCTGGATTCTGGGATAGAGAGAACCTTAGAACAATAAAGATATCAGGACCACTGTTTTGTGATGTCTACTCCATGATTTGCAACAGAACGGCTTGATTTCTGAGCTCTTAGATGTTCATATCTGTATGCAGAATAATAAGCATGCCCTGCTTGTTTTCAGACAGTATTGGTTTATACTAGTCATTCCTGTATAATTATCAATAAGGCCATTTTTCTCTTTAAAATTTCTTCTGGAAAGTGGAGACTACATGGGAAAATTGAGATCACTGATAGAAGAGAGAGCGTGAGTGACTGCAAAAGGAGCGAGAAATAAATGTGCCAGGCAACCCCCTCCTTCTGCTTCATTGTTCAAAATGTTTGCTCATATTGTAAGGCTTAGTGGCAATATTTGTGCTAGAGAACTATATAATTTTGAGAGTGGGCAACAATGTCCTTCTCATTCCTCCTGATGCTCTGACTGCTTTGGGAAAATTCCTAGGCAGCACCAAACAGGGACAAAGTGTGTGAGGATAAGGAACAATTTACTGCAATTAAAAAGTTACATTAAATAGACTTGTTTTTGCTTGTTGGCTATTCAAAGGGACCACTGTACAATAGTTCTGCCTTTTCTTACTGCCTGAGACTGGAGAGAATTTGACTGCAATATTGTTGCTTTCAAAGGAACTCTATCAAGAATTTGTACTGTGGGAAGGTCATGGATAACCAAAACAATAAAAGTGAAGGATATATCGGGTTAGGAAGCAAGATTGAGTAATTGTATTCACAATAGGGGTAAATGAGCCCAGGATATGAAAACAGACAGAAGATCTATGCCAGGTTGGTGCAGAGGTGATGCAGAAATGATTAAACATGAATCAAAGGCAAATAAATGCTGTAAGCTGCAATATGTCACAGAGTACACGGTCTTGCCCTCTGCTCAATAATTTATTTCTCACTTGGATCAAAGGCATATATAGCTAAGCTACTTATCTTTACCCCCTTAGGTCCTCTTCCCATAGTTTGCATGGGCTTGGCTTTTTTATAACTCAGATTTGTTAGGGCCATTTTGAGCTTCAACTATTGCCCTGTGGAATCCACTACCTTTGCCTGTTTTGACCTCAGTGATTGGAGCTGCTGAGAGTCACCATTTCTGCCCTCCCCTAGATGAATCCTCTCTCTCTTGTGAAGAACAGTGTCAGAAGTACACAGGTGATCTTTGTAGCAATATGTGATGATATTTAAAATTGTTATCAGATAAGAATTTCTTCATGTCTTCTATGCTATGGATATTTAAGCTTTCGTATGTAGTTCCATGGGCCAGTCATGTGTTATTGTCCAATTGCTTCATAAATAAATTATAAATCCTCTCAAGCACAGTGTTGGCATCTGAAAATCCAGTGAGATGATACCCAGTGTATGAGGACATCACATTTTGAGTGACATACCAGACAAAAGTGTACAAATAAGGTAACATTGGGATGGTTCTCCCAAAACCAAACCTGGAAAACCTCCTTCTTCTTATAATTCCTAACAGACTACATACAATTTTTTTTTTTTTGGGTCTGGTCATGGGGCCTGAACTCTGGGCCTGGGCACTGTCCCTCAGCTCTTCAGCTCAAGGCTAGTGCTCTACCACTTGAGCCACAGCGCCACTTCCAGTTTTTTTTCTTTTTGCTTATGTGGTGCTGGGAATCGAACCCGGGGCCTCAGGCATGCAAGGCAAGCACTCTACCACTGAGCCACCTTTCCAGCCCCTACATACAATATTTGACAGGCACATTTTAGGAAACCAAAGCTGCAGAGATGCTTCTTCCCTTTGTGGGAGACTGATACGCTTTCAGGAAGGTAGTAAAAAAGACCAGGGAGAAGAGAATGTTCTAGTGAAGCACATTAGCAGAAGCCTTAATAAAACTACTAAAGGACTTTTTCATCTTTTGTCCAACTATTTTTTTAAGAACTGTATAAAACAAACAAGGTTGAAGAGGAAACTGAACTTCAGAGAGATCTACCATAAGTCACGAGACTAAAATAGGTTCTATCAGTTAACCAAATTACCAAGAAAGCTAGAGAAAGATCTGTAACAAAAAAGATTTTTTATTTTTAAATTTAAGATTGCTATTGTTATTGTTTTAAATTTTGAAGCCTTAACTCTGTAGACCCAGCTACTAGACCTTCCACTAACCAACCTAAGCTCTTCCAGTCATAGCTAGATGTTAAGACTTCCTGGAAGTACTCTTTTTTTTTTTTTTTTTTTTTTTTTTTTTACAATAGTGGATACAATTTATTAGTCCATGCAATGCATCTGATATGCTGCTCAGTTCCTTCTTTTTTTTTTTTTTTTGTGTTATAGTTGATATTTTTATTTTTATTTATTTTTTTTTTCTCTTTTTTTTTTTTTTTTAATTTAATTTAATTTTATTTGTGAACATACTGTACAGAGGAGTTACAGTTACATGGGCAGGATAATGTGTACATTTCTTACCAAGCATTGCAGCCTCCTCCTTTGTTTATCCTTCACATCCCTTCCCAGCCTCCCCCCTCCCCCCCTAATCCCAATCCTTCTCCTTCCTCCCTCCCCCCAGCCCCCCCCCCCCCACCAACATTGTAAAGTTCGTTTTGGACATGACAACTTGTACTTCTCATTGTTGCAACAGGTCCACCTGTATCCTTAAACAACTGGTTTTTCCCCATCTCCTCCACAAGTTATACTGACATCAAATATAGTGAAAGCAAGGGTTATACTGTGGGGGAGGGACATACAAAGCAACTAAGAGATAATCTTATAAATGTGTTAGAAACACATGCATGAAAGAAAAAAACATTAAAATACACATCTAAGGGTTCATTTTCCTGACATCACATTATCTGACCTTTTCCGCTTGACTCATACATATACTAGATATTACAAATAAGGGAAACCATGGGACCTACGTTTCTTTGGGCCTGGCTTACTTCACTTAATATAATTTTTTCCAAGTTTTTCCATTCCTGGAAGTACTCTTTCTGTGGTGTGTGTGTGTGTGTATACTGAGACTTGAACTTGGGACCTGTGCACTGTAACATTTTTGCTCAAGGCTGATGCCCTATTATTTGAACCACAGTTGCACTCTGGCTTTTTAGTGGGTAATGAGATAAGAATCTCATGGACCTTTCTTCCTGGGTTGGCTTTGAATGGCAAGCCTCTCAGCCACCTGAATAAGTAAGATTACAGTCCTGAGCCATCAGTGTCCAGACTTGGAAACATTCTCAAGATGGGGGTGCGGGGGAAGGGTATTAGCCTCACTCTATACCTTCTGCATGTAACTCCCAGGGAGGAGAACCTCCCCATGGGTACATAGCACCCTATTTTTCTGTCATTTTCTAAAGTTCAAAATCTTTAGACAAAACAGTTTTTCTTTGATATGATATAGCATACGTAAGTTTGTGTGTTGAGAATAATGACTATGTATATCCATTCTCATCCAGTATGAGACTATGAAAAGCTCAATTCTGAGCTACTAGTGGAAACTAATTCTACAAATTTGAACTTAGGTCAGACATCAGTGACTATAACCTGTAATCCTAGCAATAAGAGGCAAAGATCAGGAACAATGAAGTCTGAGGCCAGCCCAGGTATAAGCATGAGACTCAATCAACAGCTGGACACAGTAGTGTGCACCTGTCATCCTGGCTATAGGAGAAGCATAAACAGGCAGATTGTGGTCCAGGCTGGCTGAGACATACATGCAAGACCCTATTTGAGAAGTAAGAAAGGCAAAGGCTTGGACAAGTGGTAGAGCAACTGCCTACTAAGAAGGAGGGTCTAAGTTCCACTTCCAGTATAAAAGAAAGAAAGAAAGAAAGAAAAGGAGAGAGAGAAAGGATGGTTAAGAGAAGAGAAAACAAAGGAAGGAAGAAATGAAGAAAGGAAGGAAGGAAGGAACGAACGAACGAATGAAGGAAATTTCAAATTGGATTCATTACTTCTATGGTAAGTATTTAGTAATGAGATGGCATATTACCTGAACCTGATCTCTGGTGGGTTTGTAGCCAGGAGAATCACTGGTGATAGACACTTTTTTGTTCTTGATAAACTTTGCTTCTGTTAATCACAGATGAAACTAATATAAATTTCTCTCTCTCTATCCTATATATCTGTCGATCTATCTATCTAGCATCTAGCATCTATCAACTACCTTGCCAACACTGAAGCTCTCAGTCTTTAATTCTAGCAGTTGTTGTAAGTGTATACTTTCTTATTATAATTTTTATTTGGATTTTCCTGACATTAAAGACATTCAGTTCTTTTTCATGTATTTACTGTTTTATCTATCTATCTATCTATCTATCTATCTATCTATCTATCTATCTATCTATCTATCTATCTATCTATCTATCTATCTCGCTATCTATCTGTCTGTCTGTCTGTCTGTCTGTCTGTCTATCTGTCTGTCTGTCTGTCGGTCTGTCCACCTATCTTTCTATCTATTTATCTAATTTATTTATTTATTTATTTAATCAGTGTGGGGCTTGAACTCAGGACATGGGCCCTATATCTGCACTTTTTGCTGAAGATTAGTGCTCTAACACTTTGAGCCACAGTTCCACTTTTGGTGTTCTAGGTTTTTGTTATTGTTGTCAGTGTTTTTCTTTTTATTGTAAAGGTGATGTACAGAGGGGTTACAGTTACATAAGTCAGGTAGTGAGTACATTTCTTTTGAACAGTGTCATCCTTCCTTCATTTTTTCCTAGTTTTTCCTTCTCTTTCTCCCTCCCCATGTTGTATAGTTCATTTCCAACTGTCTAGTGAGTATAGTGCTGAATTAGTTCACCCTTTTCCTACTGTTTCTGTACTTCCTCTTCCTCTCCCCAAATCAGATAAATGTCCATGCAAGACAAAAGGTACAGGAATCAAATACAGCCACAAAAGGGGTGAAAAGAAAAAGAAAAGAACTACAAAAAGGAAAAGAAAAAAAACCCTCTTATTTCCACTTCTTGGAGTTCATTTTGATAAGCATCATTTTATATAATAATTTGCACATAGCTATTGAGCCCTTGTAATTCTGTCCTAAGAATATCCTTCTTTGGTCTCACCGTGTGAATGGCCAAAAAAGAATGCTACTACACTGTAGGTAAAAATGTAAACTCATTTAATCACTCATTCATACCATTCCAAGCAGTATGGCAGTTCCTCAAAAGACTAAATATAGAGCTTCCCTACAACCCAGCAATTCTACTCATGGGCATTTATCCAAATGACCACAAACCAGTGCACGCTAAAGCTACCAGGAAAAACATGTTTATTGAAGTATTATTTACCATAGCTAAGATATGGAATCAATCCTGATGCCCCAAGTAGATGAACAGATCAAGAAAATGTGGTTTATATACACAATGGAATTCTATTCTTTCATCAGATACAATAACATTTCCCCATTCATAAGGAAATAGAAAGATTTGGGGAAAAATGATATAAAGCAAAGTAAGCCAGACCCAAAGAAATATAGGCTGCATGGTTTCCCTCATTTGCAATAATTAGAATGTGCCTATAAGTCTACAAGTAAACCAATTGGATAGTAAAAGACAGATAATTATGCTTGGAAATGATTAATTAAACAGCACTCTAAACATTTACACAGTGAGACCAAAGGAGGTTGTTCTGGTTGTTTATTGGAGATAAAAGTCTAACAATCTTTCCTTTCCAGAATGGCTTTCACCTACGACCCTTAGATCTCATTCTCCAGAGAAGCTAGGAATATAGGAAGGGGCTATTAGCACCCAGCCTGTACTACCCTTTTTATGGACTATTTTGGTATCTTCTTTGTGGAGTTCATATTTAGTTACCCATAGCTCCACTAGTTCATGTCTTCTCTTTCTGACTCACACAAGTTCTTTGTAGTTTTTGAATATGAGGTTTTATTCCTTCTTCGATGAGGGCTTTTTTAAGGTACTATATTTTGATGATAAAATTTTATCATTTTAGTTATAAATTAAATTATAAGTTAAATTACTTATAATTATAAAATATTTTAATTTTAATTATAAGTTAATATTCATAGTTATTATGATTATAAATAATTTGTAATTCATAAAACATAATGTATAACTATACAAAAGTTATAATTATAATTAATGATTTATAACTAAATTGTAATTTATAATTGTTAAAGTTATGAATAATTGTTTATGATTATAATTATCATAGCTATTTCTTTGCATAATTGATGCCTTTTCCATGTGTTTAAGTAAAAGCTTCATCTTCACAGAGAACTTGGAATCTGGAGCTAAAGAGCCATGATTTGAACCTTAGCACTGACATTCAGTGGGATGTAGTTGATTACATTATCTAATCTATATTTACTTCAGTTGTCTCACATAACAGAAACTCTTAACTCCTAGAATTGTTATAGGAATTAAAAACACTGGTATGAATAAAGTATTAAGAGTGCCTGGCATGCAATATGTACAACAATTAGCATTTCCTAGAACTTGCCTTTCCTAGTTCATCATTTCAAGAATTTGCTGTCATTTTCTGAATTTTAACATGGAGTTTTGTTTATTCCCCTCTGATTGGATGCTCCCATGACTGCCTTGAGCATGAAACATGGGAACTTGTCACTTTAATTCCAGTGCTCTTTTCTGACTCATTTGGAACAAACCAAAGAGAGAAATAAAGGTAGTCTCAAAACTATTCTCATGTATTCTAAGAACAGTGACCATATCAAATTTGTTTTTCCTTCTTTCTTTCTGGCTGTCAAAGACATTAGACATTAAGTTGAAAGTCTTGATTTCAATTTTCAGGTAATTAAAAGACCCATTCACATATGCATTGAAATTATTACACTCCTAATTTTTTATTACTGCTTTCTGCTTTAAGGAAGAACAGAAGGGAGAGTTTTGAACTTTCCATGCCAGTGATTTTATCCTAGAGCCAGTGTACTCACTTCTGCTATTACTGAAGAATGGCAAATCAAGTCTTCTTCTACGTAGCTCAAATTCAGTATGTTTTCAAGATGAGTTCCCTTAGGAGAAAAACTAGGTTTTGTGGCAGATATGATTTATCTGTCACACATCATGATGAAATTGATTTAATGAATATAATCTATAGGGAACTGTATATGATATGATATATATACTTTGAGGGATTTGAGGTAGGCAAATCAGCAAATACCTCATTATATAATTTAAGTTTTGAACTGGGCTCAGACCATGATTTGGGTGGGGTGAGGTGAGAGGCATGGATTAATTGTAGTAAACTTTAAGCTCTTTACATTGTAATGTGATTCCAGCTCTGGTGTATCCATATGATGGCCAAAAACAAAAGTATTTTTAAAAATCATATAACTTATGTGAGGCATTGAATGAATGGCATACAGCACACAAGACAATTAAATGATGCATTCAGTCCTTACAGGAATGATGATCTAGTTAAATGAATACTGTAATTTTTGTTTTTTTATAGATAAGACTGCTGCATGGCTGAAGTGCTGGTGTGTTTGCTGTAGTAAGCACAAAGCCTTGAGTTCAATCCCCAGTAACACAGAAAGGGAAAAGGAAACACTGATTTTATAGTGTAGATACAAAATTTGGAAGCAGTGATCTAACTGCTCCCAACTGCCAGCCAAGTACAGAGCAGTGGAAGTTACCTGGGCCAGCATGGATCACAACTCAGGACTCAGAACTCAGAAACCACCCTACATATTCAAGTGGAAATATTAAAAATACTTAATCATATAAATGGTAGATAGAATATATTTGATAAATTTTAATGCATAGCTGAGGTTATCAGGTAGTTAATAGAAAACTGTAGTTGTTACAAATTGATACAAAGGAGAGAGTGAAAGAGAAAAAAGAGAATACTCTGATATTATTGCAGCCCTAGAAATGAAGGGTAACATCATATACTCATCTGAATGAGGCTGAATATTAGAGCTAAAATCCTGCATAGAGAAGGAACCTCAATAACACATTGATCCAGGAAAATGGCTATGAATTTTCTTCTTAGCTAGGTATAGGGAGGGAAGAATCTCAGCAAAATTAATTCTTAGAATTTGGTTACTCATTTTACATTATTCTTGTCATTCTAGAGCTCCCAAGACAAAAAAAGGATTATGGTGTGACTGACAGAAGAAAATAAAATCACTCAGGAGGAACACTTGCATAATTTGAAATGTAGATTTCCCAAAGTGAAAAGAAAGTTACAGAGGAGATCACAATCATAATTTGCAAAAAACATGAGTAACAATCAGTCATGAGTAAAAACTCAGAAGATGAAACAAATATGAGATTATGCATCCAGTAACCTGAAACATTAGAGTGGCAATTATGAAGAGAATTTTTTAAAAGTGAGGATTCAGGAAGAAATTATCTTAATACACTGTTGGTGGGAATGAAAATTAGTGCAATCACTATAGAAATCAGATGGAGATTCCTCAAAAAACTAAACATACCCTATGATTCAGTGATACAACTTCTGGGAATTTACTCCAAAGATTGCATGACTGGATACAACAAAGCACATGCATATACATGTTTATTGCAGTATAGTTAGTTATAGCAAAGTTATGGAAATAGACCAGATGATCTATAAAGGATGCATAGAATTTTAAAAATGCAATATATATGTGTTTACATATAGGCATATATTTATATACATTCAGTAGGAATAATGAAATTGTGCCATTTGCAGGTAAATGGATAGATATGGAAAATATCATACCGAGGGGAGTAAACCAGGCCCAGAAAGACAAAAACTGCATGTTTTCTCTCATGTGTGGAATTCAGACCCAAATACAACCTCCTATGTAAACAAATACATGGGCATATGCTATTTAGTTTACTAACATATTATATGCAGGAGTGAAACTCCATGGAGTAAACTTTTTGAACAAGTGACTTAATTTAACAAAGTAAACGTGATCGAAAGAACGGTATCAGCTTGTTATTAAATTCAGTTTCAATGAAAAACAAAAATAAATATGAAAAAAGTTCCTAACATGTTAAAAAAAAAAAAAGAATCACTAGGAAGATGGCTCAGTGGTAGAGTGCTTGCTTTGCATGCATGAGGCCCTGGGTTCAATTCCTCAGCACCACATAAGCAGAAAAAGCTGGAAATGGCGCTGTGGCTCAAGTGGTATTGTGCTCACCTTGAGCTGGAGAGTTCAGGGACAGTGCCCAGGCCCAGAGTTCAGGCCCTATGACTGACATTAAAAAAAAAAGAAAAGAAAAAAAGAATGGGGCAGGACTAGTGGTGGATAAATAAAAAAAGGAATGGGAAAAATATGTTCAGAATATTCAATGTCAACTGGACTCAGATTGTATGTGTTAAATTGTAACCTCCATGTGCAACTTCTTGAACTTTAGAAAATAAAAAAATAAAGATTCAGAAAATCATATTCAAAAGGAATAAGCTTGAAAGATATAACTTATAATACTATATAATAACAAAAATAGGACAGATGATAAATGCATATATACATAAATAGAAAATGTGCAGTCACACACAGAACCATTACATGCCAACTTCAATATTGTTGCTACTTCTAGAGGTAGGGGAAGGTGAAATTGGGTTTGGTTGTGTCTATTTTTTTTAGAAAAATGAAGCATTCTCTATATCCAGGTTCTGGATATAAAACATCTATTGCATTATTTTATGTACTTTATCATAACTTAGAAACAATATTTGTTAAATACTACTCAAATTGTATTTCAAAATAAAATACTCCTGAACTAGTTATAATCCTATAAGGCTACAGGTATGAAATTAAACTTATTACTCTTTCTCAAGGTAAGGTCACATATAACAGGGGTAAAATATTTCTAACCAGGATAGTCTAGTTCTCCATCAGAAAATCCTTGGGCAATTTTGAAATCAATGTGTATCAATGTCATAATAATTTTATACTATTAAGTACTTTGATCATTTGTTTGCTAGTATAGAAAACTAAAGTAGCAAAACAATATGTTGAAGTTTTTTTATAATTTCCTAAATATACAGAACTTTTTCCTTTAAAAATGCAAAAATCTTGATCAAACAGAGAAAGACTTGACATGTTAGAGGTAAAATGTATATAGTTGAGATTCCTAGGAGAATAAATTACCTATCACTACCTTATAGCATTCTACTTTGCCAGAGAAACAGACAATATCTTAGTGTTGAAGAAATGGAAGATAGACCATTTAGTGGGCCAATACAACTCATATTCAGTGTTGCAGGTCTGTTATTCATAAACAAGATTATGGATTAATTGGTAAGGGGGATAAAGTCCTACTTCTCTCCTTTTCTTTTCTTTTCTACTATTGCTTCTCTTAGTCTTTCTGATTTTATTTTTCTTCTTCTTTCTTTGCTGCTTCTGCATTTCCTTCTTGTTCATCTTCATTGAATATTTATCATGTGAGGTACCACAGTTCACACCAATATTATCTCATCCACTTTATATGGCATTAAAATAGAGGGCTTTTAAAATTTATCTTTAAGTAGCTGTACAAGGGAGTTGCATTTATCACAGCAGTTTATGAATACAATGTTTTTCAATGCCTTTCAACACCTTTCAATATTCTCACCTATAGCTCCCCTAGCTACTCCTTCCTTCACTCTTCTTAATTTTATAGTATATACATTGAATTCTTGACTGCATTCTCCCACCAATCTTTTCCTCTTCATTCATCCATCCCTTACATGTTGAAATAGATGTTCAACCTCATTTATCAGATGCTAGAGTTAAGGTTTCAAGAACTGTGATGCATTGTTTATGCATGGTTTTACCAAATCATGCAGAGTTGGTTAAACTAGAATTAAAAATTAAGTCTTCCTGAAGTTTAAAAGATATGCTTTAAACCACTGTTCTACAGGACTTCCTGAAAAGTTGAGCCACCAGTGGAACCATGTTGATCTCAGCATTTTTGCAAGGTTTTATCTATCTTCTTACTTGTCTTTTTAAAGACAAATATATAGCAGGAGTGGATTTGTTAAATAGAAATCTGCTTGGAAGAGTAGCTCTGAATTAGGAAATGAAAATATAGAGAGGTCTGATATCTTTAGGATGTGTTAGTTATGGCTCTGTTTTTAAAGAATTATCAACTCAAAGCAGCTCTAGCAAAAGATGAAATGTGTATAATTAAGGTGCCATATCTATATTGATCCAAGGTAACCTTCCAGTGTGGCTGGATCATGTCACACAATGTATCACTTAGACTTCCTTTCTCTCAATTGTACCATTTGGTGCTTTCAACAGAAGCAGGTTTATAGGGTAATAGGAGAGCTGGAACATCTTCCGATTAATAACTTTTCTATTTCAATTTAGAAGGAAAATCAAAAGTTTTTTTAAAGGAATAAAGGAATAAAGTTTGAGGTAGCCTTTATGTGAATGGTAGTCACTCAAATGGTCAGTCTTCCCTGGAAAGCATTTTGCTGAACCTCCACCAAATGTTCTGCTATTGAATGCAAGAATGTAAGCCAGCTGAGTACCGGTGGCTGACACTGTAATCCTAGCTACTCAGGAGGCTGAGATCTGAGGATTGTCATTCAAAGCCAGCCAGAGCAGCAAAGTCTGTGAGACTCTTATCTCTAATAAACTACTCAGAAAACTGGAAGTGGCACTGTAGCTCAAGTGGTAGAGTGCTAGCCTTGAGCTGAAGAGCTGAGGTACAATGCCTAGGCCTAGAGTTCAAGCCCCAAGATTGACAAAATAAAAGAAAAAAAGAATGTAGGCCAATGTAAGTAGTCCAGAAAAGTCAGAATGAAGGCTAGAAAAGGCGCAATGATATCCACTGTGTGTAATGAAGTACAGAATTTGTGTTCACTCCTTTCTCATTTTTGGCCTTGCTTCAAATAACCACGATGTTTTTTGATCCCTTTGTATTCAACTATATTATATTTTCATTTATCATTCCAAAATATTCATTTAGAAGTTGATTTTTACAATAAGTGTTCATTGCCTATAATCTATCCATCACTGGGGCTTACACCCGAAATATGAATGAATCAAAAATGGATTTTGCCATTAAGGAGCTCATAGACTATGCAGGAGAGGCAAAAATTATTAAAAGAAGATATTTTATAGCAATAAACACAGGCTATTATGACAATGGAAGTAAAGGTCTAAAAGTATACAATCAATAAAGGAGATGTATCTGAATTGTGTCAGATAACAGGCTTTTATAAGTAAACAGATTGAAGTAAGTAAAATAGTGTATTACAGTTACATAGCTTTTCATTATTGGGAGAAATGGGTGATGAGTATACCAAACTTCTCTGTCCACATTTTGTAAGTCTTACAAGAACCAATAACTGCCAGCCCAGACTGATATACCTGGTAAAGCTAGCTTTCACATTCGATGGAGAATTGAAAATTATTAATAGTAAAGAAAAGCTAAATGAATTCATAAACAATAACTCAGCATTACAAAGAATACTAAGAGGGGGAACACAGCCAGAAGAAAGCAACCAGGAACAGGGACCCACACCAGACAGGTATTAATAGAAGTCTAACTTAGTAAGCACAGGAGGAAAGGAAAGAAGAAAAACTTAGGAAAACAGGGAATGACAGGGACCACAATGTGGGGAAATCTGTGGGGAACACAGGTAGCAAAGATGGCCTTGAGAGGAAGTTGAGTGGGCAGAGCCGGATTTGTTTAGGTTCAGTGTGTAAACAACTCATGGAAGCTTAGGTGCATGATAAGGTATGGCCTTCCAGTGATTGGTTGGTTCCATTTCCTCCCCTCCCATGCAGTCTTTTGCTTTAAAAAGGGGATGCTCACTGTTAATAAACGAGTTGCTGCTTGACTTGACTCTGATTGTCTCCCGGGCTAAGGGAGGCTGGGGAACAGGTGAGCGGCCGCACTTCCCACTTAGCTTTCCTCGACCCTGAAGACCCAAGACAACAATGCATCTCTCTATAATATCCTTAAATATTAATGGTCTTAATTCACCAATCAAAAGAAAAAGAACTGCAGATTGTATCAGAAAACATGACCCATCCATCTGTTGCCTTCAGGAGACCCACCTCTCAGCCAAACATACAAACTCAGAGTGAAGGGTTGGAAAAGGATCTACCAATCAAATGCCCCCAGTAAGAAAGCAGGTGTAGCAATCCTGATATCTGACAAAATAAACTTTTCATTAAAATCAATACAAAAAGACAAGGAAGGACACTACATATTAACACAGGGAACAATCCAAGAAGAGTATACTACCACTATCAACTTATACTCTCCAAACATTGGAGCACCCAAATATGTTAAGCAAATACTCTCAAACTCAGAAAAAAATAGATATCAATACGATAATACTAGGAGATTTTAATACCCCACTCTCACCAAAGGGACAGGTCTACCAACCAGAGAATTGGCAAAGAAGCTACCAAATTAAGTGAGGCCATACTTCAAGCGGAACAAACTGACATCTACTGAGTATTCCACCCTAAAACAACACAGTACACATTCTTCTCACCAGCTCATGGAACTTTCTCTAAAATAGACCATATCATAGTTCATGTAATGAACTTAAGCAAATACAGGGGGATTGACATAATCCCCTGTATCTTATCCGACCACAGTGGAATCAAGCTAGTTCTTAATAATAAAACATACCGCAGAAATTACTCAATACATGGAAATCGAACAGCACACTTCTAAGCAACACCTGGGTAACAGAAGAAATTAGAGAAGAAATTAAAAAGTTCCTAGAATTCAATGAAAATGAGGACACATCATAAAGAAACTTGTGGGACACAGCAAAAGCAGTCCTGTGGGGCAAATTTTTCACCCCACATCAAGAAAATAGATACAAACCAAGTAAATAATCTCATGATGCAATTAAACAGCTAGTAAAAAACATTTTACTAGATAGAGCCAGATACACAAATTAAGAGCGGAAATTAATGAGCTAGAGAATAGGGAAATTATAAATAAAATTAATAAAACAAAAAGCTGGTTCTTTGAAAAAAATAAATAAAATTAATAGACCTTTGGCAAGACTAATTAAGAAGAGAGGAAACCCAAATTAACAAGATCAGGGATACCACGGGAAAAATCACAACAAGTACCCAAGACATCCAAGCATTTATAAAGGACTATTTTCAAAAGTTATACTCTCTAAAGAAAGAAAACCTAGCAGAAATTGATGCATTTTTAGAGAAATACAAGTTGCCCAAACTGAGCAAAGAAGAAGTAAATCAATTAAATAAGCCAATATCTAACAATGAGATACAGGAAGCAATCAGAAGTCTTCCAACAAGGAAAAGCCCAGGACCAGATGGATTCACAACAGAATTCTATAAGACCTTTAAAGAAGAACTAATACCCATACTCCTCAAGCTTGTCAGAGAAGTAGAGGAGGAAGCTATCCCAAACTCATTCTACAATGCCAATATCACACTCATACCCAAACCAGGCAACAACCCAACCAAAACAGAGAACTACAGACCAATCTCCTTGATGAACACAGATGCAAAGATCCTTAACAAAATTCTAGCTAACAGAAAACAGAAACACATAAAAAAATCATACACTACTAACAGGTAGGCTTCATCCCAGAGATGCAGGGATGGTTTAACATACATAAAACAATAAATGTAATCCAACACATCAATAGAGCCAAGGTCAAGAATCACATGATTATCTCCACAGATGCAGAAAAGGCTTTTAATAAAATATAACATTCATTCATGTTAAAAGCTCTGGAGAAATGGCTGGGAAGGTGACTCAGTGGTAGAGCGCTTGCCTTGCATGCATGAGGCCCTGGGTTCGCTTCCTCAGCACCACATAAGCAAAAAGAAAAAAGCCGGAAGTGGTGCTGTGGCTCAAGTAGTAGAGTGCTAGCCTTGAGCTGAAGAGCTGAGGGATAGCGCCCAGGCCCTGAGTTCAGGCAGGCCCCATGACCGGACCCCCCCCCTCAAAAAAAAAAAGCACTGGAGAAAATAGGAATAGAAGGAACATTCCTTAAAACAATAAAAGCCATATACAGCAGACCAATAGCCAACGTTATACTTAATGGGGAAAAACTTCAACCAATTCTCCTAAAATCAGGAACAAAGGAAGGATGCCCACTGTCTCCACTACTCTTCAATGTAGTACTGGGACCCTTAGCCAGGGCAATAAGGCAAGAAAAAGACATTAAAGGGATCCACATAGGGAAAGAAGTTAAACTATCCCTTTTTGTATATGACAGGATATTATACCTTCATGATCCCCCAAACTCCATCCCCAAATTCTTAGAAATTATATAAATCCCTTCAAAAAACTAGCAGGATACAAAATCAACCCACAAAAATCAGACGCCTTCCTGTACACTGACAAGCAGAAAGGGAAATAAAGGAAGCAACCCCATTTACAATACCCCCCCCAATAAAATATTTAGGAATTAACCTAGCCAAAGATATAAAAGAACTATTTAATGAAAACTATAGAAACTTAAAGAAAGAAATTACAGAAGACACTAGGAAGTGGAAAGACCTTCCATGCTCTTGGATAGGCAGACTTAATATAGTGAAAATGGCAATACTGCCAAAATTAATACACAAATTCAACGCAATTCCTATTAAAATCCCAATGACATACATTTCTGAAGTACAGAAAACAGTCCAAAAATTCATATGGAACAACAAAAGACCTAGAATAGCCAAAACAATTCTAGGCAAAAAAGACAACATGGGAGGGATCTTGATGCCGGACTTCAAACTCTACTATAGAGCCATAATAACAAAGACAGGATGGTACTGGCACCAAAACAGACCCGAAGACCAATGTAATAGAATAGAAGATCCAGAAATAAAACCACATACCTACAGTCAGCTGATATTTGACAAAGGAGTCAAATACATACAGTGGAAGAAACAGTCTCTTCAACTACTGGTGCTGGGAAAACTGGGTGGCCACATGCAGAAAACTAAAAGTGGATCCCAGCCTATCACCATGCACCAACATCAACTCAAAATGGATTAAAGACCTTAACATCAAACCTGAATCTCTGAAACTACTGCAGGACAGAGTAAGAAAGACACTTTAACTTATAGGCACAGGCAGGAACTTTTTTTTTTCATGCTATTTTTTTTTTGTGTGTGAAAATACTGTACAGAGGGGTTACAATTACATGGGCAAGATAACGAGTACATTTCTTATCAAGCATTGTAGCCTCCTCCTTTTTTTCCCCTTCCCATCTTTCCCCCCACCCCCCCATACCCAATCCTCCCAGCTCCCCCCTCTCCCCCCCCCCCCCCCCCCCCCCCCCGCCCCACACCAGGAACTTCTTGAACAGAGTCCCAGGGTCACAACAAATTGGAGAGAGACTTGACAAATGGGACTACCTTAAAATAAAAAGTTTCTGCACAGCTAAAGCTATAGCAACCAAGCTAGGAAGACAACCAACTAACTGGGAAAAAATATTTACCAGCAATATATCAGAAAAGGGGTTAATATCCAGTATATACAGGGAACTCAAGAAACGAATCCCTCCCAAACCTAACAAACCAATTACTAAATGGGCAAGGGAACTAAAGAGAGACTTCTCAGAAGAAGAGATAAAAATGACAAAGTAACACATGAGGAAATGTTCACCATCAATGGTTGTGAAGGAAATGCAAATAAAGACAACCCTGAGATTCCACCTTACCCCAGTCAGAATGTCCCACATTCACAAATCAGCCAATGACAAATGCTGGAGGTGATGTGGAGAAAGAGGAACCCTATTACACTGCTAGTGGGAATGTACACTTATACAACCACTATGGAAAGCATCTGGAGCATCCTCAGAAAGCTAAATATTGACCTCCCTTATGACCTAGTCATACCACTTCTAGGCATCTATCCTGAACAACAGGAACCAGTATACAAGGACACATGCACCTCCATGTTCGTTGCAGCACTGTTCACAATAGCCAGGATATGGAAACAACCCAGATGTCCCACCAGAGATGAATGGATACAAAAATTGTGGTATCTATATGCAATGGAATATTATGCAGCCATTAGAAATGACAAAATAATGACATTTGCAGGGAAATGGATGGACCTAGAAGAAATCATGTTGAGGGAGGCAAGCCAAGAGTAAAGAGACAAATAGTACATGGTCTCCCTGATAAGTGGATGTTAAATCCAAAATGTAAGGTGATATGACAAAATTAACAAGACTTAAGAAAAAAAGGACTTTGAAAAAATTATATTAAGTGAAGTAAGCCAAGCCCAAAGAAACATAGGTCCCATGGTTTCCCTTATAAGCAGAAAAGGTCAGATAACGTGATGTTAAGAAAATGAACCCTAAGATATGTATTCAATGTTTTTTTTTTCATGCATTTGTTTCTAACGCATTTATAAGATTATTTCTTTGTTGCTTTGTATGTCCCTCCCCCACAGTATAACCCCTGCTTTCACTGTATTTGATGTCGGTATAATTTGTGGAGGGGAAGGGGAAAAACAAATCGTTTAAATAAGAATACAAGTGGACCCGTTACAACAATAAGAAGTACAAGTTGTCATGTCGAAAACAAACTTTACAACTTTGGTCGGGTGGGGGGAGGATTGGGGGGGCGAGGGGAGGCTGGGAAGGGATGGGAAGGGGAAACAAAGGAGGAGGCTACAATGCTTGATAAGAAATGTACTCATTATCTTGCCCATGTAATTGTAACCCCTCTGTACAGTATTTTCACAATAAAAAATAAATAAAAAAATTAAAAAAAAAAGAAAAGATAAAAAGGACTTCCACTCATCTGGTCAAATCACTACTAAATATCCCCATGCTAATGATCACGTATATGGTATATATGTGCACACTGGAGGGAAACCCGGAGGACGACACAGAACTAGAGGGATTCAGGGAAAAATATACAACAGTGGGACCCATCAGCTGCACTGGACATTGACCAAAATGAACTAAGCAACTCAATGGCAGCGATGGGAGGGAGGGAACAATTGGGAAAGAGGGAATAACTGATGCTATGCAAAACAAAAGAAATGTACATATCACCCAATGTGGAAGAAATAACTGTATTGTCAAAGCTCATAGAACTCATAAATGTTATAGACCATGATAGACAATTTGCTCCATGAAAGTTAGAATGTGTTTATGACTTTAACTAAGCATTACTATCCCACAATACTGTGAAATTTGGGGAATTATGTAACCACTTAATTACAACAAAAAATTTGAAAAAAAAAGAATTACAAAAAAACTATAAACTTAAAGCATTACAAAAAAACCCATAAAGTGTTACTTTGAAAAATTTAAGTGCCCCACAGTTTCTGGATACTGCTGAAAGATCTGCTGAAAGTCAGTGTTTGTAAGATGTGACAGAATCACTGACTGGGCAATGCCATCTTGAAAGGTGAAAGTATCAGTGTGGACTTCCAGACATAGCACTGGAGAGCTTTGAAGGGTTTTAAACTGGGAACTGACAGAATTCCTCCTATTTGCTTCATGATATTCCTTACATCTAACTCGATACCAGCTTTTAGTCTGCAACAATTTTCTTAAGTGTTTAATATGTTGCTTGTTCTTCTCAAGCCTTTACCTTTTTGAATTTGGTAGTAAGATGCATGGTTGATCTTGTGAGGACAATCCCCCAGGCCTAGTTTTCATCCTCTCTATACAAATCTTGAAGTAACCTTTGCCAGCCACCTACCTTTGGATAACCTTGACACCTGGGTACAAAAGTGATTATGGTTGTCAGGTTAGAATAACACAGCATTGCTAAGGGGTTTGTGCTACCAAGGTCCCAGCCACACATAGCCATCAAAAAGTTTCAGTTTGCTAACAGCTGTTTGCCCTTTCATTAGCTCATCCATTTATTTGATAAAAAGTTTATTGTACACCAACTCGATGACAGAAAAATAAGAACCATATTATTCTTGTCCTTAAATACCTTCAGCTGAAGGGTTAAGGATATAAAATAGCCACAGTAGAAGATTTGATGTGTGTATGTGGTTTGTAAAAGTAGAGTGTTGGCACAAAGAGTGATAATCAATTCTGCCTGAGAAGATTGGGTCACCAAGGAGGCAGGAATCTAATCTAACTTATGAGGCATGGAAA
This sequence comes from Dipodomys spectabilis, assembly GCF_019054845.1. Taxonomy (NCBI): domain Eukaryota; kingdom Metazoa; phylum Chordata; class Mammalia; order Rodentia; family Heteromyidae; genus Dipodomys; species Dipodomys spectabilis. The sequence goes on from NW_024871460.1 coordinate 27,528,599, forward strand.
CTGGGCGAAGAGTTTCAGTGACCTGCGGTATATGAACTGTATTTGTCTTCATGTCCGAGAGAGTCATCAATTTTACATGTTACAAAAGCAATCTGGTACCTATTCCAGGGTAGAATATGAAGAGACTTCAGCAATGCTTTCCAGTTTCTCTGTCCATCTGAGAGGTTAGAGGTCCTGAGAAATAATGGAAAAAACAAAATTCCAGAGGAGGAGAAACACTTCCTAAGAATGAAAGACTCTAAGTATGTGACAGCTATTTCAGATGAAGGACAGAATGGAAGAGAAAGGATGACATTTAGTCACTCATCGACTCATTCAATGAATATTTATTGTGTCCCTCTTTAAAAGGTAAAGCACTCTAGTAGTATTGTGGTATTTTGAAAATTACAAAAGTCAATCACTGACATGAGTCTCTTTGAATTACCATCTTGTCAGCAAGCCCTGATTCAGCCTCTCCCAAGTGACTTCTCATTTAAAAGTAATGAAAATTGAAAGAAGGAAACAATGATATTAAGGAAGGCAAGGAAATACGGCAAGCTTTTATTGTCGTGTTTGGCTTATAAGCTGGATTCATCCTGAAAACCACAAGTTTCTATCTACTCAGGCAAATGGAGAGAAAATAAAAAGGGAAGAATGTTATGGAGTGACAGGAAAGATTATTTAAAAACTGAGAGGAAAGGAAGTGGCGGTGACATTGTGTACTTCCAGAGTTGTACTGTTCTGTTACTAAAGCCACTAAAGTATTACAAAGAGCTCCGTTCTTTCCCAGGCTTGTTGAATGTCCCAGAGAGATTTTTTTTCTATTGTTTTGTTTGTTGTTGTTTTATGTGGGGAGGGAGGGTTGTTGGTCTTTGTTTTGTTTTGCTTTGCTTTGCTTTGTTTTTCAATATTGAATTCAGTCACTTTAGTAAGAGAGCAAAGCTGGATTGTTGCAACAAGCCTTCTGAATGAGTATATGAGGGTTTTAACAAGCTTCCATAGGCTCACAGGGTGGAGGGGATGGCAACTCATATATTTGTTCTAATTTTTTTTTTAAAAAAGGCAGGTTTAGAGAGATTTCTTCTTGTTTTAGGATGATAATTAATATTATCACCAATGTTGAGAAACAGTTAATATTATGAAAGGCTTATTATATGCTAGTAACTGTATAACCACCTCATTTCTTTACCTACTTCCTAATTTCCTCTAGGTGGTATACTGGAAATTTTCCCAGAGGATAAATTTTATGTTATGCTAAAATAAAATGATACAGTGGCAGTAATATTCTGTTAAATATGATGAATTAACAGACTAAAAATGGGTAAATAATGAAACTGAAGTTTCCAAGAAAGAAATATGAGTCAGGCCCAGTGGCTCATGCCCATAATCCTAGTTAATTGGGAGGCTTTATTAAGATAATCTAAATTTGAGATAAAATAGAGACCAGGCCCTCTCTTGAAATAAGTTGAACAGGGCACATACCTGTAATCTCAGCTACAGTGGACATGAAGATAGGAAGAGTGTGGTCTAAGGCCAGCCTAGGCCAAAGTCAGGACATCTTATCTAAGAAATAACTGAAGAAAAAAAAACCTGGAGGTGTGGCTATCATGCTAGGATTCCTGCTTAGGAAAAGCAAGGCCACTGTCACCATTAAAAATGAGTAAAACTAAAATAAATAGTAATCAATTAATAATAGAAAGTATTATTCTTCAGTCCAGTAAAAAAAAAAAAAAGAACGATAACATGTATATGTCTTTGTAAAGGTCTTTGGACCTTTATCCACACCTTTGTCCCTACTCTGAAGATGTGAGTGAAATTCATAAAACTAATATCTATTTTACTTAAAATACTCATAATAAAAAGCCATGTGAAAATAATACATAACAGCAGTCTATATCTAAAGAAATTTCATTGCAGCCTTGTAATCATCTCAAGTGTTCTCAGATTTGCCCAACTCGGTAGTCCTACTCACTATATTTTTATAACTTTTCTAAAGTCAATTTGTCAATATGTTTCTAAAGCTGTTAATAATCCACATTTTTCTCTTCATTAACTCCTTGAAAGTTATTAAAAATGTTAAAGATGGGCTGGGAAGTTGGCTCAGTGGTAGAGCGCTTGCCTTGCATGCATGAGGCCCTGGGTTCGATTCCTCAGCACCACATAAGCAAAAAGAAAAAAGCCGGAAGTGGCGCTGTGTCTCAAGTGGTAGAGTGCTAGCCTTGAGCTGAAGAGCTGAGGGACAGTACCCATGCCCAGAGTTCAGGCTCCATGACTGGAAAAAAAAAATGTTAAAGATGGGCACAGTTTTTTAATTACGCCCTTATTATAAAACATTACCTTACTCTGGCCGGGCGCTGGTGGCTCACGCCTGTAATCCTAGCTACTCAGGAGGCTGAGATCTGAGAATCGCGGTTCAAAGCCAGCCCGGGCAGAAAAGACCGTGAGACTCCTATCTCCAATAAACCACTAGAAAACCGGAAGTGGCGCTGTAGCTCAAATGGTAGAGCGCTCGCCTTGAGCTGAAGAGCTGAGGGACAGCGCCCAGGCCCAGAGTTCAAGCCCCATGACCGACAAAAAAAAAACAAAACATTACCTTACTCTGTACACACTTTTACAATAAAATAAAATATGATTTTAAAAATTAAAAAAATAGGATGTGAAATAAAAATCCTAAATATCGAAGAACTTTTAATGTATTTTGAAATACGTTGTACAAGTAAATATGTTATACAAGTAATGTAATAATAATAATACAATATTTGTATATCATTAATCCTCCAGCATGTTTTTAAGATAGTTTGGCATGTCTTTCAAGATGATTTTCATTTTTATATGAACTTTAGAATCCACTTATCAATCTGCAAGAATATCACCTTATGTTTTGATAAAGATTGTGTTGAATCTATATAGTGTGAAGAGAATTGCCATCTTTGTAATGGTTACACATATGATCTACATTATGAATTTATTTATGAATCTATTCTTTATTTAGATGTTCTAGTATCTTTCCATGATGCTTTGTGGGGCTTGTTACACAAATTTGATGCACCTATCATTAAATTCGTGCAAAGTATTTTATTCTTTTAAATGCTATTGCAAATAAAATTCTTAATTTCAACTTTGGATACCTAACTGGCAAGCTATAGAAATAGAACTGAGTTTTGTATGTCAATTTTGTATCCTGAAACATTTCTGAACTTATTTATTAATTTTCATAGCCTTTGGAGGAGTCCTTACAAAGAGAGATAATTTATATTACATCACTTCTTGTCTTGAAGTCTTTTGTTTCTTTTACTTGAATAATTGTTATGTTTAGAAATTCCATTAGGAATTTATAGGAGCAAACATCTTGCATTTTCCCAGATCTTGTGGGGGCAGCATCAATTATAATTCTAATAGAAACTGGTGGCTGTTTTTGATGCCCTTCATTTTAATAAAGGGTCGAAGAAGTTTCTTTCTATCCTAAGGTTGTTGAGTCATTTTTATAAAAAGATTTGACTTTTGAAATAATTTTTAGATATTTTTTCTTTTAAGCCAGATTTATTTACCAATTTGTTTTTATCAAACCCAGGGCCTTGCACATGGTAGGCAAGCACTCTACCACTAAGCCCACATGTTTTTTGTTTGTTTGTTTTGTTTTTTTGCCAGTTGTGGAATTTGCACTCAGGGCCTGAGTGCTGTCCCTGATTGCTCTACAACTTGAGCCACAGCTCCACTTTCAGCCTTTTGGGTGATTAATTGGAGATAATTTAATGGATTTTTATGCCTGGGCTGGCTTTGAATCATGAGCCTCAGATTTCAGCCACCTGAGTATCTAGGACTATAGGCATGAACCACCTGTGCCCAGCCCATAGGATGTTTTGATATAGTAAATTTTATGAAATGGATATGTTGATTTAATATATGTGCTAATTTACATATTTATTGTTTTTTTCCTAGTAAGAACACTGAGAATCTACTCCCTTCACAATTTCAAGTACACAATACATTACCATTAAACATAGTCACTATGGTGTACAACATGTCTTATTATTCTTTCTAATTAACTGAGATTTTGTATCCTATGACTGGAACTTCTCAAATCTCTCCACTCACTTATCTCTGCTAAACAACAGCTTACTGTCTGTTTCTATGAGTTTGACTTATATGTTACATACAAATAACATAAGCCGTGAGCACTTTGGTTGACAGGGAAGATATTAGAGTCATTAGGAAGTTGTTCTATGGTTGATAAGAAAGTAAGTCTGTAAGAAGTTGATTTGTCTGAGTACTCTGCCCTCAAAAGCAATGCTCAGGTCCTAGCTCACAGTTGTTTATTTTCTCTCATCTTACTGTATGTGTCAGATTATGTGAATTGCAAACCACTTTCTTGTGTAGAGAATTGTTGCTAAGTTTAAAAGTTGACTTCCTAGATTCCTTGGGAAAGGTTTCTGATTTGAATTAGATCCCTCCATTCATATGCATTTGTGCAGGATCTTAATTTGAGATTTAGTGATGTATAGCTAGAGAGGAAAAGGGTCGTAATTAGTGCATGCTTACACAGCACAGTTCACATGATTCCAGGAACTTTCTGATTCTTTCTTAGATCGTGGTGGAGACAACAGTTCTAGCAAGAACCTGTTGTGTGGTATGGTTTGGGGATTTTCCAGAATCTTAGACTCCATTTATTTAGACCATCTAATAATTTTGTGCAATGCCTGTTTCTTAATCCATGCCATCTTCATTATGCTAAAGTAGATTCTACTGTCTGCAACTAAGAACCAGAGTCAATACACTCAAAGAACAAATGCTCAGCATCTAGGAAAGTGGTTTTGTCGAAAAAAATATTAATTAAGTCAATTAAAAGTCATTGAGGCCCTGCCATATGCAGACTAATATATACCAAACATTTCCATTTGATAACACTAGTACTTAGAATACTGAAGTTTTGTATAAGATTAAAATTAAAAGGAACATATCAAATATCTTTCAGTCAACCACTAGCCTGGGTCTGGTGGCTTACACCTGTAATCCTACTTACATAGGGGGTTCGTAAGGGGAAGATCTTAGTTTGTGACAGGTAGAAAGTTTACAATACATAGCTTGATGTAGTGGACACATGCCATCCTAATTATATAGGAGGATAGGAACCAGGACAATTATAGATCCAAAACAACCTGTAAAGAAAAATTCATAGGACTCTGTCTCAATGGATGAAGCTAAACACGATAGAAGCTATAATGGGAATCCTAAAATAGACAGCATTAAAAATGTGTGCCTGGGAAGGAATTGAGCCCCTATCTCAAGAATAACCAGCATTAAAAAATGACTAGAACTGTGGCTCCACAGTAGAGTTTCTGCCTAGAAAGTAAAAGGAAATGAGTTCACACTCCAGTATCACACTCAACTAAAGGAAACACAATTGTTAGCTGTCATATGATATACACATACACACACATATACACACACATGCACATGCACACATAAATGAAACTTTTTCTGAAAAGACTGGCTTACTACATAGGTTACCATCACATTGGCCTTGTTTAGAGGTAAAGTAATACCAAAACAGATATAATATAAAATATAAGGTAAAATATGAATCATTGCAGTGACATTTGATTAAATGAAAATCTGAGAAGCTGTGCATCTTTAAGTAGGAAATCCATACTTTAGTTCTTGCATCACACCCTTAAAACAAAGCAATGACAATTTGCACATGGATTCACTCCAGGATTTTCTATCTCCTTTACGTATGCAATTGGAGCTACTCAGTGACTCGGTTTGGTAGAGAGAGAGATGGGTTGATAGGTTTCTGTCCCTACCCTACCCCTCTCTCTTCTTATTCCTGCCCTGGCATTGCATTCTGTTTCCTAACATGGCCAGCTTATCCTCAGTGCTGCCTCTGTCTCTCCCACACCAGGGATGTGTGGGAGAGTAGCCTGCAGTTGATGTACCATGAACAGTCCTCATTTGGACACTCTGTTCTGTGCTTCCATCTCCTCCTCCAGGTGACTGCACCATTCTTGCTGGTAATGACTATACCAGAATCTAGTTGAGAAAAACCTGACAGCTTTGCAAACCTCAAAGCATCTCAAACAAGCCTCCTAATATTCTATGTCATTAGTCACAGTTCATTTTGTTATAGTGTGCTTACAGGAATTGCTTGATGCATCTTCCATTGAAAGAAAAGATTTCCACAGAGCTACATGTCCATATTCTTGATATACTTACAAAGTCATTTTATCTAAACCAAGATAGTTATGGTCTGATCATTTTGATGCTCATGGCTCATCAAAGGAGAACAATGTTAAGCTTAATGAAAAAAATTGTTCCTAATGAACTGTGCTTGTCTCTGACTAATGAAGCATCCACCTTGTAATCAAGGACATTTGTAAAGGTCTTTTCTTTGTAAAACTGCTGCCCACATTTGAGACTCAAATCTACTTGTTCCCTGTAGCTGGTATACCAAGTAAGTATTCAAATGAATGTCCCCCCACACCCCTGCGAAATGACTTAACAGACACATGAAAACAAACACTAATCTGTGGCCAGGACCTAGAAGAATCTAGTTTAGTCCTAATGAAAACTAGGCATGAGGCCAACTTCTTTTATATTTGGTTTTCATGAGAATTTGTCTGTGGGGGAGCTCTGAGTGTTTTTAGTGCAATAACAAGCTTGTGTTCTCTGAGCCAATTAGTATGTAATTAGGTGTTGCCTAATGAGGAGGAGGAAAAAAGGTGGAGCTGGCAGAGAGAGCGAGAGTGGGCGTGACTCTTGTGTATGCAGGTGGCAAAACGGCACATGTTGAGAACTAAATTGAATTTCTAAAACCCAATAATTTGATACACTCTATTAGTAAGTGCAGCACTAGGCCTTTAGCAGCTTTTGTCGCATCTCTATTGAAATGTGCTTCTATTTCTCTCTGCAAACTAAAGTGTCAGCTCACATGTAGTTTACCGTTGTTTTTTTCACACACCATTTTCTAAAAGTTTACAACTGAAGTTGGTTGTGATGCTTAAGTACTTAGTTAGCTACTGGAAAATAAAAGAAAACCATTTGTCCACTCTTCAGTTCAACATACATGTCTTTCTATGTTTGTCATTGGGCTAAGCAAAGAACCTGTCCTCAAAAAGTAGAGACAACCACCATAAATTAGGAAGCTTTGTAATATTTTTTAGAACAAAATATTCAAGAGCTCCTCAAAATGCTAAGAGATATATGTAAGTTTTGAAAAGATGTAGCTGGGAAGGTAAAATTTGAGCAAAGATTTGGAGGTGTTATGGAAGGAAAAATTTGGGAAAATGAAGTAGGAACAAACACAGTAATGTCACAGGTACAAATGGCAAGATTTAATAAAACACCTCACGAGGGAAAAAAATCACCTTTTTCTCCTTTTTGCTTTCATAGGTGACGTTTTAAATTCTGCATTGGTGGACACATTTGGGGTGTTTTTGTGGCAGGCAGAGGTTACAGTTCTATGTGCTATCAGAAGACTTAAGGAAAAAAGGGAAAGCTATGACAGGAAAGAGAAATATGGCTTTTATAAACAAGATGAAACTGTGGTTCAAATTGTGTTTTCTTTTGTGCAGGAAATGTTTTAACTCTGTAAGTCCTTTGAAATGATGCTGGAAACGTTGGAGTGGACTTCCCAGTGGTGAATTAGTTTTCCTTGTTATCTCACTCTATTCTCCGTAGAGTTTTATGGATTAGGGAGGTCTTTCTTTTTGCTGTTCAATGAGTTACTGGAAGTTAAAGTGTCGAATAGACTGTAAAATAATATAACATGCTATTTTACTGTTAATCCTTAGTATGAAAATAATTCTAAATAGTGATGAATGAGCTTGCTCTTCTTCTCTAGGCAAGTGAGGGGATAATTTGATTTTGGAGTTAACTCAAAAAGTTTTTGTAGCTGGAGAAAGCTCTTAAAGGAAAGCCTCAAATAATGAGTAGGTGCTGATAGCATGGTCTGTTTTTTACCAGACTAATTTAGTGAGACATTTTTATTGTACTGCCTTCCATCCAGGGTCCTCTCCCATTAGTCTGTGCCAAATTGTATGCCAAGACTAGAAAAGCAGAAAGTAGCAAATCCTTGTTTTCACAGGTTCCTTGCATATTATCACCTCTCTAATATTTATATATCATCAAGGAAACCACATTACCAGAAGATATTTATTTTTGTTGTTCTGTGCCCCTGGCAAGTTGATAATCTGAAGTAAATATCCTCTCATTATTTATACAACATTTGGTGGAAGTAAGGTAGGCATCAGTAAAGACTATTTATTTTTTTGGTTTGTTTTTAATTTCTACACAAGAGTGCTTCTTTCCTGGAAAGGGAACACATCTCTAATTATGTAAGGAGTTGCATGCAAAAATATGGTTTCATTGATACCATAGATCCTAATTATTCCACTCACATTTCCTGTTTGTAACGAGCCTTGTGGTAGTACTCTCAGTGAGCTCCATCTTAAAACCTGAATTCACTCAATGAATGAATTCAACAAGTCTCTTTCTCATGTATCATTGCTATTTCCTAAGGTTTTGTTAATTCTTTGATCATCTCTGTGAACCACATGTGCACATCACAATATTTCAATAGCTGTGTACAAATGACCATACAAATGATGCTAATCAACTCCAAGATTTGGAAATAAGAGGCATTTTAAAAGTAATGTAGTTTGTGAAGTTAGTTCTTTTTTCTTTGGGTTTGTTTTTCCTTTGTTTTATCCCCTGTTGTCAATTTTTTTTTTTTTTTTTTTTGGTATCCTGTGTCTTGTATATATGTTTATCTAATTAGGGGAAGACAAAGGAAATAACAAATGTTGAGACAAAGGACAAAGTTTGAACTAATGCAACAGCAATACTCACAAGACAAAATGTTGGAAATGAAATTTAAAACTTGGAGGAAGGTGTGGGGGGGAAGGGGGAGAAAATGACAAAAATGTACTTATTACCATATTTGCATAACCGTAACCCCTCTGTACATCACCCTTACAATAAAATAAAATTTAAAAAAATTGTGGGAAGAAGTATTGAGGTTTGCTATTACTACCTGAACTTGTGAGGAAGACACTCTACTACTTGAGCCATATACCCTGGCTTCATATTTGATTTTTTGAGTAGAGGGAGGTAACTTTATTGGTGTCCTTTCTGTATGAAGGTGACTGTACTGATTGGCCAGCCTTAAGGCAAATATTTTGATTTTTTTCATCCAGTAATAGGTATAGATTTCTTATGGTACAATTATGTCCTTGCCGGAAAAATCTGAGGCCCTGAATCAGAATTAGGCTGCTTGGTCTCCATGGAGCATTCATTGACTGCTTTACCATGTGATTGTTAGTACTGCGGGCTTTACTGTGGTAAGTGGTCACAGATGGTGTGTTCAATATTGAAGTTAAAGCTGACCTTTATGAATCAGGACAGGTACAGTGCTGTGCACTGATAGACTATTTCTTAGACTCTATAATCCAGTGAATAAGTCCTTATCTTTATTTAGAGTAAAGCTGAAGAAAATTAGCTCATTCAACCAATGTAATGATGAAAATAAGCAGAGAATCCAAGATTTGAATTCACTTTTATTCTAGAGTCCTTATTTTTTTAATTTCTACACTAAAACCATCTCCTTTACTAATGTCATACACTTTTGTTGATGGGGGGATATTTTGGGGATTCAACCCAAGCTTTATACCTAACCTCATTCCAAACTTTAGCCCATATTTTGTAATATAGCCCTATAATATATATGAGCTAAGACTTGTATAATAGGACTAAAATATAGAACATTTGTGGTAAAGTCTAAAGAGTCTATCTGTCAGTGAACAAGAGAACTTTTAAAGCTGGAAATACAAAACTACCTAAAGCCTTTTGAAAGAAAATTCCATCTACTACTGGTGGGAGTGTAAACATGTTCATCCACTCTTGAAAGCAATATGGAGGTTCCTCAAAAGACTACACATAGAGCTCCCCTATGACCCAGCAATCCCACTCCTGTGCATTTATCCAAATGATCACAAGCAAGGCCACACACATTAAAGCTATCAACACAACTATGTTCATTGCAGCATTATTTACCATAGTTAAGATATGGAACCAACCCAGATGCCCCTCAATAGATGAATGGATCAAGAAAATGTGATGTATGTACACAATGGAATTTTATGCTTTCATCAGAAAGAATGGCATCACCCCAGTCATAAGGAAGTGGAAAAACTTGGGAAAAATCATATGAAATGAATTAAGCCAGACCCAAAGACTCATAGGCTTCCATGGTTTCCCTCATTCGTAATAATTAGTATATCTCTAGGATAGTCCTAGCAGAGGATCACAATAGCTCAGTAACTATGTACATATGATCATATAATATGATGCTAATTGAAATGAATTCCAAGATATGGAAACAAGAAGGGGTTTTTGTTGTTGTTGACCTTGTTGTCACCAATGAACTGTATCATCAAGTTCTTTATTTTTATTTTGGTTTCCCCTTTGGTTTATACCTGGTAGTAACTGGTTTTGATTCTGATTTGGGGAAGGGAAGGGTAACAACCAAATGGTGAAACAAGAACAAAGGGTGACCCAATGCAACAATGATACTCACAAGACACTATGTAGGAAAAGAACTTTATAACTTTAGTGGTGGGAGAGTGGGGGAGGGGGGGAGATAGTGGGAGACAAAAGGAAGGAGTGGGTAACAATGTTCGACAAAAAATGCACTCATTTACTTACTTATGTAACTGTCACCCCTCCTTACAGAATCTTTACAACAAAATAAAATATAATATAAAAAAGAAAATCCTAAATTCCATTTGGAAGAATCTCACATATAATTTTGTATGGAAAACTTTCCTACTTTTATTGAACATCATCTACATAATGTAACCTTTATAGAAACTATTGTTAAAGCATCTTGAATCAGTTTTGTTTTTACTGCGTAAAAGATAAATGAAGGCTATCACTACTTGGAACTTTCCTGGCAAGCTCCCCTCTTATGAGTTGTTTTATCCTAGCAGAAATATCTGCATTTTTCTTCCTGCATTTCAGTTTTCTAACACTATACTGGAGTTTGCCAATGTTTTGGGGTTTGGGATTGTAATTTTTGTAAAACTAAGCAGTGGTCTTATTCTTAGAAAACTGAAATAAGAATAGCTTATAGGGGAAAAAATAATGGAACATTTTTACACCAGAAGAGTTTAGAGTAATTAATATCTACTCCTTACCTATAGTCTCTATTTCTGACTCATTTATCCCTCACTTCATCAATAAAAACTAAAGCATTCTTTAGAGTAGACATAAAATTTCCCAAGAACTACGACTATTTGAACATAACTCTGCTCATAGGGAGCAAGCAATTGAGACTTTGCTCAACCTTAGTTAAACAAGAATGATTATCTTTTGTTGCCAGATATTTTCTTTCTTCCATTCATGTTAGTGCAAACAAACAAAATACAGAGATTGCAAATACTCAAACTTCTGCTTTCTTTTGTTTTTCTGAACCACAGGTGATAGGAGCTAAGCTAATAACATAGTAACCTTGATCCTGGGTGATATTAGTAATGATATAGCTAGTAGGACACAAGACCTTTTTTAGGCTACAGAATAACAACTTAATGTGACTAAATAACAAATAGGACATTTACAAATTGGTGTAGTATTTATTTCTACTTTCAGTAATTCTTCAGAGTAGAAATACTAGTCTTGTGCCATAATTTTTTCATATAGTACTTTGATAGCTTGATCCAAAAGATACATATGTTGTAATGTATATACTCGGATTCCAATGTTTTTTTCTATTATTTGAAGCCACTATACCCTATCATTCTTATAACCAATAGTAGTGTTGGATGTGAAAAGAGTTACTTTTTAAATGAAGTGTCATAAGATTTTTATAATAACAACTTCATGGACTAATTTTTTTTTAAAAAATTGGCAAGAGACACCTAAAGTGTCAAATTAGGTTAGTGCATTTATTAGTCAGGATCGTGACACTAACCAGTGAGATGCCCAGCTGAGATGTGGGAGAGAATTTAATTGTCTTTGTACATAGATATAGGTGGAGCTAAAGGCATCAAAAATTATGTCAAGCCATCCAGAATCTCTGAATCCACTGATACCCCTAGGAATGAGCAGATATAAAAGGAATTAATGTCACTATAGCCCAATGAGAATTGGAACTCCAAGGGGGATAGTATGAAAAAAGTATCCACTGCCAGATTTCTAAAGTTGAGGAAGTTGAGTTGTTGCTCCAACTATGAGCTTAAGGCAAAGGGAGCTCTGTTCGTGTGATTAGAGTCAATTCCTGGAGCAAAGGGCAAGATGAGAAGTGCAGGCAGAGTGAGGGGTGGTACAAGGTATGGAATAATCACAAAACCATTAGTGCTGGTGAGCCAGAGTGTTTGCTTTGGTTCTGCCCAACAATTTTTTTATAGGTATACCCTGTTCTATTGTTTGTTTTTTATTGTTGTTGTAAACAACCTTAGAGGAGTTGCAGTTACAGAGGAGTTACAGTTACATAAATCAGGTACAGTGTACATTTTTTTTATTGAACAGTCATTCCTTCCCTCATTTCTTCCCAGTTTTTCTCTCCCAATTCCCCCATAAATATATAGCTCATTTTCAACATAGTGTCTATTGAATGCCACTGCTGCATTTGTTCACCCTTTGTCCCACCATTTCTGTGATCCCATTACCTTCCCCAGACCAGACAAACTTATATACAAAAGGTACAAAAATAAAAAACAGTGACAAAGACGAAAGAAGAAAAATAACAAAATAACATAAAACCTCTTGTTTCTATTTCTTGGAGTTCATTTTAATAAACATCCTTTCATATGATCAATGCACATAGCTTTAGCCTTTGTGAGCTTCTCCTAAGAATACTCTCCTTTTCTTTCATTGTGTGAATGTGTGTAGTCCTGTAAATTTATCATGCCCTAGTGTATTTTTTTCTGTTTTACCATACAGTTTATTTACTTGTAGAGTTATAAGCACATTCTACTTACCACAAATGAAGGAAACTATGGAACCTATGTTGAAGGGTTCAAGTTTTGAGGCAGTGACCACTCGTTGCTTGTTTAAACTAGACCTAAGAAACACCTGGTTGGTTCTGTGCCTTTATAGGCCCTGCAAATCTTTAGCTCGGGGCTCTCCTCCTAGGCTCTGCTGTGTTGGAGTATAGGACGAGGCCCAAGCTGCAGCCTGTTTAAATAAAACCTTAAAACAGCTGTATAGTCTGACTCTCAGTGGTCTTCTTGGTGGGAATCCTGCGACCTGGGCACAACATATTAGTGGGGGCTCATCCAGGATCCCCACAAAGACCCCCCAAGACCTCAGACTCCAAAGGTAAAACAGCGCTGTCTTTGTTAATTTGTCTGTTTTACTTTCGTTTTCCTTTGTGAGGACGGCCACTCCGATTCGTATTGTGTAAAGGGTTGTCGAAGTGGACGCACTTGCACGACAACCCTGGAGGAACTGGGAGATGTCCCAGATCCTCTTGTGGGGCAGAGGTCCTTGCAACCCCGCTGTGTGGAGGGGGGGGGGTCCTTGGAACCCCACCATGTGAATTGTGGGGTGGGCGTCGGTTTGGTGTTGGGCCGGAACTGGCCAAGAAGGCCTCCTAACCGAGGCCCAACTTGCCCACTGCGGGTCTGCTCCTTCTGCTGTGGGGTGTGGGTGTGGAACTCCGCCGTGACAGGAATCAGCAGACCAATTCGGGAGATCTCCACTTTGTAAGCTTTTTTTTCATAATTGTCAGACCTGCATGTGTTTTGTTTGTACTCTTTATTGTTTTTTGGACTGTATGACTGACGAGACTGGAAACCATGGGCACCACTCCATCTAGCCCCCTAGACTTACAAAAAGAAACTGAGAAAGAGGAAAAGAAAAGGTACCCCCCAGTTTTTCAGGGAGATAACTTGGAAGAAGAAATGTTTCCTCCCCCATACTCCCCTTCCCGGTTCCTTTTGCAGAACCTGAGAATGATCAAGAGGAGGAGGGAGCTATAGAACCAGCAGCCGAACCTTCAACACCTGCCCTTAAAGTTTCTGAGGGGCCAGTCACTCGACGATGCTGTGGGATCAACCCCCCTTCTAATGCAGCTATTTTTCCCTTACGCGCCATAGGTCCTGTGGATGTGGATGGTTGGACAACAATTCCAATACTGGCCATTTTCTACCAGTGATCTATACAATTGGCGCACCCAAAATGTCCCCTTCTCTGAGAAACCCCAAGATTTAATTTGTTTGCTGGAAACTATTCTCTTTACTCACCAGCCAACTTGGGATGATTGTAGTTAGGTTTTACAGGTCCTTTTTACCACGGAAGAGGGAGACCGTATCCAAGAGGCAGCCCGGAAATATATCTCTGGCCCCACAGGAGCACCCATCAGGGATCCTGCCCTGATCCCTGCCTATTTTCCTGAGATCTGATCAACATGGGACTACAATACGGTTGAAGGTAGGGAGCAACTCCTCGTCTATTGCCAGGCTCTGTTGGGAGGTCTCAAGGCAGCGGCTCGCAGACCTACTAATATGGCCAAAGTTTATGATGTAAGAGAAGGAGGAAGTGAAAGCCCGGCAGCATATCTTGAGCGGCTCATGGAAGCTTTTAGTCAATATACCCCGTATGATCTTAAGACCCAGGAGTCGGCTCAGATGATTATGTTTGCCTATATAAATCAAGCTGCACCAGACATAAAGTGAAAGTTGCAGGCTCTAGACAGACTTGGTGAAAAGTCTATTAGGGATCTAGTAGCCGTGGTGGAAAAGGTTTACAATAAGAGAGAGATAGAGGAACAAAGACAGGAAAGGAAGGACAGAGAACGTGAAATTGAGTGTGAAAAGAGTGACCAGGCCAAGGCTCCACACACTCTAGAGGGGGTGCTAAAACAACTGCCCAACCAGTGGATGATTAATGCCCACATGGTCCATTACCAGACCTTGTTACTTAACCCTGCGCAGATCAGCTTTTGCGTACCTATAGCATTAAACCCAGCCACTCTGCTGCTGGATCCGGATCTGGAAGTGTCCCTGCATGACTGTGAGCAGATCCTGGCCCAAGTATATAGTCTCAGGCCAGACTTGTTGGACTTGCCATTATCCCATGTCGAGCATACCTGGTTCACAGACGGCAGCAGTTTCATTCGAGATGGAAAAAGGTACTAGGGCACAACAGTCACCACGGACACTGAGATAGTGTGGGCAGAAGCACTCCCCGAGGGAACGTCTGCACAAAGAGCAGAACTGGTGGCACTAACAAAAACCCTGCAGATGGGAAAAGGGAAGATACTAAGCATGTATGCGGACAGTCGGTATGCTTTTGCCACTGTGCATGTCCATGGAGCCATTTACCAAGAGAGGGGGCTGCTGACAGCTGAGGAAAAGACTATTAAAAACAAACAAGAAATTTTAAGCCTCATCTGGGCCTTATGGGAACCAACAAATATTGCCCTTATGCAGTGCCCTGGCCATCAAAAGGTAACTGATTCTATAACCAAAGGAAATAACTTGGCTGATCAGGCAGCTAAGGAGGCGGCCCTCCAGCCCAGAGCAGAAGTACTGACTCTAGTAGACCCAGGGCCACGAGCTTTGCCTCCTGAGCCTCAGTACTCCCAAGAAGTCTTGGAGTGGATAAAGAAAATTCCCATGGCCTATAAGCCCCCAGACAGAGGAGGAAATAAAGACTGGTGGAAAACTGGTAAGGAGAAACTTATCTTGCCACAAAGATTGGGCAAGGGGATTCTTAAGAGAATCCTTCGGGTCTCTCACATGGGAACCCAAAGAATGCAGGACTTGCTCCGACACTCAGAAGTAAAAATTAGGCAAGGAAATCAACTCATTGAGAACATTGTTAAAAATTGTTAAGCCTGTCAGCTCACCAATGCCCCCAATCAACCGGTTACAAAAGGAGCTCGCCTCTGTGGAGATAGGCCAAGTGTGTATTGGGAAGTAGACTTCACAGAAATTAAAGCTGGAAAAATTGGATATAAATATTTGCTAGTTTTTGCAGACACCTTTTCAGTATTGGTTGAAGCCTACCCAACAAAGCATGAGACCATGAACTTCATGGCTAAGATGATCCTGGAAGAAATCCTACCCAGGTATGGCTTTCCATCCACCATCGGGTGGGACAATGGACAGGCCTTCATCTCAAAAGTAAGTCAGGGAATAGCTGTGGCACTGGGGACGGATTGGAAATTGCACTGTGCTTATAGACCCCAGAGTTCAGGGTAGGTAGAAAGAATGAATCGGACTCTAAAAGAGACCTTAACTAAATTGGCCTTGGAGACTGGTGCAGACTGAGTATCGCTCCTTCCTTTTGCCCTGTTTAGTGTAAGAAATTCACCCTATCACTTTGGCTTTACTTCTTTTGAAATAATGTATGGATACCCTCCACCCATTATCCCTAGCCTTCAGACTGAATTGCTTGCTGATTTGGATGATACTGAACTTCTGTGTAAGCTTGACTATTTACAGCTGGTGCATAAGAGTATGTGGCCCCAGCTTGGAGCATTATATGATTCTGCTTCTATTCCTACCCCCCATTTGTTTAAAACAGGGGACTGCGTGTTTGTTTGAAGGCACAATTTGAGATCTCTGGACCCACGGTGGAAAAGACCTTACATGGTGCTACTGGCTACACCCACTGCCCTTAAGGTGGACGGCATTGCTGCTTGGATCCACTGCTCCCACGCCAGACTGGCTGACCCCTTTGCCCTGGACGATTGTGCAGAAACATGGGAAGTCTCCAAGCATCCTACCCAACCATTCCACATATGCCTCAAGAAAAGAAAAATGGACTGATTGTTATTGATATTGTTGTTTAATAGTATGGCTAAGGTCAGAGAGGGACTATACCCGTTCAAGATCAAGAGCTGTTGGAATTTAGTTTTGGGCCAGAGCCACAAGATTGTGTCTCAGGACCATAAGTCAAGGGGGGAAATGAAGGGTTAAAGTTTTGAGGCAGAGACCACTTGTTGCTTGTTTAAACTAAACCTAAGATCAGCAAATTCTGTCTAGCAGAGCAACATGTGGTGGTAATCCAAACACCTGGTTGGTTGTGTGCCTTTATAACCCCTGCAAATCTTTAGCTCCGGGCTCTCCTCCTAGGCTCCGCTGTGTTGGAGTGTAGGACGAGGCCCGACCTGCAACCCGTTTAAATAAAACCTTAAAACAGCTGTAGAGTCTGACTCTTGGTGGTCTTCTTGGTGGGGTCCTGCGACCTGGGCACAATAATGTTTCTTTGGGTCCAACTAACTTCACTTAATATAATTTTTTCCAAGTCTTTCCATTTGCTTACCAATGGGGCAATGCCTTCTTTCTGATGGAAGCATAAAATTCCATTGTGTATATATACCACATTTTCTTGATTCATTCATCCACTGAGGGGCATCTGGGTTGATTTCATATCTTGGCTATGGTAAATAATGCTGCAATGAACACGGTTATGCTGGTAGCTTTAGAGTGGCCTTGTTTGTGGTCTATTGGATACAGGCCTAATATGGGAATTTCTGGGTCATAGAGCTCTATGTTAATTTTTTGAGGAACCTCCATACTGCTTTCCAGAGTGGTTGAACAAGTTTATATTCCCACCAACAATGTACTGTAGTGTTCCCCTCTTGGCCATATCTCTGCCAGCATGTGTTATTGTTAGTTTTCTTGATAATTTGCACAGTATTTTTAAACAGAATACTACCATAATCTTAGATATGTGAATAACAAAGAAAACTTGGGATAAATAAAAAATTCTAGATGCAAAAGTATCATTACAGATCGAAACCAACAAAATAAGATTCATTAGGAAAATTAAATTCTCTAGATAGAAAAAAAATTTTTTTAAAGAAAAGAAGTTGGAAAAAGGCTTTATAGAAATTCACATCCTAAATGTCATCAATATCAATCAAAAATGAGTTATGCTTGT
The DNA here is from genome assembly GCF_019054845.1 of Dipodomys spectabilis. Taxonomy (NCBI): domain Eukaryota; kingdom Metazoa; phylum Chordata; class Mammalia; order Rodentia; family Heteromyidae; genus Dipodomys; species Dipodomys spectabilis. Next base: position 27,546,467 of record NW_024871460.1, read on the forward strand.
TTTAATAAGTTTTTTACTGTGAAAATACCGTACAGTGGGGTTACAATTACATGAGCAAGGTACTGAGTGAATTTCTTATCAAGCATTGTTGCCTCTTCCTTTGTTTCCCCATCTCATCCCTTCACATCTCAACCTCTGCCCCCCAAAGTTGTAAAGTTTGTTTTTCGACTTACCTTCTTGCACATCTCATTGTTGCATTGGGTCTGCCTGTATCCCTATTTAAGCAATTTGTTTTTTCCCTTCCCCTCCCCAAATTATACCAATATCAAATACAGTGAAAACAGGGGTTATACCGTGGGGAGGGGCAGACAAAGCACTTTTGGGCATTTACCCGAATGATCACAAACAAGACCATACTAAAGATACCAGCACAACTATGTTTATTACAGCATTATTTACCATAGCTATGATATGGAACCAACCCAGATGCCCCTCAGTTGATGAATAGATCAAGAAAATGTGGTAAATATACACAATGGAATTCTATGCCTTCATCAAAAAGAATGGCATTGCCCCATTTGTTAGGAAATGGAAAGGCTTGGAAAAATTTATATTAAGTGAAGTAAGCCAGGCCCAAAGAAACATAGGCCCCATGGTTTCCCTTATTTGTAATAACTAGTATATGTCTGAGACAAGCAGAAACGGTGAGATAAGTTGATGTTAGGTAAAATGAACCCCAAGATAAGGACTCAAATGGTTTTTCTTCCTTGCTATTGTTTCTAACATATTTATAAAATGATTTCTTTGTTGATTGTTTTAAAAACTATATATAACCCAGAGTTGCACCTTTGGCTTCTTCTAGGCATCTCCAGCAACCTGTTACACATACTTCCCAAATGCAGCTTTCACAGGCTATTGCCCTTCCCTTCCCTTCACCCACAAAACATTGTTGGGACTCCTGAGATCTCTAATGTGTTTACTACATGAAGTCTACAGGCTATTCACAATGCCCAGTCATCTCTGTGTTCAGGAAAGGAAATAACTGTTAACCATATATTGTGATAAAGTGATAACTCTTCTATATATGCTAGGTATATAAATACAAACAAACTTATTTGAAAAATCCATGTGTTAATTAGTATATCAGCATTTATTTTTCTTTCTTTTTTATTGTGAAAATACCATACAGAGGGGTTACAATTACATGAGCAAGGTAATGAGTACATTTCTTATCAAGCATTGTTGCCTCCTCCTTTGTTTCCCCTTACCATCCAGAAGACCATTTGGTTTGATTTACTTATTTTAAGAGATCTTTATCTAAACTAGATTATAATCCAAAAAGGGCAAACGACATAAAGAACACAGTATAGATCTTCTTATTGTTTTGTCTCTGAAAATAGGACACTTTAATCTATAATCAGTTCATATTCCAAATGATACAATGCTATCAAGGCAAAAAAATTCTATGTTAATGAGTTTAACAGAGCAAATGTACAAATAGTGCTTACATGTCTGACACAGGATATATTAAACAGAGAATTATTATTACTATCATTGGTGGTATGCTGTGATAACATGTGCATTATATTTTAACTTATAATTTTATGTTTCTAATTTACAAGCAAGGGGTCCTGGAAGATAAATGTTCATTTTTAATGCATTTTGATTCTTAACAAAATAGTACTTCACTCAGATAGATGAGGAGGAGAACATTTGTAGCATTGTTTCCAGGTTGAATTTCTTCTAAGCTATTCCAAGTATTATCGTTACCACTCTCTAAATCAAACTTCATTGACTGCATGCTACTACCATAGTGGAATGCACTGGGAAAGATCAAGGCTTTGCAACTTGAGATCAGAAGGCTCAGCCAAATTTCACAGGAACTAGTTAACTGTCTGCTCCCAGGACATACAGTCATTTGTTCTAGTATTTCAGCTTAGATTTTCAGATTCTGGGATAGCTTTAGCCACTTTTGAAATGCAGGATGGAAAACTATATCCAGTCGCGTTGAAAAGTATTGCTTCCCAGCCGGGAGTTCCTGGGAAAAGACTGGGATCTCTGAATTCCAATGACAAATTGTTTGGAATAAAAACTACTTTTATAAATCAGATGCTGGTGGCTCATACCTGTAAGCCTACCTACTCAGGAGAGAGATCTGAAGAGATTGCAATTCAAAGACATCTGGGGCAGGAAAGTCCATGAGGTTCTTATCTCCAATAAACTATTCAAAAAAGGCTGGAAGTGATGCTGTTGCTCCTGTGGTAGAGCGCCAGCCTTGAGAAAAAAGAAGCTCAGGGACAGCACTCAGGCCCTGAGTTCAAGTCCCAGGACTGGCAAACAACAACACCACCACCCTACATTTCTTTTGTAACCTTGCTGTGACAAATTTACCAGAACCCCTGACTTAGAGAATGTGATACTTGATAGGTAAGTACCCATCACTATCTGAAGAACAAACTTTTTTTTATTATTTATTTTTTATTTTGGGGGGGGTCCGGTCATGGGACCTAAACTCTGGGCCGCTGGGCGCTGTCCCTCAGCTCTTCAGCTCAAGGCTAGAGCTCTACCACTTGAGCCACAGCACCACTTCCGGCTTTTTTCTTTTTGCTTATGTCGTGCTGAGGAATCGAACCCAGGGCCTCATGCATGCAAGGCAAGCGCTCTACCACTGAGCCACCTTCCGAGCCTTGTGAAGAGCAAACTTTTTGGAGAAGGGATTTGGTATGGATAACTACCCACAGGGTAGCTGCCATTCCATTCAAGGAAGAAAACTAAAAGAGATTTATCCCAAATCTTCGATATTTTATTTATTTATTCATTTTTAAATTTTATTTTATTGTAAAGATGCAATGTAGAGGGGTTATAGTTACATGAGGAAGGCAATGAGTACATTTCTTGTCGAGCATTGTCACCCCCTCCCTTTTCATTTTCCCACTATCCCCTCCCTCTCCTACATGTGAGCAAAGAACTTAGGTTATTAAAGAAGAAAGCTTTAGAAAGATTTTTACATGATATAAGCTTTCTTCCTTAGGTCTCAGTTAAATAGTTTCGGTTATTGTTTAATAGCCTAAAGTCTTTGCTCACACTGCACCTAAAATTACTTGCTCATGTTAACTCTGCATAATAACCTTTCAGATAAGATTACCAATTTTGTCATAACAAAAGACTGAGACACCATTTTGATCTCATATTCCAGATGATTAAAGATGTTGAATTTTAAAAGTGCATTAATTTAACTATCTTAAATACCTCTCTGGAAACATCTGGACTAGGAAACTCATTTGCTGTTATGAGGGAAGTTAGGAAAACTATGAGAAAATCACTTCTCCATGGAGAAGAGACCATAAATTACAACTAGACAGAGCCCAGCTCAGCTGCCAAGAAAGGAAAAAGATAAACAGAATTGGATTTTAAACAGGAAGGACAATGATGCTCTTTCTGGTGATAATTGGATCTGCTGCTGTGAGGAAATAGAAAAACTTATAGTGTGAGGCAGAAGAATAAAATTATGTGGTGGGCCCAAATATACTATAAGCATAGAATCAGAGCCCTGGGCGGACTGGCACGTGTGAGAAACTGGCTCACCTAAAGAGACTGTCTTAATATTCTGGCAATTAGGACATACTACTAGAAGAAAAAAGTTAGGATTTTTTTCAGAAAAAAAGTAAGACTTAGAGTGGTTAAAGACAAAATAAAGTACCATTAGATTTTCCTGGAGCCAGGCATGGTGGAAAAGCCTATATGAAGTAGAGGTCTCTGCAAGGTCAGAACAAAATGGTATGAAGCCAGTGATACATCAATAAGATTTTATCCCTATCTATCTATCTATCTATCTACACACACACATCTGTTATTCACAAGGTTTGGGAAAACAAGACAACAACATATCCCAAGAGGGAAGAATTAATGCATAAGTATAAGGCACAAGGCCTGATTAATATGGAAACTTTGAATCATCCTAGATACTTTTAAAGCGATATACACAAGGAAGATCCGGGATAAACCAGGAATAAGATTAAAGTTCTGCCTCTTCCCAGGTGAAGGCAGAGACACAGGCTCCAATGAGCCCACAAAGGAGACAGAAGGTATAGCCAGTCCTGAGGACAAAACTAGCCTCAAAGTTGGAGAGTCAGCATTCAGATGGAAAATTCAGGCCTTGATAGAAAACATATGAAAAGAAATGCCATGTGATGTCAATCTGCCCCAGTTTTTTCCATCTATATATTTAAACAATAATTCACAGTAATAGTTAACACTAATAATTCTACAATTAAATGGTATATAAAATATGCTGTCTGCTGACAATATATGTATGTATGCAAATGAGAAGTAAAAGTTGGTTATTAGTAAAGCTGAAAAAACATCCTTAAACACTAAGATTCCTTTGAAACTTGACTATTTTTCTTTATATATTTTTCAGTATTTAGATGGGACAAAAAAGAAAGGGAAATTTCAGAAATGGATCCTATTTTATGGGAAATTTCATACTTTAAATGTTTATGCATTTAAAATGTATCCTTCAGATTACAAGTGTGCATTCACATGAGGTAACAGTCCTTGCCTATGGCCAAGGGAAAGATCAAACGAAAGCATGAAAAGTAAAATGCTTTGTACTTATATAGGCCTGGGCACAATACCTCTTGTTACTAGCCAAAATATAAGACCTTGAGTCTGAATAGAAAACACAGAAGCATATTTCCCATACTTACCTGAGGTTTATGAAACCATTAGCCCTTGACTTGGCCCACTTGAGACTCAAAAATTTTTTTAAAAAGAAATTAAAATTAAAATAGAGTTACTTTGTTCAAGTAACTTATTTATGTAATAGAAAGAAAAGCCTCAAAGTATCTATAAGAACATAAAAACATCTATCATCCAATGAGATAAAGTCACAGTGTTCGGAATATAATCAATAATTGCTAAGCATGTGAAGAATGAGAAAGTAGCAACCATAATAGTTGGTAAGTCAATCACTAGAATGTGACTTGGGACTGATAACATGTTAAAATGAGCAGACAAAAATATTAATGTAGAATTTATGTGTATGTTCTGAAGCTAAAGCATAAATATATAAAAATATTTTAGGAGCCAAAGCTAAAACTCTATGAAAACTACAATGTCTGCAGTTAAAAAGTGAAAAAGTCTCTAGATATTTAACCTCAGATTATATCATTCTGAAGGAAAAAGTGAAATAAAGAAATATCACTGGAAGCTACCAAAAATGCAGCATGAAAGGTAGATAATTTTTTTAAATGATAATAACTGGAACTATACTATTATAAGGTTTATATGCTCTATGTGAGATGGTATAATAACACTCAAAAGTGACATTGGATTAAATATGTCTATCATAAGCCTTAAATCAACCAAAAGACTTAAAAGAACAAAGAGTTATAGTCAACCAACCTACAAAGAAAAAATTAAATAAAAATTTTAAGAGCTACTTTAGAAAAGCTAACAATGTAACTCAAATCCTGACAAGCCTGTTTACAAAAATGAATAGAAAATGCAGAACAATGGGGGAGACTCATACCATAACAGAAACAAAAGATGGGAGATTTTAAAGCTGGGCACAATTAGTTATACAAAAGTTGGATTTTTTTTCTGTAAAAGTCTCTATAGGTGTAGGGATGTAGTTCAGTATTAATGTGTTTGCCTAGCATATCTAAAGTCCTAGGATTGATCTCCAGCAAATACACACACACACACACACACACACACACACACACACCTACAAACAAAATATTTTCAAGTTTAATGGTCCATGTAGTCCATTGCATCGTTACTCTTTAAATGTATAAAAAAATATTCTCAACTCAGGGACCATACAAGTACAAGACATAGGACATATTTAGGGGCTGGGAAGTTGGCTTAGTCGTAGAGTGCTTGCCTCATATGCACGAGGCCCTGGGTTCAATTCCTCGGCACCACATAAGCAGAAAAAGCTGGAAGTGGTGCTGTGGCTCAAGTGGTAGAGCGCTAGCCTTGAGCTAAAGAGCTGAGGGACAGCACCCAGGCCCAGACCAACAGAAAAAAAAAAAAAGAAAGGACATATTTAGTACAATGTTGCCACATTATAACTTCAAAGGCAAATATTAAATTGTTGAACTAACCAGGGAGATAAAAATGGTGTAATAAATTCACAGTAAATACAAAGTATGGCATAAAAGACCAAGGGGAGACAGATGAACAAATAGAATGAATTAGTAATATGGAAAATTTAAACTGAATAATATAAATACATTAAATGTGTATGTTTCAGCTATACCATTTGAAAGGCAAGGATTATAAAATTGTTTTAAGAAGGCAAGGCTCTATTGAAATGAACTCCAGGAAATGGGAACAAGAGATTTTTTTCTTTGTTGTTGCTTGTGTTTACTTTTTGTCTTATTTGTTCATTTATCTGTGTTTAGGAAAGTAAAGAGGTGGGCATAGGAATGGAGGGACGAGGATGAACAACTGCAGCAGTGGTACTCACTAGACACTATGTTGAAATGAATTATACAAACTTTTGGGTGTGAATGGGAGAAAAAAAAACCTAGGAGAGAGGGAAGGCAGAGGTGACATTGACCAAAAAGAAATGTACTCATTACCTCACTTATGTAACTGTACATCACCTTTACAATAACAATAAAAATGCACATACACACAAAGATAAGGCTCCCCATAACATGCTTATCTGTAGGAAATAGCTAGCCCAATAGAAGAATGAAGTCAAGAATAAAGTCAAATGATTAGTGCCTTCAGTACTGAAGTTATCTATAGTAAGGGTGACAGTACGGTACTGGCAAATGAACACACAAATTGATGAGTGCAACATAATGAGATCAGAAACAGACTATACAACCTCATCTTTCATAAAAGATTAAGGATAATTCAATTGAGGAAGAATAGTATTTCCTACAAAGAGTGTAGAACAATTAGACATTTCTATGCAAAAATGGCCTCTAGAAGCAATCTTTACACGTTTCATAAAAATTAATTTAAAATGAGTTTTCAGACTTAACATTTAAAACACTAAACTCTAAAACCTCCATTTTACATAGGAGAATCTCTAGGTGACCTTGTTTTTGGCAATGATGTTTAGATACAACCCAAAAACACAATTCATAAAATAATAATTGACAAATTGTTTTCTATTAAAAATTAAAACTTCTACTCTGTGGAAGACTGTTAGACAAGGAAAAAACACTTTTATACATGCATCTACTAAGAAGACATGTATTAAAGATTACAAGTAATATTTAAAACTCAGTAATCAAAAAACTGTCAATTCAAACATGGGGTAACAGATCTAATCAGAAACTTCACCAAATAAGAGTCCGATGTAAATTATATATGAAAAAATTCTCATCATCAATTGTCACTAGAGGACTGAATGGAAACAGCAATAGTATTCACCATATACCTTTTATATTGGTCAAAATCCAAAAAGCCAGTGGCACTAAATGTCACTTAAGAGTGTAATAATGATGGCGTTCATTCTTAGATGGTAGGATTGTAAATGGTACAACCATTCTGTAAATTTTTTTGTAATCTTACCCTGCAGTCCTACAATTGTACTCCTATATATTTACCTAAACGATTAAAAAATTATGTCCACACTAAAAATCTCTATATAACTATTCATAGCAGATTTACTCATAGTCACTAAAACTCCTAACTATCACAATGTTTTTCAGTAGATGAATGGATGGATATACACATATATTAGATTACTACTCAGTTACAAAAGAAAATGAACTATCAAGCTACAAAAAAATGTAGAGGAACTTTAAATAAGTATTGCTAAGAAAGAAGCCAGTCTAAGCCAGGCACCAGTGGCTCACACTTATTATCTACCTACTCAGGAGACTGACATTTGACTATCAAGGTTCAAAGTTAGCCTGGGCAGGAAAGTACATGATATTCTTATCTCTAATTTAACAACCAAAAAAAAAAAAAATGGAAAAAAATGGAAGTGGTGCTGCAGCTCAAGTGGTAGATCAGTAGTCTTGGGGCAGTGCTCAGGCCCTGATTTCAAGCCTCACAATAACAATAACAACAACAAAAAAAATATGGCTGGCTAAAAAGACCACATACTATATTATTACATCTACATGAATATATCCTCTTTATTATGTTAAAGTGCATTCTCCCTATTCCTACTTTCTTCACAGCATAGATTATGAAAGGATGTTGAAATATGTCAAAGGTTTTTTCTTTATCAATTGATATTTCCTAACATTTTATTGCCTATTTCTTTTACTCATATTTTACTCATCTAATTGGGTTTAGTATTTCCTATTTTTAGGTTTCTTACTATTTTCTGTGTAGGATTTCTTTAAGTGTCTTTTGCATTGCTGGTTGGGTGGCTATGAATTTGTTTACCTTTTGTTTCTCATGAAAAGCTTTTATTTCTCCTTCAAACATTAAGGATATCTTTGCTGAGTGCATTAATCTAAGTTAAAAATTATTACCTTTAAGAGTTTGGATTGATTGCCCATGTAATTGTAACCCCTCTGTACAGTATTTTCACAATAATAAAAAAAAAGAGTTTGGATTGAGGAAATTTGCTATTAATCTAATGGGCTTTCCAAAATGGGCTTTACCACTTTCAATATTATTTTTTGTTCTTCATTTGTAGTCTTTTAACTATAATTGCTTTAGGAAATATTTCTCCTCTGATCTTGCCTTCTATGAGCTTCCTCTACTTGGTTGAACTTTTTCAAGTCTGGACAAGCACTATTTTAAACTGATTATCTATGCTTTAGTTTCCATGTATCTTTTCCTTACTCAGTGTTCTTCCACAGTCTATTCATATTTTGGTATTACTTTTCAAAGTTTTTAATCTATCTAATTCCTCTACTTATAGTCAGTCGCTAATGCCCTATTTTCAACTTGCTCTGTTCTTCTAAGTAGGATTACTATTGAGCTTTTTATTTTAGTCATTGAGCCCTTTATTTCTATAATTTCAATTTGAAGTTTTAGAAATTTCTATTTCTTTATGAATTCTTATCATATCCTTTATTATCTTCTTTATTTCATTCAGTTTGTTTTAGTTGTTTGTTTCCTCTTAGAATTTATTCAGCTGCTTATATGTTGTTTTTATTGATCATTTGTCAGTGATTTGTTAACTCATCATTTGAATTTTTTTTTATTTTCATTTAAGTCCTTTATTGTATAGATGTTGGCTTTTGAAGGAGATATGTTATTTTATTTATTCATAAATTTTGTGACTTTTCACTGTCATTTATATAACAGGGACCAAATTTTTTAGGTGGCAATTTCAAACTCCTCTGTACTTTCAGTTGATATTTTCTCAGACGATTTAAGACTGTTGTGACTGGATTACAAGGGTGTATTTCTCTACTAGAAAATCTACTAGATTTGACAAGTGTTCTCCAGTAGTCAAACATTCAATGTCAATGACCATATTCAGATTGCTTCTCTACTCTGGGTGAGGAAGATTGTCTACAAAAACCATCTCAACTGATTAACTGTAACTTTGGGATTGCAGTAATCCATAATGAAGAGTGATTGTTACCAAAGCTCCAATGTCTTTAGATAATCACAGAAAAAATATGAATTGTGCTAAGTTAGAAAGACCTTAGTTAATTAGGTTGGTCACAGGAAGGAGATACATAAGACAACATTAATAAATAATAAGAGGTGTGTGGCTTTCTATGATAGCAAAGCATGGCCACTAAGCTTAATAGAAGTTAATGAGAAATTGGAGTAAACCAGGTAGAAAAGATCTAGTTAATGCTTCATTGAGGGAGGGAGGATAAAGGAAAATTAATCAGATAAGCATACACACACACACACACACACACACACACACACACACACACACACACGCACACACACACACACACACACACACAAAACCAAGCAACCCCAAAATAATATTCAGACCTTAACACAACCTGGTAAGAGTGTAGGTAGCATGGAAAGATTAAGAATGGAGGAATAGAGATAAATAAAAATATGAGTGAGAGAGCAATTCTAATTATAGCTAGAAGGAAAGTATAACTTTGGAAGTACAGTAGAAAAGAGAAGAGAATATAGATTGAGATTGAATACTGAAAAGCAGGTGCTATGGCTCATTCACAATGACAAAAGAGGAAAAGGAGGGAGAGGAAAAAGCCAAACTCAAGAGAAAATTGGAGGTAGAGTACAAATTAACTACCTCAGCTAAACAAATCAACTCAGACAAATGAATAAAACATCAAAACAAACAGATCAAACATCAACAAAGACACACATGAACTTAGGTAAAACAAGGTAAAATTTACAAGTGATTTCATGTGTATATACACATGTAAATATATCCATTCACATGCACAGACGTATACATATATTTACATATTCATGTACATTTACTCCTCTGTGGTTTGCAAGAAGCTGTGGATACCCAATGAGTCAGCATTTGAGTGGGAAGGCTCTGAAATACAGTCAACATATGGAGTCAGAAGGTAGGCCCTGACACTTGAGTAATGAGGCTCAGAACTGTGTTGCCACCTTAACCTTGGTCAAGGAGAGTAGAGCCTCCAACAACTGTAACAGCCAAGCCTTTGGTGTTCCAGCTACCTCTAAAGATGCTGCTACCTTAAACTTCCATCATGAATATCAAGTTGTCACTGCAGCCCTCCACTGGGTATTTTGAGCCATCTCTCTGGATGCCTTGAGCAGTTGACATGCCCATGGCTCCACTGCACACCTCCACAGGGAGTCCAAAGGTGCTCTCAGGTGTCTCTACCGCCTGTCTTCACCAGCTGCTCAATGCTGTTCAGATGCTACTATTGGGCTCTGCTAGTTGCTAAACTATCAGTTCCAAATTGTAGGCACATAAACTGCAAGGACCTATGCTGCAGACACTCAAGTTGTCCCTGCTGGTGTCCTATGCTTGTACTGTGGTTTCCTACAGTTTAAACTTCTCTGTGTGACCTATGGGACATTCTCTCTCCTCAAGTAACCCTAGTGACAGTCACACATCCAGACTGTAAGGTGTCCCGAGACTCCTTGAGAAATGCTTCTTCCTTGCTCTCAGATCACCAGATTGTCAGTCTCTAGCAGTAGGCATTCTCTCTTACTATGGCCTCTGAAGTAAGGAGAGTAACAGAATCAATCCCTTTCTTCTCTAAGGATTAGTCTTTTATGTAGAATTATTTGCTGTTTGGTAAATCGCTCTCCTGGGGTGAAGGCCCTGTAGGGTATGAGAGGTTATCCTGCAGCCAGAATTGGTAGTTTGTTTCCAGAGCCATCTATATTCCCTTGTAGTAGGAGTTTTAAGTTCTTCTTCTGCTCCTGTGTTGCTGGGAATGAGAATGAAACTCCATGCTGATTTTCTGCATTCCTGCTATCTCTGTCATGGCTCCTGATTCTCTTTCTCTCCTTTTGTTTTCAAAATATAATTTCTCCTCTGTTTCTAGACTTCCCATTCATGGAATCAAAAGTCTAGATTTTTCTAATTTGCTCTCATGCCCTTGCATCACTCTTCCAATTAAACCAAAGATATCTGAGGGGGCTGGAGATTTGAAATTTAGAGATTTGGGCAGAAGAAAACAGTTGTAGTTGCAAAGCACACAAATGAGAAGTGATTCGTTCAGAAGAGCCTCTAGTAAGCATTTGTACTCCCCTTACCTCTTAGGAGTAGGTCAGTACCTTGCTACCCAGTCATAGAATCTGCCTGCAAGAATGTCAGTGGCAGAGTCATGTTTTCCATTTCTTTCCCACTCTTCTAATGGCTTTGTACCTAGTAGTCACATAAGACCACCCGCGGTCAGTACACTCTCAGCATGCTCTGTGTACCACACTGATGCTCAAGAAAAACTTGTTGACTGTTTCTGAAAATGATTGCAGCTCTGCCATCCATCCCAAACCTGCTGAGCTTTTAAGATACAGAACAAAAGAATGAATGAATCAGAAATGATGAATGCCTATACAGCTTCCTGGCTCAAGAGAAGTCTAAGAAGCTGAGTTGATTGAACCTGGAGAAAAAGGATGACTCAATGCTTATTTTAGAATCCCCAGAGTTAATAGATGTTCTGTATTTGGATCCATTTGGTAAGGGTGAAAGGGGCAGAACAGAATGAAAAATGGACCTCTTTGGTTTTATAAAATGCTTGTTCCATGTAAGAACATAATGTTTCTTGACAGTTCATGCCTTTGTCTCAGTAGCGTGAATATTGTCATTCATGTACATCTTATTCATGAAAACTCCAATTTGTTAGTTTGGGCTTTGATTAGGAACATATTAATCCAAAGGTATTCTCTTCCATTTGGGTTCTTCTAAAACCTGCATGCTTCTGATTTCTATGATTTTTAGTTCTCAGATTTCCCTCTCTCTAGCAAAACTATTTTCTCAAGTATATTTTTCCTTTTTTTTTTTTCTGTCAGTTGTGGGGCTTTGACTCTGGGCCTGGGTGCTGTCCCTCAGCTATTCAGCTCATGGCTAGCACTCTACCACTTGAGCCACAGAGCCACTTCCAGTTTTCTGGAAGAGTCTCATGGACTTTCCTGCCCTGGCTGGCTTTAACCATGATCCTCAGATCTCAACTTCCTGAGTAGCTAGGATTACAAGCGTGAGCCACAGGCGCCCAGGTTCTTTCCTGTCATAAAAACAGTACAAAGCTTTATGCTCCCTAAATAATCTATGTTTCTCTTGTATTTCAATAGCGTTATCTATAAACACCTTAAAATAAATAATTTGAGGCTAGTGGTTTTAGCTCTGTGGTAGCGTGCATAGTTAATGTGCACAAGGTCCTGGATCCAGTCTGCTGTGACAAAAATATACATAATTAATAGTTACGAATTGCCATCATTCACAGATGTTATATAGAGCTTGATAATAATTTTTCCTTTATCTCTCTCTGATTTTTCAATTATATTTTATTTCTTTAAGTGGTTGTGCAAAGTGGTTGGCATTCAATAATATGGCAATTATGAGAACAATGCATCTTGATCAATACCATTCCCTCTCATCATTTATCCCTCCATGCCTCTCTCTCTTTTTTTTTTGCCAGGCCTGGGGCTTGAACTCAGGGCCTCGGCACTGTCCCTGAGCTTCTTTTGCTCAAGGCTAGTGCTGTACCACTTGAGCCACAGCACTACTTCTGGCTTTTTCTGTGTATGTGATACATGAGGACTCGAATCCCGGGCTTCATGCATGCTTGGCAAGCACTCTACCACTAAGCCACATTCTCAGCCAGCCCCCTCTCTCTCAATCTTCCAGTTTCCTAGTTTCATAGGACATGCATTAACCATTATGACTGCATTCTCTACTCCCATTATTATTATTATTATCTTATTTCATTTTTGACATGGTCCTGGTGGTTGGACTCAGGGCTTGGGCATTTTCTTTTTTTCACTCAAGGCTAACACTCTACCATTTGAACCACATCTCTACTACTTACCTTTTTGTGTCATTAATTGGAGACAAGCATCATATAGACTTTCCTGCTCAAAACTGGCTTTGAACCATGATCCTCAAATCTCAGTTTCCTGAGTAGGTAGGATTATAGGCATGAGCCACCAGCACCTGGCTTATTTTTTTACTTTATTATTATAGCACACAATTTTAAGGCGCTTCCCCAATATTTTTTCCTTATATAAATAATGTAACTGATACTACTTGATTTTAATATAATGGAGTTCTTCTCTTCACAAATAGATGCATCTGATTTCTTAGAAATCTTTTGTGCAGTAATGAATCCCTACAGGCACAAATAGCATCATAGATCACAAGTTTTCTTACAGTTATCTTGAAAGTGTGAAACTCCTCTTTGTGCCACTTCTTTTATACTTTAAATATCCTTCTTCTTTTTATTGCCATTTATTCAAAGGATTATGCCCCAGATTTTCCCCTAGCTGGCTGTTTTCCTCAATATGAATTTTATTTCATTTCTTTACATCATGGCTGTTTGCCATCCTGGCTAAATAGTATGTTCTTACAGACACACAACACACCTCCAGAGAGATGCCCTTCCACAGTGAAATACAATGTGTTCCATAGTGCCCCGCCTAATGGGAATTGACCCCCACCAACTTGCAAACATTACAGATACTAGAGCTTACAGGTGTATTGTTCTGTTTTTTCTGCCTCTTTCTTCTTTGAAATAAACCTCCTTATTCCTATTTTGATTTGCTGGTAACCTAGTTTAAATGGCCCATTTATATTTATATTGTAAATAAGAACATTGTTATCTAGCAGTTAATAGTCCACTTGGTACAAGCTTAGCTTTACAAATGTTTCCAATATGTATCAGTGCTTTCATGGGGCATAGATTTCCCTTCTGAGGTTTACACACTGTAATCTGTAGACAGACCAAGAGCTCCCATTGCTACCTTCTCTCCAGATGTCCTTGTCATAGAGTATGTGACCCACCTACCACAAAATCTCATTTGCTAAGATTGAAACTGAACTTCTTTTTCTGCTTCTACTTGTGTGATCTCAATGATCACAAGAGGCAGATTTGTATTCTCCTCCAAAAATAGTTTAATGCTCATATAGTTTTCCATTGGCCTTATTGGGGTACAGTTTATACAAATTCAATTCCAATGAGAAACTAACAGCCAACTTATTTTAATAGCAAATTCTAATATCATAAAAGATCTTAATAAATTGATTCAAAATGCTATTTCATGTTAGCAACATTGACTTATGTCTAGCTACTCAGCAGAGACCTGAGCATCATGGTTCAAAACCAGACCTGGCAGGAAGTCTGTGAGACTCTATCTCCATTAAAACTACCAAAAGGAAAACAAACAAACAAACAAACACACACACACACAAAAAAACCAGAAGTGGGGCTGTGGCTCAAGTGGTAGAGAGCTAGCCTTGAGTAAAAGAAGCTCAGGTACAGTGTCTAGGTGCTAAGTTCAAGCCCCAGGACTAGTACAAACTTAAAAAAAAAAGATATTTGATCTTATGCTCAAATCCCTAAAGTATTGTGTATTCTACGTATATTCCTTCAGATTTTCTAGGAATATCCATAGAGAAAGAGGAAGTGAGAATTAACTTGTAAACATATGACTTATTATACACATTTTTAACCAAGGCTATTTATTTTTATTTGCTAACACTTCAATGCATGATTTTAAAGGCAATAATCTGAGGTATCAACTGCCAAAATTTAATACCAAGTATATCCTGGATGCTCAGATTTAGGAAATGTCTGGCCTATTGAAAACCAAATTTCTACTCTTTCTACTACTACTACTACTGCTGCTGCTGCTGCTGCTGCTGCTGCTGCTGCTGCTGCTGCTGCTGCTACTACTACTACTACATTCAAGTCTATGGACACCAATAACTGCCCTTAGTTGTCTTCTCCACTGAGACTTGAAAGCTTCCCAAGCTTCCCAGTGCTGCTGCTGCTGCTTCTGCTGCTGCTGCTGCTGCTTCCTCTCCTTTTTCTTCTTCTTCTTTTTCTTCTTCTTTTCGTCTTCTTCTTCTTCTTCTTCTTCTTCTTCTTCTTCTTCTTCTTCTTCTTCTTCTTCTTCTTCTTCTTCTTCTTCTTCTTCTTCTTCTTCTTCTTCTTCTTCTTCTTCTTCTTCTTCTTCTTCTTCGTCTTCGTCTTCTTCCTCCTCCTCCCTCTCTCCCTCCCTCCCTCCCTCCCTCCCTCTCTCTCTCTCTCTCTCTCTCTCTCTCTCTCTCTCTCTCTCTCTCTCTCTCTCATCAGTTATGAGGCTTGAACTTATGGTCTGGGTGTTATCTCTGAGCTCTTTTGTTCAAGGTTAGTGCTCTACCACTTTGAGCTACAACAGAACTTCAGGTTCTGTTAATTCAGTTGTTAATTGGAGATAGGAGTCTCATGGACTTTCCTGCCTGAGCTAGCATCAAACAGTGATCCTCAGACCTCAGGCTCCTGAGTATCTAGGATTACCCCTGTGAGCCACCAGTGCCCCACTTTTCAGTGCTTTTCAATATTCTGCTCTAGTTATTCACTGTTAGGCAATCAGAATGGATGCATTTGCTAGCAAAGAGATCATAAAATAGGACTGGTGGAATAGAGAAACTGAAAAAGTTCATTAAAATATGAGATATTCACTAAAGGCAAGTGACAATAAAAATACTTCTATAACAGACATGAGCATGGGTTTGGATGCAGAAGGTAGTGTTAAAGGCATGGATCATGTCTAACTGTAGAACTAAAACAAAGGTAAAGGCTCAAAAATGTAAAAATAACATATGAATATAAGATGCAATATTACATAGATTCATCTTACTTAGTATCAGGAGTGTTCACTAAAAAAGAAATATTAAAGTACTAATCTCAAGTTCCTTGAAATATGATGTATTTAGAAATAGGTTTTGTAAATGTCATTAGTTTAGAATCGGTCAAATGGGAGTGGCAGGGGTTTCCAATCCAATATAACCAGTACTCTTATTAGAGAGCCACAGAAAGACACAAAATATAGGGTAACACCTTGTGAAGTTACAGATGGAGATTAGAACTTTGTTGATGAATGCTCACATACAGCATGAGCCATAAAGAAACTGGAGGAGTCAAGGCTTCAGAGAGGGCTTTGCCTAGGGGACCCCTTGGTTTCAGACTTGTAGTCTCCAGAAGTGTGAAAGTGTAAATTTAATTGTGTGATGCTACTTAGGTACTTTATTACAGCATCCCTGGGATACTGTTCAAAAGTAAACAAAAGTACAGAAGCATACATTAGCAGCTTTCATGCCTGCAACTGACATCAAAGAAGGCAATCTGAAGTGCTCCATCCACGAGGGGATATCAGGCAGCAAGGAAAACTTCCTCTTTGCAAGGAGACTCTCCTCATTACCTGGTGCCTAAGGGCATGTGTCCTTGAAAGATGAAGGCAAACATTTCATATCCCTTTCCCTAGAAGACAAAATGTGATGCAGAGGAACTCCAGGTGGATGGGAACTGCTAAGTCTCACACAGACTGGGGAACTCAGACTATATCTGTGATGCTCCGAATAATGGTTACCAAACTGTCCATATTCTCAACACTTAACACTGTGAACATGGTGAAGGGGACTTTGCAAACATGATAAAATTAAGAACCTTGACAGGGGCAATAAGCTTGAATTGCCAGGTGATCTCAACCTGACACGGTTCTTCAAGCAAAGAACCTTTCCTACCTGAGGTCAAAGAGAGATCTGTTAAGTTGGACACCAGTAGCTCACATCTATAATCCTGGCTACTCAGGAGGCTGAGATCTGAGGATCATGGTTCAAAGCCAACCACAATAGGAAAGTCTGTGAGGCTCATCTCCAATTAGTGGTATTGTGGCTCAAAGAAGTAGAGCAGTAGTCTTGAGCAAATCAGGGACAGCACCCAGGCCCCAAGTTCAAACCCCATGAGTGATGTGAAAGAGAGAGAGAGTGATGTGTTGACTGGAAGGTAATGTTTGAATCTTGGAGGATCAAGAATAAAAGCTTCACCCTTGAAGAAAAGGAATGTAGCTCTGCCAATATCTTTAAGTACAACAAGATCTGTATTGGACTCCCAAGCAACAGAACTATAAGATAATAAATGTGCATTGTTTCACCTGCTAACATTGTAGTGATGTTTGGCAAGTGCATGGGGAAATCTCTGCAGAATTCCCACTGCATAAAGACATTTATGCTAGAACCTGAACTCGCCCAAATTTGTAGAATATCTCCCTTCACATCTCCACACTAGAAACATTTGCCCTGGCAGCTAACTTCTTACTCTGTCCATTTCCATGATAAAAGGGCATTTCTAAAATATAGAGAGGAAACATCTTCTAAAATTAATTTTTACAGTTTATAAATTCTTGGGGAACATAAAAACAAAGTCTCAATTTAACCAATTCCACCACAAACTCAGCCAAACCAACGTTGTTGTAACTCTCACAATCCATTAAACACTCAAAAAGGACATATGAGGGTTCCTTATTTCAAAAGCATGGAAATTAGCCCCTGAGTTGCTTTAGCCTCCAATTATTTTGTATTTTAAAGAGTTGCATTAAAATGGTGTTTTTTTGTGGATAATGATGCTACTCAAATGGAAAAGAAAATGCGTTAAATGATTTAAGGTTTTCAAGCAAATGTTAGGTACTTAGCACAGATAAAAGACGACCATTTTTTGAGTGGGCAGGAAGTTAGTCTCAATTTGTAAGTGAGGCAAGATTAATTTAAAGTATCATTCTAGGGGGCCCTTCTTACTCTTGTTGGTTCTTTCCATGCTTGGAGGCTAAACCTAATGGTTTCCATGATACAGGAGGGCTTATCCTGACTCAGAATTTCTAGGTCCAAAAAAGCACTGGTTTTGATGTGAAACGAAAATAGTGGTTTCACATAGAAAACCACTCATTAAAAAAGCAACTGCTAGCCCGGCACCAGTGGCTCACATCTGTAATCCTAACTACTTAGGAAGCTGAGACCTGAGGATCATGGCTCAAAGCCATCCTAAGCAGAAAATGAGACACTTACCTCCACTTAAGCACCAAAATGCCAGAAATGGAACTGTGGTTTAAGTGGTAGAGCACTAACCCTGAGCAAATAAAGCTCATAGATAGCACCCAGGCCCTGAGTTCAAAGCCCCAGCTCTAAAAAAAGGAAAACAAAGATAAAGAAAGAAAGGAAAGAATGAGAGAGAGAGAGAGAAAGGAAGGAAGGAAGAGGGAAGGAAGAGGGGAAGGAGGAAGGCTAAATAGTGAAATTAAGGTTTATGAAATGTGTGAGAGGGTTTCCTACCAAAAAGAAAATGAAATAATACTACAAAATACTAATGAATATTTCACAAGTATTCATTATTTCTTGGCTAGCAAACATAGTTTTGTTTTGTTTTTCAGTAGCTCAACTTGCTTGCTGGTGTAGACTGTAGACATAGCCAGGTGCCAGTGGCTTACCACTATAATCCTAACTACTCAGCAGGCTGAAATCTGAGGATCACAATTTGAAGCTAGCCACAACAAGAGAGTCCATGACTCTTATCTCCAATAAAAGTCTACCAAAAAGCTGGAAATGGAGCTGTGGTCAAGTGGTAAATACTAGCATTAAAAAAAAAAAAAGTTTTGGGCAGCACCAAGCCTTAGTTCAAGCTCCAGAACCAGTACAAAAAAAAAAAGACTAGACACACACAAAAAGTCGATTCCATTGGCATCCCTAAGGGTTGATGGTGGGTTTTCAAAGACAGCCACTTTCATTCTCTTTTTCATTCTCTTTTCAGAGAATCATACATTGGACATGGGTGGTTTAGTGTTGGATAATGAATATAAAAGCAAATCCACTGGGGAGGTTTATGGGGTTTTGTCCAAGATCGACAAGGATCTTTGGCAATAAGTACATGGAATGTTTTTCTCTTCTCCATTTATTACATCCTGCGGTGCCTGCATTGTTGCTGGGAGCTGTGTCATCTTATGACTGACTATGAGAGACAGGATTGACAAGATACTGAGAGCAGAGAAAGAAAAAGAAAAATCCTGGGTCACTAAATTTACAACTGAGTCTCTGAATGACCAATTCTACACTACCAGATCTCCTGACTGCTTCCCTAGTGCGGTCAACAATCTTTACTTTTATCCCTTGCAGCCAAAGCTACCAGCATGACTATGTTTATTGCAGCACTATTTACTATAGCTAAGATATGGAACCAACCCAGATGCCCCTCAGTGGATGAATGGATCAAGAAAATGTGGTATATATACACAATGGAATTCTATGCCTCCATCAGAAAGAATGACATTGCCCCATTTGTTAGGAAATGGAAAGGCTTGGAAAAAATTAAGTGAAGTAAGCCAGACCCAAAGAAACATAGGTCCTATGGTTTCCCTTATTTGCAATATCTAGTATATGTTTGAGAAAAGCAGAAATGGTCAGATAAGGTGATGTTAGGGAAATGAGCCCTAAGATATGTATTCAAATGTTTTTTTCTTTCATGCGATTGTTTTTAACACACTTATAAGATTATCTCTTTGTTGCTATGTATGTCCCTCCCCCATGGTATAACCCCTGCTTTCACTATATTTGATGTCGGTATAATTTGTGGAGGGGAAGGGGAAAAACAAATCGTTTAAATTGTGATACAGGTGGACCCATTGCAACAATGAGATGTACAAGTCGTTATGTCGAAAACAAACTTTACAATTTTGGTGGGGGGTGGGAGAAGGGAAGTGGGGAGGATAGGGTGGGGAGGGGGGGAAGATGGGAAGGAATGGGAAGGGGAAACAAAGGAGGAGGCTACAATGCTTGATAAGAAATGTACTCATTATCTTGCCCAAGTAATTGTAACCCCTCTGTACAGTATGTTCACAATAAAAAAAAAGAATTGTTAAATTCTGGAATAAAGCTCCAAAGAAAATTTTATTTGAAACAAAGCAGAGATTTTTCTAAACTTATTTTTACATTAAATGTGGAAAATTAGTGAGTAATTATGAATAAAATGCAGGAACAATATGAAATAAATTTGAGAGTCCTTATCTAATACTTCAGAGAAAGTAAATATGCAAATAAAAGTTGAAAAGCAAGGCATAAGATGCAATAAATTTCTTTTTAAAATTATCTTTAAATAGTTGTACAAAAGAGTATCAATTCAACATGTTAATTTCTAAGTGCAAAGGATACAATAAATTGGATGAACTTTTTCATATATAAGCATTTACACTAAAAATTGGTCAAATAAGCCAGCCATCGGGGACTTATGCTTGTAATTTTAGTTTCTCAGGAAGATGGTCACTAAGGATGGTGGTTTGAAGCCAGCCTGAGCAGGAAACCCATGAGACTTATCATCAACTAACCACCAAAAATGAAAGTGGAGCTATGGCTCAAGTGAAAAAGTATAAGCCTTGAGCAAAATGGCTCAAGGATGGAGCCCCGACACCGAGTTCAAGCCCCAGAACTAGCACATGCACACAAAACTGATCAAATGTTAAAGACATTTGTGCATAAAATAAAAAATAGTATTCCTCAGAATGTTGATATAGAAAACAATAGGAAGAAAATTGAGTGGGGCTTTCTTAGGGATTATCCTCATCAAAAGACAGAAAATACGTTTTGCTTTTGAAAAGAGTCTGTTATTTCAGGATTTGTTGAGTCAGGGATTTTTATAAGATGCTGATGATATAGATAAATCTAAAATGTTGCGGCACTAACCCACATCTGTGTGGCTGCTGTATTACATTTCCAGTAAAAAAAAAATGGCCCAAGAAGAGAGTCTTTATCTTAGTTCAAGGATAGTCTGTACTTTATCACTAGGAAATCTTACCATCTTTCCTGTCTATCCTATATGACTTTGTACCTTTAGCATTCAGTCAGTGCAGGGGCATTTGTTGATAGAGAAAGGGTGGAAAAATTAATGGAATTCTGTAAAATTATTTCCATGTACAACAGCAAATCAGTAGAAAGGAAGATCTAATAATGGAGAAAGAATGCAAATTTTGTTTGCATTCTATCTCCTCCAAGAAGCTTTTTCCTCCAGTGGCTTCTAGCTTGTCCATCCAGCATGCCCAATTGTACCAAGTGATTTCTACATCAAAATTAAATCTAGGCAGCCATATGGACCCATGTAAGACTCAGAGAGTTTCATGCTAAGACATTTTCATAGTCAGAATGTTGCTAGTAGCATATTCAAATGATTAAAATATCTTAATTATTCAGCCTATGTAGTATCCCTGGCTCACTAAGTAGTCTATGAATTTACAGGGAAAAGAGTCCTATCTTTCTTTTGTTTTCTTTCTTTCCAATAGTCTAGTTCTAAATTTATGTAGAGCACACTAAGTAAAAATGTAATCATTGGTTCATGTAATGGATAAATGCACCAGCATAGGGACTTTGGCAAATAAAATTTTAAGTCTTCTTCTGGCACTAATTTTCACATAAACTTTAAAAAGCCATTGAACTTTTCTTTTCTTTTCTTTTTTGTTGTTGTTCATGGGGCTTGAACCCTGGGGCTGGGCACTGTCCCTCAGCTCTTCAGCTCAAGGCTAGCACTCTACCACTTGAGCTACAGCATCACTTCCAGTTTTTTGGTGGCTTATTGGAAATAAGAGTCTCATAGCCTTTCCTGCCTGGGCTGGATTTGAACCATGATCCTCAGATCTCAGCCTCCTGAGTAGCTAGGAATACAGGCATAAGCCACCAGTGCCCGGCGCCATTGAACTTTTCTAGGCAATACTTTTCTTATTATAGGGTTCTTGGTAGGA
This sequence comes from Dipodomys spectabilis, assembly GCF_019054845.1. Taxonomy (NCBI): domain Eukaryota; kingdom Metazoa; phylum Chordata; class Mammalia; order Rodentia; family Heteromyidae; genus Dipodomys; species Dipodomys spectabilis. Next base: position 27,568,526 of record NW_024871460.1, read on the forward strand.
GTAAGCGCTCCTGAAAATGAGATTTTTTTTTGGAAATATCTCAATATTGTGACCAAGAATGGGGATATAAGTAAACAAGTCAGAGAAGAAACCCAGAAGACCATTCTGTGGAATAAGTACAAGATATGACCTCATAAAAATAGAGCAGGAAAACACTGACATATGATCTTGACTATTTAAAGAAAATAACCTTCTCCTAATGTCTATGCAATAGAAGGGAAAACATTATATGCCAACATGAAAGATTTTGACTAGATATAAGGAAGGAGTTCCAAAAAGGTATTTATAATATTAGAATAGGTTAGAGATAAGTTATTCAATTCCTTGTGATAACTTGAAGAAAATATGTGGAAGAGGGTAAGACAAGAAAAAGAAAATCTTGGGAAGATTTTTACTGTCTAAAATAGAATAATTAAAAATATAAATATAAGAATATTGAAATTCAATAAATGTATGGTATATAGTTAGAAATAATGTTATAACTGAAACAGACAAATAAAATTATTTACAGGGTCTGGGAATGTGGCTTAGTGGTAGAGTGCTTGCCTAGCGTGCATGAAGCCCTGGGTTTGATTCCTTAGCATACATAAGCAGAAAATGTCAGAAATGGCTGAAATGGTAGAGTGCTAGCTTGAGCAAAAGAAGCTCAGGGACAGTGCTCAGGCCCTACGTTCAAGTCCCACGACTCTCTCAAATATATGTACATATACATATATATGTGTGTGTGTGTGTGTGTTTATATATTTATGTATGTATAAATACACACATATATATTTACAGCGTCAATTGAGTCGAAAAGCACATAACTATGGCACAGTCAAGGAAACAGGATGGCTTAAAATGGAATCCACTGAAGCACAGATTCTCCATATATCACACTTAAAATGCTCTTATTTTGGTAACTTGCAGTACAAAATCTGTAAGACTAGCATCTGTAAGTCAGGCTTATACTTTCCCCAGCATAGTTGGAATATAGTTCAAGGCTGTCATTTTTAAACTTACCCTGAACAAGATGACTTCCTAAATTTAGTTTGGCACAATACTTCTCACTTTAAACTCAAGTTTTGCCTCTCAAACCATTCACACTTTCAAACCTGTCCCTAAATCTGTCTCCTTACCTTTGAAAATAATTAGGTAATTTCTGACTCATCAAAAGGCCTCAGTAAATGTTCATAGACCAACATTTGAAAGTAAAAGTTGTTAACTTTTAATTATTTTAAATTATTAAAAGTTATTAACTTTTAATTATTTTAAATTATTAATTTAAAAACATAATGACGATCACTCCTGGCTAAAGGATGGAATTTAGAATTAGGATCATTCTTGAATTCCATTTGACAATAAATAGCATGAAACCTTATCACTATTATTGCTCATATGTGATTGTAAAATATTCCATAATATGATCTAATGATTTTTTAGCAAACTGTAATTACTTCACTGTATTGGAACATTGAAGAGCTATCTTTATATAAACTGTTATTTGTTAGTAATCTAGAGCACTCTGGTGAGCTCAAGTCTTTTCCAGTAATATCAACTCCCTTCCTTACAAAAACATTTCAAGGCATGTCTACATGGCACTTGTTCCTTGAATATTCCATCAGGGGCAAAATTCTGTGCTTTAAACAGGAAACTAGCAATCTCCCTTTCTCTGATGACAAAAATAACTCAGTCATATTCTTATTAGCATCAGGATGCAATAGTAATACTTTCTATACTTACTTTTTATGATTCAAGAAGAAAGAAATAAAGGCTCTGGCAAAGTTAAACTTTTGGAATTTAAAGTCAGTTTCAAGTACAAGGTAGTTGAAAGTGTAACTCCTTAAAATAATAAACTTGGAAATAAAGCTGTGGGGTTTCCAGTAACTTTTAATAGTAGAAATCTTGAAGAATATGATAGAAAATTAAGAATATAGGTGTCTTTGAAAGAACTTGCATATTTGGTTGTATGAAATTCATTTATATTACCTAGAAATCATAGCATGTAAGATTAGTAAAAAGCAAATACTTTGTCTTTATATGAAACTTCCATTTATTTTGTCCAATGTAGGATGTCTTTTAAATATTTTAGATGGACTTAGGAATTAACGTAACCAAAGAAGTGAAGGACCTCTATGATGAAAACTTTAAAAACTTGAAAAAGGAAATCAAAACAGAACTTAGAAAATGGCAAAAACTCCCATTGCTCCTGGATTGGAAAGATTAACATTGTGAAAATGGCAATACTTCCCAAGACTATCTACAAATTCAATGTGATACTTATCAAAATTCCAACCTCATTACAAATTCAATGTGATACCTATCAAAATTCCAACCTCATTCTTCAAGGAAATAGAAGAGACAATCCAAAAATTCATATGGAACAATAAAAGACCCCGAATAGCAAAAACACTCCTCAATGGAAAGAACACTGCTGGAGGAATATCAATACCAAATTTCAAACTCTACTATAAAGCCATAGTAATCAAAACAGCTTGGTACTGGCACAAGAACAGACCTCAGGACCAATGGAATAGAATTGAAAACCCAGAAATGAACCTACAGACCTATAGCCATCTAATCTTCGATAAGGGAGCTAAAAAAAATAGAATGGAAGAAAGACAGCCTCTTCAGTAAATGGTGCTGGCAAAATTGGTTAACTACTTGTAGAAAACTAAAGCTAGATCCTTATATATCACCCTGCACCAGAATCAACTCCAAATGGATCAAAGACCTCGGAGTCAAAGCAGACACTCTGAAAACATTACAGGATGGAATAGGAGAAACCCTAGGTCTCCTTGACTCAGGCCAAAATTTTCTGAATAGAGACCCGGAAACACAACAAATCAAAGAAAAGTTGGACAAATGGGATTGCATGAAGTTGCAGAGCTTCTGCATGGCAAAGGACATAGCTAGCAAGTTAAATAGAAAGCCCACGGATTGGGAGAAGATCTTCACTAGCCATACAACGGACAAGGGTCTCATATCTAAAATATACTTGGAACTCAAAAAATTAAATCCCCCAACAACAAATCCTCAAAGAAACAACTGCCCAATAAATAAGTGGGCTAAAGACTTAAAGAGAAACTTCTCTAAAGAAGAAAGAAGGATAGCCAATAGACATATGAAGAAATGCTCAACCTCTCTAGCCATAAAAGAAATGCAAATCAAAACAACATTAAGATACCACCTCACCCCAATTAGAATGCAAAAATCAAGAACTCTAATAACAACAGATGCTGGAGGGGATGTGGACAGAAGGGAACCTTACTTCATTGTTGGTGGGAATGTAAACTTGTTCAACCACTTTGGAAAGTAGTATGGAGGTTCCTCAAAAGACTCCACATAGAGCTCCCTATAACCCAGCAATCCCACTTTTGAGCATTTACCCAAATGATCACAAACAAGACCATACTAAAGCTACCAGCACAACTATGTTTATTGCAGCATTATTTACTATAGCTAAGATATGGAACCAACCCAGATGCCCCTCAGTAGATGAATGGATCAAGAAAATGTGGTATCTATAGACAACGGAATTCTATGCCTCCATCAGAAAGAATGGCATTGCCCCATTTGTTAGGAAATGGAAAGACTTGGAAAAAATTATATTAAGTGAAGTAAGCCAAGCCCAAAGAAACATAGGTCCCATGGTTTCCCGTATTTGCAATAGTTAGTATATGTATGAGTCAAGCAGAAAAGGTCAGGTAAGGTGATGTTAGGAAAATGAACCCTAAGATATGTATTTAAATGTTTTTTTTTCTTTCATGCATTTGTTTCTAACGCATTTATATGATTATTTCTTTGTTGCTTTGTATGTCCCTCCCCCACAGTATAACACCTGCTTTGATGTCGGTATAATTTGTGGAGGGAAGGGGAAAAACAAGTAGTTTAAATAAGGATACAGGTGGACCCGTTGCAACAATGAGAAGTACAAATTGTCATGTGGAAAATGAGCTTTACAACTTTGTTGGGGGGGTGGGGGGAGGCTGGGTGGGGGAGGGAAGCTTGGAAGGGATGGGAATGGGAAACAAAGGAGGAGCCTACAATGCTTGATAAGAAATGTACTCATTATCTTGCCCATGTAATTGTAACCCTGTCTAGTTTTTTCACAATAAAAAAATAAATAAATATTTTAGATTGGTATTAAAAAGTCTCTGATTACCAAAATTTGGTAAAAATAAATGAACTTACTATAAATTAATTTTATAGAATGACTTTTTTTGTTTTCCTTGGGTTATATTAAAATCATAAAATATAGTTAATACATAGCTCAACTTTAAATAAAATTCTGGTCAATAAACTAAACTACATTAAAAACAATTGTTGTGAACAACATAAGCAAAGTTTATGCTCTTGCCCTGAAAACATTATCTATGACAATAATAAAATTACAAATCAACAGAAAAACAGACAAAATTATGCTCAGAGCACATGTGCATAAAAATGTAAAAAACTTCCAAAACTCAGTGGGTATCACAGAAACAAAATGCAATAATGCTTAATATCCACCAGATTTGGACTGGGAAGGTCACTCAGTGGTAGTGCTTGCCTTGCATGCATGAGCCCCTGGGTTCAATTCCTCAGCACCACATAAGCAAAAAGAAAAAAGCCAGAAGTGGCGCTGTGGCTCAAGTGATAGAGCTCTAGCCTTGAGCTGAAGAGCTGAGGGACAGCGCCCAGGTCCAGAGTTCAAGCCCCACAACTGGACTCCCCCCCAAAAAAAAGCCTTTAAAAAAAATATCCACCAGATTTGAAATTTGAAAGTTGAAAACACTAAGTTATGATGAGAATGTGAATAAAGCCCTCACTTTTGAGAGTATAAATTGTTACAACCACTTTGGAAAATTCATTGGTAGTATCGTGGAGAGTTATGATTTTTAAGTACCTAGGTTATGTATCTCTTACCTGCACTTAATTATTACTTGAATGATTCTAAGTGTTCACACTCCAATATTAACTAGATAGTATTACAAGAGTAACAGAGTTGGAAGACTCCTCTACAAGGATTCATAAGCACTTCAAATGTGAAAATGCTTTTCAGAGGGTTTTTTACTAGCAAATAGAATGCCAAAATTGATTTTTTACTTGTAAAATCACTGATGTTCAAGAAATATGGTTGCCTAGATGCATTCTACACCTATCTCCACTTTTCTAGTTTCAGAATAATACAATCTGGTGACTTCAGAAACTTAACTACCATTACCTTTTGTCTTAAGAACCGAGCTCAACTCCTTTAATTTTCTCCTTTAAGGAGAACTTACTACATGATCAGCTAGAAAGTTAGCTTTTCCTCTTGTTTCATGAAATTCTCATTCAGGATGCATGTCCAAAAAACAGAGAAAAGAGATTTCATTAGCTAACAGAGCAAGTTATATGGCTGGCAAGTGACAGACTTCCTCTGAGCCCATAGTTAATCACACATGTCACCTGTCATGTGAAATGTTGGGAGACTGGACTAACTGACATTACCCAACCCTATTCCCTCAGACTGCTGAAAATGGCTAAAAACAATGAGCTGATTTTAGAGCCCAGAAAGGTTTAGGAAAATTAACCGGAAGTGAAGACTGAAATCCCTAGATGACGACTTTTTAAGCACTGTTAGTAGACAAACACAAAAAGTAACTTTCTAAAGTAGTAGCATTTTGGATTTCAATGTATGAACTTTGAGACAAATGGTTCAATAAATATTTCTCCTTTTATTTATTTATTTATTTTTTTGTCAGCCATGGGGCTTGAACTCTGGGCCTGGGTACTGTGCCTCAGCTCTTCAGCTCAAGGTGAGTGTTCTACTACTTGAGCCACAGTACCATTTCTGGTTTTCTGGTGGTTAATTGGAGATAAGAGTCTCACAGACTTTCCTGCCCTGACTGGCTTTGAGCCTTGATCCTCAGATCTCAGTTTCCTGAATAACTAGGATTACAGGTGTGAGCCACCAGCTCCAAGCCTCAATAAGCATTTCTTAACTACCTATTACAGTTGGGACACAAGAGAATATAATGTTATGTGAATTTATCCCTGTCCCCAAATCATTATCCATCCAACAAAGACTGAAGCTTCAGTGACTATCAATGTAGGTGTTGTCATACAGATATAAACAATAGGTAACCAAAGAAAGAAAGATTTAATGAATCACAGTGAAGGTGCAATTTTATTTTAGTGGAAAAGAAAACCAACACTGTTTATGAGCAGGGGGAATATAATCTACAAATTCTTTAACAACTCCAGAATACTGTTTTAAGTCAAAGAAGTCAGGATATGTAGGATGATGACAGTTCAGGCAGCAAAGATTATATTCAAAACTGAAATGTTGAACATCTCAATTCTTCAAGCTATTAGTCCAGCCACACTAACTAGCCTCTCCACTCTGCAGCTTCCTCTTTCACATGAAGGAGGTGCAGGAAGGACCCTCTCTTAAGTACCTTCTGTTATGAGTTCTGAATAAGTTAAAATATATACAGCTCATATAGGAAAATAAGCATTCAAAATCATGCTACTTGTTAGTTTTCATAGCATTGTGTTCATTTGCTAGGGCTGTCATAAAATTCCACAGACTAGGTACGGTTAAACAACATTTCCTAATTGTTCTAGAAGTAAGAGATCGATGTTATTGGCATGGTCAACTTCATCTGAAGTTTCTTTTTATCTGGGACTTGCAGATGACTGCCTCTCCTTGTGTCTTCACCTAGTCCTCTCGGTGCATGTCTGAGTCCTATTATCTCTCCTTGTGTAAGAACTCATTTTAGGTTGGGGAGCACCCTCATGCTCTTATTTTACTTCTTCACCTACCTTATGCTCAAAGACAGCCACATTCTGAGATCCTAAAAATTAAAATTTCTACTGAGAAATGAGAGCAGAATGTTATTCAACCCACTACAAGTATAACAAGAATACCGGTTGGACTGTATATCTTGGTGATGTGAAATGGTTACTTTGTTGGTTTGGTTTACTTTTGCTTTAAATGATCCATTCCCAAGTCAAACCTTGATGACTATTTTTTCCAGTTGATCTTCCTTCCAGCATCACGGCTACAACTCACCCAAACCTGAATCCAAGTTGAGGTGAGTGGAAAGAGGTAGTATGTGATGGTGAAGAGCTCAGGAATTGGATCAACCAAAGGACCATGCAGATTGAAAAAAAAGACAGTGATATCTTTCCTCTTCAAGTTCACTTTATACCTCCAAAGCTAATTTCCTCATCTTGACCCTAAATTGGGTCTTTAATTTGATCAAGTGTGGGGAATAGGAATCAGGTAAAGAAATCTGGCCACATCATTTTATTATTACTTAAAAATATATTGTATTGCTATAAATACATGAGCTATGTTTGAGAGAGCTTGCCAGTCACTTTAAGTTGATAGAAAGCTGGCAGATGTTTCTATGCAAGGATTAATATGATCAAATTTTGAACATTTGAAAATTTTCAAATTGGGAACGGCAGGCAGAAGGAACTCAAGGAGAGAAAAGACTGGTGGCAGAGATTCAAAACATGGCCTGTGATACTCACCTAAGTAGAAGAAAGGCCATGGAGGAAAAAAAGATTCAAGATATACTCTGTGATCTCAAGAAGGTTTGGATTAGTGAAAATTAGCAATTGCTGAGTGTGGGCTAGAAACTGGGAAGTGGTGTCCTGGACAAGGTAGAGAAACCAGGAAAATAGCAAGTTTAACAACAAAGCCAATGGGCATGAAATAACTTTTCAGACTTGTTGAGGTTTAGGAACCTGTGAGACAGACAAACAGGATCTGACAACCAGAGCTCAGCAGGCCATTGGTTTGGAGCTCAAGGTAGAAATAAATTTTGGAAGCCTATTATTATTATTATTTTCATTAGTCATCTTGGATCTGCTAATCCCAAGCAGGAGAAAGAAATAGAGAAAAAAGATATCTATGAGTATAGATATCAACTAAAACAAGACAGTGAACAAAACAAAACAAAAAACCACAGAAGACAGTCTGGTGCCAAGACGAAAGTTATGAAGTCAGGTCAGGCAGACAGGAGAAGAAATGGAGCTTACACACATAACAAGAAACAAGCTCACTAGTGCTGGCATAAGCCTCATTGCCCTTCATTCTCTACCATAAGAAATGCACATCATGCTTTCATTAAGGCTCCCAGAGTAGTGGGTAAAATATGTACTGTATAGAATCTGACTGTGAAGCTCAATACCCAGCTCTACGAATTACAAGATACATGGCTTTGCACTCATTATACATATTTTTCATATGTGAAATACAAGTAATAGAAGCAACAACAATGGGTTGTTTAAAGGAAAGAAGAACTATGTGTATAGAAAGTGTTGGTTGTCATTTATAGGAGCATAGGTACCATTTTACATTACAATCTAATGAATGCCTAACAATGAAAGCTCAGAGAGATTCTATTCCATTAGTAAAAGAGTGAATAAATGGATCATATGCCTTTTGATTAGGTCTTCTCTTGAAAGAAATCTGTCCCAGGAGCTGTACTGTGCATTATCTATCACAATGCTGCCACTCAATTAAATCAGTATAGGAAAATAACTAAATAACAAAACTTGTGGAAGAATATTCAAACAAAATCTCTACCTGTATATCTTTTAATAATTAGGAGCAAAGGGACTTTCCTAGGTATCAAGTTACACAACTTAAGTGACCTCGTGTCTGAAGAGATACTAACATTAAGCAAACTTGATTCTCCATTATCATGAAATAGTCTCATCACTCATCCATTATTGATAGGTACAGCCTAGTTCCTGTATAAAACTGGCTTTGGCATGGACTTCCCAATGGAATCCAACAAGCAGGCAAGCATCCACTAGGAACTACTCACTTCCATGCTGCACTTTGGGGACACATTGTACTCCTCTCTCAGAGTTTACGTAAGGCTTGAGATTTTGGTTTATGTTTCCGCATTTCTGCAGAGACATTTTCTGATAAAATACAGCTCGTGTGTTTTCTTCCTTCTCACCTATATAAGACAAGAACATCAGTAGCTGGGAACCATTGAGCTCCTGGCACAGCCTAGTGAGAGTAGAAAACAAGCTGACCTTCGTCTTCATTCTTCCCATCTGAGCCTTTAGCCCACAGTGTTATTGCAGGGTGAGAGAACCCAGCCTTTTATGGGAGACTAGCTTCCTTGTAATCTCTCTGCGTTGGGAACCAAATGTTCTAACCCTGTACCAGCACCGACACCTTTCTTCCCTTTCATGATTGTTTATATGGCTCTTTATATGTCTCACTCCAAGAATTAGGTTTCGTTTCAATTCATTTTAATACTAAACCCTCTTGTCAATAGATCTCAAACCTCTAGCTGAATTCCTCTGGATGTTCAAACTTTCCTGGAGTTTGGAGGCAGTGAGATGAAGCAAAGTAGAGTGAATAAAGAACAGCCAATGATGAGATGTGACCTCTGTCAGAAGTTTGAGTCAGTTCCTAGCTCCAAGCAGGGATAATGATGTTCCCAGATCAGGTGGGATGAAAGCAGTATAGAAAAAAAAAAAAAGAGTGAAATTAGAAATCTGTGGTAAATACCAGGAAAGAATGAGTCACAACATTCTCACAGAATCCATTGTGTTAGCTCAGCAGGGGTCAAGTAGAAAGAGTTTTTCTGGTAAACAGCTGCTTCTGTTTACACCACAAGCCTCTTTTGCAATCATTTTGAACATGTTTTGGAGAGGATTAAAATTCATGGACTGAATCTAAGGGATCAAACTACTAATAACCTATGCATTAAAAGCAGAGGTCATTATTTGCTCTAGATTGAGGACATTACTTAACCTTGGGTGTAGAGCTATTACAAATCCTCCATGGTCTTTAGTTTAATGATGATCTTTAATTCATGAGCTGGTCTGTTTAAAAAGTCACATTTACTTAATTAAAAATTGAAGCATTAATTTCACTTAGATCATAATTTTTGTTTCATCTAGTAGGTTTAAGGATTTGTTGTTGTTGTTCTTGCTCTTGGTTGTGGGGCTTGAACTTTGGGCCTGGGCGCTGTCTCTCAGCTCTTCAGCTCAAGGCTAATGCTCTACCACTTGAGCCACAGCGCCACTTCCAGTTTTCTGGTGGTTTATCAAAGATAAGAGTCACATGGCCTTTCCTGCCTGGGCTGGCTTTGAACCATGATCCTCAGATCTCGGCCTCCTGAATAGCTAGGATTACAGGCTTAAGCCACTGCTGCCCGTCTAGGATCTTTTTTTTTTTTCCCCAGGGCTGAGAACAGAACCCAGGGCGTTGTGTGCGCCAGGCGGGCGCCCTTCCACTGGGCTAAACCCCCAGCCCCCCCTTTTTTTTAAAGCCTTTATTACTCAAATGAAGTTTTCTTTCACATCTAGAGGATAACAAGAGACAACTAAAACTGAATATATCTAGAGATTTTTTTCCACACTTATTTTTTCATAACTCTGATCAAAATCCTTATAGATATTATATATTTCAATCTTCCTTCTCAATTCTTCAAATAGCTGCAACAAAAAGGCTACATATGGCAGGTACCTTGATATAACAAATAATAAAACCAATGCTAGGATAGGACCAAAGATAGAAGATATATAATTTCAGAAATTATAAAGAGGCTGGGCATAATGACTCATACCTGTAATCCAAGCCACTCAGAAAGGGAAGATTGAAAGGTTGATGATTGGAGGCTAGCCTAGAAAAAAATTAGTGAGACTCATTTCAACCAGTGAACTGGGAGTGGTGGTATGTACCTGTCATCCCAGCCCTGTGGGAAGCATAAATAGGAAGGATCACAGAAGAAGAAGAAATGAACAAAGGGGTTAATAAAACCCTTCCTTTCTGCATAAAGATCTCACCCTTTAGTTTCCACCCAGTAATGTAACTTAGAAGCCAGATAAGATGATGTGTGTTAACTCTATTACCGACCAACTTTACCTGACGGAATAACCTCTGACTGGCAAAATCCATTTAATGAAGGAGAACAACAAATGAACTACAACTTATGAATGAGAGAGCCGTAGGTTTGAGTTTCCCTGGATTCAGGAACCCATAAAGCAGTGTCTAGAGAATTTTCTTTTGATGATGCTGAGGTTTGTCACCTCAGGAATTTGTATATGCTAGATAAGCTCTCTACTGTTTGAGCTTTGCCACCAACCCTTCTTTACTTATTATTTTTAAGAGTGACTCTAACTAGGACTAGATTGGATCTTGATCTTCCTATTTATGCTCTTGCCATTTATGGCACCCAGCTTTTTTTTCTAATGAGATGAAGGTCTCACAAGATGCAATTTTTTCCCCACACTGGCCTGGATGGACTTATGATTTTCCTCCAGGAGGCTAGAGTTACGGGCACGAGCTACCGCACTCAGAGAATTTTTCATAGCATAACACTGTGAGACACGTGACTTTTCATATGGTAGAACAGCACTTGGCACTTGCCCAGCTGATAATCTCCCTTTGTCCCCAAGTTATCCTTTGGTAAGATGATGATTCCTGAAGGCTGCATCGCTTGTGACATCAACTGTTGTATACTTTCTTCCCCTGACACAACACTGGGGGCTGTGCTGCTGGCCAGCCCATGCTACTGAAGAAACCAATGTCAACCAGGGTTGGGCCAACTTTTCACATCCACATGTTCAGTGGGGTCTTAGAAGACTCGTGCATGTAAAAGAAGGGGTACTAATTTGTTGGCAAACTAGACAAGGTGGGAGACAATCTTTGGAAAAGGACAAAACAGCCATTTGGGAAACTAATCCATGTGACTGTGAAGGGAAGAATGGTGGCACATCAAGTAGAAGGAAGAAGTAGGGGTTGGAGCAAACTACTGTCACTCTGAAAAGGAGAAAAGAATGACTTGCATTTTAGAGCGACTCCCTTCCTATAAAGTGGAAAACGAAGAGGAGGGATTATGGCTGAGGTGGGCAAGGAGACCATAGAGAAAGCTACTGCAATAGTCCATGTAACAGAGGATGAGGACTTGAACTAGATAGAGCAATAGGAATAGATCGCCAAAGAATAATTGAGGAGATATTTTCAAGTGACAGTGTTTAATGACTATTTAAATGCAAAATGAAGAAGAATGAGGAGTCTGTGTGATTTTCAAGAGGCCCCTGCAGACATCTTGCAGAGATTTCTTTTAATAAAACATTAAATAATATTCTCAGCGTTTAATCTTGCTACCTTTGTCATTTACTTACTGATGAATAAAAGCTATTTTTGGTTCATTGCATTGTATAAATAATAGTTTATTGGGTGGGTTAACTCATTTCTGTCAATCAGAAAAAAACTTCTCATGCAAGTTCTTCATACCCATTCTAGGTAATCTCCCTCTAGTCTCTCTGCCCTACCTCTAATAATATCTCTGGCAAAGCCCAATTTTAAGCAATAGAACAATTTCATTTTTAGATATCAATATATCAAATCAGATCTAAATCAGAACTTCAGCTCCTAAAGTAAGTGTTCTCTCCCACAGCCCAAGCAATCTACTCTTTCTGATCTTTTTTTTTTTCTATTTCCTGTCCAGTAACTACCTTTGGCCATTCCTTAGTGAGAAATAGAAAACAAGAAGAAAACAAAAGGCCTAGTTGATCAGAATTACGGTTCTTTGACATCCTTGTCTTGGTAGTAGATGGGATCTTTAGCGAGTTCTTCCAAGACCTTGGGTTCAGCCATGTTTCCTGCCCAAGGCATAGCCTCTCTCTCTTGTTTATTAACAGCCTCTTAGCAAGGGTTCCAGGGGCACATTGTACTTGGCACATTGTTCTTTAGTCCATGTCAGCCATTGGAAAGCAAAGCATATCCTTGCTTTTCCCACCTTTAAACCTGTAGACATCATCACTCTAGCTCACATACCTTCACCCAAGACCTTACCTTCAGGCTTTCTCAAGTAGAGAGCCAGAGGCACAATACCACATACTTCAGTGGACAGGAAGCTAGCTAGTTCTTGCAGAATTCCAATTCTCTTTCATTGTTTATAATTTTCCTTCATAGGAAGTCTGATGGAGGCAGTATCACAAAAGAAATTTGTCTCTTGATACTGCTCTTTAGAATTATCTGGTATTTAGTGCCCATTACCTTGAACTTTGGAACTTTTAGCTAAACTCCAAGAAAACAGGAAAGGCACTATTGATTGTCCGGTACACACATTAATTACATAGCAGGGTAAGTAAGAAACTTTTATACTTAGTACCAGAAGCACAGTAGTAATTAATGGTACAATAAACATTGCATAGCCAGGCAGATAGAAGTGAGATTTCACCTCAGGGAAGGAACCTCGGTGTGCTTTTGGCTTAGGTTTTTAATTCACCTGGGAATAGGGTATTATTTACATGTGTGTAGCTAGGGTGCTAAATGCCACTTTGATGGCCCATGAGGAAGATCTGTCATAACTTCCTGCTGGTGAATGCTTTTAGACTTGAATTTTGTTTGGTTTTGTTTTAAAGACTACAAATGACTGGCAAAAGCAACAAGAAAAAGAGCAATACAACTCATGCAGAGTAATTATCCTTAATAATGTGGAATTTTATTTTTGCTTTTTGCTTTGGAAAATCATCAATAGCTGACAGTCAATAAACAGGACAATTGACTCTTCAAATACATTTGATTATACTTTTCTATTACTTATATTTGCTATTATAAAATTCCTTGTGACATTTACTCAGTATGGACATCAGATCAAAAGGCTAAACAAAGATGTGGGAGTTAAAAGAATTGGCATGAATACTTATTTTGCTTTTAGACAAGCAATTGGTTCCACATATGTTAAAGCCTAGTAGGTTGAGCCTTGTACCAGCTTTTATGCAATAGGTTTTTTTCCTGTAAAATTGTGTATCTAATTTTTATAGTGAGTCAATGTTGAATAAATTGAAAGCTTGCTAGTTAAAGAAATTTGACTCCAAATCCTCTTGTAAAATAATTTATTTTGTTGAGTATTAATTAAGAGACACCAAAGAGAGTTATTTAAATGTATGCCCATATCACAGGACACTATCTGAAAAAGACATAGATGTTGGACTTAATTTTAAAGCATCTTTGCATTGGGGTCAACAGAAACTCCAGTGGTTAAGAGCTTTGTGACAGAATTGTCTTTTCCAAATCCTGCAGATCCTCTGAAGCAGTCTTTACACTACAGTGCTTGTCTGGAGAATTCTTGCTTTCATTTCTGCTTAATCTGATCTCCTCATACCAGAGGGTAGAAAGGGAATCAATGAGATTACTTTATGTTCCCTACCAGGAGGCAAGAAACTGCCAGGGAAGTTAAGAACATTACTGGAGAATGCAGGACAAAACTAATCTGAGCCATCAAAATAAGCCTGTTCTTATAACTAACATAAGGCATGGTTAACAGATGAGGCATTAAAAGATTAATTCCCAAGTTGGCAGCATTAAGAGATGGACATTAGAATTTTGACTCCAGAGTTCAGATTCTTTAATAATCATGTCCTTTAGCTACATGTGAATGGGTGGATGGATGGATGAGTGGATGAATAGATAGATGGGTTGATGAATGGGTGGATGGATGGATGTGTAGGTAAGCAGATGGATGGATGTGTAGGTAAGCAGATGGATAATAGAGATAAAACTATAAAATATTTGAGTGCTAACAAGTGATACAAAAGTACATGAATCCTTTGTAACTAACCATTTGTTAACTAAAATAGCTTCTGTCAAAATGAATGTTGAGCATAGCTCAATCACTTTCCTTTTTTTCACAAGGCTAAACATTTGTCACATTTACAATTGCATAAACGTTTACAAGGGATGTTAACAGTGATACTAAATGCCTTCAAAGCCACACTTTATAGCATGCAGGGTTTTCTCACAAGAGAATGTTAGATCAAATGTAAACCTTCTGTCTTCTCTTAGAAACTCAACACATTTTGTAGGAAACCAATGGGCTTGGCTCTGCTCTGCTCTTGAGTTTGCCACCATGCCTTCTATCTTCTTTCTGGTATAGTTTTTGCCTCTGAGCCACTGTAGGTAAGGGAATACTTGAGAAGTTTGTAACTTGAGAAGAACACAACTACTTATACACTGTTGATGGAAGACAGGTTCTCTTCTGTGGGGGATGGCAGTCCTTGAGAGAGCACTCAGCTTCAGGAAGGATGCATACGGAGCAGTGAGGGACAATGGGAACACTCACCTTCCTAGCCAGATCAGACAAATAAACCTGAGGGATCAATGGAGTGGCAGATATCACAGCCAGATCACCCTCAAGTTCCAAAAAGGAATATTTGAATCTTGGGATAAAAAATTAACAAACATCTCTGTCAGAGTTCTGATACTACATCAGATGCATGCATTATTGTGTACAGAAAATATGCTATTCTGCTGAATAGGAAGAACTTCTGAATATATGTACAAAAAGCCCACAAACCACCTGTACTTACCACTTGTGACATACTTATTATTTAATTAATATTGGAATTTTCTTCTGCAAGGCCTTTGATTTCCAAATCCTACAATATTTGTCAGAAGGACTCTTCTCCTCAGATAAATTTACTAAAGGATGAAGAAGTTGTGAAAGAGCTGATATCTAGGAACCATTGTACTCGGGAAGCAAACCTAGGGAGTGTTAATCATTTCTGTATAATTTCCAAGTATGAGAGAAAAAAAGAAATAGCAAAAAATATGTCTTTGCACAGACCAGAAACCAACAAAAAATCCAAAGTGCAAAGAAAAATAAACTTATGTCCATACTTTTCTAAATTCTTAACTAAATGGAAATTATTCCTTGAAAGTAACTAGGATCCTATATTATTTTATTATTTTAAAATTCTGTCCTATGATAGAAATATTAGTGGGCTTAAGCCTTTTGCCTTATTTCATTCATATTCTATTCTACCTGAAATTAGATTCTGATTGTCTCAGTAGGAGACAAAGGCAATGTTTATAGGAATTATACCACTTGGAAAGAAGTATATGAAAATAAGTATGTGCCATTATATTTCCTTACACAATCCTCCAAACACCAGTAATGAGGAATCAAAATTGCCCTGCTATTAGAACAGTAATATAAATACCCACTCACCCTCCTGTGCAGCCAGTACAAACAATGAATGCAAGTTTACTGACTAAATAAATATGTTTCCTACTTCCTGCTCTATTGGGAGGAAGATGCCAAACGTAGGAGGCAGCCATGAATTTGGTCCACCGAAGCAGCCTCTTTCAATGTGCTGCTAGTCATGTTTCAAAGAACATTTTGTAATCATCACTGACAACTGCCTTCCAGAAGGGAAACACTGAAACATTTAAAAACACAAGCACTTAGAAGCAAGCTAAAACAGTACAACACTTGTGAAGAGGTTTATGATTCTTGGCTATCTACCACCATGTGAAGAGAGGGGGAAAAAGCTCAGTTCAAGACCAAATATTTTATGAATTCTTTTGTGTGCTCACACACACACACACACACACACACACACACACACACACACACAAAAACAAAAAAAAACAGGACTTGTTTCTCTGCGTATGGGCAGAACCATATGTTTAACAAGTTCTTCAGAATGCTTAATTTTTTCTTCACCATCCAAGATAAATGTTTTTATCTTTAATATTCCTTTCCGCAAATGCTTGGGACAAATTCTTATTCAGACTTCACTTTATGTTTTCTCAAGCTGTCATTCCACTTAAATTCTTCCTTCTTCTTTGCTTAGCTACATATTACAAAGTCCAAAAATATTCATGAACCACACACCAGTTACCAACAATCTACTCTGGGTCCTGTGTATTCTGCCACTTAACACTTCAATATCTAGCACATTGCTCCCTGTGTAACCTTGCTTGCCATTCGACCTGTGAGTAAGGATGTGAGCAGAATTTTCCACACCATATTGTAATATATTCCTAGATTTCAGAGGGAAACCTTAGCTAGATATAGTTCCCACATAGGTTTATTTCAGAGAATGAAAAATATGTTATTGAAGGTACAAAGGGGGCTTTAAGACAGTGGTAAATACAGTGAAAACGGGTTATACTGTGATTTGTGGAGGAGAAGGGGGAAAATAAATCATTTAAATAGGGATACAGGTGGACCTATTGCAACAATGAGCTGTACAAGTCATTATGTCGAAAAATGAACTTTACAACTTTGGTGTGGGGGGAGGGTAGCGGGGGGAGGATGGGAAGGGATGGGAAGGGGAAACAAAGGAGGAGGCTGCAATGCTTGATAAGAAATGTACTCATTATCTTGCCCATGTAATTGTAACCCCTCTGTACAGTATTTTCACAATAAAAAAATAAAATATAAAAAAAAGACAATGGAAAGTATGAGAGGAAGAGTAGGTCAAGGAATAGAGACCATTAACAGAATACTTCCAGGGTATAACTGAAAGCTTGATGTGGCCATGAGACAGTCTGAGAGAATGATAATAACTTTTTGTTTGTTTATGTTCTGCATTCTCAGCCAGGAACCAAATACTTTCAATGTCTTAGATACTCCTTGTATTTAGTTTTTCAGTCTATCCTTAGACCAGTACTACTGAAATGGTTTTCACAGACTGGAAATGTTAGAAATCTTTTAAAAAATGTACCTTACCTGTAAGATTAATTTATTTAGATAAGATTTGGATATTTTTGCCAAGAAAAGAAAAAGAAGTCAAAAGGGGTTAAAATTTTTAAAAATGTAGCAGTCATTAATGGGATTAGTAAAGAGGAATATTTTTGGTGACCAAGTGTAAAAGCAAACTAAAATACATTTTAATACCTATAAATGAGGAAATATTTATAGAAATTGGTACTGATGTGTAGACTCAAACTTAGCAGAACTCCAATACTACATCTGAAACAGACATAACTTGAGAATTTAGCAAATTAGCACTAAATGTATTAGTTCATATGATTATATTAAGGCTCGTTTTTAAAAACCCTGGTTCATTCAAGTTTAGTTTTATTAACTTTCAATTCTCATCCATTTTCATTAGATTTGATAATTGCAAAGTTCATTGAACATGAGTCATGCTCTCTTCCAAGACTCCACTTATTCAATATTCAACTCCCCAAATTTCCATCTGTTTGTTTGTACGTTACAAACAAATCATTGACAACTATGTAGCATGGACACTGCAATCCTGATGATGTAGAATAAATTGAAAAGTGATTCTTTCCTTTTGCTTTCATCTCTGAAAGTCTAAATATATAATGTATTCATGAGAAGGTTCACAATATAAGGTTTTATCAATAGCACAAGTTACTCTAATTATTTGCCTTACTGAAATGATGGGTGTATATGATCAAACTGGCTCACCACAGAAACAGAGCTACTGTGAATTTTGAACGCACAAATCTTCCAGAAAACAGCTTTCCATTCTACAGTGTGAACCATTTTACAGTTTATAAAATCAGGACTTTTTGAGAATGCTGCAGATGCTTGCTTTAAGCTGGCATCAAAAGGACAAGTAATATTTCATGTATAACCATACAGATGGAATGAACTGAGAGCTCATGAACTATTTTCAACTTATTGTGTTTCACATCCCATATGGTGTACGTTTGGATCAACTTTGTCAAACATCAATTTAGTGTAAGAGTCAGTAAATGGCCAGGTGAATTGTCTTATTCCTTTAATTCCTACTCCTCAGGAAATGATGACTAGGAGGATATGATTTGAGTACAGGAAAAGAAGTTAATAAGACCTCATCTCAGTAAACAAGCTGGACTTAGAAGTTTATGTCTATAATACCAACTACACAGAAGGCATAGGAAAGAGGATTGTGACCTAAACACAAAAAAACATGAGACTCTACCTAAATAAGTAAGAAAAGCAAAATGGGCTAGCGGTGTAGTTCAAGTGATAGAATGTTAGCACAACATAAACCAAGCCCTGAGTTCAAATGCTAAATACATAGATACATATATAGATCTAATAAAGGATTTGTTGACAGGCCAGTCTATTTTACATTTGATTATTACTACACATGTATGTTTTAATACAAAATGCATGGTAAGTAAATGTGGCTCTATCCACAATCTGTAGATTCTTGGGTAATCATTCAACCTCCCTAGGCTTCTTTCCATAACTCCCCAATTTAACTCTCAAGACTTCTTTAGGACCAGATGAAGTAGTATCTGCGGGATTTCTATGGCCTGTCAAACAAAGGCAGTCTCTTTGCATTAGTTTTCTGTTGCTTCTGTAACATATTACTATAAAATTAGAGGGCTAAATAATCCAAACTAAGTATCTTCAATTCTACAGTTCGAAACACAAATCAGTATGGGCTAAATCAGTGCAAGGTCCTTCTTTCTTTCTGGTGACTATAGAGAAAAAATAATTTTACCTTCTGTTTCCAGCTTCTAGAGA
The DNA here is from genome assembly GCF_019054845.1 of Dipodomys spectabilis. Lineage (NCBI taxonomy): Eukaryota > Metazoa > Chordata > Mammalia > Rodentia > Heteromyidae > Dipodomys > Dipodomys spectabilis. Next base: position 27,587,743 of record NW_024871460.1, read on the forward strand.
TTGTTAGCACTCCTTGGCTTGCAGCTCTTTGCTCCATCTTCAGACTTAACAATACTAAATCCCCATCTCTCTCTGTCTCTGTCTGTCTGTCTGTCTGTCTGTTTGTCTGTCTGTCTCTCTCTCTCTGAAGTTCAAGTTCTGGCTTCCCCCTCTTAGTTCTGGTCTAGATACTTTATTTCTCTATGTCTGTTTTCTTCACCACCAAATATTAATAATACAGTCAATAACCTTTGAGTTTTTAATGAGGATACAAGAAATACAAAATTCTTGCAGATATAGCAAACACATCTACAATATAGTAGCCACTTGACAAGGTAGCAAGCTGCATGGCAGAATTGTCCAGCCCACAAAGCCAGTCTTTTGTATCTCTGAGGTTTTTGGTTTTTATTTTCATATTTTCCACTGTAGTTTAATAGTATCTTTCAAGAGAAGTGCCAGTGGCTCATGTCTGATCTGTAGTTCTAGATACTTAGGTAATGGAGGCCTGCCCAGGAAAGAAGTTCATGAAAACTCTTCTTTACCGAAGATGGTGGGCATCCTGGTCTATGCTGTGATCTCATCCCAGTTGTAAAAAGAAGCAGAAAAACTGTCGCTGGAGTCTAGACCACGCTGAGCAAGAAGCAAGACCCTATCTGCTATCTCAAAAATAACTGGAGCAGCTGCACGTTACTGACTAACCCCAGTAACTACCCCAGTAGCTACTCAAGAAGCTGAGATCTGAGGATCACAGTTTGAATCCAACCTGAGCAGAAATGTCCATGAAACTTTTTTCTCCAGTTAACTAGTAAAAAGCTTGAAGTGGAAGTGTGGCTCAAGTGGTAGAGTACCTGCCTCGCAAACACAAAGTTTTGAATTCAAACTCCAGTACTAAAAAAATGCCCTATAAATACAGAATGTGAAAGGTCTTTTGTGTGTATGCTTCTGTGTGTGTGTACATACATATGTGAGACAGATCTTCCATATTCATATCCATATATAAATACATGAAAGTTTTTCAATATTTCAGATTTTTTTCTTATCCTTAACATATATAAAGATATGAGAGTTTTCATATTAGATAAACTGGAATTTTTCCAATTCAAAATATTCCAGAGATTTGTCTTTTTCTTTTCTTTTTTTCTTTTTTTGTCAGTCGTGGGGCTTGAACTCTGGGCTTGGACACTGTCCCTCAGCTCTTCAGCTCAAGGCGAGCACTCTACTATTTGAGCTACAGTGCCACTTCCTCCAGAGATTTGCAATATACACTTTTGGACTGTCTGGTATCTTTTCTGTCTCTTCTCTCTACTGTTATTCTGCAACTTTGGAGGAATGCCAAGTTGTTACCAGTTGCAATCAAGAGTGGTTAGAAGATGGAAAAGAGGGGAAAAAAGAACAACGACAACTCAGTTTATACATGTGCCTACTAAACTATTTAGGGGCAAGGTAATGAGTGCATTTCTTAGCAAGCATTGTTGCCTCCTCCTTTGTTTCTCCTTCCCATCCCTTCCCATCTCCCCGCTCCTCGTTCCCTCCCCCTCCCCCCTGCCAAAGTTGCAAAGTTCATTTTCGACATAACATCTTGTACATCTCATTGTTGCAATTGATCACCTGTATCCCTATTTAAACAATTTGTTTTTTCCCTTCCCCTCCACAAATTATACCAACATCAAATACAGTAAAAACAGGGGCTATACTAGGGGGGAGGGACATACAAAGCAACAAAGAAATATCTTATAAATATGTTAGACACAATAGCAAGAAAGGAAAAAACATTTGAGTCCTTAACTTAGATTTTATCTTTTCTTTTCTCAATAGCATAACACCAGACATGTACAACATAGCTAGGTCCCTGAGATATTCTGAAACTTTTAATTATGTGATGCTCAGAGAAACCACTCCATGTCTATCCATACAACAGAATAAAACTTCAGGCTCTGGGAGCTTTAAGTAGAAGTCATCCTCTTGAAAAGGTAACCTTTATAATGCTTTTGCAGATCCATTTATGTCTAAGGGCTCTACAGACAAGCACACTGTAAGTTCTTGAGAAATCCAAGATTACTTCAGTGATTCTGGCCCTTTCAGAGCAGGCTATTCATTATCCTCCTTTTTGGTGGGAGTACATTACAAAATAGAAGCTTCGGCATTGTCTGAACAGCTCTATCAACTCCTCTCACTGTGGACTCAGCTCAGACCCTGTCAGAATCTCCATTATAAATTCCAGTTTTCAGCAGTTTATAAGCCATCTATAAATATTCACTGGAGATAGAATGAGATTTGACATGATTTTCACGGAGATCACTTAAGAAATTAGGGAAGCGAAATTACATCTTACCTTCGACATATTAGAAGAGAGACAAAAAGAAAGATCACTCACCCTTAAAACTTCACAAGTTGAAGCTATATTTTCACAATTCATATAATTGTTTGCAATCTTATTAGAATCAAAGTGAATTTTTAAATATTACTGGTAAGAAATCTACACAGTTTGATCATTCAGAGGGTATAATTTCTCCGTGTGTGTGAACCCATCTCCTCTATTTGAGGAAAACAGACTTTGTATATCTTGGTGTTAAGAAGCCATCTGTAAGCCAAAGGCAAAGATTCTTTTGTTGTAAGTTAGCTGTTACCCTTTCTTCCGGTGACTCTTGGCAAAAACTAGTATTGATATGTACACAATGAAGCCAGTGGGCAATGAAAAGAGAAAGAATAAAAAATCTATAAGAACAGAAGAACAGCAAATATCTCAGGGCACATCAATACAATTCCTTTGTGCCAAACACATTTTAGTTTTATGATAGCTCCTATCCTGTGATTAGCTTTTGTTTTTTGAAGGAAAAAAGTCTTTAAATAATATTTTCTTCAAGAAGAATAAGGAAAACAAAAACATCAAAAGAAACAAGAAAAAGAAGAGACAACTACAAACAGAAATCAATCAATGTATCATTACCAATATGGGTAGAAATGAAGGCTTTTGGAGCAGCAAATGTGTTTTCCTTAATTAAACAAAAAGAGGGTAGAAGAGAAAGGCAAGCTCTGTTCAAAGAAACTTTGATAAAACGGTACTCTTCAAAAGGCAAGATTTCTCCAATGTAAAAGAGTCATATAAAAGATGATAAAAGACATGGATTTCTGGATGGGTTGAAATTAAACTATATAAAAAAGCACCAAACAAAATAAGACTTTTGAAAATGGAAAAATAGAGTACAACATCTTAGCATCTTGCAATTCTAAGTGCTGGGATATTGAAGACCACTTTTGTCAGGTGTGTGTGTGTGTGTGTGTGTGTGTGTGTGTGTGTGTGTGTGTGTGTTTATCAAAGGGCTTGCAAGCAACTGAGGAAAACTGATAAAGACCCATTGCAATGCAGCGTGAACCATAACGACCTATAACTGCTCTTTCAAGTTCACTGTTTCTGAGACAGATAATGAATGCATTTTTACTTATGAGTGATTTTCAAATATTAATATTCATAAACATGACCTCATCCATGTATTAAAAGGTAAAAAGAACCAGAAACTAGTAGTTCACACCAATATTTCTAGCTAGTGGGAAGCTGAGATCTGAAGATCATGGTTTGAAGCCATCCTAGGCAGAAAAGAGACTCTTTTGTAAATTGGAGACTCCTATCTCCAATTAACCAGCAAAAATCCAGAAGTAGAAATGTGGCTCAAGTGGTAGAGAGCTGAGTTCAAGTTTGAGTACTGGCACATAAAAAGGTAAAACATTAAACCCTGGCCCCTTAAAAACCTTAGTAAACTTCAGTCAGTGTGACTGTATCAAACTGATGCTGAGGCCTCAGATTCACTTAGAGAGACATTGATAATTGGCAGTAAAATAAATCAAGGAAAGAATCTCAAGCACAGGAGCCTCAGAAATAATGTAATAATAAAAGAAAGTGCCTAAGAATAAGCGTAACCAAGGTAGTGACAGACCTTCACTTTTAAACCTATAAAACACTGAAAAAACATATTGAAGAAAGGTCTTCTGTATTCATGGATGAACAAAATTGGTATTTTGTTATATTTGACTATACTACCAAAAGCAATCTAGAGACTCAGTGTAGTTCTGATCAGATTCCCAATGTCATTTTTCACAGAAATAGAAAAGTTAATCCTAAAATTCATACAGAAGGATGTAAATTGTTCTGGAGCTGTGAAACAAATGGCTTTTGTACTGCTTTTATTTCCTTAGCTTCAAGATCCAGTACTTACACATTTCCTTGCAACCATTTTCTTGTTCTCACCTTTGGGGAATGTTAGCTCTTCATCAGTGCTCTGGGGAAGTAGCAGTGTCAAGATCTAATGCCAGAGACTGTCTTAATGCCATTGTCAAGGAATATATTTATAATCTCCAATTCAAATTCTGGGCATATCTATTCAGAGAAATATCATATGCTTAGTACTTCAAGTCTGTAAGGCTATTGATGATCAAGTATTTTTACGGATCTAAGAGCTTTTGTTGGCCTAGCACAACTCTACACCAATTCTTTCTAATTTTATTTCTGTGACAGAAGGCCTTTTTAGGTGTGAGCACATCCTCTTGGAGACTGAATTTGATTTGGGTCTCACTCTTAGAAAAGGGTGATGTGGTCACGGCATGAAAAGTATTTCACTGTTATGTAAGTGACAGTTGGGTTTTGGTTTGTTCTTTTTTTTTTTTTTTTTTACTGTGTGGAAGCTGTGACACCCCTGGAGACAAATAATCTGTGGTGTTTAAAATGACCAGTTCCCACTGTTAAGAAAAAAAACAACTTTTATTGTCCAAAAAAGGTTGAATCATCTGTTGTGTTGTAAAGTTTCAAGTGGATGTAGTAAGTTCCAAAGGAAGGCTGCCTTACCTTGGCAGAGTTCTGGCTTCAGTTAGTTAGCATAGACCTAGTACATTATATTTGAAACCCCAATTCCTTGTTATTCTGGAAGAATGGTTCTATAACTTCACAAATAAGACCTCACTAGACTTGTGAAAGAGACAACTGGCAGAAAGATGGTTAAGAAGTATAGCTTAGCAATTCATTCTTGGGATCAGCGTTGCTACATAGACTGAGGAGGGAGATGTGATCATCACTGTTAATTTCCTAAAGATGAACCAACAAAAGTGAATTTTGAATCCCACTGAAACTCACAACAATGTTTACTGGTTGTAAATCTTAATTGTCCATAGTTGATTTTGTTTAAAATAAATTCTTAATTCATCCTTGAATTCTCAATTCCAAGCACTTTTGTGACCTTTAAAAAGAAGGATCTCATAAACATAATTAAAGAAAATGAATAAGAGTATAATGGAAAAGTAATTTTCTACTGATGGAAACAACTTCAACATGAGGTCTTAGCCTTCAGAGCACCTGGAATGCCCTGGCATTCCAATCACCAACTGAGGGGAGGCTTTCGTGCATTAACCATTTCTGCTGCTATGCTTTGGATGCAGGAGGTTTCTGTCTGTAAATTAAGAGATTGCCAATTTCATGGAGGTCACCATTACTTTAGTATGGTATTAAAAATATTGTAAATAATAAAATTGCTTCCCTTCAATAAACATATTAAAAGTTAAAATTAATAAAAAGCACTTGCCAGGTGCCGGGTGGCTCACGCCTGTAATCCTAGCTACTCAGGAGGCTGAGATCTGAGGATCACGGTTCAAAGCTAGCCCAGGCAGAAAAGTCCATGAGACTCTGATCTCCAATAAACCACTAGAAAACCACAAGTGGCACTGTGGCTTAAGTGGTAGAGTGCTCACCTTGAGCTGAAGAGCTCAGGGACAGCGCCCTAAGCCCAGAGTTCAAGCCCCACGACTGACAAAAAAAAATAAAATAAATAAATAAAATAAAAAGGACTCAGGAAGTTCAGCTTATTCTAGGATAGTGATTCCAGGGTGGAAATTCCAATGAAAGTTTTTATTCCTGTATATATGAAGGAGAAAGGGTAATAACATTTCAAATAAATGATGTAAAAATAAAAATTTTACTTAATGACCCAATGTCAACATGCGGAATCACAGAAGCCTATTATTCATTGTTGGTATCATCAGGTGACTTCATAAACCAATACGTTCCTTTGAGTGAGAAAAATAACATTTTAATTATCAGATAATTTTCTTTTATGAGTTTTCATAAAAATTCATGATTAGAAACATTTTTCATAGGTATCTATTACCTTTTTCATATCTATTATAAAACAAAAAACAAGGGTAAAGAAAAAATATGAATGAGCTTCAAAATTACCACAGAAAAACTGTAAGATTTTAGGTGGATAACACGGGAAAGAGTAATTGTAACCCCTCTGTACAGTATCTTTACAATACAAAATATTATAAAAGAACATGGGAAAGGAGATTAGTCACAAAGTTGGCCATTTTAATATTTTTATGGAATCCAAAACCATTATTTTTTAATGTCACCATTTGAAACACATTTATTTCAGAAGAAAACATCTAGCTTTTGATTTTTGTTTTACTTTGTTTCACTTAGACTGGTTTCCTTAAAAGAAAGTCTTGGGGAAGGATAAGGTAAGGTTATTTCAACAATTCAGGCTGAAACACAAAGATATCAATAACTATAAGTGGAAAAATCATACTTTCCTGCTCCCTTAGATTTTGTTTACAACTCCTTCCTGTGTATTCTACTCTTTAGGTCTCTTTTTTTTAATCCCACCCCTAATTATCATTTTTAGGAGCTTCATTATCACTTACCTACCTTCAACTACCCCATGTTTTACCTTCACTTTTGTCTGTGTCCTATAGTTGTATTTTTGTGCCATTTTATCCATTAAAAATGAAAATTACAATGATTTTTAATACATTCAGTGTTGTACAACCTCCCTCATCACAATCTTAGAACACTTCTTTATTATGAAAAGAAATCTTATACCAGTCACTTCCCACTTTCTCATCTACTGCTCTCTAAGTAATAACTAGTCTACTTTCATTCTTAATGTATCTGCCTGTTCTGGACATTTTAGAGAAATGAAATTATATAATTGTGAATCTTTGTGACTATCATTTTCCACTTAATATCATATTTTAAAAGTTCATTTGTATTATCAGCATCAATGCATTATTTGTTTGTTTGTTTTCTTTTGGTTGGTCTTGGGGCCTGAAGTCTGGGCCTGGTCACTGTCCCTAAGCTCTTCAGCTCAAGGCTAGCGCTCTACCACTTGAGCCACAGAGCCACTTCAAGCTTTTTCTGCTTATGTGGTGCCTCGTGCATGGAAGGAAAGCACTCTATCACTGAGCCACCTTCCCAGCCTGTTTTATTGCCAACTTAAATTCTTTTTTATAAACACACTCATTTTATTCCTGTTGGATTATCCCACTTTTTGGATATTACTAGTAATGCTTCTATGAATAACATGTATAGGTTATCATGTAGATGTGCTTTCATTTATTTTAGCTATATGCACAGGAGTGGAGTTTCTGGATTACATAGTAAATCTCCACTCAAGTACTTGAGATACTGCCAACTTTCTTAAATACTACATTGTGAATTTTCATCAGCAGTCTGCAAAGAGTTCTCACATCCTAGACTATGCTTATTTGTCCTTTGGACTATTGCCATACTAGTGATATGAAGTATTATTTCATTATTTTAATTTGCTTTTCCATGATTAACGATATTGGCAAATGATATATTTGTATGTCTTATTTGAGTAAATGCCTATTTATATCTTTATATATTTTGCCCATTTAAAAATTTGGTTGTCTTTTTATTATTGAAATGTAAGCGTACATATATATATATATATATATATATATATATATATATATATATATGTAGTCTCTCTACACATTCTTTATTAAATGAATCATTTGTTAAAAGAAAAGCAAAAGAAAAATATCTCCCATTCTGAAAGTTGTTTTTCATTTTATTGGTATCCTTTCAAGCACAAAAGTTTGAAATACTAATGTGGTCAGCTTTTTTCCCTTTATATGTTGTTACTTTTAAGTTCTGTTTAAAAAAAATCTATTACTTAGTGCATATGTCAGAAAATGTAGGTCCATTTTTATTCTGAGTTCTATAGTTGAAGCTAAATATTCCCTTTTGACTAATATTGAATTAATTTTTTCTAAATGGTGTTGGGGGGACACCCAGTTTTATTGTTTGCATGTGGCACTCTAACTTCCCAGGATAACCTAATATTTTTGGATTACTCACTCTTCTATTCAATGATCTTGGCATCTTTCCTTAATGTCAATTCACACTTGAAGTGGATTTATTTAAATTTTACTAAGCCATGTATTTATCACACAGCAACCAAAGAAACAATGTTCTTTTCTTGCTTGACATAGCCTCTTCTCACTAGAGATGTAGATCCTTGAAACTTACATGCCTGGTTACTGCTTGCTTTCTAAACTAATCTAATTCATAACACAAAGTATTAGCCTATTCTCTCAAACGTAGTATGTTGAACTGTTGGTCCCCAATTAAGATGCAACCTACTAACTGGTTAGTTTCTTAAATCCTTATTTGTATACTTCTAAAGTCTTCTTTTTCTCTAATCACCAGGGCTTATAAAAAGCTTTTGTTTCTGCTAAATCTTAGCAGAAACTCTGTCTCCACTGTCAAGAGAAAAATCAAAATGTCTTACTCAGATAAGCATATTGTGCCCTTTACACTTTCTCTGAAGCCACCTTCCAAAACGAGTGCTTAGTCTAATGGTTTGCTTCATTGACTCTGTAAACAAAATCTCTAAATTCACAGTGCAAAATATTTTTTAGTAATATGACCTTGGGCAAGTTATTTAATCTTCGAATATTTCATTTTTTATTGTACTGGGTCTACTACTAACATTCATGTTAATGATGCTTCATTGAGAATTAAGCAATTCACAGATCTTTGCAAAAATATCACACAATGACTGACATATATTTTATGCTTGCTTGGTGTCAATCATCATTATTTCATAGCTGCATGCTTTTGTGCATGTGTCTTTCCATCTAGAGACTATCATCCTTTGTCTTCTTGGAGATTTTTATTCATATTTAAGGTAAGTTGAGACAATCCTTTTGGTCTCAGAGCCAAACAGAGACTCTTTCAACCTCACTCTTGTACTCTGCTGATCCTTCTACTGTTTTCCTTGACGTGTGATTAACAGAATTGATTGGTTTTCCTTTCTCTCCTACTAGACTTAAAGGTCATTATGAACAAACTTTATTCTCCTTATTGCCCTCTAAGGAATTGGTGCAATACTTGCTCTATAGCACATGTTTTATCTGATTCTGAGGCATACTGGGAGATTCAGAGAGGTCAGGCTGACAATGTCTTAACAGCTTAAGTGTGCCTCTGGTTTTAGAGTGTGAATCCCAGAGATGACCTACAAGATGATAAAAATCCATAGGATTTCTAGTTAGTAAACTCATAGATAGTACAGAACTACAATAGTAAATCTGAATTACACAAAATATGAAAGGATTGCTACATGAATACCTGAGCAGGTCCATAATGGTGGTAGAGGGTGGTACCAGGCAGTATTTTTTATGTCAAATGTGGAATATTTGCCCTGGGATGACACCACTTAAATATAGACAGACTCTAACTAACAGAATATGACCCAAGTAATGGGACTGTCAAATATTTCAAATGTGAAGGGTATTTTCAGATAAATAGCCTCATATCAGCTGACTTAAAATGAAAAGGAGGTTACCTTTCATAGTTGTCCTAACTAGTAAGATGAAACACTTCAGGGAGAGTCTAGAAGTAAGAACATCTTTCCAGGCAGTTTCAAAGAAGTAAACAGTGTTGACATAAACTGCTCATAGAAAGAGGCAGACTATAACTCCTGGGACCATTAGTACTTAAACTACAATGAATTGAATTCTACACATAGTTTACCTGAACTTGGAAGTTCTTAATAAAGAGCTTGGATCATACTCAAGGGGGACCCTAAAAAAAAGGTTTCCAGTAAGTCATATTTTGACACATAGATAGCAGAAGTTACTTAAGTGTATCAGGCTTTGTTATATAGTATATGAAGGTAATGCACCATAGTTCAGGCCATGAAATATGATTCCATGCATCAGTATGTATGGCAGGGAGCCATTAAACTTTCCCATCACCAGACAGTTTTATAAATTATGATTGATCTTAAGTGCATAAGTGATCATGATTTCTAGGAACTATGGTTAAAATAGAATGTGATAATAAAATCACAGTGAAATCTGAAAAGACTATAATGCAGATAAAGCATCATGCTTTTTATACCATGATATTAATCTATAAATAATTTAGGAAGCATTGTAATTGTATGTAAATAGTTACATTTTATAGTCATTCCTCCAACAGTCAATACAGATCTGTTCATTGCCTTTGTGGGTAGCAAATATATCTACCAGAGAGGATATCAGCCATTCAAAAATTGCATATACATTTCATCCTTAAGGAGTGTATACGCAAATTAGGGATACATATAAACATGTGAGCTAGTGGCTCACACCTGTAATGTTGAGATCTGAGGATCACAAGTCAAAGCCAGCCATGTTAGCAGACTCTTATCTCCAATTAACCACCAAAAAGCCAAAAGTAGAGCTGTGGATCAAGTGGTTGAGCACTAGCATGCGTGCGCACATGCCCACGCGCGTGCGCGCGCGCACACACACACACACACACACATCACTGAAGAAATTTCTATTGGCCAATGCTGCTTCTGTCAGTATATAAGTGTTTCCCTTTTTCAAAGCTGAATCAAGAATAGGATTCAGCTCAATGTAAAGGAATAACCAAATATTTACTGAATGAATAAAATAAAAAATACTAGATTACTATATGAGCCATCTATTGTCAACATTCACATAGGAACCCAACAGCATTTCTCTGTTAGTGAAACTCTCCAGAATTCACACACATATACATGACATAAGTACATTTCTTCAAATTGCAACCTGATGTATGAAGAGGACATAGACAATCTTGACTGCTGAGTAATACTCTCATCATTTTTCCATATCACTGTTACTATCAATTCCTTACACGGATGCATGTAGTTAAAGATGACACAGGGCAAGTCTTCCATCTTGTTACAAAAAATAAAATACCTAGGAGTTAACAACTAAAGAAGTGAAGGACCTCTATGATGAAAACTTTAAATCCAAAAAAGGAAATTAAAGCAGAACTAAGGAAGTGGAAAAAACTGCCATGCTCCTGGATTGGGAGGATTAATGTTGTGAAAATGGCAATACTTCCAAGGCTACCTACAAATTCAATGCAAAATACCCATCACTATCCCAACCTCAATCTTCAATAGAAGAATCAATTCAAAAATTCATATGAAAAAATAAAAGACCCCAAATTGCAAAAACAATCCTTAGCAGAAAGAACAGTGCTGGAGAAATATCATTACCAAACTTCAAGCTCCACTACAAAGCCATAGTAATCAAAATGGCCTGGTACTGGCACAAGAACAGACCTCAGGACCAATGGAATAGAACTGAAGACCCAGAAATGAACCCGCAGACCCATAGCCACCTAATCTTTGATAAGGGAGCCAAAAAATAGAATGGAAGAAGGACAGCCTCTTCAGTAAATGGTGCCGGCAAAATTGGTTAATCACCTGTAGAAAACTAAAGCTAGATCCTTTTATATCACCTTGCACCAGAATCAACTCCAAATGGATCAAAGACCTCAAAGTAAAAGCAAACACACTGAAAACATTACAGGATGGGATAGGAGAAACTCTAGGGCTCCTTGGCACCGGCTGAAATTTCCTTCATAAAGACCCAGAAACAACACATCAAAGAAAGCTTAGACAAATGGGATTGCATGAAACTGCAGAGCTTCTGCAAGGTAAAGGACATAGCTAGCAAGATCAATAGAAAGTCCATAGATTGGGAGAAGATCTTCATTGGCCGTACAACAGACAAGGGTCTCATATCTAAAATATACCTGGAACTCAAAAGATTAAATCCCCCAACAACAAATCCTCAAAGAAACAACCACCCAATTAATAAGTGGGCTAAAGACTTAAAGAGAAACTTCTCTGAAGAGGAAATAAGAATGGCCAATAGACACATGAAGAAATGCTCAACTTCTCTAGCCATAAAAGAAATTCAAATCAAAACAATATTGAGATTCTACCTCACCCCAGTTAGAATGGCTATAATCAAGAACTCTAATAACAACAGATGCTGGAGGGGATGTGGACAGAAGAGAACCTTACTGAATTGTTGGTGGGAGTGTAAACTTGTTCAACCACTTTGGAAAGTAGTATGAGGTTCCTCAAAAGACTCCACATAGAGCTCCCTTATGGCCCAGCAATCCCACTTTTGGGGATATACTCCAATGATCACAAACAA